>NC_090724.1:5625000-6250000 GCF_040954835.1 Lepisosteus oculatus | reverse complement strand
TCTCAGTCAAAGTGACTAATCTCGTCGGGGGTGAATGCTCTGAAGTCAGACGGGTAACACCTTAAACAGGTTGTTCATGCTTTCAGTATAGCTACTGTTGCGCACTGTATATTTACATAATGTAAGTAATGTGAAACTTCTCTTAATTCATAAAAAAAGTGCTAATTGTAGCACACTTGAAATATTGCATTAAATTATTTTTTTTTGCCAGTGTACAAGGCTACAAAGTTTTGTAGCGCAAGTATAGATCATGTCCATGTGTTTATTTTTTGGTGAAGTTCTGGCTTTTTGTGGTTTGTAGTTTGAACACCAGCCTGCAGAACTGTATGCCTTGTGGTGTTCGACTACTTGACTTTGGCGGGGGGGAGAATAAAAGAAGTCCAAATATGTAGCATTACTTTAAAACAAATATTTGGAATGGGAATTAAAAGAAACACCCATTTGAAATGCATAACCTATCTTGTCTGGATACCAGTCGCTCCTTCTTGGAAACCTCAGATGGTTTTGATCTTGGCAAAGGAAACTCCATCACAGCAGTTTTTTTTTTTTTGTGCTGAATGATGGGGAGAGATTAGACATTTTAAAAGGGAAAACAATTCCACCATTCTATTGTGGCTTTCATCAAAGCAAAGGGAACAGCTAGGAAACTGTTCTCTTGAATTTGGAATGCTTGCCCTTTTCATCCGCTGTTGACTGAAGAGCAATCAAGCACTGCAAAAGCAGGCCTGGGGTTTGAGCCTTCAGGACAAACGGCACAGTGGGCATCCCGTGGCTCTGGGCCGATCGTGCCACAAGGCAAGCTGGTGGCGCTGGGCAGTGCGGTAGTGTAAGGCATTCTTTTTTACTGGCGGCTCACGGAGAAGTAGCCGCAGTATTTGGTTTCAGAGGCAAGTGGCCACAGACTGGAACCCTAGCCCTGTGGAGCACCCCTGTGATCAGCCACAACCAGATGAGGGGGGGGCTTCAAAGGGTAGAGGCTATGTGTCAGTTTACCGGTTTGAACAGCTGTTAATAGCTGCCGGCAGTGTGGGGCAGAGGCACAGGGGTGGGGAGAGGCAGCAAGCACCCAATAATTCAATACTAATGTTTTATTAATTTCCATTTTAAAAGGCTAACAGGATTAGCAATTCCACTGGCAGCTGTGTTAGGCCCCTGCCCTGGTCTCTAGAGTCATTAATCAATCTCATTCGAGCCTGTGCTGTTTCATTTGCATGCACAATGTTATTTATACCGAAGCAGCTATTAGATTTTGCTTGGTGCTTTAAACGGGGTGAAAAGAGGGTAGTTTTATTTGATTAGGTGTCATAAAGATCTGTCATTAGTGCTTTGGAGCAACAGTAACAAATCCAGTTTTACAGATCAGGGAAGGTAATTAACTCATGCAGGTCTTGAAAGCCTTTTGTGGCACTGTATTACTGCAGAGGGCATACCTGCAAATTATACTCTGTTCTTATGCACGGAGTATAATTTGATTTCTCTATAACTCAGTTAATAGGAGTGGGTGGATAAATCACAGGCATGTTTCTCGGTTGCAGACACACAGCACTGAGTCAGGACTCTCCAGCCTCGTCCCTCTGTGAAGGTGATGGCCCCATATCTTTGGCCTTAATGTAATGTAATGGGACAGCTTCCATTCACTGAGCCAGATGTGAATTTGCTGAAGCCCTAGGGAGGAGGGCAGATCGAACACTAAACCTAGATGTGTTTGATAACTGACTGGCAAGGAAATTGATTAGGACATGAATCCTAGATCGCCAATACTGTGGTCTTCATGGGCTGTATGATCATTTCAATTCATTGACTACTGTTCCTTGGGCTCCAGTGACTTTGCCCTGAGCCATTCTGATCCTGCAAAAAGGGGACAGATTGTTCAGGGGTGGGTGATTCTGTGTTATTTTGTGCAGTTCCTGTTTTAAAAGCCCTGTACCCTAGTGCCCTGTATTTTGATTCAGGCGGTTTACAACAAGCATTCTGCTCCTTCTGCAAATAATTAAGGGGTTAAAAAAGAGCTGCAGATATCTTATGAATAATCGCTGGGATTGGATTAAAATCGCCCTGAGGTGGTGGAAAACTTTTGATGGCTTTTTTTGTCTCTACTTCCTGCAAATAGAGCAGCAGCAGTGTCACTTACATTAGCTGGAACACAGGAGAGGGCGAACCTGAATCTCAGGTTTATTTTGTAGCAGTTAGAAAAGTGTGTCAGAGGTCAGCCGAGCAGAGCTGTATTAACCCTTTCCTGCATCTTCTGAACCATTTGCTGCCAGATTTGCTTCCCAACAAACAAGGTGTTAGAAGTTGAGATGGGGGAAACTTTGGACTGTTTTTGCTAAATATATCGTGCCTCTTGTCCATCTTTCTTTACTGCTCCTCTATGTCCAATTTGAAAGTGCGGAATTTTGAATATTCATTCACCATAGTCAAATCCTTCCAATTTGCAAATGTAGACTTTTCAATTTAAATTCAAGTACTACTTTTTATGCAAATCCATCGCTGGTGCTCGTGCCTGCCGGTGAGGTTCAGGCCTGGTTGCACACAGAAGCTGCCCTGTCAGCTGAGCAGTAAAAAAGGGAAGAGCTCTTGAATGGACAAGAAAATATACTTCACCTTCTTCTTTAGAGTGGGAGTGGGTTCAAAGTGCACCACCCGAGCAGCAGGAAGAGGCCCTTTCCCAGAGCAGAGCTAAAATTAAAGCTGCCTGACCGGTGTAATGCTGATATCGAGCAGGAGTATTTTTAAGGCCGGTTTGTCGCTTGCTTCCACCAAGTCTGCTGGGAAGCAGCGACAGCAGATGGGATAAAAAAAACGGGGGCTCCGCTCAAAACAACAGCTGCGGACGCAATGGGCAGCAAGAGCCCGCCTGCCTGTGGGTGTGCATGGAGACTGTGCAGAACAAGATCGGCGCTCGGCCCCTTTTTTTAAAACCCCGTTAAACATCTACCATGTTCGTCCACTCGTGCAGGTGTGACTGCCTTCCAGCACAGAGCCTAGGGCCTGAGACTTGAAATCACTGCTGCACCATAGAAGACAAGTGTGTCCCTTCGAGTGGAGATAAGATTACAGTGGGTGGAGTAAAATCCAAGAAAGGTGGTCTTAAATTTGTATCTGGCAAATAATGAGCCTTTGCTTGCGATTTAAGATGATGATGATGATAACATTGGTGACGGGTAGTTTTCCAAAAGCTTTCGATACCTGCCACGGGCAAAGAGCGTCTTGTCCTCATTCGCTGGACTGCGTCTCAGACCTGTGTGTGTCTTCCCATGGGGCCAGCCTGGGCCGAAGCGATGTGGGAGGATGAGCTCTCAGCCAAAGGGAACAGCTGTAAAAAAAAAAAAGGGATAATGGTTTGATTTTCAAATCAATGCAGCAGGCTATTTAGAAAAATAAATAAAATAAAAATTGAGGTCTCCCCTAGCTCTGGAGAAGCTGGGGATTCAGAGAGCCCTGCAGAGCCTGGTGGGTAGTGCCCCTCGAGGACCGGAGCTGGGCTCCCCTGATCTTGAGAGAGCAGGATGTGGCCATAATCCGATTTTTTGGGAGAGACTGTTTCTCAGGTTTCTAGCAGAAACGTGTGGGCCTTGTTTGTTGGATTTGCAGAGAGTTCCTGGGATTCCTAACTCCTGTGCTCTCTCTCTTTCTGTTTCAGTCCAGAACTGCAGTGCTGGAGACTGTCTGGAATGCTGGACTGTGTCTCTCCGAGGAATGCAGGAGGAGGGGGGGGGGGGACAAAGATCTCATCCAAAGCAGCTGGAATCACATCGGAGGCGACGGGGGGGAATGTCATTTCTGAGAGAGGAGGCAGCAGGAAGTGAGGGCGAGGGCCGAGGAACTCCAGCCCTTGCTTTCTTCTACATGGAGCCTTTTTCACTCGTGACAGACAGTGCTCCCAGCCTTCATTTGTGGAAGTGCACAAAGAGACAGTACTACAGGCTGCACTCTGGAAACTGGATTTGCTTTCGCAGAGACGCGCAGTCTCTGGCTGGGACGTGACCACAGCACGGCTTCTGCGCTCAAAACACCGTGGGCTCCGAGCGTGGCCTGGTGTAAGCATTCAGGACGCGTGGAAGAAAAATCCAGTGGAGACAGCACGTCTTGATGCACTGTGCCAGCAGCCTAAACGCAAACTGCTCTTGGCTTCTGCGTGGCCCACCTGGCAGCTGCCTGTGTCTGGAATGCAGGACTGACCTTGTGGGCTGGGTGCGAGAATCCACACTGTCCAGAGAGCTGCCCGTGCTCACTACCTCCCAGGTGGCGCACGACTGTCTGGGAGGATGGGGAGTGGGGGGTTGGCATCTTCAGTTTACTCTGTCCTAGTCCTCAGCCCCCCGCCTCTGTGTAACCACAAGGCTGTGTTTCGTCAGCCAGGGCCTTGTGGGTGTTGTGGTAAACGCAAGTGTCCCCCTGTTTAAGTTTCGGGATTTCAGGATTTTGACAGGGGCAGCAGATAGCTTGGCTGGCCACAAGGGCCCTGTTTTCACCCCCCAAGAACTGGGGTGGCATCAAACCTGTCATGCAGTAAGAAAGCTGGATTTATAGAGAAGTCTTAAAAGAACAGCCACAGGCCCCTTGAGCTCAACCATGGAAAGGTTTTGCTCAAGCACAGGCTGAGATCTGTGAGCGCGGGTCCGAGCACAAGTCATGGCGCTAGCTGACTGGTGTTGGGCTTGCCCAGCCATGGGTAGGGCAGGCTCGGGTTCTTGCTGGAAACTCAGGCAAGCTGTGCTGGCAGTAAGGGCCACACCCCTCCTAAAGTGGGCTCTGAATCTCCCGTACAGCGCCGGGGGTCCTGTGACGTATTCCGAGGACCACCAGCGCGGAGGAGCCTGCCTACCCCTCTCCTGGGGGGAGGTGGCGGGGATCACTGCTCAGAGCCCTGTGGGTTATCCTGAATCACAGCGAAATCGCTCCCATTCAAAATTTGTTTAAAAAGAAAAAGGCAGCCACCAATCTGAAAGATAAACGGTTGATTCTTAATGGTAAAAAAAACCCAAAAACATTTCAAATTTATAGCCATGTTTCCTTTAAAACTACAAAGCTGGGAAAGTTCTGGAATGGCTCTCTGGGGTGAGATTTAATGGAGTGGTTGTAATTCTACAGCACGATTGCCGGACTGGTTTGACACGCTTGCACACACTCGGATGCAGATGGTCCTGTAGATTTGGGGTTCAGGTATAGGGTGGGGCGCCATCTGTTTCAATAACATTTCTACAGGTGCTCTAGTTTCCTAGTTAACCAGTTCCTCTAAATTGTTCCTGTGTGTGTGCTCGTGTCCCATAACGAAACCCAGCCCAGGTGAGTTGAGGTTTGGCACATTAAAAGGAGGTGGCACTGCAGTAAGAATGAGAGTTAATTCAGGATTGAAATCTAGGAGCGGGTCAATTGGTGTCAGCTTTTAAAAACACGAAAAAATAACATTTTCAAAAAGTGGATTTAGTCTGGACACTATGTAATTACTGTAGGCTTTGTGTGTGCCTGAAAGTTTTCTGTAAATTTAAGGTTTGAGCAGTGAAGGATTTTAAGTTTCTTACCTTGATTTCAACAAATCAGGGCTGGACTGACTGTTCATGTTTGACTCAGGTCCGACTTATGAAGTTCACTGGGAACCTAATAACGCCTGTGGCTGTCGCATCGCAAAAACCTTTTCAGGGCTTGTTTAACTTTTTTTTTATCAATAAGCTATCTTATTTGTATTTTTCTCTTGGCTTTGGAAGATTTCAATTTTAACTGTATATGGCTTTTGTACTGAAATTGCTAAGCAGAGAATGTGAAGTTGAATGAAGACTATTTTTTTAAAGTTTTTTTTTTTCAGCTTTTGAAGGTTAGATTCTGGATATTTTACTTAAGGGGAATGTAATGATATTCTTCTCAGGGTAATCTCTTTGTATTACTTTAAATACTGTATATACCCACATTCCCCACAGTTCAAGTTAAAGTTTTCGGACAATCACTGAACAGTTTTCTTCATGCTACATTTAGCCACGGCTGTCTTTAATTCCAACGTAGGAATATTCCACAGGGAACTTGTTTTGCTATGTGTGGTAATGCCTTGGTAAATACCAAGTGTGCTCCATAAACATTTTCATGGTTTTCTGTTAAAGTCACTTTCATTTGCACCTGAGATTTTCATTGTGTGGTTAATGTCATGTCAGTGGTCTGCTTTATTATTTTTATTATGAAAACTGAGCATTAGGAGTGTGGTCTGCTCTGCAACTCCCAAGATTTCAACACTAAATGTTAATACTTAAAAGTACTATACGTATCCTGCACTTGATATCCCTAAAGGATCGTTTTGAACGAGACGTAAAAATAAATGTTAATAACACTAACACTATTTAATTTTTTTTTACATTTTCCCTTGTATTTCTATGGAGCTGTAAGAACTTTCACTGTGAAAAAAACATCTTTTCATATGTTCATATTAGTTTAGAAACAAGTGTTCGAGCCTCTGGGTTTTCCCTGGTGTTCACTAGTCCTGCTGTAGCCCTGGTGAGCTGTAATGACTAGGAGTACACTGGTGTCCAAAAGGAGACCGTCTCCAACAACTTTGGTAGACAAGTTGACTTTAAAACACTGGAGTTGTTTTTTTTTTTTTTTACCCTATTCCTCTATACCCTTTTTAAAATGTTTTTATGAGGTTACAGCCTGGTGCTGTATTGGTGTTGTAATATGAAGACAATGTCAATAAAATTCTGTGTGTGAAGCCCTGCTGTGCTCTGCTGTGGTTTGTGGCCTCAGGCAAAACCTGATTGAATCTGGTGAGTACTGGGCTGAGTGAAGTTTCTCCTTGAAGCCTATCAGAAAATCAATTTTGTAAAAGCTATTCTTACACAGGCTTTACACATGATAAACTAGGAAAGCAATCGGCCCCGATCCTTGCACATGTATTGATATTTTAACTTTAACAAATCTTTAGTTCATATGTGCTGTTAGACATAAGCTTGGAGGACTCATTCCAGACATCTGTTATACAGCTGATTATAGTCATTTTAGACCTCTGGGAAGAGTCCATTACAAAATATAAAACAATAATTTAGGCATCACAAAAGTTTTTTTTTTAAATCGGAGATTTAAATATCTAGAAGCAACGTTTACAAACGAGGAGGAGGCTGTTTGGTTTCACATACTTCATTTCTTGAATGAAATGCAAACCAACATACTTGAGCAGCTTTTAGGTGCTGTCCTTGTAGCAATTCTAGTGCACTGGGGGGTTTTTCATGGGTGCTGTAATTCATTTACAGTGGGATTGGCAAGCGAAATGGAAAATGGCCCGTTGGTTACATTCCTGAACATGAATTCTTTGAATAAACACCACCTTTTTTTGGTGAGTGACATCAGGAATGTGAGCCTTCGGGCAGAAGAGGAGGTGTTGTGGAGCTTTTCCAACAAAGTGCTCATTTCCTGTTCCTAACAGGGGGTCTGCAGGCCTAGGGGACTGAGGTCCAGACCTCAGCAATGAGGTTTTCCATGATTTTACCTTGAGCAGAGAAGCTAAGAACCACAGAGGAATAGCTGCCACAGATGCAGGAAGCTGTAGAGGAAGAATAACTCAACAGCAGACAAATCAACTGGGAATCCTATGCAACGCTGAGGTCCAGGTTCAATATAAAATTTCATATCCTGCCAATCGCCGATTCCATGCTCAATTCTTAATGGAGGCCCTTGGTGTGCATTTCTTTGTACAGCAGACACCCATCATCAAATCCTGCATGTATAATTTGCCAGACTGAAGGACTGACTTAATCTGGGCTACAGGTCTGATCATTTCTGGTATGGAGTTTTTGTTTTTTTTTAAATAATGCCATCCAGATGACTTTGCAGAAAATGTGGATAGAGCTGCCAACTAATATAATATTCAGGGACGCTCCTAAAAATGTCCTGAGCTTGCCTGTGTGTCTACTATTAAACTCTTACCCTTTTCTAAACAAGATACCCGCTCCCCTGCCGCACTCCTGTTCAAGCTTTCCTGATTGTCTGAAAATGCCAGCGGGGATCCCAGTGCTGCGTTTTTCCAGTGCTGTGCTCTGCTGGAGCGCTGGAGGCAGACGCACATGAGGGAAAACGCTGGCTGTCCAGCCTAATTGAGCAGTGAGACGTGAGCTCTCAGCCATGGAGTGATGGATGTCTTAATGACTCCTCCCCTGGTGGTGTGGTGGGGTGGGGGGAGGCGACGGAGGGGGACAGAGAGAGACCAGCCTAGACGCCAGATGGGACGACGGTTGTTCCAACAGCTGGGTCCACGATCTGGGGGAGAAGAGAGAGAGGAAAAAAACAGCCAATTGTGAGGACACTGCTCAGGAGTCTTGGAAAGGTTCACAGCCACCACAGGCCACTCTCACTGCAGAAGCTAGGATTTTGCAGTGACAGATCCACAGCTTTGTGGATTTACCATTTTTGTATATATAGAATCACTAACTCCTTTTGGCAACTTTAATGTCCAACTGTGCGGTTTTTCCACGTCTGGGCTCTCAACCACAGAACCTGTGACCGCACAAGGGAGAGAATGAGGAGGTGTGGGCGGGGTCAGGGACTCCACCCACCTTCCAGTCCCAGACCTCAGACCGGAGAGTCAGCGCAGACGGGAAGAGAGGCGCACGCCTCAACAACAGCACCACACACCTGCAAACACGGAGGAGACCGCAGGAGGCGCTGGGACAGTGAGAGCCGAGAGCACTTTAACCCCACCTACCCTTAGAGGCGCGCAGTCAATTATGTGGCCCAATGTAGGGTGTCCCAGTCTTAATCAGCTTAGTCTAAGCCAAGTCCGCTAGCCTCGAACCCCTGATTATAAAGATCAGCCTGCGCTTGGCCAGATGCTTTTTACAGGATGAATTCACCCAGTCCTCTAGGACTAACCCTTTCATCGTCCAATCACAAGATTGTCAACTTATTGTGTCCGTTCTAAGCTCAGAGGACAGCTTTCCTTCGCGTTTGTCAATCACAGCTAGAAAAACAAAATTGGGCGGCCAAGGAAAGAGCATGATAAAATCTTCCCAGCCTGCAACTGCAGTAGCGGAGTAAAAGAAGCAACGGACGTGGTCCCGTCTGTTTAATTGAACTATAGAAATCAAAGGAAAAGCCTTGTTGCAGCCCTGACAGGCCCCGGCAAACCATAGCCCCATCTCCGAAAGCACCCCTGCTGCTTCACCCCTGTGGGTCCACCTCAGCTCAGCGGCTAACATATAATTTATGGATTTCAAAACACCATGCAAAACACACCCAGGAAGATGAAACATCTCTGCCTCAAAAGGATTGTGGGGGCCAGGAAAATGGGCCCATTGTTATGCTAAAGACGCACATTTCAAAAGCGTTCTGCAGGCTCCGCAATTAAAACGGCGTTCATCGCTTACATAAATAGACATTTGAAGGTTGGCTGGAGACAAAAGAGCAAACCGTGCCGCCAACAACGCGGGTCGAGGGAGAGAGGGGGGGGGGATTTCCAAACGGCCGCTGGAGGACGAGGAGCCAGGAGAGGGCTGCCTGTCCTGTCCTCCTTTAGAATGGGCCCAGTGAGGTGGAACGGACACGATCTGCAGTCCCGCCAGGCACTCCGCCCCCCCACCCAAACAGCGGCGTGTGTCTGCTAGTCTGGGCCACTGCGCTTCACAAGGCACCAAGCTGCCAAATTAGTCCGGAATTAACTTCCGCTGACATGCCCTCAGGGCGCTTTCTTCTGGGCTGTCGAGGGGGCCGGCGACCTCTAGTAGAGACGAGGACAGCCCCGTTCACGAGGGGAAGTGCGTCGGACTCTAAGAATGGCAGAAACGCGTCTTGGAACAGCAGCAAGACGATGAGCTCGACCCCTAACAGAAAGCAAATTTGCTTTTGCATTTCCTCCCCCCCTCTATTTAAGATTAATTCTGAAAAGAGGGCAAATGCTTATTAGATCAGTTAAAATGGGCAGGAGGCTTAAGCTGGATGCGAGTCTGGTAATACATATCTCATATTACCATGTGCAATTAATAAAAGACAGTTCCTGCCACTGTAAGTTGTTCGTGTCTGCGAAACATTTTGCAGATGGGTTCTGGGGCCTTTTTTTCTAGGTGAGAGCACTGAATGACTCAGATAAACTGCATAGTGTTATCAGGACTGCTTCTGGGGCTCAGTAAACAAGCACTGAACCATACCCACTTCATAGATAAACCAAATGGATCCTGCATCCCGGCAAAGGCCTGGGCAAGTGGGATGATGAGTTGGGACACATCTGTGGTGTCTAGGCCTGGTGATGAGTCACAAGGGCAGAGGGGCAGGTGGGGCTGTGTGGTGTGAGCCGATTGCCCCAGTTATAGGTTGAACCAAACCCCAGACATCCAAAGTGGTTTTGTAGGTAAGCATTCCAAGACCCTGCCTCAGCTGCTCCAGCAGCGACAGCGAAAAGCCAAGCTCATTTCAGACAACCGCTGAAGTAAACACTGTCTGGTTTTCTTTTCAGGGTAAGCCGAAAGAAAAAAATAATTTTCTTCCCTGGCATGTGATGGCAGTTACTCCACTGTTAATTTCGACCTATAGGCCGCAAATCTTTCTGTGTTCCGCATTCAGTCACAAAGGGCATCCAGTCAGGATGTTTGAAGTTCTTCTCGGAACTGAAATGGCTTTTAACTGGGTGCGGTCAGGAGGAGATATTAGTAAACACCCATCAGCCTTCAGTCCTACCTGGGAGAGTCAGAGGTTCCAAACTCAGGTAGGAGAAATGGGCAGAAAACACAAAGCTCTGATCAAAAGACACTGTCACTGAGCAAAACCAACCCATTTCTGCAAAATAAAATTCCCATATTCACATGACATTGTAGCCCGTACTTTTATGTCACAGAAAGTCCATACGTCAGGCCTTAATTGCCAATTGAAATGATAAGAGAGAGTAAAGGGACCATCCTCGTGCAGCTCTCTTTGCGTTTCTCAATGCGAAACGGAAATGAAACTGGCATCAGCTTTTCTTGTTGCCTTTTTTTTTTTCAAGACCTCGTTTGTCCCGGCAGGTTCAAGGATCGATTGAAGCCACGTCTAGCTGAAATATGCGAAAAGCTATTTTTAACAAAAAGAGGGTATGTTATTGCTGCACCTTGTTAAGCAGAGAAAATTACAGGGAGACATGCACACATTCCAAAGTAAACACACCTCAAAGGCGGTGCATCTTTTAGGATGGTAATCACTGTTTACGCAACGGGGTAATTGCACTGCAGCAAAGCTCTTGGAAGAAGGGAGACCAGTGTCGGTGGAGCACTGCGGTGAACCACTCCTCTCCTTGTACTACAGCGACCTTAAATATTCTACCCTGGCTTTGATGTGCAGCTGCCAGCTAATGAGATTAGGTTGAAACCATTGCACCTGAGGATACTGCGCTTGTGTGCTTGAAGAGGACAGTCTTTTAGATAACTGATGGGAGTCTGCCTGGCAGGAACAAGGTTATCTTACCACCATTTCCAAAGAATCCACAATGAGGGCAGAGACTTTAACTCCCTGCAACTTGAGACACCACATAACATGATGACATGATTGCACATCCCAGCGGGCCTGGGAATCTTCCAGGGGGAGTCGGAATGCATTACCATAGGAAAGAAGAGACATCTGGTCTACCTTGCACAAGCTGTGCCATAATGCAGGATCCATCCCAGGAAGGATAAAGAGTTTTTTTGCAAACCAAGGCCCAGCTGGAAAAGAGATTTTAAAGTGCCCTCCTCCACCATCAAAACCAGATATGGATCCCACTGTGCTTTTAAATGTATCCAACCCCCAGGATTTTTAGAGTGAGCTCATCGCATGGCTATTCTGTTTGCCACTCCCTTCTTCCTTCCTCCATCACGTCATGGCTTGTGTCTTGTGAGGAGTGGGGTCAGGATTTCAAGTTGCGATTTAGAACTTCGGTTCAGGAGGTGCACAAGGGTAAGAACAGATCGGAGCAGCACACGCCCATACATTTGGGGGTGCCTGATGACGTCCTCCTCACCCAAGTGAAACGCACAATCATGTCCAGCTATACCAACACAGGGATGCCCACAAACATCAGGGGGCGCCACCATTTGCAGGGCCCCACACTGAAGCTCGATGAAGACCAAGACACTGCTTCATTTCTGGTGGAAACACCGGGGGACAGGAAATTGCCAAGTGGGATGCCACCCCTTGTATCATCACATTCGGAGGCTCTGAGAACAGAACGATCTCATGGCTGCAGGACTCTGGCAACATGACACTAGACGAGCTGGTGCCATAAAACCTCAATTACAGGAATTCCAGAGATTCTTCCACATTTGTATTTGTGTGGCAATTAAAGATAGAATTAATGAACCTTACGATACATTCTTTCCTGTCCCTTTTTACTTAGCTGTACAATGAGTCATTGTCTGGAGGAAATGGATTCATTTTCCCATACCAGTGATCAGCACCATTAAAGAGAAAAGGAATTCATTTGTTTGACACTTCTCCTGAATGGGTCATGGGTGGGGGGTAGTGCTGCCTGAGGTCAGAAGAAAGAAAACAATGTCTACAGAGAGGCTTGTGGCTGTCGGGTCTTATGATGCATCAAAGAGGTCAAGGGTATTAAATCAGCCTTCATGCCGTCCTGTAAGCATCAGGATACAACAGATGCTTTCTAATTTCAGGAGCCCCTCATTAAACCAGCTCAGCTGATCTGGACTCCCAGATACCAACTCACATGAAAACAAGTAATGCTGATCACGAACTATAAACACCTCCCCGTCATTCCAATATTTGATTTTCATTACAAAATAGATTTTTTTTAAGCTATCAGGTTGACTAAAATGCTTAATTTATAACAGGCGCATTTTAAATGCGTGGATTTGATTAAATCCATATCTACTATGAAGCACATTTTATGGGTCAATTTAAAGAACACCTTTCATCCAATAGTTCTTTGGCTTGGCAGACATATTAACACAATGCAGTTGGTGATTCGATGGTAAGCACATGGCAGGATCATGCGATTTCCTAGTGGCTAGAGCACAATTAAGGAGGTAACTTTGGTTCACAACTGAGGCACATTATGACATCCAGAACAGAGAGCTGTGAGAAAGCGTGAGGCCTGACTGATCACCTCCACAAATGCATCTGCTGTTGAGGGCTCAGATTTTTCCAGAGCACTGCTTGGGATCAAGCAGAATTTAGTAAGGCAGAAGTCAGGGATAGCTTGCCAAGGAACATATCAAATTAATCTCTTTTTATGGACAGTCAAAATCAGCTGCTGTAAAGCAATAAAATACAATGCAACAGTATACTAATACAAGAGGAGTACTTGAATATGCAAATAGTACTGTCATATGTGAATAGTACTCTAAGATGAAAATAGATTCGTCTTAGCATACTTTTGGTGTTATTGGTCATATTACCAATACTAATTGGTGTTATTCTCCTTTAAGAGTAGTATTGTGAGGTAGAACAGAACTACGGTGCAGTTTTTATACCCATCAGGATAAGAAACTGATTCATCCAGATTCATTCCTGTGCTGTTCTATAACTGAGCAACAGGTTTGCTCTGGAGATACCCGGGAGACCCAACCAGTCACAGAAACAATATATGTCGAACAGGGTGGGATGGAGAAGGACTGGTCATTTCCTCCAGCTGCACTAAACATGGTCGTTATCTTACTGGTGCTGGTGAAAAGGTTATCAAAGAGCTTCCGCCCCAGGGAAACTTCAAAAGAGCGATAAAAAGATAAGACAAAGCTCAAAGTCAAACCTTGTCCCTGTTTACATATTATTGCAGCTCGGCTGGTCTGTCTCCCTAGCAACTTCATCATATCAAGAGTCTACAGTACCTGCTTTCTCAATGGACTTTGACAGCACGAGGAAGATCGTGGGGCCTTTTCTTCATCCAGGCATGGAAAAGTACTAATTCAGGACACCCCCACCGGTCCTGTAGTTCTTATGCAAGACAGTGGTCTTGAAGTCTCCTAAAGGCACGCTGTAGGGAGAAGCCTGGGACAGTCCTGCATAATTCCAGCCACAGCTCATCTTGGAGCGTATCAAAATTAACCCCCCCCCCCCCAAAAAAAAAACGCACACCTCCCAGAATAAGACTGCATAACAAAATCTGCTCTCTTCCGCAGGTTACCCCTGTGTTTGGAGAGAGAGAACTCAAACGTGCGGACAGTGAATCCACTTTGCAAATTCCTGCAACTTAGAAATTCTCTCGGGAATGCCAGTCACCCAAAAGAAGAAGGATGTGAAGCAAGCTCTCACTCCCTATTGACCAGGATCAGGAGTACCATCATTCAGTCAGACTGCACCCACCCCTCATGATGGACATCCCACATCCCAGATCCCAGGGGCTGCAGAAACACATAACTACACCCATCGCTTTTATTTTCTTCTTTCAGACTTCAAACGCCTTTCACTGACCTCACAGCACCCACGACGGCAACAAAAAAAAACACCATGATGCTTTCAAAGGCATTCCTTTTTTTTTTTTTTGACAGTCAGCGCTTATTTTAACATCTGAAGGGCATGTCTTCAAACAAGCAGCAATCTTAAACGGTAAGCTCTTTGACTAAGTGCTTGACAGAGCCCCTTGCACTGTTGAGGATCACTCAATGGCAGGCCCTTGAGGACCTGCATTCCACCTTAAATCCTCCCCAAACCTGCTATTGTTTTAGCTAAAAGCAAAGGGAGCAACAGCTAAAGCCTGGACTGAAAGCTGTGCATTTGATGTATTCCTTTCAGGTGAGATCTCAGGAGTTGTTTTTTTTGTGTGTGACAGGAAAGGCTCCACCTATAGTGCTATCATATCTCCACAAAGTCGAATTCCTATACCCGTTCGCTTCACGCTACTCACAAGACCAGGGTGGAATCGTGCTCACGTCAAACCTGAGAACTCTCTGAAGCGGAGGGACTCGTGAGCCCCGGTTTTTTATTACAGGTACATGCTTGTGAATCTGCTTTGCACGACGTTAGTTGTGTTCAAAGCCAACTGAAATGGTTTGCGAGTTTGAGAACAGCAAGGCCGTCTGCCATGAAGTGTTGCACACAGGGGCTAATCGAACAAATGCAAACTCGTTTCACACTCACATTTTGGTTTCTGGCAAGAAATTGTAATCTAGCTGCCTTTCTCGCATGATGGAACCCTCTGAGCAGCACATGTCCTGGAGTGTTCAAACCTATTCGTTCTGCCCTCGCCTGCCAGTTCGCCTGTTTCCCTTGGCAGTCGTGCCGGCTCGCAGTGAAATTTGCACGGCAATAAAAGTGCTTCTTTTGTACATTTCTAATCGTCCCCACCAGACCTCCCACCACTCCAGCTGAGGCCAGCATTTTAATAAAGAAGATGTTTGTACAGGGCGTCAGAGGAGTGGAATCTGGATTCTCAGCCCAACCTTTAGGCTCCATCAGCGGTTTGCACTTGAGAATAGAATACTTAAAAGAAGTGACTTGGAAAAATAAAAGGTGGAGGAATTGCAGAAAGCTTCCTTGGTTCCAGCCCACGCAGCAGAATGAGCTCTGGGGTCTGGGGACCACAGGATCAAGCTCATGCTGTGTTGCTGTAAATGGGGTGACCCCTACTGACCACAGAAACTCATTCGTTGCGCACGTGTCTAAAAGCAGAGGGTACGAACCTGCTATCGGGGAGTTCTCTTCATTATCAGAAGTGAGAATGCCAGGCTTCGCTGCAGAGGTTCAACAGAAAGGATGAGCAATTCTAGGCTTGAAGGTCCAGACTCCTGCAGGGTTTGCCAATACTTTTCAATCAGTGACTGTTTGAGACTTAAAGCGACAGAGGTGATCGGACTTTCCACCCTAGTAATCAGATCAATAAGTAAAACCACAGATAATATGAAAACCGCAGAACCCTCAAGGACAAGAGCTGCCCATCCCTGGGACTGGATTGTGTTCTGGAGAGGGCAGCACATAATTACACTAAACCAATTCTTCCCAACCCATGTGCTCATCTATGCAGTACCACCCACACTGCACCCTGCTTGCCTGCAGATTGCAAAACCAGATTTCTTCTTTTCACTTTCTCTGTGCAGTGACAGGTGGTTGATTGAATCAATGAGATGACCACACCCTCAACATCAGACGTCCTTGACTAGCATCCTGTTATGTGGACACCGCTCTAGAGAAGAGCGCAGGTTTCTAAAGCACACCACTTTTCCCACTGGCGCAGTCCAGAAACTGAACACCAGGAACCCTGCCAGGTGTGGCTGAAAGCGTGTCCACTTTCACTACCTGACTATGGGAGCATACATCTCATACAGTGCATGTAAAACAATTCACATCTTATGAGAAATAAATTGTTTCTACTCTTGCTTTAATTCTATTTTCCCCCAGCACCGCTTCCGATTGCGGCTTGTTTCCAGTCGTTAACCGCCTCCTAACGAGGCCGGCCCAGACAGATCATGAGGCTGGAGCTTCAGGGGGTGTCTCTCCCTGGACCCCCCCCTCTCAGCTCTCACAGTGCAGGTACACCGGTGGAAAATGGGTACAGCCTTGTGTGCACAAATTCTTGCTCCGCGCCAAGAGGTCAGAGATTATTGGCTTTGGATGGAGCTCAAAGAGCTGTGACTCAGACAAGATCTCTTTCACCCTGACTTCTCTGGGCCCCATGTGAACAATCTGCGCACAGCCTGACCCCTAACAGGGTTCACCTCAGTTTTAGAATAATCTCCAGTTCTCCCAGGCAACCCAACCCTCTCAACCCTCTCTTACTCTCATTGGATCGACAGGGCCTGTTCCCCTGGATGGTTCCAGCAGCTGAGATAACAGGCTGTAATTCTTAAATGGCATTTTCTCCTGTTGCATAACCAGCATGCCGTCAGCTGGCTGGCTTTTAGTACCTTGCCGTCTCCTGTACCTGTCAGGGAAACAAAACAAAAAAAACAGCTCAGCTGAGGACCTCATGTGCTTTTATTAGACTCATTTCATAACCTTCCTCCCTCCCTTCCCACCCTGAATAAGGTCGCCGGTGCCAATTTGGAATCACAGTGCAATAAAGACTGACTAGCCTCTTTCAAACAAATCGCTTTGCTGCCGACATTAGCGTGGGTGGACGATAATGCCTGGATGAGAGAAATGTAAAGACTTTAACACCCTTAGCAAAGACATGTAAGCCCAAGTAATCCATGAACCATTATTGGATTTTAAACGGAAGAAAGGGAGATCTATGCAGGGCAGTGCACCAGTTGGATGCTCCATTATAGCCAAGTGGAACCATTCAGAACTGTGATACACAAAGGCCTTTTCTGTACCGCGCCTCTGCTTGGAAACATGGCAAGTGACTGCACCAGGAGGAGAGAGATGTAGCAGCTCAGCCTTGAACTGAATACAAGCAGAGCCCAGTCATTGACCGGAGCAAGGAGCAGGCTTGCCCAGACATGCCCAGGTAAGCAATACAATGAATTCTTTGTGTACAAACCGCCAACTCCCAGACTAGTTAAGCAGAGCTGCTGCTGGACAGTTCTGCCTGTACTGGTGAGGGACAAAAGCTTAAATAGAAAACCCATCTTGGGACATCCTTCAATCAAAGCCTTGAAAGAAGCAAGAATGAGATTGTCTGTCCATTCATTTTCTAACTGCTTCTTCCACTGCAGGGTCGTGGGGGAGTTGTAGCCGATCCCAGGAAGTAACGGACGAAAGGCCACGATCCATCGCAGGACACACACACACACACAACAGGGCCAGTTTTCCCAGAAGCCGATTAACCTGCCAGTGTGGTTTGGGATAGTGGAAAGAAACTGGAGCACCCAGAGGAAACCCATGCAAACCAGGGGAAAACATACAAACTCCACACAGACAGCACTCCAGGTCTGGAATTGGACCCGGGGCCCCAGAATACTGACCACTTCGGCACTGTGCTGCCTGCAAGTAGTAGATTATTTTTTTTAAACAGAAACATTGCAGGAGTTCTGATGCATTTGCAAACAGTGCTCAACTAGTCCTCAAGTCTCGCAGCTCCAATTCCAGCTCATTCATACCAATCTGCAAAGGTGACCGATCTGAGAGAGCTGAGGAGAAGATCAGTGAGATTTACTGAGCTGATAATTGGTAGGAGTGGAACAGGCAGGCCTTGCCTAAACAAAGAAGGGATGGTACACTCTCAAAACCATTCAAAATCATTTTTCCTGAAGGACATGACATGAACACCTGAAAGGCATCACCTACAGCTCATTAATCATTAAAGCTTGATGATCGTTCTGAAATAAATTAGATCCCTGGTAAGATCAAGATGTTCTGGTGTGTTATAAACAATACCTTTCGAGCGCCAATGAATGGGTGTTCATTGGCGTGCGCGCACTGTCTCTGTGCTTGCTAATAATCCATCTTTTCACTCACACCCACAGGTTCCACAAGAAAGTGGGGGGAAAAAGGAACAGGAAGAAACAGGCTCGAGATGAAACAGGCTCGTTTACGACTTTCGGTTTTGAGGACAAGTCACCCGCAGAGATGAATAGCCAGACTTCAGTCTGAGAGCCCCATTCTGTTACCAGGGGCCCTGAAGACAGGCTCCCTCTAGTCCATCCTCTAGTAATTAACATCCTCACTAATCCAGGTTGCCTAAGAGGACGATTTGAAGAGAAGTCAGCTTAGAAGTTATGGTTTAATGCTCCTGCGTTCCTGTTCAAAACACTAAGCACCCACTCCACCCCCAAGCTCCTCTGTTTCTCCTGTCTTAATTGTTTCCATACCACAGAGCAGCTTTGATATTTCCAACTCTAACAGAGCCGTCCCCCAGACTCATCTATCCTCGCACCGCCCGAAAAGACAGGCCACTTCTGAGGCCTTCAGACAAATAAGCAGACATAAATCTCAAGTCTTCTCTCTTTCTCCTGGTGATTAAAGGCCAAATGTATAATTCAAGACAATCTTCAAAAACAGCTCCTCGTGACCAGCTGCGATTTCTAAACCCAAGAGAAACGCTGGAGTTAACAGCTTCGTTTGATGTCACGGTCGAATTGTCACCCCGTTTTTTTCCAACGTTTCAGTGTAGAACTGAATGGAGGGTTTGCTCTACAGCACACAGCTGGGAGGAACCCACTCGATTCCCTGTACATCCCTGCAAAATAGAGAGTAGTAGTTTTATAGTAGAGACTGTGAAACACACTTAATAGTTTGCTAGAGGGTTTTAGTTAATTTTTAGACTTGCGGTGGTTACCTGGAAGATATATTGTTTTTGTAGCAGTAGGAGAGTGGACAGTCAAGACCTGTAGAGCACTACCTGGGCTCCAGCTCTCCAGAGCCCACAAGCATTCACTCACCTGGGCTCCAGCTCTCCAGAGCCCACAAGCATTCACTCACCTGGGCTCCAGCTCTCCGTCTCGCCTGCCAAACCACAGGGGAACAAGCAGGCAACAGCAGAGCGGCCCGAGAACAGCCTCATGCCCGCGGCCGGGAGGAGAGGATGAAGAGGAAACGGCCAGGACCCGGGCCTGCCTCTCGGGGCATCCAAACTCCCGTCACATACTTTACCAAACCGCCCGGTCGCTCACAAACCTGGAACAGTGGAAACCTCTTTCTCATGGGCGGCCTGTGGAGGGGCTTTCCTTCCGGGTGAACAAGGACCGCCAAGGGGCTCGTCGAGGAAAAGGAGTCAAGCTTAACAGACGCCATAAAAAAATACGGTGTGAACAAGTACAGCAGGACTGTGGAATAATTAAAAGAGAGGAACCAAAGCTCCTGAGAGAAACACAAAGTCAGAAATCAGGCTCAGGAGCACAACTGCTTGGGAAACCGAGATAAAGAGAAAAACTATTTGAAATAATATTATAGGAGTAACAGGACAGCTTTGGTCAATTTAAGGACCTCTGTCTGCACAAGATGCAGGAGTTGGGAGCCGCGTCCGCATGCGTAGGCTGCAAAGGAAGAGGTAAAGGTTTATTCCCTGCTAAAAGGTAAAGGAAAGGAGCAACGTTTCAGGCTGTAGAATCTTCTTCAGGTAGAGAGGGAACAGAACCAGAGAGGAACCTGCTATGAGAAGTGGCAGAGGTTACTAATGCCTTGCTTTTAGACAGATTTTCATTCCACAGCCCCTGCATATGTGGTCTGCAGCAGTCACCCTGCAGCAGCAGATCAGGGGGAGTGCTGGCGAAGGCACTTTAATCAGCTGGACCGAAGGGGCGCAGTCTAACCCACTGCAGTTATACAGCGCCCAATTCCATCTAGGAAGTCTCAAGTCTGGGCCTTGAACACATGTCCGAGGGTTATTACAAATCAGACATGTGTGGGCTCTCACATCACGTATACCCCAGTATCCATTCCAGGACAAATCCTCAAATCCTCCCTTTCTGTTCCGCACGAATCCGGAATCGCGCGAGACGATTCTATTGAGAAGGAAAACAAAGTGTCCTCTTTTAGTCCTCGGTTAGCATCCAAAAGATCCCAACACAGTAACTTGTTTAAAACTAAAATGCTGATCCAGCACCTTGTAAGAGAAGAGAGCAGGCCCAGATATGAATGGAATGGGAGCAACAGCAGACAGGTGCCTGTATGGTTTCTAATGACAGACAACTCTAAAAGCATTGACCTTGATTTCCTGCCCTCGCGCTGGAACAGTGCAGCTATCCAAAGCCAACTGGGTATTCTGGAAGTGAATAGTTTTATAGCCCTGTGAAGAAATCTGGGCAGAGATTCCTGGCCTCGGATCCTCAGTGTCTGAGAGCTGTGCCAGAGGTCTGAGCTGCCAAAGTCAAACAGGAAACTGCAGAGGAAGAGAGCACTTTTCTGCACTCAACATCCCTTCTTTAGTCCTTGGCTTTCTTCAGATAACGTGTCTCTCTGCCAAGAGTCCACAAAAGAATTTTAAAAAAAGCATCTAACACTCTTGGCATTTAAAAAAATAATGAAATCCTGTTTTTTTTTCCCTTATAGTTGAATGTTCAGATTAGTACATTTAAATGTTATCTTTTATAGAAATTCATAGTGATTGATATTTCTGACAGCTGGCCAATCGAAATGTAAACGTATCAGATGTGTTATGTCTGCAAAGAATTATCTCCCTACTTAGCTTTATGGTATGAACAGGTTATTCGGGCATAATTTCCTTCCTCTACACCTGGTCCAAAAGGTTTCTCCCCAGACTTCCAGGTCTTAGTCAAAGTCCTAGAGTCTGGATTTACTATCGAGAGCTGAACAGTGATGGTTGTCCACTGACGGCACCGTTCACCCACGGATCCCAGCCTGTGAAGCAAGGCAATTACTGGCACAGTGATTCCGTAGCTTGGAACCCCAATTCTGAACGTGATTAAGCCCTGAAAGAAGTTTCGAGATACCAGATGTAGACATCATATATTTAAAATGACAGACAGAACATCTGCTGTATGCAAACTGAGATAAAGCTAAAAGCAATCCAATCTTGAAAACTTCATTAATGACTAGAAGTCATTCATTGCACAGAAAGACTGAATTTGGAAATGGCCTTAATCTCTAGACTCCTTTCAAACCGACCAGAACGATATAACCTCATGTGACCACAGTGCCTTTTTTTTTTGCAGGGTAAACCTGGGGCAGCATAACCGGACGTTTTGTTGAAACTCCTGTAAAAGACAATCAAGACAATCAGTATCCAGCCAAGCAATTGTCTTGCAAAGCAGGTGGTGCACCACGCAGAGCCTGACAGACACTCAGACCAAACACACCAAGGGAGAAGACTGGAAAGTGAGAAAGAAGTTTTCCATTGCTCAACAGATCTAGGTGTCTGCAGGTTTTAGCAGGTAATCAATCAATCAATTAACATTACAAGTGGAATGAAAACCAGCATAGCAGAAAAAGTCAGGATATCACAGAACCACATAAAGGAAAGAGTCTTAGTTCAAGGCTTTGTACGATTTTTGCTTTATTGCTAAAAATCAGGGTTATTCCTAAGGCAGATCTTTTTTATAATTTTGCAGATTGCTAGGTCTCAGTGGATAAAACATTGTAAAAATAATTGTTCAGTGAGCTACAGATTTCAGCAAATGTCACGAAGTGCAGAAATTCGGCAAAATACAGCATGAACATTCATTTCCCCTTCATGTTTACAACTATCAAAATCAATGGTCTAAACTGTAACTGGCAGAAAAAATTATCTTCCTTATTTACAAATTACATACGCAGGATTTAATACATGTATAACACACCACTTATGGAAAAAACAGTGACTTGTATTAATTAGATGCTTTAAAATATACATAAGTATCGTACAATCTTTATATATATATAAAGGGGGATGACTAGATTGGTTAAGACATCAGCGCAATTTCAGGCTAGTAGATAGAGTACAGATTTGTCAGCATTCCCAGCAGGTGCTGCTACATGACTAACAAGACCAAACAACAAAATGGCCTGTTGCATCAATGTGCTCTTAGAGATGTGATTGTGCCCCCAGGAACAGTACTTCATTTACAGAAAGTCATAAAGTGCTCAATGGTTTTCATCAGCAAACAAGTAGTCATGAATGATACAATGGCACAACTCTCCCAGTGAAGAAAAAAAGACCAAAGGCCCGTGCAAGGTTTGCGATTGCCAACAGCCCAAGGGCAGCGGCTTTGCTGTTCTTAGCAGATTGCGGAGCACTTAGACAACATTAGCTTCTATTGTTTAGACTGCAATTAAAAAAAAACATAAGCTTAACCTCCCTCATCCCCTGGTGTCTCTAATGCCGAGCAGCATAGTTACTCCCAAGCTACACCAACACAAGACTGCAAATTCAAATAACTACAGCAAAAATCAGAAAATAAAATTTCTTTGGTTAGCCAACCTTATGAAAAGAGGCAAAAACTATCCCCCTAAAAGCAAGACTTTCTGAAAAGAGTTTGCACGCAACTACCATGCCTTCAGCTAGACCAATTACTTTTATATTCAACTGTTTCAGCTCCAAAATGATCAGCAATGTATTCTTTTATTCAAAGCAGGTTCTGGAATACTACATTTAAGCACTCAAAACCACGATACCTTTAAGTCTTTTTCTTTGCAGATTTCGGATCTTTTACTTTCAGCTATGGGTGCAAAGCATTCACACCAGTGTCCCAGGACCTAGGAGAGCGGCAGGGATCTTTTAAGCCACAGAAGACGCCTTTGCCCAACAGGTGAAAAGCTCACCGTTACCTGGTGCAACTGCAGGGTCTGGACTCCAGCTGTTCTTCTGTGTCTCTCTCAGGTATAAACAGCTCTGTGCCAGGCAGAATACCTGAACTATTCCATTTAAGGATTCGTTGGAACAACCTCTTTTTTTTCACAGCCTTAATCCATAGGTGACTTAAAAAAAAAGACAAAAAACCTGCTGGACTCCAAAACTCTTGGGGCAGGTGCTGAGAGCCCTCTGCAGAAGCTTTTTATCACTTTATGCCATAGAATGCATTTTCCAATAGCTGTCCCAAGTTATGAACAATAACATGTTGATGAGAAATTTAAAAGGACTCCTGACAGTGGCTCCCAAGTTCTTAGGGCTGCAGAATCGTTTTGCAATTTCCCCAAACTGTTTCAAATTTGCCCACACAATGCAGAACATGTTCCTGCAAAAGCATCTGACTCTGAAATGCACATCTGAAACTTTCAATGGTAAAAGGCATCGTGTAACCACCACATACTGCTGCAGACACATCAGGTAAAGGGAGTGCAACTCTGTAGCAACACATCAAAACCTGCAGTCGTTGATCAACACAATCAAGAAGTGGATAATGCAAAATGCATCACTTAACAGTGGAAATAAATAACAGTAATATCACTTACAAGATACAGGAATGTACCATTTTTATTTCTGCAGAACACCCAGGTACCGAAAGATTGAGGCACAAAGCAGATCAATAGAAAATCTAAGAAGTATCATACAGCTCTAACAGAAAGGCATCCATTGTTTGTTCCCCTTAGCTCTGTAAAGTCTGCAATAGGAACCCTGTGCTCAAATTCCACATGCCAAACCGTCTTCTTGGAATATTAAAGGTATTGCAATGCCTACTGCCATGTGGTCTCATTTAACCCAGAGTGAAATTAAGACTAATTATAGAGGTGCATACTTCATACAGAAAATATATACAGTATATACATCTTGTCGCTATGGTCGATTACAGCCACATTTCCCCGCCATGTTAGACAGTTACCATCAACTGCAAGAGCTGTGGCTGTAACTGGAATAACTGGACTCAGTTGCCTCCTGAGAGCACAACCACAGCTCTGCTGGATTTAGGCTACCAAGGCTTTGGCAATCTTGAACCTTCTACACTAGCTTGCTAAATGAAAATCAGTTTTAGGGGCATCACAGACACATCCAGCATTGTACTATCAAGTTGAAATGAAAATATATTTATACAGCATTATACAAACATTGAAACATACAAAAATACGCATTTATCTTACTCCCCTAACTTGGACTTGGAAAAGATTTGTTCATAAAGCATCCGACATGATTAAATGCTCTGGACTTCATTGTATTTATAACCACAGGCTACAGCTTTATGAAGGAATTGTCAAATCTTGGAACCTTCAAGGATAAGGCAGAACCATGGAACTCTATCCCTGACTTTAGATGTTGAATATAAGGTACAGTGAAGAGTTTAGAATAGGCGTCTATACCACAGCTATCTTCACACTAGACTGGTGGCCACAGTAGGTTTCTGTAACATAAATATAAACCTGTATTACTGGTCTTTAAATTCAAAAGGATGTTTATAAAAATGCCTAGGGCCTTACAGTTAAGCTTGGTCTTCCGTTCACACAAACACAGAGGGCTCTTTTACACTACTGTATTGTGCTGTGCTTGATGTTAACAGATCCTTTATCTCGGAGTTTGAAAATAAAGACAAAGGGGTAACAGGTAAGAAGAATTTCTTTGGCAACTAAAGCACAAACTTCGTGGTAGGTTTTTAATCAGTTCTGTTGATGTGCTGTTGTATTTTGGTTGGAATTTGTGCATGCCCAGAACTTAAACCAGATCAAATCAGACACTTCATTAAAAACTATCAACTAAAAAAGGGACTTGCGTCAAACAGTAATTGTGCTTACAATTTCAGTAAACTGACATAAACCTCAAAATCTATTCATCTTTAAATGAATCCAGAACCAGTGTTTACCTAATTATGGCCATGGAAATTGGCAAACTTTTTTTTTTAAGTATTCCATGACCCATGGGCCATATACGTAAAGTGCTGAAGTAGAGTGCCTGAAATGTTATATTCAGGTTTATACTGCCACTCTAGGCCAAAACTGTTGGAATTGTCATTTTAAATCTAGAAGCCCCCTGACTTGTCCACAAGAATGGCTAAATCACAGACCTGTAATTCAAATTTCTATCACGCTGTAATGTCAGGGACATTCGTGCAAAGCAAACACTACATTGTATTTTCTGGGGGAGTAACCTTAATATGAGCTAATACTCAGGTTATGTAATGGCCGTAACTACTGCACCTATAATTCAAGTCGTTCAAGCACTGCTGGAAGGAAGAAAATTAAAAATCACTTTGCGTCTCTGAAAGGTCTGCTTAAACTGAGTATTACCACTGACATGGTTCAAGATCAAAGAAACAGTGTAAAACAGTTAAAGTAGTGGTTTTAAGAGCTGCACATCACCAAGGTGATGTAAAATCCAGTGTAGGGTTTTCTACAGCCTTTTATGGCTCCTCACGGCTACCTACACCATGACAACCTGATTGGGTCGTAGGCGTGACTGCTGATCGGATGATTATTGTGGTGAATGAAAAGGTCAGGGTTTGCATAAAAAAAAAAC
The DNA here is from genome assembly GCF_040954835.1 of Lepisosteus oculatus. NCBI lineage: Eukaryota > Metazoa > Chordata > Actinopteri > Semionotiformes > Lepisosteidae > Lepisosteus > Lepisosteus oculatus. Next base: position 6,224,370 of record NC_090724.1, on the reverse strand, counting down.
AGGAAATAACTGCCTTCCCCATCTAGAGCACAATACATATTTGTGGTTTCTTCTGTCCTGTAAAATGCGGATGTAATATACAGTAGAGGGTGCATGTACAAGATGTAGAAATGACCCCAGGAGGCACAAGCCCTCTTCATCAGCATTGGACATTCTACATTCTGCATGCACTGATATCGTACCCATTACTGGAATAAGCTAAAAATGCCTGGGACATATTTTCAACTAAAACAAAATCGTACCATTATTTTACTGCTAATAAGCAGCCTGCCTGATTCTTTCGGATTGTGGTGCAAGCAGTACAATCTGCTATCTTTTTTCTCTTCGCCGTGCAGAGAAGCAGACACTTCTAAACAAAGAGCAGCACTTGGCTAGCTCCATTCATTAATGGACTACATCTCAAAACGTAGCCTGCTCTCCATCGTCAGCTCAGAGCAGGAAAATCACCCCACACCTCCATCACGTTTGGACACTGGTACTCATTACTCTCTTCATGGAAGAATAAAAAGGATAAAAAGGAAAGCAAAGGGCATAAAAATTCTTTTAAATAAATAGGAGATGCCACCCACCCTTTCTTTTTTTCTTTTCCTCCTTCGGTTAATATTAAAACTGTTTTCAGGGGCCAATTAAAAATGATGAATAAAGCCCTTTGCTACTTTTGGAACCACAGGTGAAAAACAATAAAACGACAAATACTAAAATCGTGGAGCTTAATAAAACCCTCCTGCACGTTCAGAATTCACAGTGGATGGGATTGGGGCTGGAGTCCATGTGTCGGAGCAGCAGACCTCTTCCCCAAGGGCCCAAAGGAAGGAAGTCCGTGTCGCACAACATCCCCCATCATGCCGTGCACCGCGAGACCCGGGCCGCTCGCCGCGGTGGCGGCTCAGAAGAAGATGACGTCCTCCTTCGCCACGTCCTCGGAGACTGTGGACGACGAGGGGATGGTCTGAAGAGAGCTGTGGCTGTTCTGTTTCGGAATGCCAGCTGGGTGGCCGTCGGAGAAATTGTCCGGGGGGCTAACTGGCTCTAGAGGGGAGTTGGGGGAGAAAAAAAAACCACAAATTGATCTCTATTTTTGTTTTAAGGTCGAGTACGAATAATGTTCACAAATCCAGGGCCACAGCTTTGTCTTCTGTCCAATTTCTTATAAAACAGATCATTCCCGGCCATCGGGTTTCCTTTCTTTTTTACCTTGCTGGTAGTTCTGGTTGGGGCTGACGGATCTCCTTCCTTTTAACGTCCCCTCCTCTTTCCCCGAGAGTTTGAGGGGCAGGATCTGTTTGCGGTCTGTTGCGGCTGTGGACAGAAAATCCAAGTTATTTTTTTTTTTACCTTCTTACATCATTGCGTAACTGTCACTGTTATCTGGGTTTGAAGAGTGTTAGGATTTCTGCAGTTTTTGCACGGTTGTTAAGAGCTCCACCTACTGGTCCACCAACACCACTTTTCTTTGGACATCTGCCATACAGGTGTCGTCCATGCCCTGCCGTCCTTAGTTTTTTCGAGATCAACTTTTGCTACAAAGGCTACAAAGTGGAAATGCTGGTAGGATTCGGTGGACTAAGCTGAAACAGTGCTTTCACACTTTAGCAATTGTGCATCGTAAATATTTTAGTAACATTATAACGCTGAGGTTTCAAAAAGGATGCAGTTCTGATCAGCTTCTAATCCCTGTGCAATTAATTATGGGAGAGGACAGCCCTCTTTCAGCCCTTCCCAGAATGCAGCATGAGAGCGTTTCGGAAAAACATACAACGTTAACGTCAATCCTGACTGCTCAGTCTGGAACACAAACTCGTGTTTTTGAGAGGATAAGCGTTGGGCATCAGGTCATGCGAGCATCACAGGAAAGTGTCCTCTCCTTCATAAATATCGGTGCTCAACAAGCAATACCCCACAACGCCACAGGGATGCCATCTGACCCTCAGGCGGCTCTGACCTGAGCTGTCCGTTCTGTGAGAAGCCTTCCCCTTGCTGCCCTTCTCCTTGCCCTTGCTCAGGGCCAGCTTGGTGGGGATCTGCTGCTGGACGCCGGCCTGCTTGTGCAGCTGGTTGGTGGTGCTGATCAGGTGGATGGGCACCTCGGTCTTGGCCAGCGGCGGGCGCTCGGGGTAATCCGCGCCCGCCACCGACAGGCTGGAACGCCCAGGGGGCTTGCCGGGGGGTCCCAGGTCCCCAGCACCAGCCGGCAAACTCTCCCCATTGAAGCTGGCGGAGTGCGTCAGGCCCTGGAGGAGACGCGCACAGGAAAAAAAAAGAAGAAGGATAACATGAGAGGGACGATCTGGGAACGCGCTGGACCAATGCTTCAAACCAGAAGACCGATTCCAAGGGGTGGGGACTGGGACTTTCTGAATGTCTGCAAGGGCTCACCACGGGAGAAAGAGAAACAGTGTATTAAATGAGTGAAACTGTGGTTAATGCAAGGAATTGTGTGCTAATGCAAACGAGAAACTAAAGATGGAAAGAAGCACCATGCAACGTTTCAGCATGGAAATCATATATTATATCCCTTTATAAATTTTCTACTGGGACTGTTGTGAGGAACTGCCACATTCAAACAGGAATTCAGCTCTTGTTAACTTGTTAAAAAAACAACAACATTGCAATTAGCCATCCATTTTCAGTCACCGCTTAATCTAATACAGGGTGGCTGGGAGCTGGAGCCCAACCCGGCAAGCAATTCACCCTGGAAGTGACACCAGTCCATCATGGGACACACACACACACACTCATGTTGATCAAAATGGCGTGTTTTTCCCTGAAGTCTGATTGCAGCCAATCCAACCTCATGTAATAAATTTGCCTTCCAAGAGCAGAATGAATACATCGTATTAAAGAGGCCCCTACCTCTTGCTTCTCAAGCGGTTTGTAACACCTGAAGTTTTTAAGGCAGGCTGTGTTGCAACACAAAAACCATTACATGAGAAACACACCTAGCACGCATTTTCAGCCTAAGAAAAGTGCCATTCATTCTATCCAACGATCAGATATTTCCAGATCAGTAGAGTGCATGACATCATAACAGAGAACACAGTCTCTACTGTATCACTCATAAATACCTTGAGACATGGCCTCCTAGGTGGTCCTTGTCTCAACATTTTAAAATAACTGATCACCAGTTTTTCATTTTTTTTTGCAGAACAAGGACTCAATACGTTCAAAACAGAAGAGCAAGTTTGAACTTTCTCCCACAAACAGGATTTCTCGTTCACCAATTTTCTCATCAAGCTCAAAACTGCACATAGCTCCAGTCCTCCAAACCCCAAACAGCTGTTACACTGCAGCACCCTGGGGCTGTGATGTTAAGTGAACCCACGGGTTGTTCGGCAGAAACGCAGGCATGATACTCCGCACAAACCACAGCATGCGCGAACACAACGCAGACACAGCTGGGTTCTCTGCACATCTGGACAACGTGAGACACCGATCATCTCAAAAAGAGCTGAAGGCCCGTCATTCGCACCTGCACGGCTTTTAGGTTCTTGCCTGGAAACATTCACACAAAAAAAAAACTCTAAATCTACACAGAGAGCACATTGTATAGAGAAGGCACCCAACTTTCCCAGGAGGAGGTGTGCGGAAACAGATGTTGCATTGTTTCCCTTTTCAAGGTGCCTTCAAGAAAGGCAGCCTTTCAAGGGTGTAGAGAAGAAACAGGGGCACAAACGCCTGACTGACATCACATAAACAATTACTGCTGGTTACCATCCAGTACCGACAGTAATGAAAAGCTTCTTTGTTGTAATACTATGTTGTGGTTTCAGGTACTGAAACTCCTTAGATACTTGATCAGCAAGTTCTCATTTAAACATCTGCAGGCAGACTGCATGGAACGCCTAAAGGAAATTTTCCCAAGAGCGTCAGTAACCTTAAATCATTTAAGAACTGACATTTAACAGGGGAGCTGTTCGACACAATGCCCTTTCAATACGCTGCATTTTATACATTTATTACAGTCAAGCTATCTATTCCAGCCGTTCAATTAACATAAAATTCAAAACCTTGGCGTTTAATCAAAGGTACTTTACAAGCGCACACTGCGTATCCACTATTATTCAGTTAAAAAAAGATTTTATCAGCTGGCTGGGCCGATGCCACGCCATCGTTTTGGTTAATGAATGAAGGTGTAAACGCCCATGCCCTACAAAGGGATTAAAAGTAATCTCGATCAGTAATCAAAGTCCAGCTCACAATTTGCTCACTCCTGGGGAAATGCATTTAAGGGAAACAACAGACAAAGGTTTTCTGCAGTGACTGGTTAACCTGGACTGGTTACAGCTGATCGACAGGGTTTATAACCCAAATGTGGCCCCCAAAAAACTTTTAAAACTCTCGTGTGGGGCTCTAAAGTCATCCATCTTTGGGCACTTTCATGAATATTTATGGGTTGCTTTGTTTAAATCCCAGTGAAAAATAAAACCCTAAGGATGATTACTCTCTGTCCACAACAGGAGGCTGAAGGACACTGAAGTCCATTATTAATACCGAGAAGAAACTGGTGATTTGCGGTTTGAATCTACGGTACATGTCTGAGCATAGTCTGCACATTTCCCTGACTACATACTGAAGAATCCAGGTGGCTGACCAACTATGTGACTTACAGAAAGTGGGAAAATCCCCTGGTGTGAAGTATGGTGCTGAAAACTGGCTGAACATTTGCAATTCAAACAGATGTTTGACGAGCACTCATTTTACAGCAATGCAGAAAGAACATCTGATGCTCTAAAGAATGTTTAATTTTCTAAAAACCAGGGTGATACACTCCCAGAATTTAGCACCTTCAGCTCAGGTAGATGGATGACACTGTGGATTATACAGGTGTTAATAGGAGGTTGTGCAAACAGGACAGCAGCTTCGTGAAACACGGGACAAAAAGTGAATTGCACCCGAGCAAAGACACTGGCCACTAAAGGCCATGACTGGCAATTCACTGAAGTCTATTTGAACTGGCCAGCCTTTGGAAATATATGAAGTCAGAATCTACTCTGCACTTCAATGTGTGAAGTGATTCTAAGGTGAAGAGCCAGGAGCCCCTCTGTAAAACAATCTACATAAACCTGCACACTGCAGCTGTGCAAGTCAGGTGTTTATCTAACCGAATGTACCCATTTAACTGCTGAACGACATTCATTATTCACAATAAATTACAGTTTACAAGAACACAGTGCAATTACTTACAAAGACAAGGGTGGATAGAGCTATTTTTTGCTCCGTTCCTCTCAATTCAATAATAAAAGGTGCAACTGCCTTTGAACTGAACTTGTTCAAACAGCAATACATTTACGTGGCAAAATCTAACAGCGACCGCAAGCAAAAGGAACAAGAAACTCCTAATTTGCACTCGGAGAAATGGAGTAATCTGACAAGATCTTATTCCACACAGGCCTGTCTCAGAATCAATTAGGTCTTTTAGGGTTTGCCCGATACTTTTAAAGCATAATGTAACAGGTGCAATAGAATGTTTTTTAAACAAATGCAATAATATTTCCGCTTCAGCGGAAATGAATAACTATCAAATGAATAACTTGACAAGATTTTTTTAAATGGCTCAATAAAGTTACCTGTGTCTTCAGTTACACTAAAAATCATTACAAATACTGTATATTTCCACGAGAGAAAAAGCTTATGCAAAGAAGAATTCATTGTAACACCTTCTCAGCATGGATCCATGAACTAAGAGACAGATGGGTTGTCATAGCAATTGGGTAATTGAGAAAAAAAGTGTCCGCTAGCTAGGATTGCAAGCAATCTGGTACCATACTGTAAAAGGCAAGAGTCACAAATTCAGAAAGACATTAATCTCACGGGCTCCAACGTACTCTGTGGAATGGGGGAAGGTCAAGTCTTTTTTTAAAGATGGCACAGGTAACAGGAGACTTAGCCTGACCCCAAAAGAAATACAGAGCTCATTCATGCCAAAGTGAAATACCCACGGGGTCAAGCATCTGTTCGACGGTCACGAAGTTTTCAACAACGGCTGGCTTAAATTGTCCAGAATGTATTGCACTTTTTGATCAAGTGGCCTCTCAAAGCGCATCATCTTCATATCAAAAAGCTCCTGACTATTCTATTGCACCCTTTCTATTATTGTACAATTTTCATCAACTTTATTGCCTGTTTATTTACATCATCCTGTCTTGTACTTTTGAAGTGTTTTCTTATGTGCCAGTGACGAGCAACGATACACGTCCTCTGAGATAAGGGTGTGACCTAATTAATACACGCTGCTAAAATCACATCGTTATGCTTGCCTACATCTGCTACACAGGTTTATAGGCAATGCTTGGTACAAAAAGGAACATTTTAAATGGGTTTTTGTCTTAAGAAGGGTACAGTGAATTACCACTGAGAGCACCAGTCCTCAGGTCAGGCACAGATGAACTAGGCAATAGCTGTCAATAAAGAATAAAGGTCAGTACTACCCAAGGGCTGCTTGGGCTATTCTTTGTCGTGCAATAAAAGGAGACACTGAGCAAAACTCTGCTCCTCCATCAGCTGACTCCAGGCTCTTACAGGAAAGGTGGTCTTACAAGGCAGCAAAAAATGTGCGTGAAGAATAAATTCTGTTCGTGTGTACTATAAAACTACAAGCAAAGAACAACAACAAAAAAAACAAAGGTATTTCAAAGAATGCCTGATCAGATGTGATCCGACTAGAAACAACCAGAATGTTATCACACTTGAGGTTTCCGCAGTAATGCTCTCAGATTGAAATCTCATTTCAAACCTTTCAAGCCAAACCCATCTAACTCAAGCAATGCCATCAGTGCCCCGCAGGTCACCACCATAACCCGGTTAGTGGCATCTTCCTAGAACTATCCCAGAAAAACAATATGTTCACAACAAGGTACGATCGTTAGGATGATAATTTCCGTCTTCTCCTCTCGTGAACCAATGAGTGTGCTATTCAGATTCGTTTCTGGCCGTTTTTCCCAAGATCACCCCAACAAAAACACCTCCTGTTGTGCGTGGCCATTCCTAACAGAGAGGCAGCCGGCATTCAAACACAGCCTAGCGGAGAGCGACAGCTTGGAAACTCTGGCAGACATGGTCGAGCCCTCACGGACTTCAAAAGGGCCTTAACTGAGCTTCAAAAGGAAGGACTTATCAAGATCTCGCATCAGTCACTGAACTGCAGCCCCTATTGCCACTGACGAAAAGCGAGCCAGGGCAGAGCGCGTGATCACTTTGCGTTTTCTCTCTGCTGGGGTCACCTGAGCTCAGCTGTAAATGCACGAGGCTTTTGAATGGCCCCCCCTTTTCTAGTTTTGGAGAATTAGCTCTGGACCAACCAAACAGACAGCTGGTCACTGCACTACGCTGACAGACTCATCCCTACTGAAAACAATCCAGAAACCTTGCGCACAGCTGTTTGTCTAAGTGAAGTTAAGTAACTAAATGTCTCCTTTAGGTCTCATCGTTTTGCAATGCACACAATTGGACTGTTAAACCCATTCCGAGGCAGACTGCGGAACAGACTGGCCTGAACTGGGGCCACGTTCAAAGACAATGGGACAATGGGAGTCTCCAGCCTGTGAAAACAAGGACAGAATCAAGTGCTGACAATCTTAATAATGCCCTGGGTGATCAGACTTAAGAACTGTTCCTGGAATCACATCCCTTCCGCCGAAAGGTTCTGCATCGTTCACCAGATAAAGAAAAATGAAATGTAATAGTTCCACAGAATAGATTTCCCCCGTGGGCTGGTTTCGAGTTGACACAGCTCAAAAAGATTCAGATGCTGTACCTCTAGAACATCTTTCCCATGGCGTTCCCTTTGTTATCTTGCAGCCTGTCGGTAAACAGGTCTCGCAAGACAGTGATTAACAGGTACGGCCGTGGCTACCATCCAGCACGCTACACTGTGACGCATTGTTCAGGAGCACACAGCCCCGGGCTCCTGCTATATTTATATAAAGTTTAATCCCACGCAGATGAGAGCGTGGGAACGAGCTCTGCACATACGCTGTGCTTTTAATCTCGCCTCCTCCGACAGTTTCTTTTGGAAGCCAAAGAGGAGAAACAAAAGCCTAAGAGGAGCAGGACCGAATGTAAAATGTCACCCTGAACAGATAAGAAGAGACTAAATTTTTGTGTGTGATGTACATGGGTTAACGTGTCTTATAAAAGGATTGTCGTGTAAAGACGTGTATTTAAAATGGCATTATTGGTTTTCTACAATTAAAAATGTAAAAAGTCACCCTCCTACCTGCAGTCTGCTATCTTCAATATACAGACCTTGCAAAAACTACAAGCTAACAAACTGAGATTTTCTGAATCCGTTCAGTAATAAGTATTCACCATTTCCTAACAGTTGAAACTTGATAGTTTCATTGAAACTTCAATTGCAGTCAAGCAGGGAGCAGAGCTAGAGGGCAGAATGGCCATCAGGACACACGTTTCCCCATGCAGGACGATTGCAATAAAAACAAGAAGGCAAGACGACCACAGGGGAGAGCCAAGAGGAGCCAGCTGGACTCCAGCGGACCTACATTTGCTACACAGGTTTATAGGCAATGCTTGGTACAAAAAGGAACATTTTAAATGGGTTTTTGTCTTAAGAAGGGAACAGTGAATTACCACTGAGAGCACCAGTCCTCAGGTCAGGCACAGATGAACTAGGCAATAGCTGTCAATAAAGAATAAAGGTCAGTACTACCCAAGGGCTGCTTGGGCTATTCTTTGTCGTGCAATAAAAGGAGACACTGAGCAAAACTCTGCTCCTCCATCAGCTGACTCCAGGCTCTTACAGGAAAGGTGGTCAAGGCAGCAAACAATGTGCGTGAAGAATAAACACTGTTCGTGTGCACTATAAAACGAAACATTCTTTGTCGCCCTCACCGGCCTGAGGTCCAAGATGGACAGCGGGGGGTTGGCGATGGTCTTGTGCTTCTTGAACCTCTTCTGCTGCTGCTCCAGCCTCTCCTTCTCCCTCTCCACGGCCTGGGCGGACTCCCGCAGCCTCTCCAGGTCCTGCTGGTACTTGAGCCGCTGCTGCTCCAGCTCCTCGCGCTGCTGCTCCAGCTGGGCCTGCAGCCGCCGGCCCTCCTCCTCGCGCCGCCGCAGCCGGGCCTCCTCCTCCTCGGCCCGCAGCCGCTGGCTCTCCCTCTCCCTCTCCCAGCGCCGCTGCTCCTGGCGCAGCTGGCCCTGCAGCTTCTGGAAGTGGGCCAGCTCCTCCCGCTGCTTCTCGAAGTTGCGCTGCTTCTCCTGCTCCAGCAGCACGTTGCCCCGGGCCCGGCCCGGCCTGTCCCGCTCCGGCAGGCTGGCCCGCTGCAGCTCGATGCAGCTGTCCTGGTGGGAGACGATGGCCTGGCGCCGCCGGGCGGGGGAGATCAGAGATCGGACAGAATCCCGCCGGCGTCTGCAAACTGGGCTGCGATTTTTCAGGACTCACCGGGAACTTGCTATGTGCTCCCAGTGTGTTCCATAATTTTTAGAAAAATAGTCAAGAGCCCCAAAACAATTTCTATTTACCCAAATGACACAATATATTTTCGTTATACTTTAAGGCTTCTGAATGCAAAAGAGCAGAATTTGTAATACTCTTCGCAACAGAGGTGCAGGACTGAATGGAAAATGACCCCCCTGCTCTTTCAATATACAGACATTGCAAACAAGAGATAGTAACAAATTGCAATATTTTTAATTGGCATTCAGTAATACGTATTTACTGTCTACTAACAGCACAGTTACTGTGCTGTAACTTTACTTTACTTCAATTGCAGTCAAGCAGGCAGTGATCTAGAGGGCAGAATGGCAATCAGGACACAAGTTTCTCATGCAAGATGATTGCAATAAAAATAAGAAGGCAAAAATGACCACAGACTCTTTTTCTTTATACTTTGAGGCATCTGAATGCAAAAGCAGAATTTGAAATACTCTTAGCAACAGTTTCTAGCATTAACTGGAAGTTCTAAATAAAACCCCTCAGGTCTCCACCCAGTAAGCAGGCTAAAATTGACACTAACTCGATAAATTTCTTTTAAAAACAGTTCTGCCCAAACGGAGCTTAATATTCATAAACATTTTACCTGGAGACTGTAAAGTCGCTGTGAAAGCATCAACACTCGATCGAAAAACTATAAAAAAAGAAAAGAATATGTTTAATAGGGCAAGTATCCTTTAAACATTTTGAAAAGTTAGGCTCATTGGGAAATTCAAAGTACAGGATGACTTATTTTGTTGTCCAATAAACTGCCCACATCATACAGGTAACATTTCAGTTCCAGTATTTCAGTTACCTTTTTAATTTACAGACTTTACAGACCTTACAAAACAATTAGAATAATTTTAGCTCTGCTCAGAAGGTAAAGGAATGAGGAAGCCAGGATTTCACAGCTGAAAGGAATGAAGTATTCTGAACTGCATTTCTGACATTCTTCTAAATGAGGCTCTGAAAACCAGAGATTTGATTCCCACACATTCATCGCATAACTTCCTAACTTGAAATGAATGTGAAGAAACTTCGACAAGATCTCTTCCTTGTGTCAACTTTCAAAAAGGAGAAACCAGAACAGAGGGATACAATTCACAGTTTTGTTAGTTTGGGGTTTTACAAAAGACTGGCTACTCATTCCACAACTATTTGCTGTCTATGCACGGCTCCATAACGTATTCGATATCTAAGCACACGCCAAGATTATGCTGTAGCCATCAAGTCTTGACCTCCAATGGCAAATATTAGTTACCTCTGCTTCTGGGAAGCAACTGTTCCAGATAGGGGTCCAACTGCTTTCAGAGGGCTCATCAGCCTGGAAAAATAACCCAAGCATTTAAAAGGGGACAGCTCTGAAACATGGTGATAAAAGCACAAGAGGATGATTTGGTTTCTGCAATACCGAACACTACATCGCAATATAACCAAGAATCACTGAGCACGTTTTGCCACACCAATTCTTATTGGCCTCTAAATGGAAGCAGAAAAAAAAAACCCCATCTAACACTAAGAAGACCCAAGAGGCAGAAAGAATCATGTTTGCATCCCTTCCACTGCATCAGTCACAGTCTGAATGGAGCCCAGGATTCTCGGTGCTCTGCCAGGAATGTGCTCTTATACATTTACCGACTGTTCCAGACTCTCACGGCAACAGATCTCCTTCAGCTGGGGGTCAGAGCTCGCTCTCTGGCTCCGTTCTCTGGGCCTGTCGCTGCCGCTGTAGGTTTTCTTTATGCTGCCACCTACCAAGAGGCAGACAATCACTTAAGAGCTTCACATGCTCCAAGCTAGTGGTCGGCAGAGAAGACGGAGAGGCCAAATCAGCATTCTGTTATTAATTATGAATCTTTCACCTAACTAAACCCCAACACACAGGTCAGTGAGGTATACCACATTCAAATTTACACGCTAGTCCTATTATAACGCTGACATACAGTTTAGATCCACTGTACAGATCGGGACGTGGGACGCTTAAGATAAGATGAACATTCCAATCCTGAGCAACACTCAGCCAGGCTAAATCTGCAAAGGGTAAATCTGACCAGTCATGGTTTATGCACCACGAGTTTGCATAAACAACCGTTCCTTGCTTTTGATTACTATTTCTTTGACAACTTTGCATGAGGGGTGTAAGTGCTACAAAATCAAAAAGCAACTCATTAGATGCAAGAGAGACGTCATGTATCTGCATGTATTTCACATGTCTGCAATAAGGGCTAATCATATCTTAAGCTTCAGTGGAAAGTTCTGATCCCTTACTTTTGTTCAGGATGGTGGGGCTGCTGTCATACCCTCCAAAGGTGTCTGCTCGCCGTGGCAACCCATAGGATCCCTGGGACTCCCCCGAGGGCTGGGAGGCACTTTTAACCCCGGAGGACAAGAGAGCTTGAAGAATCTCCACTGAAAAGCAAAAGCATGTTCGATTTAGAGCTTCAGTCAGGTGACTTAACTGCACAAAAGAATCAAGTCTCTCAGGCGGTCAGTTGATCGCTATAGCAAGACGGCATTAGTTCATTACTTGCTGGCTGCAACTGACATTCTCCGGGAAGCAGTGCACAACTGGTTGAGACCGATCCGGAGCAGTGCTGGGAATAATCAGCTAGGAATCAGTCGCCCTCTCACCGCCTGCTGCAAAGTCACCTCCTGCAAATGTCTAGGGGTCTGCAGGCATGCAGTGACATCAAGGAGAGATGCACCACTCCTCCAGCTAGCAGCAACTCCCAGCCAGGCGCTGTGGCAAGCGCAGCCGGTGAAATAATGAACATTGGAGGAGCAAGTCTGAGTGACTCATTCTCAGCAGAAAAGGCTGTGGATAAGCCAAGTCCTAAAACCACCACCGTTTCCAGAGCGGGAGTGGGGTATATATTTAAAAACAACCTGCAATTCCAAATTTCAATAACAAACAACAGGGGGGGGGAACACAGCATCCTCGCAACACCCCCCAGCAGTCCGCTCCTGCTGCTCCTGCACCCCTACCTTCAGCGATGGCTCCCCTGAGGAGCTGCTCCCCTTGGCTGAGGTCTGCGGAATCTCCCCGGAAAAGCAGGCGGGTGCGTGACGCCAGATTCTGGTCCTCGTATCCCATTATTTCTGCGATCTCGGCAAAGATCTGCAGCTTATCCGTCAGGCCCTGCAGAATCTGGCTGTCCTTCTGACTCAAGCGCTCTGGTGAAATAACATCACAAGACTTGCCGATTGCATGTAGCATTCTTACATGTGAAGACGCAGCAACTACACATGGAAGTTCCATGCTTGGGAAATGAACCACAGTGAATAGTTTTATATTTACATGTAAAATACAGGTGGAACAGCAAGGTGTTCCCTTTATTTGGCGGCATTATAGTGCAAGAAAGAGCAACATCAAAGGGCAGACGAATCAAAAGCTCATGACGTTTCTGTTAGGAGTTAGTGTGGATAGTTTATGCCACCTAGTGTCTAAATGCCATAGTACATGCTGCTCTTTCAGTAAGGGCAGACCGCCATCTTGTGGTTACAACGGGAGGTGCACTAACATTGCCAAGGAATAAGCAAACGGGAAATGGTTTCAAAATGGTTCAAAATCTAATTTCAGCGCTTCAAGAGAATAGTCCGGCCAAGACACTTGGCTCTGTGCTTTACAGCACCGAATTGACCTCGAACACATCCTGTTCGCTCTCCGAATACCTAAGCAACAAAGGTCAAGGCATTTCTCTCAGCAGCAACCCCCACACAGGCTTGCTCTGAAGGAAAACGGGTGTCGTCACAGCAACGTGCCGGCCCATCGGTGAATGTCATCATTTTGGAAGAAATTACAGTCGGGGAGATTAATGCCACACTGACCTGGAGAATGAATTAGCTGTTGATTTACATGCAAGAGGTAGAGGAATGCCCACATTCACCAATGATACAAACATTCAAGATCACCAAAAGGCGTTGACAAATTCAGCCCTGCAGACTTCTTTAGGATGAAGAGTGAAACAAACTAGAGGGCACAAGTGGCAACTACATGGAGGTGCAATTAAAACCCTCAAGGGGTGCTGGGAGTGTGGAACAAGCTACTTAGCCAGGTTGTTGAAGCCGATAATGTGGCTTCCTTCAAGAAACAGGTGAGATCCTCTGATCAATCAGCCACTGACTACCAAACAGACCAGACGAGCTGATGGCCTCCTCTCACTTATTCCAGTTCTTAAGTTGTTTAGCTGCATTCTTGCAAGATCACATGAATGATAAATTAGCGGCATAAATGAGGAGTCATCTAACAATAACTGCTTTCTTCAATACCAGGACATGTGGTGTCTGCTGGGTACCTGGTGCAGCCTTCCCAGGATGCATCCTTAGCATATTTCCAATAGCATACCTACTGGATCTCCAGATCTTCCCTCATTTGCTCAGTCCTGTTTGTCCAGAAACACTAGCTTTTTGAGAGGATAAGAGTTAGGATTCCAGGATCTGTCATCCTGCAATCTTTTTGGGGGACATTTGTGCGAGGGTAAAACCAGCGGAAGACTTTCAATGCCGTCACATTGCTGTCAAGTCAAAAAAAAGTCCCGACTGCTGCAGTATAAAAACTCATTGTGCGATACAATCAGTGATAACTCCTTCCAGCCTGGGGGGGTTGGGTGTGGGGTGTTGAAATACCTTGCAACTCCTTTATTTTGGCAGCTCGTGCTTCTTCCTCCTGATCGTTGAAAAGCCCTTCCTCCATGTCAGGACAGCTGTAGGTGGAAAGATGCTTTTAGAAATTAAATCAATCAGGAGTTCAAAACAGCCTTGGCTTAAACCTCCAAAGTTTAGCATTACTAATTTTGCAATCCCGAATCCAACTCCGTTGGGCCCCTGAGCAAGGCCCTTAACCCCAGCTGCTCCAGGGGCGCTGTATAAATGGCTGACCCTGTGCTCTGACCCCAAGCTTCTCTCCCTGTCTGAGTGTCTCATGGAGAGCAGGCTGGGGTATGGGAAAAGACAAATTCCTAATGCAAGAAATTGTATATGGCCAATAAAGTGATCTTATTTGATCTTTACCAAAGCCTTATCTAGTACAGAATGTATACCGATTTCATTGTAAAAACCTTATGATATCCCTATAAAAGGGTGGAAATCTGTTAAGACTGAAGGGATCTTACTTCTCCACAGCTTGCCGGATGACGGCCATCCAACTGTTGCGCTCTTCCTTGGAAGAAGTGTGGATTTCATACATCTCGGGCTCATTGGAGGAAGCACAGATCAGGAACATCCCTTTCTCCTCATGGGCTACTTCCCGAACAATGAGCTTTTGCAGGGAGATAACCGCAGGCTTGTTATCCTGAAAAGAAGCACATTAAAGATGTTATTTCATGGGGGAAGGTGCGTAAAACCATGAGACTTTCTATGACTCGTCAAAAAAAGAACTTGTTGGAATACACACCACTGTGGAAAATGTGTATTTCTGGTCCTTTTCTTGCAATAACAAAAGCACATCCGAGAAGAGCAGGGCAAGAATATCTGTAAGAAAAGTTTTTAAAAATAAAATCAGTACTTAACTAGAGCATCCGATTAACTTTAACAGGCATCAATGCAGCTGAAGCCGCCATTCGCTGTGGGAATGTGACCCAAATGTGAGATTTAGCAGGAATTAAAGATGACAAACAAAATGACAGGGTGCTCTTTAGAATAAAAAGCAATGATGAAAGCCATTAGGAAGTTTGCCGATTTTGAACTCATTACAAAACCCGCAAAACACAACTGCAAATCTAAACCACTGACCCCTTGACCTCATCTTCCCTGCTTCCCCACAAGACTGCAATCCGACTGACCGATTCTGCACCTAAACCTAGTTTTTCTTACTAGCAGACCACTTCTTCCTACCCTGGAGAATACTGACCTTTAAGGCGCCCCGAAGCTGCTCTCCAGTTGACGATCCCCTCGTGTAAGAGCTTCCTCCTGACAATGTCCTCGCGGCGGAACACCCGCCCATCCTTGAACTTGCCCGAGGACTTGGGCTCCATCTTGCTGGCAACCTCCTGCAGCCTCGTCATCTTCTCGTACTCGTTCACCCGGGCATCCACCTGCGTGATGGTGTCTTTGATGAGGCCCAGCGCTCGCTCCAGCTCTTCGTGCTCCTCCGTGCCAGCTGGGGATGGAAACAGCGCCAGGAGCAAACTCAATCAGCGCCTTTTAATCCGTCGAGTGTCAATTCGGTCCCGGAACCACATGCTTAGCTCAGACAAATGCCATTTCGACAAGTCTGGAGCTACGTTGCCATATGTGTTTTTAGTTCTCAATGCCAAAATGCCCTGAGAGACTCAGTACTGAAGCAGGGACCAAATTTGTAATAAGTGCTCGTTTGATCATGAAAGCCTGACTAAAATTTCAAAAAGCAGAAGATTTCAATATTTCCCTCTCTCTTCTGGGCCAACAGCTATATCAGCCTGCAGTTCACCACTGGCAGCCCACTGAAGGTCAGCACGTATGACTCTGGTCAGTACCTGGATGGGAGACCTCCTGTGAAAACTAAGGCTGCAGCTGGAAGAGGTGTTAGTGGGACCAGTAGGGGGCGCTCACCCTGCGATCTATGTGGGTCCTAATGCCCCCAGTATACTGACGAGGACACTAGATTGTAAAAAGGCTCCGTAATTCGGATGAGTAAAACCAAGGTCCTGACTCTCTGTGGTCTTTAAAAATCCCAGGGAGCTGCTCAAAAAGAGTAGGGGTGTAACCCAGTGTCTTGGCCAAATTTCCCATTAGCCTTTACCACTCATAGCCTCCTAATAATCCCCATCTCTGAACTGGCTTCATCACTCTGCTCTCCTCCCCACTGAGAGCTGGTGTGTGGGGAGCGGACTGGCGCACTCTGGCTGTCACTGCCTCATCCAGGTGGGGCCGGACACTGGTGGTGGTGAATAACTCCATTATCTGTGAAACACTCGGAGCACAGTGTCCAGAGAAGTTCTACTGAAGTGTAAGGATATTATTACCTTCTGTATTGTGCAGAATCCGCTCCACAAGGACAGGATACTTTGTGATGCGCTGCGTCACCAACAGTATGCACTCTGGAACACCTAATCGCCGTACTATGGAAAGGTTGTTGATTTTCTGGGGAGGAGTAAGGACAGTTGTTAAGGCACTGTTAGTAATATACCTGCAATAAGACATTCAGAATTATAAGTGCAGGCATCAAGGCTGCAGTTATACTCTGTACCAATCACTTCACAAAGACAAATCACCTTAAGCCTAAGGTATGACGCCACTTAACGACAAAATCTGTAATGAAAAGCAATTTTAACTAAAAAAAAGTCCAAATACACAATGTTTTTCACCCAGGGACATTAAACAAATTAATTCCTATTATGTTATTTTTCTCCACACACAAAACAGACAAGGAGAGCCAACAAAAATTCTGGGCTTCCCAGGGCAAGTTTGGGTTATTCAGGGGAGAAAGACATTTTCATACCCGTATCATACTCTGGAACTTCTTATTGCTCTGAAACAGCTCTTTGTAACAGTTGACCGCTTCACTGTGGTGACTGCAGAACTCTCCATAGCTGTCCTTCATTCTCCCACCCATCTCTCCAGAAAACTGCAAAGGAATTAAACTCAGATTTGACACAGTCATTACCAGCCAGGAAGCACCATGTCTGCCTCCACGCTGTCCAGATATTTGGCTGCTGATTTCCAAAAGAGGATAATGAAGCCACATGCAGGAAAAACCACCAGAAAAACCAGGAACGACGAAGCACGACTGATAATACGACTAGATGACATTCTTCAGGTTTGGTTCAGTTGGCCGTTGCATTTCTGTGAAAGCGGGGTACCGCACCTCCGAAGTCAGGACGTCTCCGATGCTGTGAATGGAGTAGTTCCGGTCGCTCCCGGGCTGCAGGCCCTCTTTCCGCCTGTCTTTGAGTCGAGCCAGGAAGTGCCGGTGGATGTCCAGGAGGTTCTCCACGCAGGGGAAGATCTTCTCCACCTTGCGCTCGTCCATCTGCAGGGTCTCCCTCATCCCCCTGACGTACACCCGCAGCATGATCTTCAGGGTCCGCACGTGGTGTATCTCCGTCTGGATCAGCTCTGTGCGCAAACAAGGGCAGGCTCTGGGATCAGGGATCAGGGGAGGACACAGTTCACCCCATGCTTGCTTTTCCCTGAGAACGGGACGGGCGAGGGCGCAAGCTGGGACAGCAAAGGTGTGTAAGAAATCTGTCAGATTGCAGCTTTGTTCTCGAAACTCTTCAAAAATGATTTTTCTAAATCACTGCAGCTTTCTACGGTTGGAAATTTCCATGGATACAGCTAGATTCAAATCTATCCTAACGTGCCAAATCAAAACCTTGCCTTTTCCGCCAAAAAGCACACTAACATGCAAACATTTGTATTTAATTGCACACCCTTGATTGCCAAGATCAAATCCTTTCCTTTGGGGGGGGAAAATGGCTAATAAATAAAAATAAAGGGCTTGTCACAGGGTGTTGCCATGAATCAAGGGAACTCACTGACATGCACCAAATTGTGCTATACTGGCTGATGATGTCAAGCAGGGGTATCATAACCTGCTCCTTGGAGGGGGGGGGGGTTGTCTTCTGGTTTTCTAGGACTCTTCAAAACACCAGCTTCTGAAGAGCTGGGAGGAGATACTAAATTGCTCCAATCAACACCATAACGAGCTGCTGTATGCCATTAAGTGCCAAACTGGAATGAAACCCTGCAGACATACCAATGCCCAAGAACCAAGATGGGAAGAGGCACCGGCTTAAAGGAATGAATTCATCAAGAGAAAATACAAATATACATGCATATAAACAATCAAAAGATATATCCAAAGCCATTTTGAAATTCAATAATATATAAACTTGTAGAGCACACGCTATCTTTATCATTGCTATTCACACACTTTTGGTTTTCCTTTTCAGTATGAGAGGTTTGCTGTTGAAGCCAGTCAGACTTGAGCCGTTAACACGTACTGAGAAAACGTGAGAGAGGTAAGCAGGGGGCAGAACCCCACAGCTCCTTGGTTAAGGTGCATAAGAGCAGATACAAACGAGAGCAGACCATTAGGCTCATCTTACACAGGGGTGCAGTGAGGCCTGGTGCGACACTGAAATACCTCCCCCCACTCACGCTGGCACGTCCAGCCCTGAGACGCGTCTTTAATCAGAACGTTTTGAGATTATCTCCTCCATGATAATGGAGAGGATTTGTTTCTATAGGGCAGGCGATATGGACTGATTCCACAGGATCTGCTGCCCCTTTCTTGAGTGCTTTGAAAAAGACTGAGCTTTGCACACATCCCTGTTTTACACATCCAGTCATCCTGCGATTACAGTTTTCCCCAACTTCAACTCTATTCTTATCTCAACAAGGCAGACGCCAGCATTGCTGGTTGGTCTTTGCTTTTGGTTTTTTACTTGTTTTATGTCTTGTTTTCAGGTCTTGCTACAATTATCAAACTTTTCTTAAATACTTAAAAGAAGAAAATTTCATACTGTGCAAATTTAGTAGTATAGTTGGTCTGACAAACTGGATCACAGAAGAGAAGTTGACAACAAACACAGTTTCCCCTAAACTCTAACTGATACAATGTATCAGAAATATCAGCGCAGACAATGGCACTAAAGAGGAAAGAGACACTTATTTGGCTGACTTCTTTTTTTTTTAAAACAACTTACATTTTCACTAATTTATACAGCTGGGTATTTCACTGGAGCAATTCAGGTAAGGCACCTAGCTTGAAAGGTGCAACAGCAGTGTCTCACCTGGGATTTGAACCCACAACTCTATCCATTGCTCTTTCTGCCCCAAACTCTGCAGCTCACATACCGTATATCACATCTTGTCTCTTGATTGCATCCTTGCTGTGCTTCTTTAAGTACTGTGGGTCAACAGCCAGGCTCCAGGATTCAGCTTCCAAGTCCTGCGACTCCACCTCAAGCTCCGCACGTAAAGCAGCATAATGGCCATCTACACAAAGACGACAAACACAGGTCCTGAAGATGAAGCACCTGGACTCT
Source organism: Lepisosteus oculatus (assembly GCF_040954835.1). Taxonomy (NCBI): domain Eukaryota; kingdom Metazoa; phylum Chordata; class Actinopteri; order Semionotiformes; family Lepisosteidae; genus Lepisosteus; species Lepisosteus oculatus. The sequence goes on along the minus strand of NC_090724.1, from coordinate 6,204,966 downwards.
TTTACTATAAAATAAAAAAACTGATTTGCACAACAACAGCCCTCTGCAATAACAGACTGCATTCACAGTGTTCTCAATATGGGTGAACAATTAGTAAAAAAATTCACAGTTGTCACAGGTTCCATTAAGAGTCCAAGCATAATCCATGATCATTTGAGTACAGAGGTTGTGCATGACCAGAGCCAATTATAAACACTTTTAAAAATGCAATACCTAATGGCTTTTCTAACCTACAATAATCTTATTTCGACAGGCCAAATTCTTAAGAACATTTTCCAACCTTAAATCAAAGAGTCACAAAAACACTATACAGACATAAGAATGGTATCAATGGCATATTCTGCATGAGCAATATATTCCTACTTAAAAAGATCTTCTACCTTAACTTGAAAAGCAATGGGCTCTAATGTCACTCCAAAACACTTTGTAATATAAACCAATAACGCAGGAATGAGATGGGGCATTACTTTCAACAAAAAAGCAGCAGTGAGCTCCCTGCTCTTCAACACAGAATGGCTGGATCTCAAAGTGTGGACAGCAGGAAGAAGAACGTGGGACGCTCTCGGTACCAGTCCAGATCAGCCCTCACTGCTCAAGCCGATGCCCGCTCTTTCCCCTCCTCGGCCACACACCTGCGCGCTCCGACCTGCAGGGACTGCGTGTCTGTTCAGCCGGCCCCCGCCTTACCTTCAACAATGATGGACTCTGCGGCGGAAGGTGCCAGTGAAACCGAGTCGTCGGCTGGGACCTTGGTTCTGCTCAACGCGTCTGGCTCATCCATCTCCCCCGCGATCGACCTGCAGGAAGACACGCAGGCTCCCTCAGACCTACGGGAAGCGCAAGCGCAGAGCCTGGCTGGCAGCAGCACGATCGCCACCGTGTGCTTCTGCTGGGTACAACAGCCTGAAAAAACGTCCCGGCTCTCATATTTCTAACCCTTCCTGATTGCACGCTCCAGGAAAAAAAAAAATACTTCTCTTTCTTTTGACTTCTGGATTCTACGCTGTCAAACCAACGGGAGCTCCGGCGTTTCTTTTTCGGGCACTTTTTCTAACTTTTGAAGCAAAAACAATCCAGCGAAAAACATTTTGCGAGACGATGTGGTTCATGCTTTTAGAAAAGACATGGTGTCTGTTACCCATTTCCACAGCTGGGTGTGCTGGAATCATATACTAGCAGTGTCCTCAGCTGGGCTCTGAACCCACAAGCCTCTGGTCAAGAGCACGGCCTCCACCGTCAAGCCCATTTTCAAATACATCATCATTAACTATTTTATATAGCGCCTTTAAAGGTGGCTTGTCAAAGCGCGTTACAGAAGATGAGAAAATCCATGCAAGCTTTTTTTTTTTAAAAGAACACAGATTTCGATTTCAGGGACCTCTGGGGGAGAAATGAACAGTTTGGTGGACCACAGGTGTCAGAATTGCACGAGCTGGCCGCAGGGATCCAAGGGGACAAACTGCTCCAGGGAGCTGCGCGCGGATGTCAGGAGAAACGCCGAAACAGACAGGAGCAAGGGGAACGGCGAGAGGCTGACCAACGGTGCTCGTTACTCACCCCGGGCCGTTGGTGTGGTTGGCAGCTGAGCTGGCGGTGGCCTGAGAGGTGTTGCCCCGCTGCGAGAGAGTCATTCCTGCGCCGCGAGCGGAGCCCGAGGAGCCATCGGGAGCCGCGAGGCCGGATCTGTGCTGCTCCCTCAGGGGAGCGCTGGCTACGGAGACAAGCATGGCGTCAGAGCACCCCTGCACCCAGGACACCCTCAGATCCCGCTCCCCGCGCCTCCGCAGGGACCTCAGGACCCGGCAGGTCAGCAGCTCGTTCTGCAGAGGCACCCGCACGCCCAGCCTCTTGGAGAACGCCCTCCAGACGGCCAGGCGGGGACGGGCGGACGCGCCGCTCTGCCTGCTCGCCCTCGCGAGAGCCAGCTCCTTCTCCATGGAGACCGCAGCTCCAAGCAGCAGCGCTGATGAATCACTAATCAGTGGGAAAGGGCTCAGGATGGGCAGGCTTATATAGCAACCTCTGCCTGCGATCTTTCTCGAACCGAGAGGTGCCGTCTCTCACTCCGTAGTAGCGGAGCTGTAGTGAAGGACACCTTAAATGCCTGTTAAGGCTGCCTGAAGTGCCATGCTGTTCAACACCGCAGTGGTTATTATTTTCATTTTCAAGGAGGCCTGCTCATTTAGGCCAACCCCCCCCCTTCGGTATTTTTCAACAGTTCCTAGAAAGGTGTCTTTCCTACGCCACCAAAGATCATTAAAAAGTAAGAGTCTCAGAAACCGCGCATCTTCTCATCAAGAGAAGAATCTTTATTCTCTACAAAAGATTTCTACGACCCAATCACCAGAAGCTTCCAATATCATTCCCATTCTCACCTCTGCCGAGGGGAAAAAACTTAACTTGAGACTTCCTCGACAAAGGACAACAGGTAGCTTGTTTAGGAGGAAAGAAACGTGTTTCTTTTACAGACACATTGCCTATGTCCCAGACAGTCACAGGTTAAGCCTTCAATGCGATTCCAAAGGCTAATAAACAACCCCCACCACCGGTTGACCTCAGATAACTGGCAATGGACGAGCTGGAGTGGTCAGCTGCCACACAAGGCCCCATCTTAAAACCTGACCACTCCGACACTTGGAGCCGGGACAGCTTCGCTGAAAAGCAAGCGGATGACAAAGCAGACCTGTCCAAACAGGAACAGGGGAAGAAGGAGCACACTGCTGCAATGGCAGGCAAATCCAGTCGTACCCAGGCCCGCTCATAAACAGCGCCCGCCTAGAGGGTTTGGTGAAACCTAGAACTTTCCACTGCAGCAAACCCCTGTAGGGAGCCCCGCCTTGCCTCTCCATGCCCTGCGTTTCATCTATTAGCAGCATGCGACGGCCTGCTGGCTCACTTTAAAGGTGTCTGCAGCTTTAATGAGAACACCAGGGAGGGTGTTGAATGAGCGGTGCAGCAATCACACCAGCGCACACAAGGCCCTTCGACGCTGTGGGTCACAGTGACTTACATGGCAGGGCTTGGGGCACTAGAAACACACCTGTGCCCCCTCCCCCCCCGCCGATTATTTCTCCCTGTACTGGAGAAGAGGGTCAAAGTAGACAGAGGCACGGCGCTTTTCACTGAATCCCTGGGCTGGGCTCTTTTTTCCTGCTGCATCTGTCCGAGTCCAGTCAGGGACAAACCTGCTTCCTTTTCATTGCCAGGCTGAACAGACCGTTGGGAGGCTTCCTTGCTAAGCCAGCTGAAAACCACTCCCAGTGTCAGGAAAAAAAAAAAACTTACTTAGAGATTAAATATTTTTTTTGTTTTTGCAAAAATGTTACTTTTATCAACAATTTAAGAGGCAAGCTGTGTAGTGGTTAACTATCTCGGCTGTACATTTCACTCTGTCCCTGGAATGGACTGCTACACAAATCAAGGTTAAGACAGCCCTTGTGCAATAATGAACAGCTGCTTAGGAAACTGCTGATTCAAAGGACAAAATACAAAAGTTATACACAGGCATATATACAGTGCATGAAGCAATCTAATTATTCAGAAACGGCATGGTTAAAGCTGTCTGTACCGTGCTCGCAAGCGAGTTATCCGGATAAGACTGAAATGTGGGCGGGTTAAGCTCCAAGATCAAGGGTTCGAGCCTGGGTTTGGTCACTATCTGACTGTGAACTGGTAATCCCAAGAGGCAGAGACCCTGGGCGCTTGCACACAGGCGGTGCTGTGGGTGAGGGACACAACTCTCCACCAATCAGCACTGAACCTCCTGGAGGGGGGCGTGTTGTCTGTGATGTGTAAAAAGACGACTGGCTGGAAGGTGGGCAGGGCGTGTCTACACCTCCTTAGCCCCTCCCCCCCGACCCATCAATGCAGTGTGATCGCAGGGCTCATGCTGGGGCGTCGAGACGAGAAGTGAAAAACACAAATTTACTTTTCAACTCATGCGGGTATAAAAAAAAAAAAAGACCTTCCATTTCCACATGTAAAAAAATAGACTTGGAAAGGCAGTCAGTTTAAACCTCTAGCACGATAACATTTTGAAACTGTCCTCCGCAAGTTAAAATTAATACTCCTACCCATGCAGCAAAACTGTGAGGGAGTATTAACCTCCATCACAGGCATGACCGTTCCAAGTTTCCCAAGGATGCTAGTGCATTACACATCCATCAGTCCAGGTGGACAGCCTATCAACAAGCATAAATACCATAACAGTGCGAGAATCTGAGGCGGGATTTGGAAAAATAAAAATGACCTGGTAGCTGGCAATTCACATCAATAGCAAACACTTCATGGCAGCTTTCTAGTGTTCTGCTTTTTTGAACACTGAACAATATCAGATGCTGCACTTCTGAACACACAAAGTGAAGAGTCAGTCTGCTGTGCTACAAAACTGAAAAAGCAGTTACAGCCCGCTATTATTAATCAATAATGAGAACTTTTTAACTAAAATACAATCACAGTAAAACCACAAAGAACACACATAAAACAACTAGCTATTTCTTTTGGCAATGAAGCAAGAATAGAAAGCCTCTGTCAGAGAGGCAGGATTGAACAGAAAATCATACTTCAAGGCTCATTCGGCATTCAAAAAAGAGTCTATACTCATGTGGTATTAACAGTAAATGCATATCACTAGGGAATTGAAAAAACGGCTCACCTTGATTGAAATACTGTACAGTATTCTGGACAGATCCAGTGCTCTTGTACTGGGAATCTTTAGCCTGTATTAAAAAGAAAATGTGATAATTAAAAAGCATGCACCCAAACTAACAACTGATGCTTTTAGTAAATGTCTACCTCTGAGAGGAAAAGCACTAAGTAGTAAGACCTTTGTGAAACTAAATGTGCCCCTCTAGGGACTGTAGCAGTCATTCCCTGCCAGCATTTCAGAGGAACTACTGGGGATTATGTAGAAAAGGTAGGATCACTAGCACTAATTACCATGAAAGCATGGTATTTATGAACATCCAAATTCATTAACCTGTACTACAGTAAGAGCCCGAGTTGAATTGAATTGAATATGAACATTTCTTTTATTCTTAAATCCTTTGCTGAACCACTTTCAGCATAAATAGTAGCTCATAGTTTAGTTGGAGAAGGGTTTCTGCAAGTATTTGAATGCTGGGCCCCACTTTTACATATACTCAAGTATATTCTGAATACCCCTGATCTGGTACAGCAATGTTCAAGGGCAGGTCTGCAAGATTCACCAAGCATTAAGACTGATTTAGTCTTGATGAAACAAGACAGAAAACAGAGAAAAGAAAGCAAAATAAAGCTGGTCAGGAGTTTTGGAAAGCAAACTGGTTTCGGAAGATCAAGTCAGACCAGTTCAGTAAGCTGGTTAAAAAGCTGAGAGAAGTAAGTCTTTGCTTTATGACTGGCAAAGCTACTTTGGGAAGGAGCAAAATTTAAACATGCATGACAACAGGAGCTGTCCACACACCCACAACACATCCGCGATGAGCTTATATGCGCACTGGGGCCATCACCAGCTGCCTGGGCTCACCTTGACACCTTTGTCAAAAAACCTTGTGTTCATCATGGGCGGCAACTCCTGATTTTCAAACTGCAGGTCTGAGCATAAACCAGTGCCCAAAGAGATACAGCGCGTCTCACACTGCGAACAGCTCTAGTAAAATAATGACTAATAAAGATAATTTATTCAAGACTACAGTGGTGTATATGACTGTAAACGAATGGGAAATTTATTTCCTAATAACAAATTAGCAAAATGGCTTTATTAACCATTGCACAATCACTCTAAGCAGTAGAGAAAGGGTCCAGTTTTTGATAAAATCCTACCTGGAACAGATCTCATCAAGGAAACAGGAATAGCATCTAGTTCAAATTTAACAATTAACCCTTTACTTAAAGCAATCTCCTGACTAAGAAGGAAACCTAACAGGTCTCTCTTGCCATTTTGAATTTCTATTAATGGGGTATAATTCTGCAGTTTGTTTTTTTTTTTTGTTTCGAGAAGTAAACATAGCTGATTGGTAAAGACCGGGGAAAATTTAGCCAGAACACCAAGATAACACTCCTACTTTTTTTGAGAGCCGCCCTGGGATTTTTAGTGACTACGAAGAGTCAGGATCTCTGTTTGACAACTCATCCGAAGGACGATTCCTTTTTAAAGTATAGTGTCCCCGTCACTATACTGGGGCATTAGGACCCACACAGAAAGTGGGGTGAGCGCCCCCTGCTGGTCCCACTAACACCTCTTCCAGCAGGAGCCTTAGTTTTTCCCAGGACGTCTCCCATCCAGGTACTGACCAGGCTCATACCTACTGGGCTTCAGTGGGGCTGCCAGCTGTGAGTTGCTTGCAGTACTGTCTAGTGACTATAAACATTGCACTGGGAAGACCAAGTGCCACCACTAGCTGAACACCCGCAGTAAATCCTGTGAGCTTTTTATGGGAAATACTGAAGAAACAGAAGAAAGACACCAGGTAAAATAAGACTTGAGAAAGGGAGGGAGCAGCATGCAGAAATCCTTGGGAAATGAGAGGAAAAAGAACTCATTACATTTGCTACACCTGCATTCACAAGGACCTCCCAAGCATTTCAAAATGAAACAGTGATGAAGAGAAGCTCGAGGTGCTTAAATGTAGTAACATCAAGCATAAAAAAAAGGAAACTCAATTCACAAGGTGATGAAAATCTGTATCCTTTATGTTTTTAAAAAATGCAAGAAAGGCAGTTTCTAGGCCGCATTCCATCTGAGCCAGTAAAGCAGGTCTGGAAAGTGTGGGAGATGCAACAGCACTCAACTTCCTCCATCAAAACAAACACGCTTGCGAAGGCACTGCATTCCTCTCCCGCTGCTGTGTGACGCTGCGAGTGTCTCTCCAGGCTAAACTCAGGGGGTCTGTGGACCTGTGGGATATTGCGGGCTCTCTCACATTGAAACACACACAGGGTGGCGAGATCAGGAAAACCCCGGACCAGGTGGTTCAGGATTCTCCAGCGGCAAAGCTCACTCCTTCCACAACTGACTCCCAAATCCAACCGGGACAAAACGAATACTCCAGGAGCCCCACCACCTGATCGCTCCTTTCTGCCTTGTTGCACCTATGCAAATGAACGGGCCTCCAAAAACCCAGTAATTCAATCGCGACATCGGCCAACCTCACAAAGGTGCTGCAGGCATCCAGCCCAACACTCAGGAACCCCAGTCTGGTCAAAACAACACCTTCAATTAGAAGAAAATGGACCGACTGCTGTGGTCCGCCTAGTTTTTGAAACAGATTCGTTTTCAACCCAACTAAATCTGTGTACAGTGTGCATGTCAAAGAAAGGACAAAGACAAACGGCCAGTTATTTACAATTACACCAATGAGAAAGACCAAAACAAAGCTGGACAAACCTTGGCTTTACTGCTGCTGCACTCAGCTAATAGATTTTTACAGCTCTTGTGGACGTTCACCGCACAGTCTAACGGAGGGGGAAAAAAAACAACAGATGAGTTTGTTTCCCTGGCGTAGCTCTTCATCTGGATAACAGTTCTTCATCGGGTTCGGGGATCCAGCTGCAAAACAAAGCAACGGAAAACAGACCCGAGCCACCAGATGCTCCACTCCTCTCACCAGATCCCGAAGCCTGACTTACCGTCCGGAAACAAAATCACAGCGATCAAGACCGATACCGAAACCCGGGGGGTTTCAACGGGACCAGCATCCTTGCCCTGCTCTTTCTTCCATCGACTGGCTTCTACAGTGGTGCAAACAGCAGAAAAGCTGCCTCGTTTTTATAGGCTTCTTTAATAAGCTTCGCAGGTAATTGAGAATGTCAGCCTTCATTGTAATTAGGACTAGAGGGTTCCGATTAAAATAAAAAAAAAAAACGGTGGTTGGGTTGGTTTGGCTGTGCAGGGATGATGTGACAGCAGTCGAGAAGCCTGCCACAGGCTTTCTGGGTTCCAGGCTCGGGGAGCTGTCCGGCAGTGCAGCGCGATCAAGTGAACATCGCCAGGAGCTAAGACGGGCCAGCCCCGCTGCACCGCCCCGGCGCAGTCAAACTGATTTCCTGAGGACTGTCGAGCACCATCACACTCGAAACTTGGAGCCTTTCCAGAGCTCAGCTGCAGAATCAGGGCAGCACTTCGAATTCCGAAGCCATGGGATGAACGTGGCCAAGCGACCCCTAAGTACTTTGCATTGTTTTCTTCATTATTTCTCAACTCGCAGCTTTTTCAGCTGATTTCTTTTAAGTATGCTTCAGGGATTTGCACCCCATGCCAAATACCTACTGAAACCAGTGAGGAGAGAGACTCTTGACAGTTAACCCAGTGCTTTGCAAATTTTTAGACACCCCCCCCCCCCAAATAAAAAACAGAAAACCATATCCCAGATCAGGAGCATCTCCAGCCTTTTCTCCAAGAGAGCCCCACCCCAGCGGGTCTTATAAATAACCATTTCTAGAGACCTGGAACAACATAACTGTGATCAAATGAGTGAGTGATTTCTTGAAATGGACAGATAATTTTGGAACAAATATAAGACTATTCATCAGTCCTCAAATCAAGGTCCCTGGAATGAAAAGATCGCTTAAATGATCAATAGCTTGCGTGAGTTCCCGATATTTAGGGATAGGTGACATGTGACTCATTCATAGTCATAAGACTATGACCCTTACCCTGGACACACAAAACCAAAATCTTGTACAGAAAATGCTTATTCTCATTTTGGCTTCACCCACCATCATTGTTCAAGTCTTTTTGTTTATTTGCTCTTTGTATGAAACATGTACAGTAGTTTAAATCACAGTTTACAGTACAACCCTGTAAATCCCCTAACCTAAAGGCCCGTAGTCTCCTGATATCACATCTGGAACCCTTGTGGTTCAGTTGTTGCTCACTGATGCCTGCAGGAGGGATTAACACTCGTGCTCATGTCATGGGATTGGGATGTGTAATGAATATTCACTCAATTACTGTGTGAGGTTTCGAGTCTCCTTAGGACTACAGTTCTCTCTAGGAGCTCTACTGGTAGTCCTCTGGTGATCAAGCTCCCCGTGTATAAACACAGCTACAGTATCCCTGCAGAATATTAATATGCAAGTGCATGCATATACATGGATCACATCACAAATGCTTTAAATCACTCACTTTATAACCTAGGCTCCTAATTTTCAGCCACTGTCTGATCTTAGTTTCTACATTAGAAGGGCTATTCAGAATCCTCCGCATACTCTTATGATAAAAATATATTGTGTTCTGGAAGCAATTCATGACAAAACATGCCCTGGACCAGGAGGAAAAAAATATACAGGAGCACAATTTAAAAAAATAATGTTAATACTTCAGGGGCATCAATGAAGAGAGCGGAATACTTTAAGAGCGAATTAAAAAAATGCCTATTTAGAAGCTGATTCTAACACTGCTGTCACAAATCAATTCTACTGATCTGCTGCCTAACAAACACATTGAACTTGTTTGGCCTGTAGTAGACAAAGCTCTTTTGCTGTTTCTTCAGGCAAGTACATGTAGCGACGGGTTCAGTCAAAAGCGTCCATCATCTAAACTGAGTCAACAGAAAGGGCCAGATATTCAAAAAGAAAAACAGCACAATAAAATAACACTCTGCAGAAGAGCTATAACCACCAGTAATCTACAGTTAGTCCCAGGTAACCATAGTGAGATTTATGAAAAACTATTTTTGTATTGAACAAACCAGACCTGCTGTGACAGGAATTACCCACGTCAGTGCTAAAACACTCAGGTGAATCAACCTGTCAGGTTTCTGCTTTACTTCAGCAGAATGGTCAAAACAAATACTGCAACTGGCTCTACACAAACACCACTTGACTACAAAAAGGACAAAAAGAACAGAACAGCAGGTTCTTGTTTTTTTTTTTTTGCTGGGAACACAGTGCAGCAATGAAGATCTCTTCTTAAACAGGCAATTTCAATGCTCCCTGAAATGAAAAAAATACCTGCAGTGCTTTAATTTCTCACTGCCTACAAGCGTAGCGTTAGAAGGTAGCATTTATCCAAGAACAAAATGAATACTAACGATAAGACACAAAATGACTTCACATCTTCATTGAGCTCCACCTGTTGGGTACACAGATGACCCTTGTGCGGGATCGCTTCAGTTCTGTTTTATGATAGTGATAAAAACATCAGCCCTACAATATGTTTCAGCAGTACAGTACACCAGGGCCTAACAGTTTTTTCCAAATCAAGCCACCATATGCACCAGCAGCACACAACTCTGGATGATGCAGGTAGGAGGTTAAAAACCATTTTTTGTGCAAATCAATGTGCAGGGAGTAAAAATGTATGCATACTCTTTCAGGCTAGATCCCCCTTTGCATATTTTAAGTCAAGCATGACAACCTGAGCAGCAGTGAAAGAGTATTCTAAGGCTGCTTTAAGGAAATCCATTTAAAATCTCAAATGTGTCCCTTAAGATACAACAAAAAAATTCTAATCTGTACTATAGAATGTCAAACTAAATTTTAAATTACTTAAATAAGCCTCTTTATTTATTTTATATAGTTTTATAAGACGTTACTGCAATGGAGGCAAGTTAAAAACAATGCAGCAACAACAAAACAAAAGTACCGAAACGTTTTTTCTAGGGTAGAAAGCATGCTTATCTCCCACACACACCTACACTGCCCTGGCGCGCTGACGACAATGTCAGGTTTCAACATGCCCGCTCTGCGGCAGGACCCACTCAAGGCAGGGGGAGCTGACGCACCTTGCCGTCACCTGACCCAGATCACTTCTCGCTGTACGAGAAACACTTCTTATCGAGTGGGAGCTACCTTCAAACTACAGCAGGAACAGGAAGCACTTCTTTAAGGCAACCGGGAGTGTGGGACAAGCTTCCCAGCCATGTTGTTGAAGCTGACGCCCTGGCTTCTTTCAAGAACTGGCTGCATGAGATCGGCTGATCAGTGAGCTACTGACTACCAAATGGGTCAGTCAGACTGAATGGTACCCTCTTGTTTGTAGCCATTTTTTGAGTCTTATTAGCTTGTGTGTATTTCCAAGCTCAGTGCAACATCTGTTCCACGTCTCGAAAATGACTTAACTTTTTTTCTAAGGAAATCCCAGAATTGCAGAACTTTTTATTGAATGCCTTGAAGTCGGCAAGTTAATCTTGTACTCGAAACGGCCAATACTGCGCCTGTCAGCGTTTCTGACCAAGCTAAGCAAACCTTAGCTCTCAAAACATTCGTCTTATTTACCTGGTTTTAATGTTCTTTTTGCACAGTGAAATACTGAAATAGCACGTGTTAAGAATATGATTTTGCAGGTGCACAGTAACTGGGAAAACAGCATTGAAGTAATACTAGTAAACCATACAAGTAAATTTTTATTAGTCACTCTAAAACATAAAGAAACAAAAACCTTTGCATAGAAATGCAAAATAATAATTCAGACACTAATCTCCACCAGCACCATTCATTAGCAACTTGGGATGCGAAATGCATTAATCCTATAAATAGTATCCATAAATAAAATTCAAAAACATTCAGTCGCGACCAAGGCTTTAAAAATGACTAAAAAATGAATAGCTTAAAAGGCCGAGCAGTCTAGGACGATTGTGTGTGATATTTTAAAATGCCACATGGGAATTCAGGATAGTAAAAAACGTCAATGAAGTTAAAAATAAACGGATCCCCACTTCTGTCCAGAAATATGACAGTTCTGTTTAAAGCTCTGCTGTGCCTAGGCAGCGCACGTGATCACAGGCAGCCAAAAACAACCCATTAAAACCCGACTCCGGGAGCTTTTCCACTTCTGCACCTGACACACACCTATGACGGCTGGGCCAAGCCCAGACCACACGCTGAGAGGCAGATCCTCCCCAGGCCACACAGACGCGCACAACTCTCTCCGGAACCAGACAAGACAACACCAGGGCACCCGCGCCCCGCCATGCTAGACCCAGGGCAGCAGAACCTATCGCTGCGAGCCGGGAGATCCGAGCGACATGCTCCCTTCCCAGGAGGCCTGACGGCACTCTCCCAGCCTCTCGGTCTCAAACGAAGCTGCGCGGTTAGCCACTGAGCCATGGAGGAGCAGAAGCCGATGTGCCTTGGAGAGGTTAATGGCGAGTGGGAGGACGAAAGACAGGGCAGGGCTTCCAGTGAGACTGTCGAAACAAGACTAATCAGTCGAGCGGAGTCCAGCAATTACAAACCAGCCGGTACAGCAGGGGCCCAGGGAGACATGAGGAACCCCTGGTCTGCAGGCTGTTCGCTTTCTCTTCCCTTACAGGTGCATTTTCAAGGAGAAATCTAGAAAGCAACTTTAAACTGCGGAGAATTGAAGCTGAATGCCCGTTACGGTTAGCTGTCAGCCGACAAAGTAGTTTGTCTCTGGACACGTTTACATGTAGACTCCAGGACATCTGGACATTTAGCCACTGGAAGGCAATTAGAGACGCAGGTGACACTTAAGACCTAGGGCATCTGTGCCCCTCGGGCAGCCTCAAAGGCAGCAGCACATCACCAACCACAGGACTGAAAAGAAATGAAAAAGAGCAGCGCCTTAATTGGTTTTTAAGAAAAACAAAATGGATAAATGGTCTTACAAACATCTCAAGCACTAGAAAAAAATGGATGTTCCATTTTATTTTGCTGTCCATTTTTTGGCACAACACGAACCATTCAGCACTGCCTTGCCCAGCCCTGGCCTGGCCTGTTTATTTAAATGTGTGCAGAAATATATCCATATTACACACACAGTACCTAAACATGGTCAAACCACAGATTTTGCAAGAGTGTAATTAGTAGACTGTATTCTGCTGCCGATATAAACTGCAAGATTGAATAATCCTACCTGTTCGCTACAGGTTAAGAAAGCCGTGAGTGGGGGATAATTAACAGGAAAATTAAGTGATACACATAGACGCAGTACACGTACAACAACAGTGAAAGGAGAAACCTTACCAGAGAAGGACTTACGCCATTGAAGGGCAGTGTGACTGCACTAAGCATGATACACTCTGACAAGGCTAATGACTGCCTTAACCTATTTATTAAGGGTAATCAGCAGTGAAGAGAGTATGCAACAGCCATATCACTAGGCAAATCCTTGTATAAGCCAAACACATGAAAAGATAAGACAGGTTTTATGTGCAAATTCAAATTAAATCTATTTAAAAAACATCTCCTCTGAGGCTGAACAAAGTTCCTGCTCTCTCTGTAATGCTATCTCTCCCCCCCCCCCCAACGCTCTCGTGCATCACCAGCTTGCCGTCCCATGGCAATTAACATTTAAAATTAACTAAAAATGACAAAATTGTCAAATGAAGAGATGCATAAATATCAGCAACGCAATGCTTTAATACAGCCTAGACCTTGGGTGTTTTGTAAACAGGCTCTGCAACCTTGCTAGACTGCTTTAGAAGTATTAAAAAAATGGAAAAATTCCCCTTCCCCTCCAGGCTGCTACCACACCAGGACTCTATTTGCAGCAGTTAACGGAGTACGAATTTTACAGTGGATTTAAACAGATGGAAACAGGACTAACTTGTGTGGACTACTGCATATATGAAACTTCCTGTCTATATGGGAGCATCAACAATCTGACAGATTTACAAAAAAAAATATTCTGCCCTACCCCTCCCACAACAGAAAAGATTCTCCATTTCCCTCCCCCACTCCCATCTCGCAACAGCACAGTAAACTGCATTTCTCTTTAAATTAAGCAACAACCGGGAGTAGCTGATCTTCCAGCTGCCAACAACTTCTTGGAAGAAATCTCCACCCCCGGCCCACATTTTTAAGACAAAGACTTGAAGATTTAGGGAAACGACACACAAGACCTAGGAACAATCAGGACCTCTGCGCTCATGCTGTTAGGCAGGGATCTGTTCAAAAAGCATCGCAGAAATGTTTACGCTTCCTACCTCACAAATCTAATCCCAAAGGGAAAAGAAAAAAAGGGCCCGAGATAACACAGAGGCCGGGACGTTGCTTTCACAGAGTGAAGGCTACCAAGACAAGGTCTAATGAACAGCAAAGTCTGCCAACCACGTTTATCAACGCACACGTGACAAGAAAAAGGTCAGGGTACTGTAAAATGCAGGAAAAATATTTCCAACATTAATGGATGCCCTGCAGGTTTTTTCCCCTCACCAAATGAGTCCAATAGCTGATCTGAGTTCCAAAAACACAGGCTTAACAAGCTACATAATATGGAAAAGCAGACTTAGAATCACAGTTCAGGTTAAGTAAGAGCACAGAAACAACAGCTAGGACAAGGCTGGAATATGGCACTTGCATAATACAACCAACAGCAACATAGTAGGTCCTGCCAAAAAAACACAAGTTCTCTAAACGCACTTTTAAAAAGCAAGCATTTTGCAAAACTCCATACTCTATGCTGCAGCTCACAAATCACATTAATGCTCAATTCTCCCTAACTAGGGCACAAAACCGGGAAAACCAAATATTTCTGTAGCTCCCAACAAGAAACATTACGCTGCTTCACGGCACAGTAAGAACCTGCAGTGTTTTTCTTTTGGAAAACAAAATCCGTGATCTGAGCTGCATGTAAACCTGTTATCATAATGGCACACTTTTGCTTTAAAACTCCGGTCTTATAGATTAGCCTTTAACCCACTGCAGATCTGTTTTGACATCTAATGACATTTGTAGGGAAGGCATCAGAAGCAAAATGCAGAGATTCCAATATAATGAGAGATTTTTATCTTTCAGCAAAGCTCAACTGAAAAGGTAATACAGTTCAAACGTTCTAAGGCGAAATTCCCTGCATGGTTTCTCTTTTGTAGTTACCAAAGCTTTGACATGTAATTATTACACAACCTGTGGCGATGAAGGCCCACTGAAAAACAGGTGTTTAACATTATTTAGCCTATTCCCTGCTACAGTAAGAGAAACGATCAAAAGCATTGATCACTCTGGCAGGCTGGAAAACCATTGCTCAACACTCCCAAGACTCTTACAGTTATCAGCTACAGACTTCAGGTGCCCAGGCCAACAATAAATGAGTCGAACTGCTACAGCACATAAAATGGTGTTAGTACTTTCTCTGTGTGTCTTTTTCAAACATAATGTACTTGCTGCTCTTAATGCAGAAAAGCTCAGAGAAGTACACAATGCAATAAATTAACTTAATATTCAAGAAGTGCACACTTTCCTTATGACACCATAAAAACATAGCTATGTGAACTTTACCAATACTTTACACCCAATGCAGCATCTGATTTTTTTAACCTGGAAATAATCATAAAATCACACCTATAATGTTGGTACAACTCATTTAAATCTAGGTGACCACACAGTCCAAATCTTTGAGCCAGTGAGTCTGTTTTATTTTTTGCTTCAGTCCAGGTAGTTATACTGCAGACAGCACACCTGAACGAGCAACAGTTTCACCCTGAAACTCACCTTTTAGTATGCTGTTCACGCCAATTACAAATCTCATTCATCTTTTCAGGACCTGAAAGCAAATTTGAATAAAAGCCCCCAAGATTTAGAAGAGGGTAGAGTTACACAGGATCAGGATTGAAAGGGACTGCTCTGGAGTGGTTTTGAAAACAAGGCAGCAAGCAGACCAGTAACAGGCACCAGTTAGCACTGAGACTAGTTGAAATGAAAACCAGCTGACACAAGAAAGGGATATTCCAGGGCCAGGACTGAGAACCACTGACCTAAAAGTCACCAAATGTGACAGCAGGACACATAAAAAGGAAGAAATAACTTATATAGCACCTTTCTGGACCCTCCTCTCAAAGCACTTTACAGGTAATGGGGATCCCCTCCACCACCACCAGTGTGCAGCCCCACCTGGATGATGCGCCAGTCCGCTCCCCACACACCAGCTCTCAGTGGGGAGGAGAGCAGAGTGATGAAGCCAGTTCAGAGATGGGGATTATCAGGAGGCCATGAGTGGTAAAGGCCAGGGGGAAATTTGGCCAGGACACTGGGGGTTACACCCCTACTCTTTTCGAGAAACGCCTGGGATTTTTTTTACTTCCCTGTGATGAAAGATCTCATTCTTCAACACATGCACAGTAGCACCCTCCTGAAGAAGCAATGCTTTATGCAAGTGTTTTCTAGTTGAACTAGAAGCAATTCAGCCATTTTACAGCTGCAGGTGTTGCTAGGCACCAGACTATGAATCAGGACTCAGGTTGCAAAGAGGCACATTTGTTAAGGTCACCAACAAACAAGCACAGATATAATGTCTTCCCAAAGCATCACAGACTATTGATATTACCCAAGCATGTTCTTGGTGCAGTACATGCCCGAGTTTCATTTTTTTTTTTTTTTGTTTTGCACGTTTAAAGCATTCATTCACCTCTTCCTCAACAGATACAACCAGGAAGAGTTGCATCACCTAATACAGTACATGACTGGTATAAATATTTCAGCAAGTGTCAAGATCTCCTCACTAGACCGGCCTTCAATTGAAGATTCAAATAATTAAGTGCAGTTACGGACAATGACGTTTATAAGTCTGTTATTGTTGTGGCTGGGTTTTCGAAACAGGCACTTGTGCCGTGCAAGCCTCTTAATGTTTGCTTTAAATCCACGTTCTCTATTCAACACATTCAAACATGTCCAGGCCACACATAAATGGATTAAACCAGAAACATAATTAAACATCAGAGGGAATTCTCGAAAATACGTGTTGAAATCACATTGTTTCATATTGCTCCAGAACAGAAACAAACATAAACCCTGCCGGTTATTTGCATTTCATCCAAATATACTTATGTAAATACCGAAGTTTATTCAGGACGCAGCGAGTACAAAGAAACAGACTACCTACAGTGCTTAGGAGGAAAGGAAAACAGGCACAGATTTTTTTTTTACATCCCTGCTGAAAAAGTAAAGGGCACATACACTTGTAAGGAACAGGACAACGGCACCATTTGACCCGATCGCACAAACCCACGACTCCACCTGCGCACGCTAGCTGCGTGACGCGAAATCCCACAGGCGAGTAAAAACCAACGGAAACTTCGTCTCTTTTCTTCTCCGCTGTTCTGACAAAACCCGTGCCCACTGACAAGTCTCGATCCCGGAGCACAGATTGACTCCTGACAGCGAAAGGCCTACACGTCAACATCAAGCCTGAAGCACTTGGTGGTAGCTATCTACATAACAAAACCGGAGGGGGGGAATCTTACCTCTTTTACAGGCTCCGGTACAAGAGACAACAGAACTTCCCTCCCCTAACTTTATCCGTGCGTTTCTGTCTAAATCCTTTTTGTTCCTATCGTACTCAACCCGTTTGTTTTCGTCCTCCTATCAGCGTGACGTGAACCCGACAGCCCCAATGCCAAAAAAAAAAAATCTCCAACATTCCCTGCTCTCCGGTATGTTCCTTTTTCTCTCTCAAGGCATTGTGGGAACAATCAGTGGGGCACAATCCACGCACCGCGCATTCCACAGTCTCGCCGCCCATGGGGCTGGGTCCGCTCTTAAAGGCGCAGCGTCCCCATCGGGGGCCGCACCGCAGTCGTGCGTTCAACCGCAGGACAGGTTCACCCTGTTACCGGCCAGCAACAACCAGAGAGCGAAAAGAGCCCAAGGGGAGCGTCCTGGGCTGAAGCCAGAATCGACCTTCGTTGGTGCTGAGCGTGAGGTTGCTAAACAAAATGCCTGAGAAAAGCGCAAACTTCACCTGTTGTGGGTACAGGTGTTCACACCTAGAGCGTATTAGTTTACTTTTTTTTTAACTTATCGGAACAATGGCGGATAGGTACCCTTGCCAGTCGGTGTTTTTTTAGAGGGCGATACCCTTCATGCATTATTCCAGACAGGGATTGATTTTTTTGGGGGGAGGAGGGTGTGACCTCTTGTTTGTGATCTCCCCCTACTAACAGCATCTATATTAACGAACGTGTTTTATGTATTCGGACACTGAGAATACTTCTGGAGCAAAACGTGAACAACTTGTACATAATCCTATGCTAAGCAAGGAAAACAGTAATACTACAGTTGCTGCTCCTGCTCAATAGCAGTATGTTAACTGAGAGAACATGACGTTTCCAAAATACACTAGCCCTATGAAGTGACCCGTCTAAATTTGATATGTAATAGAAATTAGATACCCCAGCCTTGCTTGGAATTAAACCCAACGCTCACTGCATATTGAGTTGCAAATGCTATGAAGCACAATAAGTAAAGCAGAGCACTGCAGGACTTGCATGCCTTTCATAATTAGATTGTATTTAGACGTGACTCTGTGGTGACTACTGTATGTAACCATCTTACTCACTGTTACTTCTCTTCTGTCTCATTTTACAGAAACATGGGTGTAAACAAAATGTTGGTGAATCATGACTTCTTCATTCCACGTAACATTGAGCAACATGGGGAGTATGGCTCATATTATAGATTACTGCGTGAGAAGTCACTCCTTTAAGCACTCCTCTTGAGACTTTCAGCCACCAGAGCAGGGGACAACAGAGGCAGCCCTGGCTATCTAGAGAGGACAGGT
The DNA here is from genome assembly GCF_040954835.1 of Lepisosteus oculatus. NCBI lineage: Eukaryota > Metazoa > Chordata > Actinopteri > Semionotiformes > Lepisosteidae > Lepisosteus > Lepisosteus oculatus. The sequence goes on along the minus strand of NC_090724.1, from coordinate 6,186,527 downwards.
TATGTTCATACTGGCAGCAGGGAGGAACAGAGACTGAGATGTACCTTCTGCCACACATCTCAACCCTACTGGAGAAGGAGAGAAAACCCATCAGAGCTGGCAGCCCAGTACGTTATCTCCTGTTGGAGCCTGAGCATCAGAGTGGACTTCTCCATTAATATTTTACTGTTGCATTGCAGATATTTCGACACTTGGGGGCAGTACAGCTATTGCATACCTGCACTCTGTGTATGCTGTATGGCCAGAAACATTTTGCAATTTTACAAACGCGATACAAACATTTGACTAATTTAGTTGTGACAATCACCAAGTACATTTGATGTTTCCAGATAGAATTCCGCTATTATAGAGTATTAGAATATGTTTTATGAAAAACCGTAGCATACCTCTAAGAATGGTTCATATATGCAAAGCAGTTTTTTATCTTCATATACTTTCATCCCTGCGACAGTGGATAACTGTGATTAAACATGAGAAGCAAAACACTGAGCCTCACAACTGGTGTCTCTTGGGTTTGATTCCAGCCTGGAGTACCTTCTGTGTGGAGTCTGCATGACCTTTCATATGACCAAGACAACTTAATGAATTCCCTTAGATCAGTTATGCGCCTTTAACTGCATAAGCGGTAAGACTTTCTCATACCATTTGTCACAAGGAAGGCATTTTGGCTGTGAGTTTCCTGACACTGAATTTTCTGTGCCCTGAAAGTTGGTGCACTCTGAATAATCACCTCTGGCTACAACTTCAGAAAACACAGGAGGCCCAAGAGCCTGGTTGTCTGCACACAGCCTACTGCAGTAAGAATGTGAAAAGTAGCCAGCAGCCATATCACCCTCCCAACTGGCAACCACTGAAGCCCTGGAGACCTCCTGGGAAAAACTAAGGCTGCTGCTGGAAGAGGTGTTAGTGGGGCCAGCAGGGGGCGCTCACCCCACGTCTGTGTGGGTCCTAATGCCCCAGTATCGTGATGGGATCACTATACTGTAAAAAGGCGCCGTAGTTCAGATGAGATGTAAAACTGACTCTCAGGGGTCATTAAAAATCCCAGGGCGTTTCTCGAAAAGAGCAGGGGTGTAACCAATTTCCCATTGGCCTTCACCAATCATGGCCTCCTAATAATCCCCATCTCTGAACTGGCTGCTTCTTCACTCTGTTCTCCTCCCCATTGTTAGCTGGTGTGTGGGGAGTGTACTGGTGCACTCATTGCCTGTAAAACACTTTTGAGTGGAGTGTCCAGAAAAACGCTATATAAGTGTAAGCAATTAAGTAAAAACATCTGTTTTTACTGCCAATTAAAAATGGACTTTCAGCCCAAATCCTGCTAAAGCACAGATGTGCCCCATGCTGATATGCTCCAAAGCCCCGTCATCCAAGGAAGAACTAGCAACCTGTGAAAACCGCGCAGGGACTCTGCTTGGTGAGGACATCCAGTAGCGTTAAGCACTCATGTCAAGGAGCCTGATGTTCCTTGTTGCCATCTTGGCAACCGGACGGCCTCCCAGGCTGTTTAATGTTAAACTATATCCAAGCCCAGCAGTGCTGTTGTGCGCACCGTGCAATGAATACATCAGCTAGACTTGTTTAATAAGCAAACGAATCCAAATAGCCATATATAATCTTTCCCAAACTGTTGTCTGATTTGCAGATTTATGTCTGCTCCTGGGTGATCCTGCGTTTTGTCTTTCCGAGCCTTCTATAAACACAGGGACCCATGTATGGACAGGGCTTAATTTAGTTTCTATTCAAATTCAGTCGGGAGCTCCACGGAGATGTGTTTAAAGAGGAGCTGCAGTCCCAAATTTCTCAGACCGCTTATTAAATGTTGGGTACAAAATAAATTCATCGACGGTCTAGAAAAATTTGACCAATTCCAAAATGAAGCACAAAATCGTGAACGTTCTGTAAGTCACCATGAGTTCGCAAACCCCTGGTCTCGCCAACTGAGTCCTCCTGGGACCTCAGTGGTTGCCCTTCCTGTGGGCTCATTCTGATGTGACAACATTCCCGCAGGGCGATGGAAGACGTCCTACTGCTCGTGTAACAGCAGCTTTCATGCAAGATGAGAATGAAACAATGAAGCCAAGGATGTCCTGCTCACCAGACTTGAGCCCCAGTTAGAACTGGCAAGAAACATGGGTTGGCCTGTGGCACCAAGGGTTCAGAGACCAACATAAAAAATCATGTTTGCCAACGAGTTATGAGAAGAAAGGGCCAGAATCCCTTTCAACGGAATCTACAACCTGTGCAAAGCAATGTGCTACAGTGGTACTGTGTTGCCTCCAGCTGTGGGCATTCACACTACTACCTTGTGACTTTGGCAGTCGACTGCATGCTGGTGACAAATGTTACTCCACATAATGACTCTGCCTTTGGCATATCACTGAAATGAAATGTCACAACACCTGCAACAAAAAGGATTTTAATTCTCCTAATAATGGGAGAAAAATAAAGGGCGGAGTGGTTGCTCTGTGGCTCAGGATCTGGAAGGCTGCCAGTTTGTATCCCGCGGCCGGCAGAGGAATCCTACTCTGTTGGGCCCCTGAGCAAGGCCCTTAACCCCAGCTGCTCCAGGGGCGCCGTATAAATGGCTGACCCTGCGCTCTGACCCCCAGCTTCTCTCCCTGTCTGTGTGTCTCATGGAGAGCAAGTTGGGGTCTGCGAAAAGACAAATTCCTAATGCAAGAAATTGTATATGGCCAATAAAGTGGTCTGATCTTAATAACTTCATTCTGTTGCTCTTCCAAGAACTACATTTCTTTTGATGCTCAGTTAATGTGTTTTTATTAATCCATTTACTTCACTGCAAGGAAGAGGATTTAAAAAGCTAATCAATGATCAATGAGTTGAAAAACAACTGCAGAAAGGTGAATGAGTCGCAGAAGTCTTACTGTTCTACAGCACATGATTTGTGTGCTCGTATTAAACAGGAATGCTTCATTCACACCGCTCAAAGGAACACTGGCATATCTGGACTGTGCTAGGTAGCAAATCATGATAACTCCTTATAACAGCAGAGGAAACAGCCTGAGATTAATGAGTCCTGGCATTTCCTCAGAGCCTCCAACAGCTCTGTACCACAAAGAAGCAGTAATTAGTGCTGCATTTTTGGCTTCATAATTGTCAGTCTGTTGCTTAAAAACTTCAAAATAAGAAAGCATCTAGGAGCAGATCCAGGAATGAGATCCCAGTCTTTTCAGAAACTGCAGAATGGAAAAGGCAGCGGGTGACTTTTAACCAATTTCACTCTAGCGAGAGGAATGTTAGGGACGTACACCACCGGAAGAAATTGCTTTGCTTAGTCAGTGAACCCCAGAAAATAATCCAATTTCCTTTTTCTCAGAAGAATGGAACAGAACATGAAATAGGCACCAGTGCATAACATTTATATTTGCAACATTTTCACTGCCAGTGTAAAAAAAAAGGAATGAAAAGAGTTTCTGTTTGACTGTTTACAGCCAATGGAAGTTCAGCTCTTGCAGTCTTCCTCATGACTGTATCACATGACTTGGAAGAAAGTTTTCTGAATTACAAGAAGCAAGGCACTTGAGGAAGTGGGATTTGAAGAGGGCCTTTCTTTCAAGAAGTAAAGGACCAACAAATTAAAAGTCCCTTCTACAGCTATTACAGTATTTCTCACCTGCTTGGCAACACTAAGCTCTGGAGCATGGGCCATAACATACTGCAATCCAAAGTGGATCAAATACACTTGTACTCGAGGTGTGTAATATTCAGATTAAATAAAAAAAATAAACGTTAAGTATAAAGTACAAAAAAAATCAGAAAATCCTGATTCAAGCCCAAAATATCAAAGGTAAACCTGATTCGATTCATTTTATTGGCTACAATTGTCAAAATAGGACCCGTACTGCATTTAGAAGCACAGACGTCCTTGAGGATTGTTCTGGGCCACTACAGGCGCAACTAGCTCTCTTACCAAGCAAGCTTACAAAATATTTGTGCAAGACACAGAACAGTTTCCACAACACAGAACACCATGCTGCAGGATGCCGAGGTGTCTACTAACGGACAGCTGACCGTTGCTTGTTAAAAAGAGAAGCGAACCGATTTAATGACGATGATTACAAAGGGTTCTCGCAGAGAATAAAACATTTCTGCTGTCGTTTCACATTAAGAGAACCATGAGGATCTCCACTACGAAATTTCATCCTGATTACTGTAAAAAAAAACTGTCCTTCTCTCCACTAAAATTCATACTGAAAATCCAATTTTCTGTTGCATTAGGAACCATACAAATGCTCACTCCTCATCCGACCGTACAGTAGATCTGAACGCTTACTGTGTGTAGTATTTTATTTTACAGGTTGGGCTGAAACATGACATCCTGTAATCAGGACTGAAGCTCAAACCCCAGGTAGAGATACTACTAAACAGCCTTTATTTAACTCCCACATGCTCCAGCAAACCCACATGCATAAGTCCTTACCAAACTATTCAAGCCTAAAATGGGGAACGTGATAGCCTTCAATGAATAAAAGCTTCAAACGTAAAAACAACAGTAATAAAGATGAGTGATTTGCGGGTCCTAATATTTGCACATTTGAGAAAGGGAATAAACTATTATAATTAATCAGTGCAAAAACTGAAAGCTGCCAACAGAACAGAAGACCCAAAATGATACCATAACTGATCATAGGAACTCTGAGTAAATATCAGCAGCCAATATTAATTGTTGTAACTCAGGTTATGCTCTGCTCCTCTTTAACAGCATTTGTTTCTCTCTAGATAGGATTATTTCTGTACGGATCTAGAAGGCTTTCTTGTGAGCTTAAAACAAAATGGCTAATTTCAGGAGAAGGTAGTCAAGGCTTGTGTTCCAGCAAGAAGAAAGAAATCCTTAAGAGTAAAAATAAAAGCAGAAAAATACAATGTCCTTGACAGCAGTATGCTTTTGTTTCTAACAATCTTTTGTATCAATTCAAAGTTTGAATTCCTTTCTGACAACCCCACCCCCCCAAGGAAAAGTAAAAACACTGAACCAAAATAGCAAACATTTCGAGTTAGCCAGAGAAATCCAGGGTCCCCTGAGAGTCCTCACCATCACTCAAATGGCAATTCTGCTTCAACAGAGAGGTACCTTTGGACCTGGAATGTAGTTAATGCTTCATGACAAACATCTGCATGATTTACAGTTAGTTCATTTGTTGTGTATTCTTGAGAAGAAGGAGAAAGACTGAGACCCCTTGCTTTGAGCACATTAGGTGAAAGGGGTATTTCTTTTTTTCCCAATGAGAATCAAACAGTACAGCTTTGAAATGGCCTTCGAGTCTCTGTGCATGCTGTTAAACTGATGGGACAGGCAGAGAATCTGTGACCAGGCCCAGCCATGCCGAGTGCAGAGGATTCAAAATGGTGAACACATCGTGTTAAGTTCAATGAACTTAACACGTTCAATCCCCAAGCTTACAAAATACAAGATGCTGAATAAATTGGATTTAAAATCCTAGATATTACCATGCACAGACATTCCAGCAAGTAAGCTTAACGTGCAAAAGTGTTGCAGGGTGACTTTAAAGCGATCAGCCTCAAGTGATCATATCCTTCAAAGCACATAAGCTTTCATTTTCTGCACTTCAAAACTATACTTCACTCAACAGTGCACACAGTGAGAGAGTTATGATGTTCAAGTAGAACAGGGCACAGAAAAGGATTCTATGCAGTACTGTGAGGAAGCATTATTGGATACAATAATCTGGGGCATCTTGCGATTGTCCCTATCACGAGGAGATGCCTAGTTCAAGCCCTATCTCAGCAACGCACTCGTTGTACTATTTTACCCTGATCAGCTCACATAATCTCCCTTTCCTATTGGTGAAATACCAGAACGTGGTGCTCATGAAGACTGAAAGTTTCGGTTTCAAAACCGAAACTGCCAAATCGTCAGCTGCAATTGACGGGAAGGAGGCACGGCGGAGGCGTGCAAGAAAGAAGAAAAAAAAACGCTTCTGAGCCTTCTGCCATTTTGCAGAGCAACCGACGGTGAAAAGTGCACGTTGAAACGCAGGTCGCTTGTGCCGTGCAAGAGTAACCTGGTCCTTAAGCTGGGCGTTTCAGGTGGGTCGAGGTGGAACTGTGTTTGCCGTTACAACACCAAGCGAAGGGTTTCCCCAGAGAGTGCAGGTGGTGCCTTGAGCTGTGTGCAAGCTCTGCGATGGTGATACTCACTGAGACACTGCAGGCCATTCTTTCTCACCAGAGTTTTGCTGCACAGTGTGCAAGTGGCACAGCTGGAGAAGGTGCCAGGCACGAACTGGTGCCCACTGCTCGCACGTCTCTTCTCTTTTGGCTCCTTCTCCTTCTCTCTCTCCTTCTCCCTCTCTTTCTGCTGCTCTTTCTCTCGATTCTTACCCTGGAGAGGAGAAAAATGGGGGGGGAAAAAAAACAGTTATAGCAGAGCACACTCTGAAAGTCTTCTTCTGCGTTAATGCTAGTCGGTGGTGGTTTTGTGAAAAATGGAAGGAAAGAGATGTCCTTTTACACTTTTAAAAAGTGTCACCTCGTGATGCTGTGTATATCTGACTTCCCTGCCAATGGGAAAGATCTTGGTGGACACAAACCCAGACAAATTCCCCTAGGGGCAATAAAGCTCAATTCATAATTCATAAAAGTATTAGACACTGTGAACAGAAGATCTGTGTATCAGTGTAAATATATTACCAAGATGAACATGTGTAACATACAGAAAAGTTTCTAATCTATGAAGAAATATAGACCCTCAGGCTGACGAGATGTCTTTCTGGACTCTCCAGCTATTCTAACTGTAATAAACGATGAGCACTTTTTTATTTCTTTAGTCAGAGAGGAGAACTCTTTGTGTACGATTCTATTTTGGTTTACATCAACGGAAGGAAGCTCAAAATATTTCCAGCCACTAAGAAAGTGGAGAATTAGAAATATACGCAATACTGGCTCAAAATGCCATTTTTGTTTTATTTTATACAAAGACAGGTATTACAAGTAACCAGATGTTAAAGCTAATTAACCTTCCCGGCCCATTACACATAGGAATGTTGGGTTGTACTGGAAAATTCAGTAGCATTTTTATTTTATTTATTCTGGGTCCAGCTGCATGGTATAAACAACGTCTAAAAAGGTTTACTAGATTAGTCTTAACATTGTAATGAAAACAAAATAAACGACATCTGTACTGTGAATACGCCCTTCAGTATTAGTCTCGTATCGGGGCGGGTGTCGTTTGTAGGATGAGTGTTAAAATTGAATTCTTTGAGTCATTTTTAAACGGAATTTAAACCACAGAGGCGATTTCACAGACGTCTTCAGTAGCCTCACAGATGATGAGGCAGTCAAAACATGATCAGAAATGTATTTGGTTCAATCCAAAGTGCCCATTTATACAGCTGGGTATTTTAAGCCATTGTTAAACATTAGACGCAGCCTCGTGCCACCTCTTGTGCTGCTATAAATGTAGCATTTAGAGTAAGGACACAACACACATTTAAACAGATTGTAAAAGGGCAGACGTGGTATCAGAATATTTTAAACACCACCACTGAATCTAAATTCTGATCCTGCTGTTTGAGAATGTCACACACTCTCCTAGTCAGTCAAACAACACGAAGAACACGAACTAAATTGAGTCCAAATCCCACACAGACACACTGATTGAACTCGATGCACGCAAAGCAAAACTCTTGGCAAAGTCTCTGGCATAAACAGACCCCTCGCTGCTGGGCTTCTGAAGTCAGGAGGGGAGAACAGCAGAAGTACCAGGCAGGGCTCCCGAGCACTGAAAACACGAGACAGGCTGACTGGGCTTGATGGGAGATGATGTGGTGTGTGTATGTGGGGGGGGGGTGGGGGACTGTTCACCTCAGAACAGGAAGATTAGGCAAGAGAGCTCAGTCAGGCGGCGCTTAGCTCCCAAACCGGAAAAGTACAGAGCTGTACTTCGTGACATATCCGAACATCCTTGAAAGGCAAGGAGTGGAGAAGGGGGCTCTTCAGAAAGAGCTGAAGCCTCTGTCAGCAACACCCGGGGAGCTCAAATTCTAGGCAAAAGTGGGTGTGTGTTTTCAGGGCCACTGTTTCGCTTAAAATGTATGGTGGTGGTCATTTTAATAAGAGAATTCAGAGATTTATGAGATGGAAAAACTAACTTATCAGCTTAGACTCCAGAATGAGATCTTTGATAGAAATTGGGAGAGGTGGATTATTTTTACTGCTGAATTTACTGTATATTTGTGAATTTCACCATTTTTTCCCTCTTCCCTCCTCCTTCCCTAGCACTATACTTCCTTGTCCTACTGGAAAAGAATGTTAATTAGCAGACTTTATACTCATCCATATTTATAACAACCTGATGTTTTGTGATAACTGGCAAGTTAAAAAAAGGAAACGCAGAGGCCAGTCTTTGCTGGCAGGCTGCTTTTAAACTGGAATACACAAGGCTGCTTCAGACTCTCATTCACCTTGTCCTTCTGGAAGGATCCGGTGACCCGGTTCTTCAGGGAGCTCAGTCTTCGTTTCACTGTCGCGCCCCGCACTTTCTCTGTCCGCTCCTCCTCATCCTCGTTTCTGCGAGAAAGAGCACCGGAAAGAGGAAGGTTCAGGCCAAACGTACAAGCGAAGGCGTGTCTGTCTCTGGCAACAACAGGCAACTTGCACGACACTTCACACCCCCTGGACACGCAAAAACACAACCATTAAAAGAAGAGGCAGAGAAATAAATATTATATAATATAATATAATGTTTCTTTATTAGCCCTATACAATTTCTTGCATTAGGAATTTGTCTTTTTCACATACCCCAGCTTTTCTCCATGGAGACACAGACACACAGACAGGGAGAGAAGCTTGGGGTCAGAGTGCAGGGTCAGCCATTGTACGGCACCCCTGGAGCAGTTAGGGTTAAGGGCCTTGCTCAGGGGCCCAACGGAGTAGGATTCCTCTGCCGGCCGCGGGATTTGAACCGGCAACCTTCCAGTCACAGGTGCAGATCCTTAACCACAGAGCCACCGCTCTGCCCAAAATTGGCCACTGCAGGACTGTGGCTCCTCAGGTGGGCTAGTCTCCACAGCCGAGCTTTTCAGACTTGTCCTCTAGTGACGGCAGGGTTATAGGTCAGGAAAAAGGGAAACAAGATCCCTCTTGTTCTTATAACAATGTCCCTTTAAGCAAAGGTGAATATTGGACCAAAACCTGAGGTCTTAAGACCTCTGATTACCATGGGTTGGCTATCCATTAAACAGCAAGTATTAAATCAAAAGAAAACCCTGTTGTAAACTCATTGGTTTCCAGACAAAAGAAAACCTCTGCGTGAAGACTTCTGCGCATTAGAATCAGAAATGAAATCAATGAAAGAAACCGAACCTTCCCAATCCCTGTCTTTTATGCTTGAGGTTGAGGCTGAATTAACCTTAATCAATCAGCAAGCCACGCCTGGATTCAATTCATCCAGGGCTCAGCCTCAATTAACTTCAATTAACAGCCACGAGATGGGAGGAAAAATGCAACTCCAGCTCAGAATATTACATAGGGTGAAAACGTCATGGGGATCCTAGGCCCACAATAGACCACTGCCACAATTTAACGCTTAGATTTCATCGCAGGACCTACAATCCGTTTCTCACCTGGCTAAAGTTTTGCGTCGGCCTTTCTGGAAACAAAAAGCAAAAGAGAGAGAGAAAAAAAGCCCCCGACTCACTCGTTGGAGAGAAACTCGTACCAGGTCACGCTCTCCGAGGCCTCCTTGCCCTCTCCACGGCCGGGCCTCTGCTTGGCTCTGCAGAAGACAGAGACTGCTCACCAGATCCACCTCCTTTTTTTTCTCAGTGCACAGACTACGCAGTGGGGATCAGCCCTGGTGTGCATGCAAACTGCTTCATATACGGTGTAAAAAGTAAAAAGAATGACACCCTTCACCAGGGACGGGTGAAATTGTGATTCAGCCTTAAAAAGCATTTTTTAGGCAACGTCACTGCAGCATCTGCCATTCCAGCTCTGGCAACAGTGAGCTGGTCGATGCCAGTGAAGGACCCAGGGATGCAGTTGTGTTTTTTTCCCCGGACAGGGGCGAGGACATGGGCGTTGCGTCATGCCAGGCAGACGAGACTCGGGCATCGTGCCCCCATGCCACCCTCAGTCTCCCACCCTGTCACCCAAGCGGGAATAAGGTGGAGAAGATGGCGCGGCTCGTCTCTGATTGAGGTCAAAACCAAAGGAGGAGCAGAACGCACGAAGACAAAAAAAAAAAGACTGGGTTGTTTGCTTTCAGGGACGCAAGCGTACAAACGTATACAGAGACCTACCATATTAAAATGAGCACCCCATCCTCCAAAAAAAAAAACGACACTGGTGTTTCCTCAACACAATCATCTGCATCAGGCCCTGCTCCTGGGCACGGTTGTATTTGACATTTTCTCCGCTTCTTGAAAGCATGCTTTTATTCGCCACTATTCCGCCTGATGGCAAAGGGGCTGCTCATTTCAACGTGCCCGGGACTCTGCACATGCAGCGAGCGAACACTCCTGGACCACAAACCTTGTGTTATGATGGCAAACCCAGCCAAGCGTTCTAGGGTGTCCTTTCGATGAGCTTGCTTTGCTGCAGGACGCTCTCAGAAAGGGGTAAGTGTGTTATTCAGGGCAGCAGACAACTTCTGTCCCTGGTCAGTCTGCACGGCAAGCAGGCATCAACTGGCCATGGTCTGAACCCCTGCTTTTGGGAGTTTGTTTCTTGCTTGTCTGCCAGCCTTTAAAACTCCAGCCAACAGCCAGTGAAGCACTCAACGCCTCTCATGTGGCTTTAAAGACAGGGATGTCAACCAACAGGCGCTTCTCATTGTGTAACACCTAGTCATGACGGCCTCCCAGAGGAAAACTTGGCAAAGATTGCTAGGCGTTAAAACCAGAATTGAGCTCAATTGAAGAAACTGAAGAATTTCATTTTGTCAGGCCGTTGGACTGATTGGGGTTTATTCCTCTGTATCATCCTTGAGAAGCTTCGTTCAAGCTGCAGGAAGTGAGTCAATACGTATGAAGCCATATTGGTGCAGATTTGTTCAAAAGGCGGGCAGACAAGCCAGAAATACAAATCCCAAAACTGGGAGTCCTTAGCCTCCTCTTACTTACCCGTGGTACTGCTTTAACTCCTGCAGGACCTGCTGTACCATCAGCCTACAACAAATAACACACTGAGACGGTGTGCTCAGCTCAGCAGTATCGCCACAAGGGGGAGGCCTGTACATCACTGCTGGTGGAGTCTGAGGACAGTGTGCCTCCAGCTACTAGCTTAACCACTGTTAAAACGGAGGGGAATTGCTGTCTACACCAAGGTAGAAGCTAGATGAAGATGGAAAGCAAGGATATGACCTTGGTCAATGAGAAGGACATTGGAATTCCACCTTCTTAAAGGCTACATAATATATGAAGGATTTCTATCCTTTTATGACTCTCCAAAAGACATGAAAGGCACATGAGCTTTCATAAACTAAATCTTAAGCCTAAGCCTAACCCTAACCCTACCCTCAACCTAAACAACAGCGCAAGCCCTTAAACATAACACAGCCAACATTTCACACACGTAGTAATAGTAGACCTCTGTCGAGTCTGCTGGAGCAATAGCTGTAAAAGGTTAATGTTGGTAAACCATAATATGTAGACTACGTAAAGGTAAATAAGAAACAGCACTCTTAAAGTGACTTCGAAGGCTCAGTGCTGTTGGAGATGAGGACTTTACTAGCAAGACCTAATGAATTTGTGGTTTTGTAACCTCAAGAAAACGTGGGCGAAGGTACCCGTCAGGGCCTCTTGTTATGGGAAACCCTTCACTCCCGGAGAAGAAGAAAGCCACAGTTTACTGCCATCTTCTCGAAACCCTGAGTGCGTTTCGCCATCCATGTGCAGTACGTACATTCGACTTTGCTCCTCGTGGCTTGGCTCGTTCTCTTCTGTGCTCCGTTCCTCAGCTGTGTGAACACAATCGAGCGATGGGGATGAGGATGGGAATACATTTTCAATATTCTATTTAATTATATTCTAATTGAGTGCGTTTCTTTTTCTCTCTTGGCTTCGGTTCATTACTCAGCCCATCATTGCTACAAAACCCTTGAGGAAGTAGGGCTGAAGATCAGTAGGCATCCACTGTCTATAGCGCACCTGATTACTGTAACAGGTCGGTGATTTTACCTGGCGCTGACTTAAATTCTGTGGTTTTATCCCTTAGGTACCCAGGCCTGGCCGATACACCCCCATAAAAAGGTTTGGAAAAGAACAGCCGAGCAAATTTCAATGTGGCCATTGAACAGCTGGCATAATTTCGTAAATCGAGCAAATCAAGCACGACCACAGCTGAAATTAATGTCAAGGATTTATGCCAATGATGAAAACATCACAGAATGCTCTGGGCTTAAACCACTTTCCAGTGGGAAAGCTCCCTCCCGGAGAGCTGTCAGCTTTTTTGGAAAAAGTCAGACACCCTAGGACAGCAATGCATGGAAAGAAACATTTTGACGTTTTCTTCAGAAACAGCCCTGTTTGGTCCCGATCCACTCAATGCCCAGTGGTTCTACAGTCCCCAAGGTGGAGGCGTCTGCACACACTGACCTCTGGGGCCTTGCAGAGAGACCTCCCAGCTGCGTGACATCCGAGCTGTGCTGACCTTCTCCGCGATCAGAACCACGGACTTCGACCGCGAGCGCTTCCCGGCCTCGTCCTCGTCCTGCAGCGAGAGAGAGGGGGAAACGAACTCTGAGCGACTGGACGGGGGGGCAGATTCCCGCCCCCGACAGGAGCGCGCTATCTGCCCCAGTCTTCCGCGCGCAGGGCTGCGGGCTTTGCAGAGGAGAACCCCATCCCTCATTCCGACCTCGGAGCGCCTAAGCTGGCGACCAGACAGACACTGGAATTCTGCCAGAGAACCAGCACTGGTTAATCAAAGGAGCCGGGCTGGAACAAAAGCAGAGAGGAGCTCGGGCACAGCCATCTGCCAACAGTACGTCTCCCTATTAATTATATCCATGAACCTCAGTCCAAGAAATCAATCTACTGCAGCTTTTCATTCAGAATCCCAAGCTGGGACTCAAACCAATGGTGCTCGTTAATGGAAGCTACACTTCTGCAAGAACAGATTATAGCCAGTGCTGGGGGGTGGTGGGCACCTTTACAATGAGATTCTCAATAACCAGGATCTTTGTGCAGGAACTAGTCATCGTTTTTATGGAAATTGTTTAGGAAGACAGTACCTACAAACACTACCGAGCTGGGTCAGCATGCACAACTCCCGGGTGTATACTCGTTAATGCACTAAGATGTATTTTACTATCATCCTGTGCTCTTGGTTGTGCTTTACAGTAGATCCAATAAACATCTGCACACCAGAATCTGTACTGACATAGGACACAATGGAGCCACTACACAAGAGGCCTGCCTATCACATAAGCCAGTTTTACTGAAATGTTATCCTTCAGCTTGGGATCCCGTTATTTCCCCATTGTCATTCATTCCTGTCTTCCACACAGGCACTGACCTCCCCAGTGGGGCAATCAGGATAAACGAAGGACAGTTTCCGCTGGTCCTGGGATGTCTCAGGCGAACCGTCTTCTTCTCTGTCTCCATCGCTGTCCATGGCTGTTGTGTCCAGACTAAACCTTGGGGAGATCAAAGATGACCATGCGAGAGTTCATTGTGGGTCCTGCGATTCTGCTCCAGCAACCTGAAAGCTGCAGGCAGTTCCCCTGCCCCACGTTCATCAACGCTGCACGTTTATTTTATTTTTTGGGGGGGGGGTTATGGGAGGTTGGTGATGTATGATATACTATAGCCATAGATGCCTAAAAATAACTTGTACCAGATACTTCCACAGCTGTTTTAATGCAATAACTGGTCTGTGAACTGCACAAGCTAAGTAGTAATACGTTTATTTTACATACAAAACCTAAGAGTAGTTTGCCCAGTTAAATAAAACAAGCTGTAGTGCTATCCAGCAGAAACTAACCACTGGTTAGAATACATAAAAACAGACCACTTCCTGCAGTGCAGAAGCACCGAGCTGCCAGTCACATCACCGTACTTCCACGGGCGTCCCAGAGATTGCCTTCGGGGTCCTCCACTTTCACTGATCTCTCTCTCCGCTCTATTTATAGCGCGTCATACAGGGTAACCGCAGCACCATATACAAGTGACAGATTCACAGGTTAACAGGAAACGCGTCTAAGCGCAGCACAGTACTTTTCCAGCTGTGAGAGTACAATGGCTCCCCAGTGCCTCTGCAAGAGAGAGGCATCACCTGCCAGGTGGCAGTGTGGCGGGCAAGCGGGCGGGCGGCCATTTCTCTTTTCCGCCTGAATGAGGAAGTCAGTTAACTTAACCAAAACAGGCCTCATGCAAAAAGTCTAAAATTAGCAATGTGGTTTTGAAGGGTTTTGCCTTTTCGTTAAAATAGGCTTCACACCCTACGACACGCTCGCTTTAAATAAAATAGAATGAAGAGGTCAATTGGATTTTTTTGTGTTCTTCGGATCTGCTGCCATTTTTTAGGAGAATAAGGTACTGCTAAAGGTACTGACTCATAAGACCACAGCTGAAATTCTATGAAATAGTGGTATACTCAGCTAACAAACTGATCTACTAAATTCCAGTTTCTAGCTCAGGCAGAAAGACTGCTAGTCCAGCCCATATCCTGCCTGCTGGACAGTGAGGACGCTGCTGTGCTGAAAGAACCACAGCAGAGTTTCAAATCTGAGAATGGGAATGAAAAGCACTCCATCCCCTCATAAATACAACTACCTCAAAATCACAACTTACAAGAAAGATTCCTTGTTTTTTTTTTCCTCAAATCATGCCTCTCCCGTTTCCTTTTTTACAATGCTGGAGTCTGAACAGTGGCCTTGAGAAAATGCCTTGGAGAAGGGTGAACTTCTGCCCTTGCATGAATGCATGGGGCAGAGAGGGCAGGTGCAATTGAGCACATGGCAATTAAGGTGGATTTGTGGACTCGCTCAAGTGCTGGGTGCTCAAGACCGAAGCTCCAGGGTATAGTCTAGGAAGGCAGGACACAGGATCTGAGAGCGAACGGGTAACCTATGAAGCAGCCAATGATATTAAAAACAATGTTCAAAGAGTCTGCAGCTCTTTCAATTCACTCCAGTGCAGTAGTTTCAATCCAGACGCCTCCTTAAGCTTCTGGTGTTGTCTGAGCCTATGGAGTGGATTGGAAGACCCGGCACTGGCCTATTAAAGGATCTTGATGACTTGACTGCTGCCTACACATTCACACTGGCCTACTGAAGTAGGAAGTAAGACCTCAGTGGGTTAGCCGCCATCCCCCCCCACCCCCTTCCCCTCTCACCTTCTGCCCAAGTCCACCGGAGACACCGGCACCTCCCAGCTGTGTCTTCGCGAAGTGGACATGGACCTCACCAAAATGGGGAACGACTCCGGCTCCTCGGCCTCGAGGAACTCCGGATCCCCCTGGGCCGTGGCCGAGACAGCTGCGGGGGGCGCCCCCGCGCCCGACTCCCGGGTGTCCACGGCTTTGCCCTCCTGCATGCCTGCGGCGGGCTCGGCGGGAGACAGGGACCCGGGGCAGGAGCTGCTGGTGGGCTCGGGCAGGAGCTTTGGGGTGTGGCAGGACTGTAAACCCCTCGGCAGGCTGCTCGCTTCAGGGACCTGCAGCCCCAAGTCTCTGAAATACTCCGTCCCGTGGAGGGAGGGCTCTAGGGAGAGAAGGTCTTCGATGCTGCCGTCGATATCCAGCGCGCGGTCCTCAAAATCCGTATCGCCGGAGGAGTCATCCTGCAACAACCCCAGAGACACACAACCGTGTTAACAAAACCCCGCGAGGACAAGGCCTTAGGTTTACCGGTCACCCTGAAAAAAGCTTTCTCGGGGGCAGTACCTTCTCCTCAGTGGTGCTGCTGAAGAACACGTCCTCCGCGATGGAAGGCGGGGACAGGGAGGATGGCGACACGCA
This sequence comes from Lepisosteus oculatus, assembly GCF_040954835.1. NCBI lineage: Eukaryota > Metazoa > Chordata > Actinopteri > Semionotiformes > Lepisosteidae > Lepisosteus > Lepisosteus oculatus. The sequence goes on along the minus strand of NC_090724.1, from coordinate 6,170,579 downwards.
TCCTGTTCCCGAGACGCTGGAGTATTCCCGGGAGCACGGCTTGCACTCCGATCCTGCGGGACACGGAGGGACAGGCCAGTCAGAACCAGGACCGCAGCTGCTCCCAGAGGCAAGCCAGGTTATCCAGCATCCCCGAGCCCCCCAGCAGACACACAAGGGAACAAAGCCAGGAAGAATCAGACTTGCGCGCACACCTATCACACTCATCCTCATTTCCATGGCTTGTGCCAAATAGAAGCCGGGGCTCTGGCACAGGAAGATCATCTGCGCTTCCCGTCAGGTTATTTGGCCCTAACAGCAGCCCACCGTTTAACTGAACCATCTTGGCTCTGAAAAATCCATTTTCATCTTCATATTTAATTGGCACCTCCACAGGGACATGTCAGTGTATAATGCACAGTTAAAGCCCATGTAGATGAAAAAATGCATGAAGAGATCCTGATCAAATCTACAATTGGATTAGGGGATAGGGAACGGATGCAGCGTAGGTTAAGGAATTTCCTATCAGTGGAGATCCACAGACCTTACACGCAAAGCCTTCTCTCCATGCCTGTGTGTGTTCTAATGACATCCACAGAACTTCACAGGCAATTAGGTAAACTGACATTTTGCAGAACAGGGAGGATTCACATTAAATAATAACACTGACTGTTGACAGAACACCCTGAACTCTCTGCATTATGCAGCGCTCAGCTTGATGGGCAAGACAATTAATCAAACTAACACCAGACACATAACAGAGATCAGGCCATTGCTGTTTTCAATACTAAGAACGCCCATGAACCTGGGAGGCAGGGATCACCGAGACACTGCACTAAAAGTGATTGAGCTGAGAACACGCAATATAAACAATCACAGGCAATTCTGACAGAGCCAGCCCTGACGTACGCCAAAGGATTTATGGAAGCAATTATTTTTTTCCCTTATTCCTCATAACGGGACTTGACTCGTGCGGCGAGCACGACTACTGCTGTCCGCTCGGCATTACACGGCCAGCTGTGCTCTTCCTGCATAGTAGAGTAGGGTTCCCAATTTTCTTGCAGGGGACCCACACACCTGCAGAGGTTCGCTCTGGCTGAGCTCTCAGTTCACAAAACTGAACAGTTCATTGACGTCATGACAGGATTCATTTGAATTCATTTAAGCATTTTCAGATTCTGGATTTTGATTGGTTTGGAATAATTATCTACTGGAAAAAACACATATAAAAGCTAGATGGATTAAATTATTTATGTTCTGATGTACCTAAACATGTTGGCAGTTGCCTTTTCATTATTGCATTTCATAAACTAAAGACCTTCAACTTTTTCAGTGAAAAACAAGTAAAGACCCGGTGTAAAAAGTCTCCCTGTTGTAGGATACGCCTTCCTTCGGGTGAGATGTTGGACCCCTGTCTTCACTTCTTGATCACTAACAATCCCTTGGCAATGTTACTAAGAGTAAAGTCCGAATTCCAACAATCTGCCTTCACTACATCTCCCCCTTGATTGAACTGAATAAGCAATTTCTCACTCCTCCACCTGATCTGCTGGTGCAGAAGGGCCCCAGTGTGTCACCCAGCTGGGGCTGCTGGTGCAGAATGGCACATGTGTGTCACCCAGGTGGGGGCAGCACTTCGGTGCTGGTTGAAGTGGATGAAAATGTACAGTATATATAAAATACAAACTCTCATGTTCTTTAGTTCCTTGGTACAACAGTACACAATCCTTAAAACAAATAAACATCATGAGCAATACACAAGGAAGGCAGGACAAAAGTAAGGCCCTAATTTGAAATATTTTCCTGTTGGAAAAAAAAGGTAAGAATCAGAATATCTAAAAAAGCCATCATCAGACAGGACGGCATAAGAATGTGGAAAGTTCCGATAGTGCTTAACTACTGTTAGTACAATCCCGAAGTGAATGGCACAGAACTCCAATCAAAAGCCTGCAGCTGTTACTGGGGATTCCAGGCTAAGAGCTGGGAAAACATCGAGCTCAGTGCAGCATAAGTGCTTCCCATTCCCACACAGATCGCTGGTTCGAATCAGGATGATGAGAACAAAAGAAAGGTCACAAAAGACCGTTTAGCCCTTCTTGTAGCGAGCAGATTATTGATCGCCGGATCTCATTCAGCCAGTTCTTGAAGGGACTCGAGGAATCTGCTTTCGCTATGTGGCTGGCTAGCTTGTTCCACACTCCCATAACATCTGGGTAAAAACATGCCTCCTGTTCTCAGTTTTGAATGTACTTCTACATACTTCCCACTTGTGTTCTCTGGTTCATGCTTCACTGTTTAATCAGAAGATATCTGCTTGATTGATTTGGTAATGGGATTCATCCCGTTTCTAACCGCTTTTTCCAATTCAGGATCGCGCGGGGGGGGGGGGGTGGGGGGGGTGGAGCCGGAGCCTATCCCAGCATGCAACGGGTGCAAGGCAGGACACACCCCGGATGGGACGCCAGTCCATCACAGGGCAGACCACACACTCAGACCAGGGCCAATGTTTCTAGGAGCCAGTCAACCTACCAGCATGTCTTGGGAGTATGAGAGGAAACCCTTGCAAACATGGGGAGAGCATACAAACTCCACCCAGACAGCACCCCAGGGACTGAACCCCGAGCCCCAGCGCAGCCCCAAGCACCGCCAGGCTGCCTTTTAAAATCAGACATTTTTTCTCCCCCCGAAGACAGCGAGGGAGGAGGGGCTGAAATAAAAATGAGACCTTATCGCAGTCTCAGGGGGTTTTGGTTTGGCCAACGTTCACATCGTTCCAGCGCTGAGGTCACCGAGAGAGTGAAGAAACAGGCGACCCTGTTACCCCAGGAGAGCCGTGTCCACCTCCTCCAAGCAAGTGGGTTTATTATTATTTTTTGCACATGCTTTTCAGTGAACAATAACACTTATATCATTGCTTTGAACGAAAGCAGAAGAAAGCATACCCTCTCTCCCTTCCCTGAATCACTAACAGTTTCTTGGTGAGCAGGTATGGTTCGCTTACAGTTCACATCTTACTGCACACAAGCCTGGAACAGCATGCTGCTTGTACAGTAATAATATCCTTTTATGGCTGGCCTCACAGTTCTGATCTGACATTACTCTGGATTAAACATAACACACCCTGAGCTCTTGACTGTTTAGGTCTATCGCTCCCCGTCTCTCTGCTCACACAGCACATGAAACATTAGCAGCCAGCTCCTCTCCTGTTGACAAACCATACTCAGGAGTACAGCTGAATAAAGCTGAGGAATCTGAGGGCTTAAGTTATGTCAGTATGAGGTTTATCCACAGGATTATAAGAGTTATTTTAGTGCTGAGATTCACAAAACAAGCCGTGCTTAATCTGACTAGCATGCCGGCCCGTTAGAGGAGATATTATTGATTACTAATTATTCAACTGTTATTACAAACAGTGGGTGACAGCACTAATTCATGGGGAATTTAATGAGATATAAGCCTGCACAGTGTGATTGGACTCTTTCTTTCAGCAAAAACAATAAAAAGCAGAAGGAGTCTCCACCTCTCTGCATGCAGGATTGCATGTGCTCATCTTAAGGCTCTGGTCGCTTGACTCATCTGGCTTTGGGGTTGACTCTTGTGACCAGGGATTGCAGACTGTGGCCAGTGGGGGAGCAGACAAAGGTCATGTGAGACACGTGGAAGACAGGACAGAGAGGGACAGAGGAGGGAGGGCTGCTGTTCCTGACCACAGCCCACACCTGCCGAGCTGAGCCCCACAATGCCTTCCTCTCCACAGGCCTGCGAGGAACGACTGACTGGTAATCGTGTGGGGTTAAAGGAAACTCCAGGCAATGTCATGCCCCCCCAACAGAATGATACTGCTGGTTTCAAAAAAGGAAACAGACTGCCATAAATGTGCAGGTTCACTTCTACTCATGCAGACCGAGACAGTTTTGGTTCTCAATGTCTGCTCAGATAATCATGTCACCTCACCACACAGCGGCACACACTACTGATCAGTACGGGATCTGTTAGTCCTTCATCTGACCTCTGTCTCTGTGCACAGTAACCACTGAACCATCTAATCAGGGGAAAAACCAAAAAAAAACATCCAACTTATCATTAAATCTACACCCACACTAAGTCAAGGGTGGCTACTTGAGGTGAGATCTCTTCCCAGATATACATTAAGAGTCAGAGCTGCCGCCAGAGCAAGAGGTGGGGATGAGTATATCATCCATCCAGCATCATCAGGAAGCTGGTTATTCCAGGTGAGGACTGAAGGAATCCGGAGTCTACCTCGGAGGAACACACGAACTCCAATTACCTTAGCCAACTAGTCTTTGGAAGGTTGAAGAAACTCCAGCACCCGGAAAAACAACATGGGAAGAACATGCAAACTCCACACAGACTGTGCCTCAATCCAGAACCGAAGTCTGCACCCCAGAGCTGAGAGGCGGTCGCGCCGACCTCCATGCCACAGATCATTCAAGATGTCAGATGAGGCTGTAAATATTCCCATTTGTGCACCATATGAAGCTCTACAGCACTGAGCGATATCTGACTGCAAGCTATTTGAATTTACAGCGCAGCTGAAAGTCTGTGCTTTCCTCAGCAGATGGATTATTTGTTTAAACAGCCGTCTAACCTTAACATACCTGTCGCAGTTCAACAATCACAATTCAGCAGCACAGAGAAACCCATTTCAAAGGGTTCAGACAGATGTTTGGTCTACATTTTATTCAACAGTTTCCCCACCTACGCCTGTTCACTTGAACCAAGATTTACAGCGGCATCTGTGGCCTAGGACAGGCGAGTTCATGTCTCACAAGCTATCAAACACCCTGTGGTGCTGCTGTAAAAAAACAAAACAAAAACTTCATGCAACAAAATGAAAATAAAATCAACGACACGCTCCTTAATTTTTATCAAGATCAAACGGAACAAAACCAGGGTGAGGTCAGAATTTGTTTCCCTGGCAGCAGGCGGATAATGAATTTTGACTGAGGAATCAAAGTGAAGCGCAGTTAGCTGAGAAAGCCCAATACGCCATCGCACAGCTTTTGCTCTTAGAAGACACCCCAGCTGTTCATTTTACCTTCAGACCGAGCTAGCCAGAGGGCAAAGGTAAAACCGAGACAGCTGGGACACTGAGCCACTCTCTGGAAAAACGAGGAAACTAAACAGAAACAGCTCGACAAGTTGAACAAAGTTTCTTTCTGGCTTCAGATGGGAGGGGAATCCACCAATCTTTGCGTTTCCACCAGGAAAAGGGAAGCAAAAAGAATTGCCGACTGGGAGCCAGGCAAGGAGATGGACAGACAAACATTCTACCTCGTTTGAAGGACCAGCGTTTCATCCACAGCTTGGAAAAGGAAGGCCAGGAGTTGTTAAGGGGGGAGTCCGCCATTGGGGAGGTCCGGGGACGAGAGGTGGGACCGCGGGGACGAGTGTGAGCAGGATTCCCGGTGCCGGTGTGGGAGCAGGGAAGGATCAGCTCATAGAGGAGAGAGGAGGATCAGGGGCTCTGGTACAGGGAGGGCTGGACGGAGTGAATGAAGCAGGGAAGAGGGAGCCGGGAGGAGGAGAGAGGACACCAGGGAGGGAGCAAGAAAGAGGAGGGGCGAGAGGGAGAGGTGAGAGACTAAGGCACTGGAAAGGACGAGGGAAAAGAGGGGAATCTGAGCTTCAGCTCCCTACCCTACAGCCAAGGAAACTGTACGCAAAGGAAGCAGGTAAGGATTAACACTTGAAATACCGGTAGGAGCTCAGAAGTGCTGGAGAAATGGACCGGACCTGCTGGAACACAGCTCTGGTCTTGGGCAGTGATGGGGGAAATCAGCTGCCAGCATCAGCAACGCAGACACACCGACATGACTCCCGCGCGAATAAAGACGAACGAGGCCAAAAGAAATTCGCTTTCAGGCATAAGCGCCTGTATTTTTATTTCTTCACCAACAATAGCCTGACTCAGCACATAACCTCCCTTCTAAATAAACCGCACGGGCTCCCTGGAAAACTTAGAGTGGATTTTACAAGTGCGCCTGCTGACATTATAAACCACTGCATGGTTTAGCTCCAGGTTTCCATCTCCCCTTGAAGACCTACTGCTGAGACTCAAGTCTTCACAAGATACCTAAGAGCAAGCTACAGTTCAACTGGAATTCATTCCTCAGATCGACTGCGGACATTTTTAAAACGCGCACAGAGCTTTTGAATTTGTGGGGAAAAAAAAACTCTTCCCAATTAAATGAAAGCACATTTGACAGTTCCAAGTTGTTAGTGCTTTCCGCCACCTGGTGGCTCACTGAAAGGCTGGTCAGTTATGCCCGTTATCAAGTTACTTAATTGCCACTTCTTGTTGTTTTGGAGGCAGACTCTGGAAATGTGATGCAGACTCCAAATTCGGTCACTTCGCTATGAAAAACCTGCCCTAAATATTTAAAGATTTCACATTTTACTGTTTAATAACGAGCCATATATCAGAAGACCAGCAGACAAAGGATGACAATGTCATGTCAGTAATTAAAGCGTAAAAGGAGATTAAGGTCAGTTGATAAACCCACCAATCCCGGACAGCCTCCATGAACACTTACTAGCTGGTTTGTGGAGAGGCTTCACTTTGCATTTTCACAACTAGAATATAGGTCACGAAGTCATCTCGTTCTTTTTCATCTCGCTGGTGGATTGAGGAGCTGGGCGCTAGATACACGACTGTGGTTTAGACGTAAAGAAGACGATAAGACTCTACCGCGTTTGTAAAGTAGCGAGATGGTTCACGCAACGTGAAAAACAAATTCTGTATCAACGCCGAGAAGAAAAAAAAACAACTCTAGTGACAGGACTCATGAACACACATCCTGTACATCCGCCTGAGGCACGGATCTTCGCTTGCAACGACGTTATACATTCAGTTTATTACATATTATCAGATTAAGTTTTTACAGTGGCATCATTGCAAAGTTTGCAGAATACTTCAGAGTAATCAACAGTAATCTGTACAGCTAAACTTAGTTTTTTTCCCAGACAAGGGAATGCTACAAGGTTTCATCAAGCATCGAATCTGCATCACTGATAACATAAGCATAGTTTCGTGAATTGCACTCTTTCAGGGTGCGCCAATGCTCAGCGACTGCAACAACTTCACAACAACGCAGGGTGCGAACGCGGCCGAGTTTTTTAAAAAATAACTCGCACAGCTTCCTGACGGTGCGTTGCGCAAAAGTCAAACCACCGGGCAACTCGGGGTTCGACGCCATCGAAATCCTGCTGAAGACATGGCTAGGGCAGCACACACGTACTCCAGCAGTTAATAACCACCTCTGTGCAGATGTATGCCTTTTAAGATGTGTTAATGCCTTTGAGGTGTTGATTATAGATTCTGCATCGCTAATAATGCGCTGTATAGTTATGCACTGCAGACTCCAACCCAAATGCATGCCGGTGGTTCGAAGTGCAATTGAAAGGGTGCTTAGGCTCGCTCTGGCGGGTGCAAATATGCTCATTTCGCCTCTTTCCAAGCTCCCCTTGAGCGGCATAACCGAGACAGAATCAAGTCACACTCCGAGCTCTTTAAACACCCCCCCCGCGTCCAGCACATTCGCGCACACACACTGCAGAAAAAAAAGTAGGACTTCAAATGAACTTACAGACGGGTTCAGAACATTCCCCCACCCTCTCCACTGGTATCCAACAGGCTGTGGCGACTCCAGCTCAGGAGAAAGCGGCTCGCACCCCGGACCTTAATTATGAACCATCCCGTCCCGTCACCGCGCTCTCAGCGGGCTCTACTGGAAGAGAGGCGGGGAGGAGAGCAGAGCTGAGGTGCCGATTGACCGCAGGTTTTGACACAAGCGGCTTCCTCTTTTTTTTTCTTTTCAGCTTCGTGTGCTGGTGTTCCTGTTGGCAGACGTGTTCCCCGCCGTTCGCAGATCGCGAAAGGAAAAACGAAGTGCGCGGAAACGAGCCTGTTGTCATTTAGTTTTTTTTTTAAAAAAGAGAGAGAAAAGAAAACGAGGCGGTGGGAGATGATTGCGTTTGTCATTCTTTGGGTCAAGAAAAGTTCAACGATTCCCACACTAAAGAGGTGAATGTAGGGCATGAGTGTATCTTCAATGAACCCACTCGTGTGTCCCTACCGGCCTTTGATAAACCGTGGAAACGCATTTATTTGCACGACTGAACCCCTTTCGCTGAAAGCTCATACAGGATTAGCACGTCTCTCACTACAACCATCTCTGGTTGCTGAAACCCGCCTGCTTCCCTCATTCACAGTTTTGAAAGCGCGCCGAGGGGGAGGTGAACTGGGGAGTCCGAGGCGACACCTTTTATCTAAAGTGACGGCAGGTGTGTCAACTTCAGCTGCCAGTCCTGCCCCCCCCGCAGGCACAGAAGCCTCCTCCGTCTGGGAGGATGAGCCTGACCTCAATTCAATGAGACAGCAAGGAGAAAAGTCCGTCCCCGACCACCCCTCTCCCCCCACCTGACATTACTGGCAGTGTGACCCTGTAGGGGCTTCTTAAAAAAAAAATGTTCCCTCAACAGCCACCACACACTTCATACTTCACACTGTTGTTAATGTCCCACCCTGCTCTGCTGCGATCTGTCTTCTGCAGGCTGAATCTGCGGCTTCAGATATGAGCTCAGCAGCGGAAAGTGAGGTTTCCGTATTTCAGTAGTCAGCTCAGAAGCGCAACGTCGCACGGATCTAGAGCTGGGACTGTGCCAAGACCTTGTTTTTGTTGGATATTGTTTTTGGTCCCTTTCGAATGGCTTTTCCCGGGGGGGGTTTGTGGGGATCCCTAAATCACCCACACTGGATTCGCGTGTGGGAGAAACATAAAGACTGGGCGAAGCGCTGGGCAGATGACTTTTAATAGAGATGAGTACAGGGTTTGCTTGCAGTTGACAACAACATTACTTTCCAAATGCAAAATGGGAAGACGGATCTAGAGGAGGTCACTGGTGGAAAACGTTTTGTTGTCACATCATTTACATTTACCAGAACAATAAAAAAGCAAACACAATTTTAGGAAAGTTAAATGCCTACAAACCCAAAGCAAGAGATGTTATATTAGCATGGTGTAATTGACTCTAGTAAGGCCCCATTTAGAATATTGTGTACAATTGTGGTCGCTCTGTCATAGAAAATATATTGCTGCTCAGGAGTCTGTCCAGACTAGAGCAACCTGATTCATTTCAAAGTTTAAGAGAAGAGCTTAAACGCCTTTGTCTTTCACAGAGAAGACTGTGAGGGGGCAGGATTCATATTCAGAACCTTCGAATGCATTGTCAGAGCCCACCCACTGGACCGTCAATAGAACCACAGCAACAGGGACCCAAAGACACATGGGGAAACTACCCAGGAGTGCACTTAAAACTGAGAATAGGAGTGTCTCCCTTACCCTAAAGGTTGTGGGGGGGTGGAACAAGCTGCCCAACCATGTTGCTGAAGGAAAAACGCCTTGGTTTCTTTCAAGTAAATAAAGCTGCATTACTTGCAGGCTACTGTATATAGTCTAATTTTAATTCATTTTCGCTTTGTACTGTGTACCTGTAAGCTCCAGAAAACATACTCATGATCTACTCGTGTTAGAGCTGACTTCTCCAAACTGGCAAGAAGGCAGCCCGAGCAGCTTACTCATAGGCTATAGGCAGATCTCCTCTTCGAGAGCACATTTGAGAGGACCGACTATCTCCTGATGCAAACTGGAGGTGAGACTCGGTGCAGAAAAGTGAGAGAAATGTGGTCATAACAGCGGTCCTGATTCTATCACCAACAATCTGTCTGGGGTTTTGCAGAAGAGGTGTTTAAACCATGCGTGCAGTACAACACAGTGGACAATCACGGTCCTGGCCGAGGCCCAGCGTTGTGTTCCGACTGAAGCGGAGTTTCACTGCTCGTCTCGGAGAATTTGAAGGAAATATAAAATTCTCTATTGGCGTTAGAAACAGCCAAACCGAAAAAATAAAAAAAACTGGGCCAACTGCTGTCCTCTGTCGTATACTGGAAAATAATTTGACAGAGGATTTGAAACGAGAGATCCTATAGGAAACAGTGTCTTGGCAGAAAGGATGCGTGATAATATTGATTTCTGTGTTCTATACCTGCTGTGAGTTTTTTTACAGCACTGACTCTGAGATATTTGAACTTTGCCCTCGTATGTCATTTCTTTGTGCACTCAACGTTTCCTTTAACTTCAATTTTATTGAAAAAAAACAAAACATCCGTCTTCTCCAAAGAGGAACCATGTATTTTTGAGCAGTCTTTTCAGCTATTTTTGAGTTTTCATTTTTTTTAAAAAAGGAAAAAGAAATCTTGCTGGAATCGTAAAACGTTTCCGTATCTGTCCTCCTTCTGACAAAGCCTGCCTTAGAAACCCACCTGGCGACCCAGCTAAGACCCCCCTGGCCTTCTACAGACCGGATTACCAGAAGCCTTCCTGCTCATGTTAAGAAAACAGATTGTGTATCACTTACAGTAGAGTCTTTCTGCTGGAGGAAAGCTGGTAGAAACTGGCTGTGTTGAAACGTAATGGCAACAGTGACGTGGAGCAGTGTTCATGTTGCATGCTGTGTTTGTAAACTGTGGCCCTATTAGGCTGAACGCAATGAGAGCAATGATGTGGTCACTCTCCATTTTAAGGTGGTGTCTACTGATCTCCGAAACAGGGCAGTTTCCATAGCTCAGATGCCAGACAGAAGTAATAGCCACCAAAGAAGGATTAAGTTCCACATCAGCTGTGAATGAACTCGACGAGGGTAGGCCACTCTGTGGCATTTAACAACGTCTGCTAACACATCTGATCGGAGCATTCTTCAGCTGGGGTGAGGGGGTAGGAGGGAAAGTTATGTCCGTTCGAATTTCCCAAAATGTTTCCACATTAAAACAAAATTTAAAAAAAACCTTCGGTGCCTGCCATCTCTCTGGGCTACGACAGGACTTCCAAACTCTCAAGAGGAGGTCTGCAATTATGGGCAGAGACAGTTGCAGGCAAGGACAGGAGAGTTCCCACTGTGTGGCATGGTTTCTCAATCAGTTTCATTCCAGTGCAGATACACAGAGCAGAGAAGTCCAGGCTCATCATCTGCATGTACAGTCTACAGCATAGTTCTTGGCTGAATCAATGATAAATTCTTGCAATTGCAGACAGAATGTAGAAACACCCCTATTTGGCAAATGCTCTCCGTCCATAAATAAGTAAGCTCACAATCATTACAGTCTAATCAACTGATGCCAAAAAAGATATATTTTCCCCCAATGAAGAACAGTGGAAATGTGTTCACGATTTGCACTGAACTGAACTTATAGCAACAGGAAAAAAGAAAGTTATTTTGGACTAATAAGTGTAAAACTGGGGAAAAAAACTGTCAGAAAATGAATTATGACTTCATCAAACAGGGACATCATCATCTGGTAACCATGGAGACGTTATAGACAGGAAACAACTGTGCTCCCTCAGGCCAAGGATAGATACCAACAGCTACCTCAGCTGTCCAAAGTGAATCAGTCTCCAGGTAAGTATTCCTTTTCAGGTTAAAAGGTTTGCTTTGGCAACACTGATTGTACCTATCGGTCATGCTAATAAAGCACCTTGAACTGAACTGAACTGAACTAAAAGACAAACTGTTTTTACTGGTATATGGTATCATTTACAATTATGTTTTGACAGGCTCATATAAACAGAAAAGATTCTCAGTTTGTTCTTGAAGAGCTTTATTTAGTTGATTTTTAAGTTTACATGCTACAAACGGAATACTACAATGTCTCTCCAGCTCACAACTTTTTCCCCTGGAGAAACCTTTTCAAAATGTGTATGCTGTTCCTTAACTTTATTTTTATCTTTGTTAAAATCACCGTTGCATTATAAAAAGTACTTGATGACAAGTCAATGAGATGAAAAATGTTGTATTTTGAATAATCAAAATCAGCATCCCTGCAGCCAAATCCAAACATACCGTCACCATGGCTACATGATGTCATACATGATGTCATAGAATTCTGAGGACAGAATCCCAGGAAGGAGTGACAGAAAATGTAGCTCTGTTAGGTTACTGGCAAACAGAGCTAACAGACTCTCCAATTATCTCTCCAAGAGGCCACAGCAACGTCTGTCCCACTGGTCCTGAACGTGCTGCACTGACGCACCTGTGGTTTATCAGCTGTTTTTCTGCTGCCAAGGTGTCTTCTTAAGCCCATAGGTGCTCTTTCAGATTTTGATTTAAAAGCAAGTTCTATTTTTTAATTTTTTAAATTTCTTTTTTTAAGTAATATTCAGATACAAGACATTTGTCCATGGCTGATTCCTTGTTTCAATATTTTTCAAAAATGTATTAGTAGTAGTAGCTGTGGAATAAGTATTTAGAAACAGCAATATAGTTTTGGACAATGACCAAAGCACTTATGCTGATGTGTCTTTGCTGTGTCAGGCTCCTGTTATGGAAAAAACTTTTTCCTAATCACACATTGCTCTGCGGAGGAATGGAAATCAGCCATCAAGCACAGGGTTTAAGTCATTTGTGGCTGGCATGGGAATCAGATCTCTGGTTTAAACCAAGCTGCAAATGACAAAATAGAGTCAAAACGCCAACAATCAAAAAACACACCTCCCGTTTCTTCTCTTCCTCTCCGGCCTGCGGGTTCCTGCTCCACAGCCCGGGAGCACTGCTGGACGGATCTCACCAAGATGGCCGGCCCGGAGTCTCGGCCAGCCGGGCCCCAGGGAGGAGCACGCAGCGCCGACAGGCTGGGGCTGGACAGCGCCAGCTACGAGCTCTTCCTCAAGGCCTACGCGAGCAAGAGGAAGAAGAGGAGACCAGCCGAGACGGGAGCTCTGCCCTCTGCCAGGGTGCTCCCGAGGAGAGGCGGCGGGGAGCCGGACTGTGGGAGCGGGACAGCTGGAGGGCAGGAGACCGGGGACCCGCGAGACCGAGGAGGGGGGCCCGACACAGGCCCTGCGGGGGTCAGAGGCGGGGAAGGGGGCAAAGTTGTCATACTGAGGAGGGTGGCCCCCATAACCAAGCAGGAGAGGGGCGGCGGAGGGGCGGCGAATGAGAAACCGCGTGCAGAGCCGCGCGCCAGCAGCAGAGAGGCCTTCCGAGCGCAGGCAGGCAGGGAGGCAGAGGGGCTCAGGGGGGAGGCCGGCGCCAGGGCCTTTCCTTCCAGAGGCCCGAGGCCGCGCCGCGAGGAATGGAGACCGTACTCCGCCGCCAGCGCAGAGCTGCCGGCCCGGGCCGTCCTGTCCTCCGCGGGGCAGGGCCGGGGGCACTCCGGCGGCTTCCCGGGACGCTCGGAGAACAAGCCGGCCCATGGCGGGGGCGGCAGAAACTCGAGACGCCGGCCGGGGGGGGGACCAGACAGGGAGGAGCTCAGGGTCTGGCGCCCGGGGGCGACCTCCGCGGCGCCGTTCGAGGGCGGGCCCGGCCGGGAGCCACTCTGTTACAGCACCCTGCCGGCGGACGATGGGGTGCTGCCCTTCCGCAGGAAGAAGGTGGCGGCCGCCATCTTGGGCGGCGTGTCCTGGGCCGACGACAAGTACTGGGCGTGCTGGGATGGCTGGGACGAGATCATCGACTGGGGGGACGGGGAGGAAAACACAGCGGAGGATCGTGGGCCGCAGCAGGGGCTGGCGCCGGCAGAGGGCTGGGGGGAGCCCCCCCGCCTGTCAGACAGCAGTCAAGAGGAGAATCTCCCTCCAGCGAAAGATCAACCACCTCCTACACTGCAAGAGCAGCATTCAGAATCTCCCCCCCACCGGCTTCACAGAGTCCAGAGCTCAGGTCCCTGCACGGTCCTGGGACACCGTGTCCAAGAACACGTCTCCTCAGATCCTCTTGCAGTAAGAAGATCACAGATGTTGGCATTTTAACTGCTGTCCACCCGCTATTGTGGGTACTGAAAAGAATCCTATATCAAAATGGCTGTCTGACACTAATAAATTATGACTTCTATGATTGCGTGCGTTATTTCTGTCGCTCGCGGTTAGGAGGCTCATGGGGCTGATCGGTCATTGCTGTCCCGTCAAAGCACACCAGAGCAGGGAGAGGCTGGGAGTACTCTAGCCTGCAAGAGAAAAGGCATGTGAAGCAGGGTGTGATGAAACGTTTGTGACTGTACAAGCGACATCATTTCCTTCCGTACTCCTGTCCGCCGACTTTTGTTTGAGAAAATAAAGACTTGAAGACCATACCTCTGAAAAGGATTTTAAAGACGCAATTAAAATTGACTGGAAATAAAAAACACAGATGTACACTAAAAGCGCCTTTTTTTGTAAAAGGGGAATGGGGGGGGGGGGGGGTTCCACAAACCAGTGAACAAGGGGAACCTACACGGAAGTGTGTTTAAATCAGAGAAAGGGAGGCACTTCTTTGCCGCAAGGGTGGTGGGAGTGTGGAACAAGTCAACCAGGCACGCTCTTGAAGCTGATACCCTGGCTTCTTTCAAGAACAGGCTGGATGAGGTCCTTGAGTCATTAAGCTACTCAGTACCAAGCAGGCTAAATGGCCTCTGATTTTTACCCTTTTCTAATGTTAAGGTGAATTAAAAACGCTAAGGTCTCACTTCACACAGGGTTACACCATGGATCAGAATTATCAGTAGCAGGGAGCGTGGCTACACGAATTGAGATGCGACACAGTCTGTCTGAAGAGTTTGAAACATTCGGCATCTCGAAATGGAATTATTAGTGTCAGATGAGCACATAGTGCTTACAGTAGTAACAGGGGGATTTCAGAAAAGAGGAAATAGCTGGTTTCCATCTGTTTGCTGCTGCTAGGCCTGAGACCAACCTAAAATGACGGGTTGACGTGACAGGGCATCACCATTTCCTTCTGCCGATCTGTCTTGGGGTATTTATACCAGGCAAGTGAACCCAGAAGTCTGACACAGGCCTTCTGTGATGTTTCCGCAGCCCAGCTTCAAGGAAGTGGTGGAGGAAGAGGCAGGGCTTGCCTGGTTTCCATGGTTTCACTGAGCCCCAGACTGTGTGAAATGTTTTACCAACCTCTCGGAGGGCCCTGGAAGCAGGAGAGGTGAGACTGAGGGCCACAAGGTTACGGCATCCGTCACACATGAATGAAGTACAGGGCATGATGTTTTCCCCATCAATAATGCCATCAATAGGATGCACAGAAGAGATTTCAGACAAAAGCCAGATGATGGAGCCTCAAATCTTCTTTATCACCTTTCCCTATTGTTTGTCCTAGCAAAGGTAAAATTAAATATTTTGTAAATGCAGCATGGGCTTTTTCCTCCAAACTAGTCATTTATCTTCCTAATTGCACCTTAATTGATTAATTGGCCATGCTGCTGGGATTCACCCAGTGCTGAAACAACCCACCATGCTCCTGCCAATATAAGCAACTAGCCAGTGGCTGGGTCAGGCGGACCAGGCCTCTCTCCAGCGTGTTTCAACACCACTACACGTCAACATGGAAACAGTTCAGACCGTCTCCGCAGAGGAAGCTTTGGTTGACACAGTAAACCAGTGATGTAACTCTAATGAGACGAACCGTTGAAACGCGACTTGTCTGGGATTCGTAGATGCATACAAGACCCATCCCTTCTCAGAACGGACGGTCAGCCACCTGCTTTGCCCCAAAACCGCTGGTTTTCCGTCAGGGGCGCAAACAAAGGCACTTCAGGGGCATAGACTAGGCACCGGGGCATCAAGGTGAATCCATTCTGCACTAGAACACCCAAGTCACACTGCTTTCAGTCTTCCTGTAGGCCCGGATCAAATAATTTGCTTTTTTTAGGCCATTTAACTTATTTGAGCTTTTAAAGATCAGAAAGAAGATCATTTAAAGATCAACAGAAGCAAAAGCAGTGTTCCCTTTACAAGAAGAAAATGAAAAAACAAAGAAAGTGCATACATATATGTTTATATGCGGAACACGGCGCAGTGGGACGCCCTACAGAGTAGTTTGCAGCCCTGCAGTCGAGAAGACACAACCACAGTCAATACCACACGGCCGCTGTTCTTTTACGAAGCGTCACCTTAACCTCTTCTCAGAAATGCGACAATGAACGCAGAACAGCGTTTGTCAGCAGCGCCCCCCTGTGGTAAGTACAGCATCCCGCACAGGTCTCTCGTCCTGGCTGCTGACGAGAGCTTTGTCAGAAACGCACAGTTTCAGCCCGCTGGCACAGCGGCGTCGTGCAGACCAGGCTTGCTGAAAAAAATCCTCGATTTAAAGGTTTAACTGCACGCAACAGAGCGAAGGGATAGCGACAGAACGTATGTATTTTTTTTTAGAATTTTTATATTATTTTTAATTATATTTTATTTTTTTTAAATTATTTTAGGTTTGTGATTGGCAACTTTGTGCCAGGTCAGGTGTTAGCAGAAATGTAAGCAAGTGGACTTAACTAGAAGGAAAAAAGATGATTGATTGATGGAATATTATTCCCATCTGTGCCCATTACAAACAGATTGAGCTTTCCAAGTCAAAAAGAAGGAAGCATTCTTAAGAACAACGATGATGAACAAGAGGAGTTAATTGATGCCAAGGATCCCTTTCAAACATGTCCTCTGGTTTATGTTTCATTGTTCATTCTGAAGAAATCTGCTGGATTTCCTTTGTCAACTCCTTTGAGGATTTTGAATACGTTTATTCATCATCTTCTCTGTTCAGGACTAAAAAGGTTCAAATCCTTCAGCCTGTCAGCGTAGGAACTGAACCTTTTTAGTCTTTCAAGTCTTTTTCTTAAAGGGCGGAACTCTGTGGCTCAGGATGGAAGGTTGCCGGTTCGTATCCCGCGGCCGGCAGAGGAATCCTACTCCGTTGGGCCCCTGAGCAAGGCCCTTAACCCCAGCTGCTCCAGGGGTGCCGCATAAATGGCTGACCCTGCGCTCTGACCCCCAGCTTCTCTCCCTGTCTGTGTGTCTCATGGAGAGCAAGCTGGGGTATGCGAAAAGACAAATTCCTAATACAAGAAATTGTATATGGCCAATAAAGTGGTGTCATCTCAAACTGAAATGGAACGGAGTACACACTACACTACGAAAGTATTGTGTGGTGAAACTATTACAATGACGTGCTTTAAGTTATTTTTAAAACTTGAAACTTCATATACAAAAAAGTCTAAAGTAAGCAGATCAAGGTGATTCCGTGCCCAGACGGAAAGAAAACCAGCAGACGAAAATCCTTCAGGACCTGGATTCCTATAGGACAAGTTTAATGGTTAATAAGACAGCTACAGAATTACGAAGAGTAAAAAGGCCTAAAAACCTAGGCAGTAGTGCATAGTGCATAATTCCTTCTCACTCCAAAGGATCACGAAGCCTTGGACATATAGAAGGGGATCCCACTTCTTCCACCAGTAGGCGATGAGATTCTGGGCACCAGAAGACGCAGCAGAAGGGCTGTGTTGTGTCCACAGCCCGCGGAGAGAACACACTACACGGAAAGGATCATCACAAGCCAAGTACTCTCCGATAATTTTATTCATAATTTTAATATAAACAGTTAATTATTGAATAATTTACACACAGCAAGATTTATTTTCATTTCATTCCAACATGTTCTGTACATGTCACTGCTTGGTTCTGCTCGAAAACGTAGAAAAAAATTTGTCAAGCGATAATTAATCATGGCGGTTTTTGATCCTGTATATATATGTATATATGCACGCACATACATATACATATATATATAAGTTAAACAAGAAGTATCCTGCGAGACTACGCACATACTCTGGGACCAGCTTTGTGCACAGAGAAGAAAATAAGCAGCAAAATGATAAAAGACAGATAAAAAGTGAAACTATTGCAAACCTTAACCAATAACGCAACCACACAGGGCTTGAAGCCCATTGCTATACACGTGTAAACTGGAGCAGACCACTGAGAATACCAGGTGACCAAGCGCCCTGATCACTACAGCACTACAGACACTGGCCTGCTGCCGGATCACACTGTCAGGCTCAGGCAGTACTCATTACAGGTTTAATAAGGACACAGCCATGGCTAGATTAAGCATGATCTGTCACACACCCTTACTGCAATGACACTACTCTGCCCTCGTTCAGACTGTAGCATTTCACAAGAAATATGTTTCTGTTGAAACAGACCATTCAGTTGAAATAGCAGTATATTTTAGCGAAATACCCAATATGCACAGCTGTTAAATTCACAAACCAATAAGACATTGTGCTTAACACACTGGAAACATTTTTTCATAATTTACATTGAACCCATAAGAAGTATATTTACAACAAGCATTTCAAGTGTATATACTGGATATACACCAGTGTGTTTGCATAATTTCATTTAAGTATGTGTTTATAGAGTAACTCAAGGGCCACCATTAATATCAAAACCTCCAAGTTCAGTTGGGGAGAAACCTCAAAGTTTTGATACTTCTGGTTAAGGTCTCACTGGTACGTAATGTATTTTTTAACTTTTTAAAAAAAAAGGTGGTCTTGTTCCAGTTTCACATGTAAAAACGTTGTAAACCTTTTCAGGAATCAAGTCTTGGGATTGAGGAGTATTGTAACCATTTTGTTTTTGCTGTAAATTCGCATAAGAACTTGAATCCTGGACGATTTGACAAAGAGCGGTTGGATATTTGCTTTCTGGAAAACAAATTCAGAATCTGTGATCTTTCAACGTGGGATAAGTGCTTACAAACGCGAGGAAGAAGGTACCATACTCCTTGCACAGGTAACTGTTCCACCAAATTCTGCTGTTACCTTTTTTTCCCCCAGGGAGTTGAAGGAACAGTGGGGAAACACAAGCAAGGGACATCTACTTGGCTTATTTCGAAAAACTTCTATAACATCGTTAACATTGTTAAATTTAATCATGTACAAAGTCAGAAACATGTTTTACAGTCAGAAACGTACTTTAATTCGGTTTCCCTATTTTGGCTAAAAAAAAATAGAAATTAACATCTGTAAAAGTAATACTCATTTCTGAACAATAAAAGAATCCCTTGATCTCCACCTGTGCTAAAATTCTAGCTTGCTTTGTCAAGTTGTCTTTATTTGGCAGGCAGTCGTATAAAACTTGGGATCAAAGTGCTCTTTGTGGATTCTATATTTACACCATGTGGACATTTTGTCATCGAAATGCTGCCCAAAATCAAGACGGCTTCCAGTCATTACTGAACAGTGTAGATTAAGACTTGTGCTGCTGGAGATGATGGCAGGGGGTAAGATTGTGCATAAAACTTAAGTGAGGATGAAACATATCAGCTAAGTGCCAGTTAAAAGACAAAGAATTCAGAAATATCCTGGATTGGAAACACAAAGCAAGCCAGGTTAAGCCAAGTAGAGACAGATTCTGCTCCTTTTTCACCTTGAAAATCATTCACATATCCACATACAGTAACAAGGAGCCAAGCAGAAAAAAAACAAGACTACCCTACAATTGGCCTTTTTTAAGTACATATAAAGAAATCTTTTTTTTTTTTAAATCACATCTTAATACTCCAGCACTTCCGCAAACACGTTAATTCCAAAAGGAGGGATGAGTTGCACCCAATCCTGGGAATCCTGAGCGTTGGATATTCCAACTCACAGTCACAGTTTCAAATTATTTTTGCCTAGTGCTCCACATCTGTAATTTTGCAACATGTTTTTCATTACTAAGACCTACCAGTAGGTAGCAAAAAGTACGCTGGTTATTAAGAATGAGAGAAGGGCAGGAACAGGCATCGACCCAAGACTCAGCCAGACAGAGCTCCTTCTGCAGAGCCTCCTTGAAGTGCCCTGCAGCAGTTTAACCTGCGATCCTGTAGCTGTTTTTTTTTTTATGGCCCATGAGACTGTCCGGGCACAACGGTCTCAGAAATAACTTTGCTCCAGTCTTCAGCAATTAAGGGAGGCCATGCAGATTCTGACAGAGAAATCCAACCACCTCAGTGTTAAGTGCCTGGTAGCTCTTGGTATCTTCACAGTTAAAAGGCATAAATTAAAAGTCAACTAGAAAACAGACAAAAACCAAACAAGAGCGTTGCCTTTCTTGTATCGCGCATCAAAGGGCTCCTCTTGAGAGAGTCAATTTTTTCCTCCATTTTGCCAATGCAACTTTAGATGCCTAATTTTTGTCCACTGAAACATGAGTCATACAGGTGGGGGTGCATCGTGCGACACTCTACGAGATTGACCGGAGCATGATAAGTCTTTTCTTTTTTTCTGACAGTTAAGTTACTTGAAATGCTTAAAAGTGAATGCCTGGAGACTAGAAACTCCCTTTCGCTTAAAAAAAAAAAACAGGTCCCAGCAACTTTTCGCAAGCGAGAAAAAACAGAGTGGCGTTTGGCTCACTCTGCGTTGGTCAGCGTGGCACGACGCACCCTGGTTCAGTGACGTGATCTGCCCCCCCCGCCCCCCACCCTTCCGTGTGGCAAAAATAAATGGACTTATTCATTTCCGTGATGTATGGCTTCCAGTTCTAACAAAACTCTTGACAAGAGGGGTATGGCCACTCGTGCCCTTCTCCAGCGTTCGGGGCAGGTGAGCCGTTCGTGACGTGAACGGAGCGTATTGACGATGGGGCAGATGGGAGCAGCTGGGGAGCTGCTTTAATTTGGATCACTCCGATTGATCTCTAAGGGGCTGGGGGGGGGGGGGGGGGGAGTCCTGGCAATACCCCGAAGGCAGCGTGCTCCCACGTCCGCACACCGTGCGGCCTGCAGCCCGTCGTTTCGGAAGGACCTCCGGAGAGCACGTGGAGACCACGTCGTAGTGTTACACGCGGCCCGCGGGGGGGAACAGCGAGACCGTTTCGAATCCCCCCCCCCGGCGCTGCAAACTAGCGCGGCCCAGGCCCGCTCTCCGAGCTGGAAGCGGCACGCCGCTTAAACTGGGGAAGTTTAAACCCAGAGGCGCAGCCTCATGACTCCTCAGCTCACAGAGACGGCCCCGGCACCAGGACTGCCAAGGACCATCTGGGCCAGCGCAGCGAGACAGCACAACGCCCGTGGCCTTTCCGCGGCAGAACCGGAGATGATCGTCCGGCAATGGGGAAGGGGATATCGAGACAAGCGCAGGAGTCGGGATGGACCTTTTTGTTTTTCGGGCACTCTGTACAGATGGACAACCGCGCTGTAGCAGCCCTGTAATGAAACTTACAAACCCTGATGGTGTGTCTGGGGACTCCTGTGTACTGTGGCTTCACATCTTTGCTACACAAGACGAGCGGGTTATTATGCAACCTCTATGCACGTGTTTTTTTTTGGTTGGGGATAGGGAAAGAGGGTTTAAAAGAACAAAACCGTATAGTGCGCTTAAAAAAAATCATACCAACAAGACAACACCTTAGCCAGACTATGCACACATCAAATTAACGTTTTATTTAATTACTGTATAAATACATGTAATTCCAGGCTTTCTAATACTGCCCCTTGGCAAATTTCAACAAGTTACCAAGCATCTTAAAATGCTGCCCCTTGGCTCTGTTCTTTTGCATTTCCTGTGCTTAAAAGCCATCATAACCGCCCCACAGAGCATTCCAAAAGAATACTCTTCTTAAGCATGAGCCAAGCAGAAAATAGCATCAGAAATTAGCAATGTTTGTTTTAAAAAGTTTGGCAACGTTCATCACAGATAATTAGTACGTGTTAGGACAAAACAAAAGCAGAAGTAACAGCAAACGCAACAGGAAAGTGAAACTACTTGATTTTTCATAGTGCTTTCCAAGGACAGATGAAACCTTTTATGATCCAGAGAACAGGACCTTAGTGGACAGGAGAATGTTTGCACCATTACAGCAATAACAGCTCACATTGCAAAAAAAAAGTTAAATCGATATAGGACTCATTTTGCTAAAGTTACCAGCTTAAGGGGTAAACATGATCATTTTTACGACTTAAGCCCCTACCCTCTCCCTCTTCTTTTGAAAGGACTGCGAAGAGTTCCAGTGTGCTTAAAAGAAACCTGTCCGAGGCCTGACTATTTCAAGCATTTCCCCTAGCAATCTTCTGATGGGACCAAGCTTTCATCAGCTCCTCGCTTAAAACTCCCAAACCAGTAGGTATAGATAGTATCACCATCCACCCCCCCACCCCCCCCAGAAAAAAACCTACATCTGGAGAGAGCTTCAGAGCGAGGAGCTGCTCTCTGATGGCCTCTTCGCAGTGCTGTTCGTCCAGGGCAGCAACAGAGCCCCACAGCTGGACCTCTCTGTGTTTACAGAAGACCTCGATCGGAATACTGTGAGACGCCACAAGAGACGCTTTGCGCTTCTACTGTATTTTCACAACTTCCTTACAACACGCTGAGGTAGACTGTGCTGAGACAGAAACTAAAAATTCATCGCACGACCTCCCCCTCTCTCCATCGCTCCTCCTTACTTTATAAAAAAATGCACATGCTTTATACCTTTTTAAAACTTTTTTCTAGTTTTTTTTATATTTTAATATAATGCAAACTGGGTTTGTACAGTGATTTCTATCGTATTAAAATAAATAAAATATTAATTTGTCTTTCCAAATATAAGACAATCCTCTGAATTACAAAATCGTGAGAACTTTCTTTTTAAATTTTTTGTGTTGTAGTGTAAGAAGAGCTGCAAGGGTGTTTCTTTAGAGTGAAAAGCTTTTTTCTTCTTAATCTTTTGAACTAAAACTAGGCACCATACACGATAAAATTATCATTACACATTATTTACAAAGCCATAGAACAAAAAAAATGAATTGTGTATTACCTCTGTACCTGTGGCCCTGAAACTTGCTCTGTCCACAAAGTGCAGTAGACATGATCTTTTGCTTCCAAAATAATGACAATTTGTTTCTTAAAAAAGAAAAAGTAGCCAGTTCAGAAATTTATTAAACCATAGCTCTCACACACTGAAGTCAGGCTTGCTTCTCAGGGAACAGTGCCTCAAAAGAAAAAGACTACTTTTCTCACATCACTTCCATCTCTTATTGTTCGGACAGCTGCAAGAACACTTGAGGTTCTCTGATGAGAAACTAGGCTCAGCTTTCTCAAACACTGTATTGGAGACATCAACGTAGTAAGCCTCCAATTTGAGCAAATCGGTGAATTCTTTTGTGAAAGAGCTCCCAACCACATTGCACTTGAGTTATGGTTCAATAAATCAGCCTGGCAAATGGCTTGTTACATTAAAGGTTTCTCTCGATATCCCTCTGTGGACAGGTAGCTAAAATTTGCAAGCCATATCTGCAAATTCATCAAGCCAATGTTGCAGTATCAACCTTACGACAGGACACAAACACAACCCAGGTACAGTATTTCCAATCTGTGCTTTGCATGGTGCAAAAGAGGAATTTCTTTACTATCACACCCCTCCATGTACCCATCCCCAGCTGGTGAAATTCCACTTGTGAGCAGTTGACATTACAACTCCCTCCTGGATATCGAGAAAAGTCCTCTATTACAGATGAAAGGTATCACAATACATTTTTCAAAGCTCTTTGCAGGAAGGATGTTTACCTCAAAGACAGATTAACCCAAATCTAGTAGGAGGCATAAACCCACTCAATTAATATATATATATAAATAAGATACGTTTACATAAATGTCTCTTTTAAACACAAAAAAGAAAGAAAAGCTTGCAGTCGGTACATCCCTCAATAGTTGAAGAGCCCCTTAACATGAGAAAGGCACAATTCAGAGGCTGCTGTATTTACACACTTCCCAAGAAAAATACACTGTGTCAATCAAGTCTGCTGCGCAATGCCAACATCGCTGCAAACAAAACAAAAAAAAAGATGGCTCAAATTGCTGATTAACGAAAATTACATTCAATTCCCCTTAGCTCCTGTGCATTTCCCTCTAAGCCTGTCCCTTCTTCATGGTGAAACTTAGTGATGGACAGATACTGCCCTCCAGAAAAGTAAAGCTTATGATTAAATAAAAATGTACTCTGTTGCCTTGTTGGAACACCTGCGGTTTTCAGTGGAAATCCTAAATGGCAATTTTGTTTGCAAAGATTGGATCACCAGATACAGTATTTGTAGCCACATTACGGACTTACAGTATGCTTTTTACATGCTTACGTGTCGATCAAGTCACAGTTCCCAGACAAATCATCTGCATTTGGTAAAAATTCAAAGGAATGTCTTTCTGTCTGTAAAGGTCTATAGGAACATGCCTGAATGTGCCTATGGCTCAGCTTTTGTTCCTTGCTCCAGATTAATTTCTACAGGTTTCCTACAGATTTCCACAGAAAAACACAGGCTTCTAAAGGAAAACAGCAAAGATGTGACAGGTGGGTCCTTTTCTCTTCTGCAAGAGGGAGACTGTACATAGCCTGGCATGCACCCTGTCACTGTTGTGTTGTTCGAATGACATTTCAAATGTCATTCCTTTGTTTCTGTGAGCACCAAAGCCTTAATCGGAGGCCGACAATACGCGGGCGTCGTGAAATGTGGGCCGAGAGAGAAACGGGAAGAGAAAGAAAGTGCAGGTTAGCAAGAGAGCGACAAACATTTTGAACCTGAGGTATGTAGTGTAACTGTGTTTCGATATTTCTTTCAGCGGCTCCCCGAGAGAGCGAGAAGCAGGAGCAAACCAGTGGCGCCATCTGACGAGAGGTACAAAAAAATAATCTGGCATTTCGGAACCGGCGGGGACAGACCTGACAGGGAATTAACCAGGCAGACAGACACAAACTGGCAGAAAGAGGAGGAAAATGAACAGAGTCCAGACGGTTCAAACTCAATCACATTTGCAGCAGGTGAGAAAGTGGGAGGGGGGGGGGGCAATTCTACATTTTTTCCTGCCCTCCTGTCTGACCAGTGTAGTGTAGCAGCAGTGAGAAGGAGAGAGCAAGTGGAACACAGACAAACGCAAAGTCCTGGAATGTCAGACCTCAGAAAAAGTGCTGCACCCTCCCACCTGCCCTGATCCTGTGGGGGGGGGTCAGGTGATACAGCAGGCACTGACAGAGCTCCCCGCAACACAGCGGTCTCATGTCAGCCCATCTGCCCCAACATAAGGTCTCACAACCCTCTGTAAGCCTCCAGGTCAGCAGGAGCTTCTTAAACACCTAACACCCCATCCCACCCCCTGTGAGCTGCGTGCACAGACCAAGCAATGAGCAGCTTTTTGAGGGATTGGCCAGGAAAAAGACCCTTCCTCCCCCAGTGGCTGACAATCATCAACATTTCAGGGTGGAAATGTGTCTTGTCCTTGTCAGGGGTGATCCAAAGAAATGAGGAGACACAAAAAGGCACCATCATTGCCTACCTCAATGTGAGCGATACAGCTTAAACCTGATCACCGAGAGCCTGGGATGCTACAGAACAGTTTGAACTGAGCTCTAAGAGGGCAATAGGGCTCTCTAAGTGGGTGTAGCACTTTCTCCAACATCTGTAAAAACAGCGGTCAACGATAACGAGGTACTGACGGCGCCTCGGTCAAATTATTAGTGAAGTGCTACAGGAGCTGAGCTTTTCACAGGAACACAACCCCGTACTTCCTCACCAAACTGTCCGACGAGAGCTTAGCCAGTCAACTGGAGCTTGCAAGTAAAAAAGGCCATGGGCTGCCTAACTGGATATCTCAACGTTAAGACCAAATAAAATCTCAATCTCATGCACTGCTGTGTAAAACATGAAAAACAACTTGCCCTGTAGCTACTTAATGGGATAAGCACGTCTAACTGCTCTTAATGCAATGCTAGCCAGCACCAGTGCAGGTTCATCACTAGTTAAAAAGCAAAACAGCCCAATTTGTTCGTTTTCAAGACTTTGAAGTAAATAGTCCATGCAGACTAACAGAGGGAATTCCAGAACAGCAGTGTGATTCTGTGCAGGAAAACGAGCTCGCCGGTGAACTCTCTGTGAAGGGGGTTCGGGTTTTAGCTGAAAGTGAAGATTTTATTTGGTCTTAAACAAAAACATGTGCTCTGGAAGCTAAGGAGCAGCCCAAGAACCCAACACATGCTGACCCTGTGCACAGGCTTGGAAACAGACGGTAATCTGCAGGCGTCCAAGGTTCAAAGAATAATTAGTGTGACTTCTGAATTGGGAACAATACAAAGAGAGAGAGAAATGTAAAAACACCTCTAAGATCAGCAAAGCCTCTGTGATAAAAACACCAAAATATCAACTATGTACAAAAAAACAATATATATATGATCTTCTATACCCACAAAAAATATATATCAAAGCAGCAGCTATTGGTCAATCCGAGGAACTCTTTTGTCCATTCTTTAAAAAAAAAAACTTTTAAATATCCTTCAGCCGTAACGCGAGAAAAACACAAATGAAATGGAAAAGAAAAAAAACTGAAAAAACATCAACGATTCAAGGGCTCTGAGTGAAGTTTGGAATTCTGCATAAAAATATAACAGGACAAACAGGCCAACAAAAAAGTTCCTCAAAAAGTAGATGATATTTGTTCTAAGAGACAGTTTATGCCATCCCACAGTTCCAAATTTTGTCATTGTTTTAAAGGAAATGAACACAAGTATTTATAGACACTTCTGTTTGTAGGGCACAGATATCAAGGCCACTTCCTCTGAAAAACGCAAACCTCGAGCTGTAAGCGAAAGGACAAGCAGGCCGAGGAGGTTATGCTCAAGCAGCCTTTCGCTAACTGGTTGGTTGAGCTTACTCTGCTCAAAGTTAATTCCACTGACCAGTCTGGAAACTTGGCAATTGTGGGGGAAAAAAAAAAAAACGCATGAAGAAAGAAGTCGAGAAGGTGACGCGGATGATTAAAAGGTAAAACGTATGGTGTCATCGTGCTGTAGTAGCTAAGAGAGGGAGAGAAAAAAAAATGAAAAAAGTCCTGAGATCTGTTGTAGGGCCTCTGTAAAACAATAATGATAAAATAATTATAAATGAGTAAAACTTGAAGAGGAAATGTTAGGAAGGGCTGGATCTGGGTAAGGATAAGATACGGCCATTTTTCTTGCCACCGTTCATGTGTGTGTAGGGCACGTGCTCCTCGTAGTTGCCCCTCAGACCCATCGACGGCCCATTGTCCCTGCCGAGGCTCTCCTCTCTCTGGGAGTAAGAGGAGGGATCCAAGGGGATGCTCTCCATGTTCTCGAAGTCCATGTCGAACTCCTCGGTCTCGGGAGGCTTGTTCTCCTCGCTGTAGAAGAAGGACACCTCCTGGAAACTGGGGTGAAGGTCGTCCTTCAGCATCTCGATGATCTCGTGGAACGTGGGCCGCATCTTGGGGTTGTACTGCCAGCACATCTGCATCAGGTTGTGTCTGCAGGGCAGAGCCGTGCGAGAAAGGGCAGAGGAAAGTGAGCATGCATCTCCCAGGTCTCTTTCGGCTTTTTTCAAACAGGCTGCATTTTGTTCAAATCGATGAAACGGCAAGCTCTGATTTGAGATTAAAGCCACAGCAGTTTGATGATGAAGGAATGCAGGAAAGCAGAAGTTGAAATTTTGTGGAAGAGAGCAAGGAGACAGACCACACAGAGATTTGCAGAAGGAATATCTTCTAACATCCTTCAGCTGTGGTATACTGCTGCAGAATGGACATGCTTATTTTAACAAAGGCTCATGCGCAGCATAGAGCAACCAAGCTTAAAGGGTAAACATGTAAAGACCGTATTTCCCCCAGAGACTGACCATCCTATCAGAAAAGAAGTGCTTTAAATTAAAAAAGTAAAGCACTTTTCTGATCGCTCCGTTGAGTGCTAAAAGGCCGTTAATTTTCTCCTTACCAATCATTTCTCCTTTTGAATCTCCCAATAAAACATTGATGAGAAAGAAACAGAATCAATAATGAAATGCACTCACAGTCTTTCTGCGCAGTTGTCTGGTCGGTCCAGATACCCTCCATCCATGACGAATTTGAGGACCTGCTCGTTCGACAGCCCCTGGTAGGGCTGCTCAGCCAGGGTGCTGATCTCCCACAGCACCACACCAAACGACCTGGAACAGGCAACACACAGGTGGTGAGGAGTAGTGCTCCTAGCTTTGCTAATAGCTCCGGCACGCATGCAAATCCCCTCTTAAAACAGATGGACATTCGCCGACTCTGACAAAGAATTACCATGTGGAGTAAAACTGAAATATGCATGTAGGAAAAGCCGAGTGCTATTACAAAGGAATCCTCAATTTATGGGTGGGGTCTATCAGATTTTCTCTTCTTCCAGTGGTGCATATGCCAGCCTTCTGCAAAGTCACCTGCCTGAACGGAGCTGTGGATGCAGGTCCGGCCAAGCCCTCTAAACCCGATGCCTGGTGGCAGCCCGGGCTGTGCATTTTAACAAGGCAGGGGGTGACCTGTGAGAATGATGGAGAGACACCGACATCCGCGCCCCCACCTCCACGCTCTGGAAGGGAGGGAAGACTCACCAGCAGTCCGAATGAGCTGTGAAGACCCCGTCCTTCAGGGACTCAGGAGCCATCCACCTGACTGGGAGCAAGCCCTTCCCACCTTTACGGTAATAATCCGTTTCATAGATGTCCCGCGTCATGCCGAAGTCTGAAACATTCAGAAAACAAAAGAATGCAGAGCTGCATTGGGTTGCTGGTCATACTTAGCAGTAAGAGAGTAAGGTTTGGACAGGCAGTATCAGTGGGAGCCAGAAAGGAGTTATCAGAAAGAATGCAATCGTTGTGTACGGGATCTGCTATACCCATGCGGCTTGTCTTTTTTTATTTCAAGACAAAGAAAGGATCCAGCTCAAATGATGGATCCAGTCCAATTTATCTTGCATAACCCTTACAACAGGTTCAATGTGCAACATATTAAGAGTGCTGTCTCAGTTGCAATGTATCTGTGTTTTTCCAGGAGTCTACTGTTCCCAGAAGGCATACATCACCGAGGCAGTCCCCTCATCATCAGAGGGCATTCAGAGTGTTTGCAGACGAGGCCATTCGACAGTACCTCCAATTTTCACAGTGAAGTCCTCTGCCACCATGCAGTTTCTTGCTGCTAGGTCCCTGTGCACGAACTTCTTGGCATTCAGGTATGCCATGCCATCCGCAATTTCTGCTGCCATCTGAATCATCTCCTTCAGAGTGGGCGGAGGGCGGCCAGGGTTATTCTGCACAGACAAGAATAGAGATCCAAAATCAAAATTGTTTTTTTGCTCTGAAGGACAGACGCGCCGATAATTTCAACCAAGCCAGGACACAAGGCCACAGCAGGACTGTGGCCTGCACAGCTGAAGACCTTGCTTTCGCAGATCTACACTAAATCCAAAAGTTAACCAGGAAAAATGCTTCAGGACTGACATTTCAAACAAGGACCTGAGGACACGAGTGGACAACGAGGGTGTGAACTTAGGACCGATAGCATTGCACAAAGGAATGTGAACGTCTGGGAAAGGAAAGCCACGCTTTCAACACAGATTCCACTGGTTCCTTCAAGAAAGAGCTGAATGAGAAAACTGAGAAAATAAAAGAATGCACAGCTGCATTGGATTGCTTGACACAAGCTCTGAACAGTAAGAGAGTCAGTAGCGACAGTCAGAGGAAGCCAGACAGGAATTACTGGGAAGGATGAATGCATCAATGAGATAATTGGATTAATGAGCTACTGGCAACAAAATGAGCAGGATGGCCAGAACAGCCTGCTCTCACCTGCACCCTGTTTTGCAATCTCGTGTTCTGTTTTTCTCAAGAGACGCCAGTCTTTTCTGTAGAGCCACACACTACACAGAACCCCTGCTGTAAAGCAGGTGTCGGTCATACCTCAGCATCAGGCCGCAGGGAGCGCAGGTAGCTCTTCAGATCTCCGTGGGTCATCAACTCCATCACCACCAGCGTTGGCTGCCCCTTGGACACCACTCCCAGCAGACGTACCTACAGCGGCAGAGAGCCCATTACCACCCCCGAAGGTTCTCCTCTTACCCACCCGTCTCCCTCTTCGCTGTTTAGAGCCTTAGTGAAGGAAAGGGTTCTTCCAACAAACTGTCTTTAAAGTGCCAAAATCCCACAGCAACAGGCTCTGAAATCAACAGAGACACCCGCGCTTCTCTGACAACCCTTTGTTCTGTCTGGCATACGTTTGTATCAGAAGTTGCAACTATATATTACCATCATAATAAGGGAAGCACTATTACTTTCAATTAACTAAAATTAAGGATGCTTTTGGGAAGGCTGTGCACATAAATTAAAGTTGGAGAGATTTTATATTTTCATTAATTATGGTAAACTGTGTCCTACAGGTAAGGCTAAAGCTAAGCCTTAACTTACTTTCTCTGGTATATTTTAAATGTTAAGAAAATGGTAAGGCATTGACATTAATTTAACACACAATTACTTAAGAATATAATATTAACTTATGATAAAAAGAAGCGTTGCCTATTAAATAGCTTATCAAACAGCTGCCAGAAGAAAGAAAGGCAAAGTGCCTGCTTCCTGCTCTTACCACGTGGTGGCAGCTGAAGGACTTCATGACCGAGGCCTCGTTGAGGAACTCGATGCGCTCCCGCAGGCTGGCCGACTCGTTAACCGTCTTCACCGCCACCCTGGTCTCAGGCTCCCCCTTCACGATCTCCTTGGCGATGCCCTCGTACACCATCCCGAAGGAGCCCTGGCCCAGCTCTCGGAGAACGTCGATCTTCTCCCGCGGGACCTCCCACTCGTCCGGCACGTACACTGCAAGCAACGGGAGACGCGCACGCCGTTTCAGCCGGGCCCCACAATCCCCCAGGGGTCGCACAGCCGAATCGCGCAATGCAAAAACAGAGGCCATTTCAGAGCCAGTGTCTGGGCTTGTCACAATGAAGATGTGCCAACACTTGTCAATTTTCTCGGCATGGCGTCAAATTACATGGAAAACCTGAAAGCACTGAATGATAACAACCCTGTTTAGAATTCAGCTCTATTTATAGGCCATCAATTCTCTACCACAGCCTTTTTCAAACAGGAAAAGAACAGTGAAGAACCTCAATTCATGACAACGGGTGGCCTTACCGTCGTTGGCACTCAGATATTCTGGGTTGGAGGAAGCGTAGAGAGGTCCAGTGGGTCCCTCAGTTTGTCTGGAACAGGAAAAGCAACATTTTGTCAGGTCCAGCCGCTACTGCAGCTCCTCGTCCCAAACGAGGTGGGAAAAGGAAAGACTAGGGCTCGAGCCTTCTCCATGTAAAGGTGTCTCCAGTTCAACCAAACTCTGCCCGCCCCACTGTCTGGCTTGCTACCGCCAAAAAGCAGGCAAACACACCCCAGTCTCCAGTCAGATTAGTATGTCAGTGGAAATAGAATTAACTCTGCATCCCTCCTTTTTCATTGATTACTGATACACTGCTGTGTGCAGAGCTCTGTTTTGTGGATGTGAGAGGACAGCCACCTTGGACAGCTGTGATCAATCCAAAAGATCACCAGCACCCAGAACAAAAGGGCTTCAGGTTCTGAAGCACATGGGGACTGCAGTCTGTCTGCGTGATGTTCAAAACCAAAGACAATCTACCAGGAAATGGTCTTGCGTAGAGGCAATCCATGTGCTTGGAACCCACAAAACAGAGTGCTGCACACACCAGTGGATCAGTTATTAATGCAACACCAGGGCTGCAAAGTTAATCACATTTCCCCTGACACACCAATCTGACTGAAGTCTGGGATGGGGAAGGATGTGAGAAGGGGCTCCCCACTGATGGTGGTGGGGTACACATAACTGCACGTTGAGAGTCTGAATTGCTATAAAGCAAAGACTTTCCTAGGACAGATCCAAATTCATCCTTCCCTGCCCCCCCATTTAAAAAGGTTTTAAAATGGGATTTTTGGGCAACCCTGCTCATCACTGACATATGAAAACCGAAGGAAACTTATGCGACAGGACCGGGTGATCTCGCCTCCCCCTTGCCCTTCAACATTCTGCAGCTCCTTTGGCTACTACCCACAATTCTAGACAAGCCCTGCAAATGAGAAGAGGTCTGAAAGCACTCACTTCTTCCTCACCACCATGAAGACCGCGCCAGCCACAACAAGAATGAGGACAATGCAGATCACAGAGCCGATGGCAATCTTCATAACGCTGGATGGATCTCCTGGGAACAGGTGTAAGCCAGGAATCATGAAACCACAAAACACTCACAAGTGACAGAGCCCCTCTCAAAGAAGCTAGCTTAAACCTGGGGAACTGCAGTTGACCGTGGAAGAGGTGAAAGACACAGGAAGGGAGTGTTCGGGAAAATCGTCAAGGTAATACTCCTAATTTAGAACTGTTTTTCAAGGCAGTGCTTCCATATTTTTTTTCCCGAACCATAAATATCTGGTTGCTCTCAAAGAAATAGTTCAACACAAGACTCACTGGGGTCCTGAACGTAGAAATACGTCGGCTCTGTCCATGACCCATTCCCTGCCAGAGACGTGGCACGAATCCGGACAGAGTAGTTCCCAGGGTGCAGAACTCTCAGTTTACAGCCTTGATCAACAGAATAGCTTTTCCTGGACACGCAGTGATGCAACTCCTGGAAATGGAATTGGGAGAAGTGTTTAATCCACATTGATTAAGCTCTATCTTTACCAGAGATTCAAGTGGTAACGCTATATTATGGGTAACTCATAATTATCTGATTAGAAATAGAAGAAGATAAATACAGTCGTCTAGGGTCCCTTATGATTTCACCTCTAGGTTTTGTCAAAAAAAATATGAACGAGCAATTTCCAAAAGAAGCTGAATTGTATCACATCAATACTGTAATTTGAGAACCTCGATAAAGATCCACAAATAACGTATATTATATAATGCTTGAAATAAGATCAGAAAAAACAACACATTCTGGAATTTCATGCATTTAAAAAAGCTAGCCAGCCTGATGAGACAGTCTGGTTCACAGGAATCTTATCACACAACCTCACATATTCAGCTGTTTTGTTTCCAGAGGCATGACTATAACTCTCCAGAATAATCCTCTATTTTAAACTGGGGTGTAATATACTTAATCCAAGCATACTTCTAAGTTTCAAGCAATTAAAACTTCTCACCACTGAAACAGAAACAAAAGTACACGTTGTCAGACAAAATCGTCACCATGACACTTGAACTACCACATGGATCAGAGGACCAGAGACAAAGTTGTATGTATACAGGTGTGAGAGACAGACCTCACCCTCCCAGGTTCGCTCTGTTCAAGCGGGAAGACAATTAATCACTAGGCCCTCCTAGAGACCTGGAAAGATATACACACACCTGTGCCAGGGCACGCTTACCTCTGAGTCTCCCAGCCTCTTGTAGTTGACCTCATACAGTATGATCATGCCATTGGGGGACTTGGGCTCCTGCCACCTGATGTGAACAGTGTTCGTCAACACTTCGTGAGTCACTTGGCCCACAATATCATCGGCCTTGTCTGTGGGACAACGAGACGCAAACCTGCTCAGGAAGAGGAATTGGCTGCAGGCAAGAAAATCTGCACAATGTCCGCGAGATGCACGCTGCCTGGGTTAAGTCGGAAATGAGTCTTAAAAGCACGACAGCTGGTTAAAAAACAAAAGTGCTAAAACCGACTGCGATTCAAAGACAAAATATTCTGATAGACGTAGCATTTTTAACTTGTTTTCTCTTGAGGCTGTGCTGGAGTGCTCTTCGATGGCCTGTCCTGAAACAACCCTGGGTTAACTGCTGAATTATACTGTATGTCATACAAACTAATAATGCTGTCCATTTCCGAACATGATTCACACGGAATAAGGATAGAAGCGATGTGCTCTTTTCCTTAAAAGAACAGACCTCTGTCAGAGAATCTTAGAATGATTTATTGTTAGGACAGCACAACTCTTAAGTACGCTGAAGTGTTTTTGAGCGAGACGGAAATGGCGTGGCCTGTGTTATTTGTAAAAAAAAAGAATTCCGATCGCAACACGACGGTCAGTGTCAGTGGGAACACTGAGGGAGGAGGGAGGAGAGAATGGCGCAAGGTCGGTACCCTCTGGCATGGTGCGGGCACTGACGTAGGCTGCCATGCTGCAGCGGGAGGGATCAGTGGGGTGGTTGCAGGCGTGGATCTCGATCTGGTAGCTGGTGAAGTGGCGCAGGCTGGAGATCACGGCGGACTCCTTGGCGTGGACGGTCAGGACCACCTTGGCGCCCTCCTCTTCCTCGGGCCCGCGGGTCGTGGAGGCGTTGGGGAGGGTAGACGGCGTGGTGAAGAACCGCTGGATGGTGCTGTTGGCCACGGCGCCCAGCGACCTCCTGCGCCTGGAGGGCCTGGGCCAACAGACAAAACAGAGGGAGTGAGAAAGGAGGGTGTGGGGGGCGCAGAAAGACGTCCGACTGCCCCAGCCGCCCGAGGCTGCGACCCTTGTAATCCCTGAACCCTGGCCTGGGGACCCACACACCTGAGCTCCTGCATAAATAACTGAACCCTTGATAGGCCAAATCGCAGGCCTAATCTGAGCTCCATTTTCAGTACTTAAACACTCAGGGGGCGTCTTTGTAACTACGGTGCTTAGGTAAAGCCGATCTCCATCCTCTGAGAAGAAAAAAACCCTGCCTAACCAAGCAACCTGCTGCTTTGATGAGAGACACATTGACCTGACACATTTCAGTGCGCTCTGCTGCAATAAAAAACCAGCAGGTGTGTGGTTCCCCGGCACCGGTGCTGAGAACCTCTTGCTTCAGCTTTTTTTTATCACGAGGTTGGGTGCATCTTCACTTCATCGGTGATTATTTCCATTCAGGTTACAAGCAAAGATTACACCAAAATTAACCCCCCAAGACCAGCATTAATAGCTGGCATATGGAACAAAGAATAACATGTTTCAATGCAATTTCTCTAAGACTAAGCGGAAGACAAAGGACCAGCGCAGAGGAAAAAACACAGAACAGAGACTTGTTACAACGTTACCATCAAAACACTGTTCTGCCTTTCCTGCACTTTCCAGCTGAGTTCCAGAGGAGCTAAATAAAATTACATGGCAAGGCATAAGGATGTCATGGCTACGTATGCAACAGTTTCTGAAAGATTATCAAACTGCTTGGAGACTTACGCTTAAGCCAAATGATTCCAAAAACAAAAATGACAGGTATTCAAAAGGTAACAAAATCTTTTGTCGTTTAATAAACAGCTCTTGTATATATATCAGGGGGAGAGCCCTTATTCTAAAGCAAATGCAAATGGATATTAATAAATAACGAAGAAGGGCTCAAACAGCACCAGAGGGCCTGGTTCTCCGAGAAACCATGTGTGGGAACGTCTCTTCGCCACTAGATGGCACCCAAGTCTATTCCAGGGAGTATCTGTTTTTTCATTCTCATGTGGAATGGATATGAGATACGGAATCCAGCACCGACAAGGAAAATGACAGCACTGGGCAAAGGTTTTTCCATGATAAAATCTCAGTCCGTAAGTATGCAGGGAAATCTATAACAGCCCATAAGCCACAAAGATAAAGGCCTAATCAAAAGTGAAAAAACAGTCCACCTCAAAAAGCTGGTCTAGATCCTGGAATTACAGAGGTTCAGTTTAAATGAGGCAAGACCTCAGACTCTTCAGTCTCCGAAACACATGGGGAAATGGATACATGGA
Source organism: Lepisosteus oculatus (assembly GCF_040954835.1). Taxonomy (NCBI): domain Eukaryota; kingdom Metazoa; phylum Chordata; class Actinopteri; order Semionotiformes; family Lepisosteidae; genus Lepisosteus; species Lepisosteus oculatus. Next base: position 6,135,273 of record NC_090724.1, on the reverse strand, counting down.
AACAGTGGCTTCAACCCTAAAGCACATGAAATAGGTCAGAAGATCAATTAGCTGGATGTTTCTGGCACTGATCACTCGTCCCAGGTGGGATCTATGTTCAAGGGTTGCTGAACACCGCCTACCTATTTATTACTTAAACCCTGTGAACAGTGCTGCAGGTATTGAAAAGTGAAAGTCACTGCATTTCCATCCATTCTTAGAAAAAGTCACTCGTCCTCGGCAGGGGTTGCTGAAACCCAGAGCCCACCACAGCAGCATACCCTGGTCGTGATGCCGGTCCATGTCACAGGGCCTGTGTATGGATTCACACTCAGATGCGACTACACCCTGGACAGGCTGCTAGTCCATCACGGCACAGCTGACCCCAGTGAACCTTATCTGCGGGTCTTTTGTAAGGCAGGAGGTAGCGGAAGGACCTGATAAAGACCCACCAACAAACAAAAACACTTTGCACAAAGGGGTGCCCCAGGTTCGCAAAAACTCGAGACCCAAGAGCTGCGCGGCAGCTTCACCAATCACTATGCCTTCATTGCACCCGCTGAACTTCCAAGTGTAAGACAACAAAAGCACGAAAAACCCTTTGTGACCCTTCCACAGAGACTGAAGTGTGCTAGGGATTTCTATGAAAGAGGTTGAGAAAAAACTGGCGCCAACATTCGGCACAAATTTTGCCTCTTCTCGCTGGATGATCTAGTCATCACCTCTGCCACAAGGTTAAACCCCCGCAGGGTCCTGGTCTGCAGGGCTGCTGTCCGGATGACAGACACACAGACTGGCATTAGCAAGAATGATCACAGCCAACTGGCCCCATGGGTACAGTTATGGGAAGAAAGGCCTGCATTTCACACACCAACGACACTACCCTGGCAGGCCCGACATGTGGGAACCTCACGCCAGTGGGTGCCAGCAAAGACTGATAATCAGGCATACCATCCCACAAGACCACATGGCCAACAACAGTGTTTCCCCACATTAACAACTGCCAAAGACTGGGAAGCTAAAACAAAGGCAGTTCACATAATGCTAAAGCACAATAAAACAACTGCATGTCATTTTACAAATTAAGGTTTTTTTTTTTGCAATGACAAAAGTAGCAACTCACATTTGACAAGGTAAGCACATTTTTGATTGAGATCATATTTTACCATGACTTGCTTCAACACCTAAAACCTTTCTTTCCCCTTTTTCTTAAACTCAGGGGTAAAGGTCTTAGCTCTGTCACTGTTCCACAAGCTCTGTGTCCTGTATCATCTGTGGAGACATCTTCCACGTATTGTTGGGACACTGTGTAGCTATTAGTGCCATGAGCAAAGAGGCTTCCATATAGCTTTCTTATTATAGAATCATTAAAGCTTTTGAGAATCAGCTGCTTGAAAAAGAAAGGATGCTGAAGCAAATCTCCAAATTAAGGCACCAAATTACAGAGGTCATCAGAGCTTTTATTTTTGCCGGCAGGGCGAGAAGAGTGCTGTCTCTGCCCAACGCCGTGCTTACCGATCCTCGTTCGTCTCCAGCCCTGCAGAAGATGTTCTGTGAAAACAAGAAACCAGCCGCATTCAGGGCACCTGTTTCTCCCACCTCTATCCAAGCCCGACCGAGATACTCCACCGACTTGAAGACCAGGCCTGAATACATGCGTTCGCCTCTGCACTGGGTGTCAAGTAAACCCTACCTGATGATAACGTGCAGTGGGGAGAGGCGGGGAACAGGGCTGAATAAAGTCTTGTAACTTCAGCTTGGAGGGCCTCTCTTTTAAGGGGGATGATACCCAGGAGATCAGATAATTCCTGCTCTTACTGGACTGCAAGGTCTGGCTGTCTCCACTCAAAAAGATCACATGCTGTTAACTGTCATTGGACTTGTTTTTAAAAGGGAAAAAACACTACAGAAGAATTTGCACTGCCTGATGGCATCTACATGCACAAACACATGAACGGCCTGGAATGACCTTCATCTGATCAGACTGCGGTTGTGCAGAGAACTCTCTCGGAGTTTATGTTTCTTTAACCCTTTTTCCCCTCCATGTTGTACACGCAGGATTGACTGATCCTATTGCTGAATTGATTTTAGAAATAAAATAATATCACTTTATTAGCCCTATGCCATTTCTTGCATTAGGAATCGTCTTTTCGCATACCACAGCTTTCTCTCCATGAGACACATAGATACACAGGGAGACAGGGAGAGAAGCCTGGGGTCAGAGCGCAGGGTCAGCTATTGTACAGTGCCCCTGGAGCAGTTGGGATTAAGGGCCTTGCTCAGGGGCCCAACAGAGTAGGATTCCTCTGCTGGCTGCGGGATTTGAACCGGCAACCTTCCACGCTCCGCCCCATGAAATAATGTGAAACAGGACCAGATATTTTTAACAGGATGTTTCTCTCACTGGATGCGTCTTGTTTGCAGGAGATGTAGGTGAAATTTCTGGACAGGACCTGCTGACAGGCCAGGGATAGAGATGGGGTGGCAGCAGTTATCAGCAACCTTTTGCAGATGTTTTGGGAAAAACTCCAGAGCTACCCTCCAATTGAAAAGAAAATCCTTCTTTTTTTAATTCTCTAAAAACCCTTTTGTCAGGTTGGTTGGGCTGGTTTTCGAGGTTAAATATAAACGGAAGATTTTAACAATGAAATCGGAGGATTTGAGGAGAAAAACAAAACAAGAAAGAAGAACGACTTGAAATGTGAAATCCCAACGCGCAATCTTAGGTTTTGACTATCGAGGCCTGCTCTCTGCCGGGTGACTGAACACACACTGGGATAAAATTAGGACCAGGAGTGACAAGGGGACAGAGGCATCTGAAGAGCCGAGAGTGACAGCAGGCACATGCTCATGGGGAGGTACCTGATCTCGAAGACCTCATTGTGGAGGTAGTTCTCGAAGGTCTTCCTGTACTCCGACTCCTCTGCCTCACGCTTCAGCTGCGTCTCGGTTTTGGGGCAGGAACAGCACCGGCCCGACTGGCCCGGCTCGTCGGTCTGGTTCCACTTCTGCGCCTCTTCTGTGTCCTGGTGCGTGGGGGCCCTGGAGGGTAGCTTCATCCCTGGTGAGAGAAGGAAAGTTTTAAAAATCAGACTGAAATCAACCCAAAAGCATGGACATCCGTACCTGTCCGAATTGTTAAAAGGCTGAAGATAATTCCCTTGGATCCACCCAGAAACAGCCGATTTGGATCAATAATCCACCAGCAATCAAAACTAGCAAACTGGGCCTAGTTCTTCTTCTCAACCTCTCCCACGTTCTTATGTTCGTAGACGGACAGAATGTAGAACAAAGCGGTGTCATGTCCATGCATAAGCAAGGACCTCCAAAGATGTATTCCTCTGGCCTCTGCTTATCCATTTTACTAGTGATCTGACAACACAAAAAACAACTTCTAGGCAACCAACATGAAGACGCTGGCTCAGGCCTGGTCCGGGTGCATCACCTTCCAGCTATTCTTACAGATCACTGAAATCACCCGTTACTCAAAGAATAGGAAAATGTTTCATCAATTGATCAACTAAGCAAGTCACGTTACAATAAAGGGAACAACCTGCTCCTGTCTAATCTGTCTAAAATTTCCCACTGGCTGTTACCAATCGTGGCCTCCTAATAATCCCCCTCTCTGAACTGGCTTCATCACTCTGCTCTCCTCCCCACTGAGAGCTGGTGTGTGGGGAGCGGACTGGCGCATCATCCAGGTGGGGCTGCACACTGGTGGTGGTGGAGGGGATCCCCATTACCTGTAAAGTGCTTTGAGCGGGGTGTCCAGAAAAGCACTAGATAAGTGCAAAGAATTATTAATTATTATCAATCTACACGCCACATGAGCCCTAGTGAACATTAATCTGGTACTTTTATCCTAGTAACTCATGTAATCCACGGTCAAGATATGGGTGAGCACCTTGCACGAACACTGTAAAATGAGCTCACTGCAACACAACCAGGCTCCGGGCAGTCCCGCCGATCTCATCTGACTCCATGATCCAGAGTCAGAGGCATAAAGGCGCCTCTCCCAAGTCCTGCACCTGGCTCCCGGGCGACGGCTCGCGCCAGCAATGGAAAACGGACAAAGCAAAGGGAGCTGTAGGCAGCAGTGAAGGAACTTTTCATTCCTGTGCTGCAGGGCGACCTTGCTATCTCCACAACGTTCCACAAAGGACGCAATGCAGCGAGCGACCCTGGCTAAGCAGGATCACTTGAGAAGAGGCAAATCAGCTTCAGTCTTTCCACGACATCTGTCACCGCCGGCTCGGGCGACATTTTTTTTTTGAGGGGCCCGTATTTAGACTTGCTTTACAAAGTCCGTGAGGTAAAAGCCTTTCTCCCCCTACCTTTCTGGCAGTAGTCGAACTTGTAGAGATCGCTGGCCTCGGGCTGCTGCTGACAGAAGACCAGGTAGTGGGTGATGTTGCCGTTGGCGTCTGTGGGGGGCTTCCACTTCAGCATGATCTGAGAGGAAGAGTTGGAGGACGAGATGGGATCCAGTGGGACCGAGGGCTCTGGAATGCGCCAAAAACAAACAAAAGAGAAGTATTGGTATTGGCCTGGTCCCAGTTCTCAGAGCTCAAGACTGAGATTAGGCAAACAGCTCATCTGGTGTGAAGGGGTACCCTGAACCCACAGTGCGTTACCCTGTTCAGAACCGACGTAATCACATGAGGACTTGCAATCTCGATGGCATGTCTTGTCAGACAGGGATTTGGATAAGTCCATCAATAATGACAACCTCTTAAACAAAGCTGCAATGCGTCTTGCACACATGATGAACCACGTCGTCAACTCCAGGCCTACTGGTGCACTACTTTCTTGTTTTTCTGTTCTGCACCATGATGCCCTATAAGAGCGTGATGTGAACTCGTCTCAGCTGACGCCTGGAAGGCCAGGTTTCTTACTCCTCATTGCCCTGTGAGTAAGACCAACCTGTTCCAAGAGAGGTTCAAGGAGAACTGAGAAGAAAGACCAGGTCACCGAAGGTCAGTTCAGCTTAGAGGAAACATCTTATACAATTTCGCAAGTTTGTGATTAATTGCCTTTTTTTTTAGAGCTTGTGCTGGGACCTTGAGCAATGACGAGGAGCTCGTGGAAGCCAAGCTTTAATGGGGATAATGGCCACCCTTTGAGATTCCCTTTCACCCTTCCACCTGTTTCTTGGTTTGACCGCTCGTCGTTTCAACTTTCAACGGACGAAATGAGAAGTACTGACTGGTGGCGTTGGTGCGGACGTAGATGATCTCGCTCTTCGCCCCGTGGACCTGGTGCTCGTCGGAAGCGGACAGCAGGGTCTTGACGAAGATGGCGTACTGGGTCCAGGGCTTCAGAGGATGGATGAGGTGACCGGGCTCCACCTGGTCCCGGCCATCCGACGCACGAGGCGGCGGGTCCACATCAGCAATCACCCAGCTATTGGATCCACACGCGTCCTGCCCATCAAACTCGGTCACGTTGCGATAGGGGCTACATAAGAACACAGGAAACAAACACCGGCTCAATAAACAGCACCCTCATCCATCTTCTGCAAGCTCTAATTGGTTAGCATGTCAGCTTCGGCTCATGGTGAACCATAGCTTTTCACAGAAAGGCCTGTGATTAAAGGACGTGACTCAATCACAAGGTCTGAAGTGCAGTTCAGGTGAGGCGCTGCACAGCCTACATCTCCTCCTACATGTCTCTGTACATAGTTGACAGTGTTAAAACTTATCCAGCTCGGTACGTAATTAGTGCTGTGGGGCGATTAATGAAAAGCAGGCTAACAGTTGCACTCAGGTTAAGTACCGGGCCCTGGTGCTGTGGATGTTAGCAACACCATCATTACAAGGTCTGAGGTGTGGAAGCAGGACACGTAAACATGATATCACCATGCTTATCTAGGTTAGAGAATCAAGGATATCTAAAATGGTGACTAAACAACTCATCCTAAGGAACCTGAGCTGCAGACCTGCTTAGTCTCACACTGATATAGCAACGTCTCATATCAACAAGTTTTGACAAAAACATCATGGCTTATGAGAATGAAATCCTGTGGTGATCATCAGCTGTATCTTACAGGTCTGAGGTCTGTCACCATCACATTGCTAACAGAGCACTTCACATTATACTCAAAGACAACCCTGTATTACTGTTTTCATGAGGCTTGCACTTCACACAGTCTATAGCAACTTCTATTCAATGTAATTTAGCAAAATATCACCAAAGATTATTTTTTTATTATTTTAATGTCTCCTCGATGAAAAATGCAAATTCAACTTCAATGACGCTCTACCATTTACAAAACTACTGGCACTAAATGTTTTCAATCTGTTATTCCAGTGGTGAACAGGAATGCTTGAGTGATTAAGGGGAACTGAAAATGAGGTGTTGTGCACAGACCTTATTGAGGGCTGCCTTTAAGAACTTTTCTATGTTCAGTTTATTACATGAATGTTGCACTACTTACGCCTCTTTGTATAAGACCATAAAACCCAGTAGATCTCTGTAATCCGGTGGCCAGAATGGTTCCCATTTAATGATGATCTTATCAGACAACGTTCTTATTTGGGTGAATTTCAGGACCTGGGTTTCACCTGGAAGGAAGGCAGAAACAACACTGCTGTGAAGAAGATGCTCCTTCACAACGTTTGACACTCAAGGTTACAATTACATTTTTAGCTACTGGCATTTCTTTCTTGAGAAGTAACATCATGGAAAGCCAAGATGTGCTGGATAATATCAAATGACACTGAAATAAAGCAGCCTCTGTTCCTCCTGAGCCTGCCACTCACACATCTTCAGTTATACTAGTGACTGGTTAAATGAGGTCTTCACTCTTCCAGGTCAGAAGACGACAGCAAAATGGAAAGATGAAAACAACAGTGCCTGGGCAGACTAAAAACAATCAGCCCTGACATTCCAATATTCCTACTGTGACAGTGGACGCAAAAACCCATTCGTATCTGGTAGCATGACTGCAGGATGCAGACATACATGATGCTTGGTCTCCATTGGTCTTCATGGAGATGTCGTTCTTGATGTCGCGGCCTTTGGTCCCCGTCACTTCCTCCATCTTCCTGATCTCCGACATGCACAGCTTGGAGTTGAAGTGGAAGAACATCCTGCCCTGGAGGATGGTCATGTTGTGCTTGGACCAGTCCCACAGCTGACGCAGGTTCTGGTTGTCCAGCGCATAGAACGAGAAATTCCTGAAAGCAGCAGATGAAATAAATTCAATCCTGCATCCCCGGGAAGAGAACATCCCGTGCTGTGGGAATTCTTCATGAGAGAAACAGGACGCTGTCTTGCGCCGATTCAGTTATGTTGAGCCTCAATAAGTACAGCAACGAGCAATGGATCTGCCCTGCGGAACAAATTCTGCAAGGGTTTCCCTGCTCTCATATATAGTACACAGGGTCAGAAAGAAGTCTGTCACACTCTATTGTCCTGTTTTATGATGTGTTTGTGGGTGTTTGTCCTGTCCTTCCATGGACAAAAATGGGTAACACTTTTGAGTGCTAGGTCCTTAGGTCATTAGGTCCGATTACATCTACTCTTAACACCTTGCAAAGGGAAATTACTTACTGCAGCTGTTAAAGCATGTTAAAGTCTTACTATACCTTTTGGCAAAGGCTATATGAAAAGATCCCAGCAATTACTCTAATATGTTCCACAATGTGGTTCAGTAGTAATACTGTAGTGCTGAAGAGGTGCAACGTATACAGTCCCACTTCAACATGCACTACCTCTTAGAGGGCATTTCGAATTGGAGGCAGTCAAAATCCAGGAGCTTTACACCACTGGCTTCTCAGTCAGGCACAGGTTCCCATAGTCTTAACTCGCATATTGAGCAGAATCACTACTGCAACCACCTCACCAGGAGGTTAAAAGTAACCTGTCCCGCAGTCTACAACCTGACAGCCCTTCTCTGTCTGAATGGCTGCCTTCAGATTCATATCAGTAATATCCCAAACTTAGCGAACCAGGGCTTGCTCATTTCAACATGCATGCTTGGCTTAGTGAAGCAGGGACTGCTTCATGGGTTGAGAAAGCACTTGGAGGAACAGTGCCAGATCACAACCAAAGCCCCTTCGCTGTCAGTGAGCAGGACACCCAAAAGCTTCATGAGAACTGAGACCGTGCTGACAAACCCGTACCCCGACTCCAGAACCTCCCCACGGATCAGCTTGAGCTTGCGCAAGAAGGACAGGGACACGAGCGCGTAGGACCGGCGGATTTTCAGGTAGCCAGTGATCTCCTCCAGTTGCCCCAGGTTGGCTTCCAGCTCGGCCGCAATGTTGTCTGAAGGGGGAACAGAAGAAATGGTTATTAGGAACGAGTTAAAGACTGGAGTGACCAGTCAGCAGCTGGCCTGGTCTGAAGGCAGGTAAACACAAAAGGTCTCAGTCTGAAAGCCTATGGGAACTTCTAATTCTCCCATGGTCAAAGGTCTTTTGTTTCACTTGAGCTACCCAACATTTTATGTTTTTGTGTGGAGCCCAGTGGTTTCCACTACTGCTCCAGATGAGCACCAGTCCAGCATGTTTCAGAGGCAGCCTTTAAATCAATTGTTAAGGGCCGGGAATGAATTTAACCATGGCCAATTAAACAGGTGGTGTGTGTTCAATTAAATAATTTACAGATCACAGGGCACAAAAAACAGAAAATCCTTCAGCCCTCCAAGACCTGTGCTCCCTTCAATGAAACATTACTTAACTGATTAACTGATCAATAGGTTATGTCAGTGCTCCTATTCTTCAAACAGCAAGCGATAAAGAATAACCTGTAAGAATAACTGAACTGGAACTCTCCAGGACCAGGACTGTAAATCCAAGGTTCAATCTCAAAGATAAAGAGCCACTAATCTTCGACACAACTACCTGTGTTGACTAAGACACTTGTTGGCCAAGTTCATGTGTCAGCAGCATTGCTGTTGTCAATCTTCCTAAGGACACTTAAGCAAGTGAGCTCCCAGCTTACTTCCACCACGGATGTTGATCACCAGGCTGCCGTTGAGTATGGTGCACCCACGCAGAGCCTGTGCTGCTGTCACAGAGTCCACAGTCTTCACACCTGTGCACACCTTCGGACACAAGCCGGCACAGGGGGTGCAGTTCAACCTGCAATTAAAGACAATCCAGCCATCAACCAAGGTCTCATTTAACAGCACTTCTTTTCACTGCGATTGGGTTCGCAGAGCACTTTATAAAAACATTCACTGATGCTAGGCAGAGCAACAAAGCTAAGTGAAGGCTTGACATTCAGAAAGCACAAGCTAGTCAGATAAAAAGAAATGTGTGGCTTTTCCAATAAAAGTTCCCTTTTCTAATAAAACACAAGAAGCTCTGTGATGCATCAGACAAGACATATGACAAGTGAAACTGTACAGTAACTTCAATAGGATTTAATGTTAACTGGGGGCCAAGGAAATTGATTTGACTACTAACAGATAAATGGGCTGAGCAAAAAAAGGCTTTTTATCTTGTGGGCAGAGTGGAGTAATCAAGGATGATCCCCCTCAACTTCACACATTGCTTGAAATGTACCAGAGAAAAACATAAGAGCTCATTGTTCCCCAACAACATCTTGACCTTCAGAAGCAGACAATCGTCTTGTTTTTCCTTTTGGCTTGTTTTTGTCTTCTTTGAAACCGCACAACACATTCCTTCCCGATAAAGTGCCTGCCTGTCACAGTGCAAATGTTTGTTAAAAAAAACTAAACATAATGGCCATTTTGTCTTTGCCTTAGAAAAAAAAATTATAGAAATAAAATAGTTTCCTCCTCTGATGCTAGATAAAATAAAAATGCCAAGAATGTTTCTTTGAACCTCACAGGAATGGAATTAATTGTATGACAGGCATACCTCCGTTTTTCACATCATTTGGTAGTGCAGATAAACTATCAGTGAAATGGTTCAGCCTCTGTTGAAATATGCAGCTTTGGTAAAATAACCAAGGGTGAACCGTCTGACGCTGATGTCACAGATTGGCAAAAATACCAAACTAACTTGAGAACACATGGCTTCCTCTCAGAGCTAGCTAGTAGAGCCTAGCTGTACTGACAAAACCCTTCAAGGCAGTGCAAGCTGGCTAGTGTGCATCACATTAGTGATTAAAAGAAAGCACAGCCATTTTTGTTGGCGTCTGGTTCTGCCACATCTCACATCATGTCCCGGGATCAAAGGTCTCAGGAAGCTACTGTTAAGGGCTCCCCTGTCTGACAGTGCAAAAACAGCTTCACTTCCAAAAGCCACCACAGAGGGGCAGGAGCTAGACCTTGTTTATACACTTTGCTCATCACTCCTTATTGAAATCTGCTCAGATGCACAATAAGGAGTTGCAAGCAGGTCGGGTCTAAGATGGAAAGAAAAGTGTTTAAGGACTAGACAGAGCAAAGCAGTCCTTTTGCTTCTGTAATTTTTGAATTGCAGAAAAGAGCTCTGTGTAGCTCTGAATGGGACATGGCACCAAAACAGGTTGCAAAGTTCCCAGTGTTACAGGGTCTCACGACGAATACACCTCTTTTAATCCAATAGAAATATTGCTCGCGACTTTGAAACGACTTAGCCGACAAATGCTCCTTGTTAACTCGGCATGCTGATCACTGAACATTTCCATGGTGAAACGCCTGCTGGACAACTTAGCAGGAAGGGCCACGTCACAAACCTTTGCGCTCGCCCATGGCAACACTGCGACCACACAGTACTTTCACGGAGTTCACGATTTTGTGCTTTATTCTGAATTTGTCCAACGTTTCGATACCGTCAATGAATTTATTTCCGTTGCCAAGATTTAAGAACCGGTCTGAGAAATTGGGACGGCAGCTCCTCCCTTTAAGTCAAAGAAGGGTCTGATTGTGTAGCTGAGGGCTCAAACAGGTGTTGGGCTGGGGAGCTCCCGCTCAAGGGGAACAACCATGCAAAAAAGGTAAAGGCCTCGTCTTCCAGGTATCCATTCACAAAACCAGGGAATGAGATAAAAACAAGGCAGCAGACAGTTCATTCATAAACGAGATTTTTTTTATCCTCTCACACAGACAATCCCAAGCCCCGACTCCCTCCACAGTCTCAGCAGCCTGAAGGGAACATATGGGTTTGAAACGCAAGGGAAAAGGGCCTTTGCTGGAAGCTCTATCTAATCCGCCGGCACTGTTCTGGTGATGCGCTCCATTCTGGTCATGTGGCCCAAACTGGGCCGGGGAGGAAGGAGGAGGGGTGGGAGGAGAGGGCGAATGAGAGCCTGAGAGAGCGAGGGAAGGAGGGGGTGCTTTCGTTGTGAAGCTGGGCTTATTGCCGCATGACTGCTTTCCCGAACCACCCGGCGGCGCCGCCGTTGACTCTCGCCCCCAGCTGGACGGAGAAGACGAGCAGGGCGACGTCGAAGGCAGCATTATAGACGCCCGCAACGCCAAGGACCGGGGAGAGAGCCCCAGCGCGCCGGGCGACGCCAGCCCCCTCGATGAGGGGGGACAATGGCATCAGAGCGCACTCTTTCAGCCGCCTATTACCAGGAGACAAAGGCCCCGACCGCGGGCAGACAAAGGCCGCTATTGTTCCCATGTGGCTGTGGTTTCCCAGCACAGCCTCCCATTTGCCGCGTTAATGCTCCGTTTATAAGCGTGCAAATAATAACCACACATGAAGCCTTGCACGAGGGCGCGCGCATCTCAGGGTGCCAGAGGAGGAACAGAAAATCAAAACAGCTCCTGATTGCCTGCCACCTTTAGTGGAGCACAGGGCAAAGAAAACTCCAGGAAAACGCAGCGGCTCTCTTCTGATGGTTCTTTGACTTTCTTGGCCACGTCGCAGGGTCAATAAAATTTACCATGAGGCCATTCTTGTATTAAACTCACCTGCCAAGTGTTTGTTTTCACTTGCAGGAACTGGGGCGTTGTTGACACAGACCTGATATTAATATCTGTCACAAACCTGATTTATTGCCCACATGAATACCTGTTACCTGATTTACTGCTCACTTGCCGCACAAAGGAAAGAAGATTTTAGCTCCAAAAATGTTGGGTAGTGAACAATTTCTGCATGAGAAAAACTCCCCCCCTTTTCCCTGAACACTGTGTTTAGCTTGTCAAAAGTCTTGGCAGTTAAGCGTTAAATCCTCAGGTGACGTGAGGAGGTAAAAGAGAGAAAAATACGGGAGCAAAGGTGTTCACCAACTCTTGACCCAAAAGAAAGATTTGCGGAACCGAAGGGGCAGATTTCCATTCGCTTTGAAGCTGTGAGTACATCTGCAGCTCGGTTCTACAATCTGAGCTTCATCCTGGGATTCAGTCCTGGTAGAGGAAAAAAACTGAACTGAGTGCCTCGACAAAATGTGTCTGGGGGAAAGGAGAGTGAATTCTTTATTGCCGTCTCGGATGTAAGGAGAGGCAAGATGCCACGAAAATGTTTAGAAAGCAGACTTGCGGCCACTGCCAAAGACGTCTCCCAGCAGCTATTAGGAGCAGAGGGCTGTATTCCAACAGAGGTGTCCTGATGCAATGTCTGACAGTCTTATTTATATCGGTCTAGTGTACAAAAATTTCGACAAAAGGTAAAAGATGTCAGAGCTCTTCCCCTATCCCTTGCCCTGACGAGACAGCCTGTGTGATTTGCGCAGCTGCTAATGGAATTTCGCCGTCTTGTTTTCGATAACGAAGACATAAATTACACCAGGAGGGCCCGGATTTCGCAACAAAATGGGAAGATCCGTAGGGCCTGCCTGACGTTGAGAAACGCTCATCTCCTCCTTGCGTGTCTCACTGGCGATCTTCAATGTTCCCTTTAAACCATCTACGGCACGCCTACTCAGTAGTCACTAGCTCATGTTCCAAGACACAAAAAAGAACACGTCCTTGTTTCTGCAATGCAAAACTGAAAATTCTGGTGACCCCTGGCGAGGCAACACGTCGCAGAACCTGTCCGCCTGCTCTGATGCTCTTTACGTACCCTGTACAAAAGCTCACTGTAAACAGACAACAGGAAACGAAAAGGATACAACCCTTACGTGAAGTTATGTAAAGTTACGCAAACAACAATTTTGTTTGCCTGGTACTTAAAATGCAGTTCATCGAGTTTGGTGTACAAACTGCCGGGCGTCTGGAACAACCTGCCCAGCAGTGCTGTCCATGCCAAAGCTCCGCTCAATAAATGGCCGAATGAGATCCTCCAATCAGGTCAGGGGGCACTACTTTACACAACGGGTGGCGAGAGTGTGGAACAAGCTGCCTAGCCATACTGAAGGCGATACCCTGGCTTCTTTTGAGAAATGGCTGACTGAGATCACCTGATCAAACCCTCTTGTTTGCAAACTATCTAATGCACTGCAAAATGCAATGTGCGACACATTGGGAACATATAACATACATTACCAGTGTAAACAGGGTATTACGTGGTAGAATTATGTCGTTTGTAATCCCCATCTATGCCTCCCTGACTTTTTTTTTTAAACAAAACAAACCAACAATTTAAATTTCACTATATGGAGCTTATCAATACCCAGTTTTAATTAGGCTCCTATTAGTTAGTGGTAATCCAATGGAAAAAGAAAAAGAGGTTTCACTTTAAAAATGCACACTGCATTTGCATCTGCTCCCTCTCTTGGTGGTCTCAGCTTACTTTTCATTGCTAGAGACCTTCAAGTAACCAAGCAGGATCTTTGCAGGCAAATGGAAAAACGTTCTTCTGCCATCCTTGTGTCCTGTCTACTTATCTGAGTGCAGAGGACAGTTAACTCATGTGCCCCAAAGGAAACTCAACATCACCCCTGACGAGAGCCTTTCACAGCCTTCTTGACTTCTCACTTGTTTTCGTTTCCTCTGCTGCCCTCTGCTTCAATGAGGTGCTTCGTTTAGTTCGATAACTTCCTGGGAAGATCTCGGGTAAAGCAAGTAGCTTAATCTTTCCTGTTCACACTCGCTTGCACTCATTGACTGAGCGGCTGCTGTGATCCGGCTAACGCTGAACTATTTGGAATTACTGACAAGACGCTCACTGCACGTGATGCGCCAGCTGAGCCTGGTGGTTTTTTCTTCTTTAAATTTTATTACATTTTAAGGTGAGGCTGCGAAGGCATTTTTAATCACCCAAAAAAACAAACTGAGCTTTACAATTCAGAAGACTTCATGTCTGCATGCAATGACTTTTTAAAACTTGAGAACTTGGACAGAGAAACCCCACAAGCCTACTTTTGAGATGAACTTAAGCAACCCTAAACAAAGACCGAATTACGTCCTTGAGACCGATTAGCAAATGTTGTAGCTGTACTTTTTTATTATGTAAATGAAATGGATGATCCTTCGTTAAGCCGATTAAGATTATCGCAAATTTGACAAGCAAATCATTATGCTAATCCAGGCATTTCTCAGTCTGACTGCCAGCCCGTTTCCCTGCATTGGATTCACCATAACATCTTCAATTTCTGAATTCCCTTTTGCGGAGAAGACCAAGAAAAAGTCGCTATTACTATTAATGCATATTAACTATGGCACTGCTGCTGCGCCGTCATCTTAGCGGAGCTACACTCACCAGTACCGCCACCGCGCCGCATTCACTTCATGCAAAATGCTATACTGTTCTCAATTCCACTTGCATGGTTTTATATTCGGTTCATAATACACTGCCTTATCCTGTGTGCAACCTTTGTAAATGACAACTTTGATAAAGGCCTGAGCCAAAAATGACATATGATAAAAAGTCCCAGTGAAAGCAGCTAGAAAACAATATCTGAACATCGTAATTGTATTAAATGTCGATGTGAATCATGGACTCTCTCCTGTGGTGGTATTGGTGCGTGAGCACTGAAAACGTTCACAACTCTAGGAAGAGTGGCGATAATGAGAATATGCTTCAAGGGAGACTTGCTGGATTTCTTATCTCAATACTTTGACACTTTGTGGACTGAACATGAGATTTCAAGCCTTTTCTATAAGAAGTCAACTCAATTTGAAATTGGAATTTGGAAAAACTAATGGTTTTATAACATTCATATTGTTGACGATTTATTCGCATTTACTTTATTTTTTTTTTAAATACAAGGGTGTTCAGACGATTTATAAATCATAATTTGATAGGAGGTGGAACCCTTTGTGATTAAAGAATCCTACCTTATACATCAAGGATGTATATATGCAATCAAAGGCTGATCAAGGGCTTGTGCACACTGTAACACCAACAAGTGTTAATAGATTATTTGTGGAATGGAGAAAGTGATTGATTTTACCAGACAGCACCTCAATTTTCTGGGGGAGGGGGGGTGCATTTTTTTTCTCTCTATCAAACATATCTTACCATGTGCCAGCAAGAGTTACGTTTACACTGAGCAACGATCTCATCGCATGTCTCGGCTCTATTCGGATACCGACTACAGGACCCTCCCGAGCGCCAGCTCGTCTCCTTTCTTCTCTTCCAAGTGGACGCAGGGAGTTTATCCTCATAGATTAATGCCCAAAAGGAGTGACTCGATCAACGCAAGGCCTGCACAGGAGAGGGGCGGAGCACTCACATGGTGGAGTTCATGGTGGTGTACCCGGAGGGGCACTCGGGTATGCACTCTCCATTGTGGATGACGTACTCGTCGCAGCCCGTGCCCTGCTTGCACTTGTTGTGCAGGTCCTGGCAGAACTTGAAGGAGACGCAGCGCCAGCCCTCAAAGATGTAGGATCCCGCCGGGCAGTTGTCCACGCACGCCCCCTGGTGGAGGTAGCGCCGGCACGCCACGCACTTGCGGGGGTCGTTCGGCGCCGTGCAGCTGCCCAGGCACTCGTCGTGGCAGCACTGGCCTTCCTTGGTGCAGGCGCGGTGCTTGCAACTGGAGGGGCATGCTGGGAGGAAGGAGAGAACAGACAAAAGCAGGTTAAGCGGCCATCTTTACGTGCCCCGTCACGCGAGCTAATTCTGCAGGCGCGGGCAAGGCTGGCCCTCTTGGAGCTGAAACAAAATGGGCTACTCATCACGTGCGATTAACCTCCCTGAGTTAATCGATAGCGCCCCAAGTTCGGAATTGAACCCAGGGCCCCTGCGCCGTGAGGCAGCAATGCTTTCTACTGCGCCACCGTGCGATATAAGGATGTAGCTCATGTAACTGAACTGCTTGTGGGACTGCAGCTGCAGATTTCTTGCATCGGTATGCGGCAGATGAGATGGTGATCCATAAAGCTAATATGTATATTATATATTTGGCACACATACACACTAATTTGACCAGCAGACGCTCACAGCCCCGAATTAACTCCATCTGGTCACAAGACGCTTGGACTTGATTGGCTTTGCTATAAAGGAAAAAGCTATCTTTTGCAGCAGGTAAAAGAGAAAACATACGTCACCAAGGGTCCTTTGAAGATTGAGATCTGCTCAAAACAGGTTAGCAC
Source organism: Lepisosteus oculatus (assembly GCF_040954835.1). NCBI lineage: Eukaryota > Metazoa > Chordata > Actinopteri > Semionotiformes > Lepisosteidae > Lepisosteus > Lepisosteus oculatus. The sequence continues at coordinate 6,118,964 of NC_090724.1, read as the reverse complement.
TCCTTGCTGCGATACTGAAGCTGCAGGCGTGTATTAAAACACCCAGACCCCGTTGAGCCCCAGGAGCTTCGGCACTAGTGCTTTTGTTTACCAGCAGGCAAACGCTTACCTGGTTCACTGCACAAAAATGATATCATACTTCTGCGATTTCTTGCCAGATTTTAAACGCACTGCCTGAAATGTGCCCACCACCCTGGCCACCTGAACAGGACAGCCATAACCTACTGTGGGAACCTCCAATTGTCCAGATCACAAATCGGACATCACAATTTGACAACCCTTACACACACACACACACACACACACTTTCCTGACACTCTCCAAATGAATGAAGCTTGTAAGGATGATACGGCAATCGTTACAAGGCAGTGTTGTGAAAAAGGTTTTATGGTGTGGAACCTCAAGACGGGGCCAGAAGCTCAGAGTGATAAAATATCCCTGCGTGTCTTGTCAAAAAAAATAATAATCCCACCATAGTTGGGTCCCTAAATAGCACTGTTTGAAGAAGCCATTTTTATAGATTGCTCACTCGTCATCAATGCGTCATTAAATGGCACACAGCAACAACAATGAAGACCTAAAGAGTCAGAGCGATGCATCTTTATAGTAAGGGAACAAGTAATAGGTTTATTCCATGCTGAAAAAAAGAAAGAAAGAAAGAAAACACAGGTGTTCTTCACATCTGGTGTTCAGGTGTTCTTCACACCTGAAGAAGGCTCCACGGCAGAAACGTTGCGTTTTCTTTCAGCATGGAATAAACCTATTACTTGTTCCTTTGCAGCCTACGCATGCTGACGCAGCTCCCCACCTGAACTATCTTTATCGTAAGACACCTTATCTACAACTGCAAGTTCCATCTCCTTCACCACAGAACGCTTGCTGGCAACGTGGAGAGGAAGGAAAAGAAAAATATTTTCGACTGACTGCTGAGCTCAGGTTTCTCTGTAGGAAGAGAAATGCCCTATAGAGAGGCAGAGGGGGACAGAAAAGAAACACAGCTCTTAAACCATCCGAGAGGTTAACCCTTCGATGAGTGGGGTGAGGAGAAGTCCGAACAGACCAGAGCAAACAAAAAAAACAACAGAGATGCACAGTGAAGTCGCCGTCATTGGCGGGACCATGCTACCTGGCTACATGAAACACTCTCACACTGAGCAGAGCACTGAGGCCCAACGGTGAAGTCAAACTCAGGGCTGAGTATGGAGGTGTAAGTAATCAAGACCCGAATGGATGGCTGCCTGATTTGTAAAGTTACACAGGAAGGTGTGTGGGGAAATATGCAAAAGCCTGTCCTGGGACTGTACGTGCGCAACTGATTTGAAAGTCCGAGACCTTGGAGCAGGAGACCGCGCTCACAGTTCAGTGACAGATCTGTTCAGCTTCGTTAGTGTCATGAAAGCCTTCAGTCATGTGACGTGAGGTCAGCCCCTGCAGGAGCAAAACAACATGGACCCCTCTCTCCCTCTCGCCCAGAGCTGAGGACGGCCGTCGCACTGCCTGTCTGCAAATCACAGGGAGCCGGGGAGGAAGGGGGCTGGGTGGGTGTTAGCTTAAAGGAGGAGGGGGAGAAAGAGGGAAAGAGGGACAGGGTGGGGAAAGCCCATAAACAAATACAAAGAGACCACAACTCGCACATCAGGACAAGAGTTCATGAAAAGGTCCCGTGTGTTCTGTCTGGGAGCTGTTTTGTCTTCTTTTTTTCTCCCTCTTTCTCTTTTTTACCACACTAACAAAATGCCACATGCTTCCCAGCCTTTTCTCCAGGCAAGGCTGTCTGCAAGCTGTGACCAGTCACTTGGGCTCCAGATCCCTGGAAAACTCCAGGCCAGATCACAGCGCTGACAGGAGCGCCGCCCTCACCCTTAACCAATGTATTTGCTGGCTGTGGAAGGCAGCCCATTCAATGGCTTCTTCCATCTCAGCACTGGAAAAAAAACAGCCCGCCGTTAACCCTTGCCGGCGTGGGGCCTGTCTTTGTAAAACAGCCAGGGAGCAGACAGCGGCAGCAGTAGCACGTTACAAGAATAAATGAAGGCAAAAACTGCTCGGATAGTAGGAACCTGAGCTCAAATCACCCCCTCCCCCCAAAACACACAACACACACGGAGTCACACTGTCTACAGGAAAAAACACTGCAAGAGTTAAGTGAAAGGATTATCTTGATCTCCCTGCTAATTTGTTTTCCCTGTGTAAAGTGGTTACAAACTGTAACAAAAAAACACCTATCGCTGACTGTCGGGAATTTTTCTTTTTAATCTGTAAGAAAACTCCTTCTCAATCCTGTTAATATCTTCTACAACAACAACTCCATTAGCCACCCCCACATCACTTTCTTTAATTAAAGGGATTTAGCAAACCGCTGGACTGTTTCTTGGAAGCACATAACCTTTTTGCCAAGTTCAGTGATAGGGATGTTTCGCTTAATTAAATACTGGAAAATGTATTTCACCAGCACTTTTCCTATAAGCTGTTTATGCAACACTAAACCACTCCTCTAAAGGTTAGTGCTCTGTGAGCAGCAACATTACACTATTATTTTATCAACATCCTTTGCGTCTGCAAAAACCTGCGCTTTTTTTGTTTTGGAAAATACTGCACAGAAATTTCTGATTACAGCAAACGTATTAATTTAGCTGATACTTTTATCCAAAGTGAAATATCACCTGTGAGTTGAACCCTCAACCTTCCACTTACAGGTCCAGAGCTCTCGCCTCTGTCACATTGCTGCCCAACTACACAACAGGTATTAGAGCCAGTTCAACACAACCGCCATACTGATCCGTTTACACTTGACCATTAAAGATAGAACCCACGGTTTTATTTCCACAAAGAAAAGATAAATGGATCCCAACACTACACTAGGGTCTCCTCAAAAATGGAGAAGTGCTGACCGTTGCAAGTTAGAAGAAAAAGAATAGATCAAAGGATAAAACACCGTATTCGAAATGCACAGTCATCCAAAAAGGGCACAGAAAGGAATGATGAAGATAAACCCAGCCCGATCAGCTGCTTGAGATGTGCCAGCTCAGCCCTTCTCCCCAGAAAGGAGGCAGCGAAGGCCTGCTGGCCAGAAGGAGACTCGTGCAAGAAAGGCGCGCCTGTCGATATGACAGGTGACACTGCGTCATTTGCTGCAGCCCAGGCAGTATGAACACTTTCCTTCCAAATGAACACCAGGCCCTGCATGATGGCGCCAAAGTGAGAAGCTATCAGATAATGCTGGAGTGCTTACAGTAGTCCATGGCCTGCATCATGCACATATCATCCCTCAAATACAGAACACTGCTTATGTCAGACTGTGTGAGTGTAGTCTACGAATGACTCTCTACAGTATTATATATATATAACTATTTGCACAAAACATTGCACCATGCTTGAATTAATTTTCACAACCAGATTAGCTCACTGTCCTGCTAGATTCAGCAAGGAACCTTAAAGAGCCCTTTTTGGATGCTTTCTTCGGAGAGTCTTCCAGGCTGTACGTGAAGGGGGTACCTGAGGAGATGCATGCTTCACTCCACAGCACACTGCAAGCCCCTCCAAGAGAGCTTCAAAGCCGCGAATCCCACAACAGCAGTTGACAATATTTCCATGAACGGATCACGCCATCAGGGGGGCTGATTAATAATCAAGAGCCAATAAACAAAGCTTCTGAATCTCAGCCAAGTCCGCACGGACGGGTGTCCCTTCGCTGCTCTCCACAGGACAGCTGTGGACAGATGTTGCAATGGGCAGCCAATGAGAACTAGGCACTGGAGCCAATTTATGGGGCTATGGACAATTCTGACTCTCTGGAGGTGGCATTTGTGTGTGTGCATGACATGCATGGCACAGAGAACTGGGGTTCACAGGGGACCTAATCCAAAAATCCACCCCCATCTTTGTCTTTTTAAAATCCTGGATCTATCAAACCCCTGTGACCTGAGCCTCACCCCTCAAGCTGAAGCGACTGCCATCATTAACGGAAGAAATAATAAGAAAAAACACGTAGGAAAAACAAAACAGCCATTCATTAACCCAGTGGCATTGTCTGGCGTTGTATATACAATAACAAGAAGTTGGCTCAGAGCACTCCATAATACTATTTTTATAAATGAGTGAGAAAAAACATGAAAAGCCAGGAAAAGCAGAAATGAAGAGGCGCTAGACACTGGCGATGTTCAAGTCATAGTTAGAGCTGCGAGATGCTGCAAAAGGCAAAAGCGTCTTGTTTTTCTCTTCGGCCATTCTCACCTTGGGTGCCCTCAATTATTTTCAACGGTTTCCCACAACGTCTCACTCCCGGTTTTAAAACGCTAATGAGGAGCAAACTGGCATGAGAGCAGGAGTCATGTGGAACGTGCAGGTGAGTGTTATGGAAACAGGCGTACCCACTTACTTCGGAGGGATTCCCATACTCAAAACGTTTGAGGGAGCAGGGAGCAACCTAGCATGGAAAATTAACGATACGAACAACTAGCAAGATGCTGCATGAGGTACACTGAATCAATTTCATGTCTGAGGTACCTCAAACTAGCAAACGTGCGCTACAAAGGAGGCGGTGGTATTATCCACTGGGACATATGGACAGATGAAATAAGCGTCCAGACGCAGGGCAGCAGTGTGAAGCAGTAGTCAGGGTTCAGTAGTTCTAACTGGACGATTGCAGGTTCAAATCCCGAGTGCGAGACAGCTGTTGCCCCCTTGAGCAAGGTACTCCACCAGGATTACTCCAGTAGTTACCCAGCTATGGAAAGGGGATCAACTCACAATCCCTTTGAATAAAAGTGTCAGCCACATTAAAGCAATGTAAATGCCATGACAACCACAGGGACCAAAATAATCCCTCCTACTGTGTCGAAGATGAGCCTGAATAATTTAAAAATGCACACTACTACTGCTTGCCTTTTCTTGTCCCGATTGCCCTTGCTGATGTCCATTTGTACACTCTGAAAGCCCAGATAGCCCGTGCTTAAGGAAGACATCACCACACTGACTCACAAGCCTCCGTGAACGCCTAGCCTGCTCCGTAACAGGCACCCACCAAGCTAACACTGCATTCATTTTTTTTTTTGCTGCAATGAGTAAAATTTTCCTGCAGGCTACCAAAACGAGATAGTAACAGTTCCATACTTGCTTGAACAGGCTTCAGGAGCGGTTTGCATTCAGAGCGATCCAAACATGAAACACACACCTTCTGTGGAGAACACAGCAGCACAAAAAGGCATGCATTAAAGGGAGGATAAATTAAGAGTATTAAAAGTTGTGACATTATGCAGATGTCAATTATTAGACTGTGATTCAACAGCCTATTTTGTTCTGTTTGCCTTTTGCTTTAATCCTGATCCAGCAACAAGCAAAGGAATTAAAAAGTTGAGTTTAACTGCCAGTTCGCTTACAGATGCACCTACATTATATGCCTCTGTATTCTGCTTGGACTGCCAGCACAGTAATGACTTTTACAGTATCTGCTGCCCGCAGACAGAGTTATGGATTACTAGGAGCACACAGTATATGAACTTCCCATTAGATGAGCTGTTAAATAAAACACCCGAAAAAAGCCCTTCCAAATATAAGTCTCCTTATATTTTGTATAGATGCATATATATTTACTATAATAGCAGAATTTGACAGGTCTACCCAATAAACAAAAGTACCCTGAGAGTGCATTCAGACAGCTGAAGATCTCATTCTTTTTCAATCGTTTGGCCTTGATGACAGCATGTGAACAATTGTGTAACGTCTGCACTGGGCAGAGCACTCAGGGTCATGTTCACGCCACATGCTGCTGCGGACACATTCATAATGAAAAACCTCTACTGCTCTGCCCTTGTTTCGTCAGGGGAATGAGGAATACTAAGGAGATGGGGACTTAACATTATGTAGAACGCTGCAACACACAACAATCTGAATTTGTGCATCACAGCATTGATAGCAAAAACCTAGTCTTTTTTAGAATAATTGACAGTGGTGTATTGTCCTGTTTGATTTGATACGCACGCATCCATCATTTATTTTTAAACAGGAATTTGAATAAGAGCTCCATGTTCCAGGTCTGGACAGGGCGCCCGGTGAATACACACTATCCTGATCTCCCTTTTCTTACACTGTGGAAAAGGCCACCTTCGGATTCTTCATGAGTGATCTGGGTTTTCTCCCGGATTCAAAAACGTCAGTGCCCGAGTCACTCAATTCTCAATTACAGTCGGGTAATGGAGGTTAAAATGCCTTTTCACAAACCCAAGCACCCCAAGCAGAGCTGAGCGGTTGGCTATATAAAAACTTTTTCACTTTGTCTCAGACGTCTCCTCTCTTAGCTCAACAGTAGCTATCTACTGTTTCAACTTGCCCTGCGTGCTTTCGTAAGCGCTACCCATGATACTCTTCCCTTACCACTTTACTTACCAGGTGCTAATATCGCACGTCTGTGCACTTTCAGGTTACTGAAACAGAGCCACTCCCAGAGCAAAGCAGGAGTACACTCCTGGACAAGACACTAGTCAATCACTAGGACACACGCAGGGACAATCTACAGACCCCAATGAACTTGCAAGGTGAGAAGAAAACCACCTGGAAAAAACTCAGAACACACAGACTCCACACAGATGGTGCTCTAGTCTACAACCGATCCCAGAACTCAAAAGCTGTGACAGAACAGTGTCACCAACACAATACCACGCAGTTATAGGTACATGTAGAATAACATACTGAGAGATAACAACGTTTTTTTTATTCCACTTACAACAGAGAGGTCAACAAACTAGGAATTCAGCAACAAGAACCATGAAAACCAAATTGAGAACACTATAGAAAAACGGTTTCCGGGATCATTAATAAGCCTTTTCAGAGCTTGAATGTCATCAGAAATCTCTTCTGCGGCTTTCGAAGCATTTGACTTCCATGTGTAATTGCACAGATGGAAAAAGGAGGCAAAGGGCCCTTCTGGAACAGAACCACAGCAGCTCTGGCACACTACTGGTCACGAGCCAAGAGAATCGCAGGAATGCCCCGCAGAGGACGAATTCACTGCTCGGCCATATTGTGTGAATCACCGGCAAAGGACCAGCCCGTAAAAAGCACGGCACCGAGTATAACGCAACAGCTCTTGCACTAACCCGATGAGGAAAGCGGATTTGTCTGCATTTTTCTCACTTCACCTCGGGTGAAAAGAAGGTTCAGGACACAGGACCAGGTGTTGTCTGATGACAAACAGGGGTGGAGCTGCACAGGAGGCAACTGTCCGCTGATGCAAATTCCGGCAGGTGTTGAGGATGAGATCATAAAGGGAAGCAACAGCACTATTCCAAAAGAGGAAGTGGAAAGCTGCTGAGAACTGAGGTGCAAACAAGACACACAGTAAAAACTAGTGCCTGGTAGGTGTCTGTTTAACAAAGCCCGGGAAACCGGGCATGTGGAGATGCAGGCAAAATATATATATATTTTTTAAAGTGTTCCCAGTGCCGAAGAGCTCCAATCTGATTACGGACTGCCTGGGGAGACCTGACTCCCAGGAATCTAGGAGCAGACCACCCACTTCCTCCTAGCTGCCCCCTCCTCTCTCGCGCACTCCCGCCACTCCGGCACAGACACAAGAGCGTTAAAACGCTGACTCGTAAAGACGTCGGCGCCAGGACAGTGGATCAGAAGCTCTACAATTTTACTACAATTTCTAGCTTGCATCCCTAAAGCACCCTCTTCCGGTCTTGTGCTTTTAAGAGTTATTAATCTGTGATCACGTGCACTGCAGGACATGGAGCTGATTGTCAGTGATAGCTTTGACCGGCTCGCATCCTGGGATGAGCCCTGATATCAGCACATCACTTACACCCCTGAATAAGCTATACAGGGGGAAGGGGCTTCTCCAGGTTGTTTGTCAATAGCTTTGCAAATTCTTTGAGGCATTTATTTAAATCTTGATTATTCTTAGGCGGTTTTCTTAGAAACCTCTCCCGTCACTGGACTTTTAGGTTCGTTGAGATTCTGAGCTCGTAATGCCTGGATGAAAGGTAAAAATGCTGATCTCTTGACCGGCTGCGTCTCCCGACTTCCTCGAATATAAAAAGAAGCGTGCCCAATAAGATGTAGACGAAAAAAGGGACGCAGTTCTCATTTCATGCAGGAGAGAGGCAGACTTGCAAGTGTCAAGCATGTGGTACGGACATGATCACCGCTGAGACCATTCGGGAGCTAGCCTTTCCTCCTCACTGCTGAGCAAAGATCCTTTACATCACAACCATTCAGGACATTTAAAAGAAACTGTGGATCTGAAGCTAAAAGGCGAACAGCACCTAGGGAGGCCCACTGATTCTTCTCTACTGCAGCTTTTCCCTTCCGCAGCACAGCTCCAACAGCACGCACGCGGAAAGAGCGCCGGCACAGTTCCCCAGGGGCCCAGAGAGTGACAGGGAAGCTGCCATTTGTTTGGGGAAAGGCATCCTTCCCGGAAGCGCACTTTGACATCGTAAACGCGGAACCCCTTTTGTGCTAGAGCTCTGGCCTGCCTGGCCCTGCCCACCCCCACAGGACTCCAGCCCTGTGAATTATTTACTCCTCAGCTCTTCCATAAAACCACAACCACTAGATCTCATTACAGAGTTTCTAAAAAAAAAAAATCAATGCACCTCAGCAATGCCTTTCTGCAGTTTGGGCTACTCTCTCCTCCTGTCTGCCCAGCAAATGTAGCCTGAAATAACACAAGCAGCCCATGCTTCTTTCCAAAGTTTGTGGCTTGCTCCATATCCCAGAGTGGTCACTGTACCAGCAGTTACATTCTGTCTCTGCTGGTCCAGCTGGTGTCCCCTCCCCACGCTCTGGCCAATCGAGATCGAAGATCGCCAGAGATCTCACTCCCTGTCCAGCTACCTTCTTCCTCCTGTCTGCTCTCCAACAACCTCAAGACCCATACCACCCTTCTCCTCTCAATCTGTGGTCTCTGCAAGACTCTTTCCCGCATTTGCCAACAAACTCAACAACAAGTGGCTGAGATGGACATTTCATTCGCATAACACTGTGTACGACGACGAGGCTCACTCCCAATTGGAAAAACGCATGACAAATAAAACAGATTAAACCGAGAAAAGAAAAAAAATGACAAAAGTGAGCAACAAAAACACTGCAACAGAACATGCCTTTCCGGCTGTTTACTCTGCCTTTTAATTAGCTGTACAACAAAATGCTTATTTTCCTCATGACAAACACAGGTACAGGATACCTAAGTACATGTCTGTGATTTCTGTTTTCCTATAGTTTTTGTGTTTTACTGATCAAGTACACTGAATCAGCACAGTCCCATTTAGCAGACTGTGCAACTGCCCAGCTTAGGTGCTTAGGTCTTAACCACCATAAATGGAGCGCAACGAACAGTTTTTATTTCATTAGAGAAAAGCACAGTACACAACAAGCAGAAATAGAAGAAATTTTCTTTCTGGAGCAAAACGCATCAGTTCTCATTAGGCAGGCAGTTCTGTGAAAACTTGTTTACGGGTTAAGCAATTTTCAGAATCTGTTGGAGGGGGAAATCTGGAGGCAGAACAGGAAGATTTTCTAATGCAGCCCAATCCCATCAAGCCGAAAGGGTGAAGAAGCACTTAACGTACGTTGAGCAGCAGGTTGCTTCACAGAGGTTTCTGGCTTAGTGACTGCAGCTGGGCAGAGCATGCGCATCCTTGATTAGAGGAACAGGCCACTTTTCACAAGGGAAAATCAAAAAGATCCGCAAATGCAGAACCAATCTGGGTGGATAGGTGGATATATTACTCCTCCAAAGTTCCCAGTAACTGAAACTGAACTCATTAGCCACTGAAAAAGAAAGGTAACAGGATTTGCTGTCAGCTGTGTGTTTCATCTTTGCTCTTACTCATTGTCCAAGCTGATGTTTTTGGAATTATTTACAATTCCCGATATCCTCTGCCATCAGACATCATCACAGCTCTATGGTCATGCACGCAGACGGCTAACGTCACCTCTAGCATGCCAGGTGACACAAGACCGCACCCTACAGAAGCTGCTAGGGCAACAATGCAGCACACAGCTGTCCCTTTCAGTAGCCTGTATAGGTCTCGGCCGAACTGCCCCTGCCCTGAAAAAACAAAGGAACTCGTCCTCAGGCTCCGTTCATTTAGGTGAGCGCAACAGTGAAGCTGTTTTTTGCAAAGCTGACCAATCCGGAGCTCGCCGGATCTCAATTCAAGCCACTCACTCACTTGATTTCTAGTAAATAAAGCTCATGTGTGGCTCTGGCGCAGCTCTCTCAAAAACACTGTGCTCGTTTTTAGGGCACCTAGTTGTGCTGCTCCCTTTACAAATATGACTCATCTGTCCCTCATTATCTCGCCAGATTTGGCAACACCTGGGTGATATACACTGATGTGTAAAACTGTTAAGACATCTTAGACACAGTCAGCAGATGCAGCAAAAGTTTACTTCAATACTCCAATAGAGCTCTGTACTTCTACAACAACTGTATTAATGCAGCTTAGTTTGGGTGGAAAAAAAACAAGCCTGTCATTAAGTAATCTGTTACTCTCACAGATTTCTTCTTTAAGAACCTTTAAAAACTCACAGCAAGGTAAGAACTATATATGAAAAGGCAAAATAAGGTGCTTAAGTAGCTTCTCCATCACATCTACCAATGAAATATGAAACTCGCCTCATCATTCCAATCCCTTTCTCTGCTCTTCATTTCTATACAGCAAAATATCAATTTTCTGTACGATAATACAGTTCCGGATTAACTTTTATCTTAAAAATAAAGCATTCAGAAGGTCAGTATAAGATCATCAGAAATGGGTCATATTGCCATAAAGGAGAAAAGACACAGAGTGAAAAGAGAAGAGCTATTCAAAATTTCCAAGACCTTTGCACAGCTGCATACAAAGTTAAAACACATGCATTTAAAAGGACTAACACAAACAAGAGAAGTTCATTTGCGGTTATCTGCCAACACTTCGGAGAAAAACCCCCCACCAAAAACGAGCGAGTGACCGGGACACAGTGTCTTGTGTCCATCTCAACCTTTGGCTCCGTTTACCAGGGCCACAGCAATGGCTTCAAACCGTTTGCCTCACCAGAAATAGATGCAGTCAGCCAAGAGAGGCAATTCCTAAAATGACCAGCCCTGCTACCCGCAGTGTCAGATGGCCTATTTTAGCCTGAATTGCCCACAGGCCCTTTGAAGACTCCAAACAACTGACCCCTAGTACAGTATAATTCAGTTAGCCACTGCTGGTTTAGGTCAACAGTCAATTATAGCAACACACAAAACTGTTCGCTGCAAACAGAAAGTGATGAAAGGCAGAGATGAAGACGACGAAAATAACACAAAAGACATGCATGTATCTCTTGTCAGCCAAAGACTACATTACATATAATACCATGAGGCTTCCAGAGAGATCAACAGCTGCATGAAGTGACTGAAACGCTTTCAAATTAAATGCGTGCCCTTCACTTTGTTAACCCCTGACCCCTAGCATGTCCCATCGCTGAAAAAAAGCAGCGTTGTGGAACGCACACACAGTAAGTACTCCAGCCAATTATTAAACGGTGCGGCCGTTTTAAGCGTGAGCATCTTTTGAGGCTATGGGAAACGGGTAGAAAAACGTGTCGGCTTGGACTCCGAGCTAAGGCACTCGGCACTGCCAGGGCATCGGAGGTGAACAATGGCGGGACATTCGGCTCTGGACAGAATTGGGTCGTGCCGTTTTGGGGACGCGAAGAAGGGGTACCCCTTCGATCCCGAGATGGAAAGGCTGAGCCAGATTCACAAAGCCTCAGGACAGCTTGACCCCAAACGTACAGATCAGCTTTTGGGGATACACCGCAGCAGAAGGGGCTCCCCTCATTTTCGAGTTGGCTCAGCCCAGAAGAACAAATGTCAAGGGGGCTCAGAAGGATGCCTTGATCATGCAGAGCCCAGGACACTCCCTCGCTGCGAAACAGTATGAAGCACAGGAGCCTGGGCACGTTCTTCACAGGAACAGCGAGATGGCACTGTGTGCGCTCAAGAGGGACTGCTCGGCCTGCTTCATATTCACAACACAGACTGTCGCAGACAGTGTGGCTTGGTGCCAGCAGAGCACAGCAAGGCAGTAGCTCCTGTCTTGGCGAAAGCTATAGGCTGCTCTACAGCTGTGCGACAGAGCCCCGCGCAAGATGAGCTTGCCGTTTGTCCTGTTCAGCGTGGCGTTTAACCTTTCTCATCTCCTCTTCTACCTCCTGTTCTCCGTCAGAACAGGCCCCTACTCCACATTTCAATCCCCAGCCCCAGGCCTCGCTGTCCCCTGACCTCATCGTAAATCCAGCATCTGCTAAAGCATCAGCAGAGCAGCCCAAACGCGAAGCGGCACGCATCCGAGCAATCTCCTTTACTTCACTCAATTTTGCCTTTCTGACTGCTGTAAAAAAAAAAAAGCCTGCAGACCAATATCCACAGTAGCTGAGCAACGCTGCCGTTTCAAGCAGCTCACCATCGAGCTGTTCGGGTTGGAAACTCAGACATTGGTCAGGCCTGATCTCCATAAATCAATTGTGCTATCTGCGGGGTAAGTGCTGACATTTCCCTTGCCTGATGAAGCCTGATGAGATCATTTTGTTAGCTACCAGGTTCGTGTCCCAAGAGCAGGAAGGCTTGGATGTTAGTTATTCCACTCGTCTAACAGGTCGCTATCTACCCTCTGAGAAGGCTGGGAATGGCCACAGCTCCTTCTGTCTCATGGGCACGGACTAGATAAAACAAACCTGGAGACAGCAGGTGCCTTCATTCCCAGTCCAGCCCTGTCCAGACCTGCAGACAGCCCACAAGGCGAGAGAGAAGCTCTGGCAGCTCTGACAAGGGTCTGTTCCTGCTGAAGGCGGTGTGGGTGTCCCAAGCTCTAGCACCCAACGGGAAAGGTCAGCGATTGAGCTCCAGCCTTGTCACAACATCCTGCATCACTCACCACCACACAACACAATAACCGCAGTGACCCCCTTCCGATCCCTCAAGCAGTTATTTGAGAAACATGTAGCTTTGTCCACGTTTTAGCTATCTGTAGACACGCAAAGATGACATTCCACAACTTTAACCGATCCCAAAGGGCAACATGTAGCCCACTGTAGTATAAAAAAGATTTTTGCCAGGCGGGATTTGCAAACATTCTCACATCTCTGCCCGATCTACTGTTTGTAAAAGGCCAGTGGTATCCTTTGGGATGAAAGGAACTATGCAAATGAAAGGAATCGTTATTATGGTCGTCATCATCATCCTCCTCCATTGGCTTTCCCCAACCAGAGGAGAGCTAAAAAACAGGAACATGGGGGAACATGCCAACTCCACAGGGAATCAACACCCTTTGAGGCAGGACTACTTACATGGGCTATGGGCTGACTGCCAACAGGGGACCTAGGTCACCGCACCCACATGATCAAGCTCTCCCAGGGGGGCTGGTGTGGGTTTCAGATGACTAGGGTAACCCCCCCCCCCCCCCATCGTCTCCGCGTTTCCACAAGGGCTGCAGAGCAGGAGAGGATACTAGATGGTGGAAGACTGAAGGAAATGCATGTTTCAGGGGTCGCTGCGCCCAGTCCTCCCCTCCAACCACACAGGCACAAGGACAAGGTGAGCCGGGTACCAACTAGCCATTCCCAATTCCAGAGAGAGAGGGGTATTACAAAATCTCAGACCTAAAGCCAGAGAGACAAAACCTGAAGAAAAAAATGGAACTTTTAGTTTGCACTTCTTGACATGCAGAACTGCTTCTGCTCTAAAAGGGAAGGGGAAAAAAATATTTAATGGGATCCTGCCCAGTTGGTGTTTTAGCTCCATGGAAAACATTAGTCACTTGCTTTCGCACTTAACAAACAGTGATAAAAAAGCAGTACTTATGTGTACAAAAGGTACAGTAGTTCCCACTTTTAATACTTCATTTCACAGCAACGCATTCTAAAATAAAGTGTCCCTATGTAAAACAAAAAAATATTCTGGAACCCACCACAGGCTGCTGCTGCTCAGGAAAGCCAGCTCATTGTGTATTTGATCAAGGTTGTTTTCGGTTGCAACATGCGTGAGAGTTTCTCCTCTAACAGCAGTGTGGACATGGAGCGAGGGGACAGGAGGAGCTATACCTGCCAGCACACAGGGGCCTGCTCGGGAGGGGTTTCTCGCTGCGGCTGACTGAAAGGACTTGATGGAGAAATGAGGAAGCCTGGGAGGCATTAAGGTCTGCCGGCACACTTTCATCAGCTCAGCTACCTTAACGAGTTAATAAGGAGCATGTCCGCAGCTTCAACACGGCTAAATAATCTTTTCCATGACTATCAGCTGCAGGAAAACCAATCGGCAGCCAGGCTCTTGCGATTCGGGATGCTGAGTGGCACTCGCTAACAGCCTGCAACAAGTGAACAGGACATGGGCACCCGTGCAGCAGATTAAGTGCTGGCAGACCTCCCTACTTCTGTTCTCGTCCTTCAGATCAAAAAAGAAACAAGCCAGCAGCACAAAACAATTTCCAGAGGAATACAAGGCAGCACATGTGTCAGGACTAAGCCCACATAAGAACCCTTTTGTACCCACTGCTCGAGGCTTTCTGTTCATTTAAAAAGGCATGGGTAGCGCTCATGCATATAGCAGTTTAGCAAGGGCTACAGTTGTACATGTAGTTAAAAATCTAGGGGGAACTGCATATTGAAACTCCTGCTCAGTATCTGCAGTAAAAAGTACCATACTGCAAGCTACTGCAGACCTACAGTGCAGCTAGTGTGTACCTGAGTGATATGCCTGAGAATGATAACCCACTCAGAGCTTTTGAACAATTCCTTTTCTCCTGAAGAATGAACTCAAGAGGAGGAAAACCCCTGTTTCACAATAGATGTCTGAACTAATTTAATTAGGATTCCAGATGTTTCGTATTAATTGGAAAGAAAGTCGAGAGGAAAACTCTCAGCACAGAAGCAGCCCGTGGACCTAATCTTTTACTCATAGCGTCACTCCTTCTGTGCTATCCCGACAGACACCAGCTTGTACCACCCAATGTTAAAGATTAACTGCAGCCCCACCGACCTACAGGGAGCTGGTAAACAAGTGCTTCTCCCTCAGTCACCTGACCTGTTCAAGCCCTGTGGATAGAGAGAGAGGGAGGGAGAGGAAGAGACAGAAGAGATGGGCAACATGCTGACAGAGGAACAGACCTCGCGTGAGTAAGGACAGAGCAAGCAGGAAGGAGAGAGGGAAAGTACAACAAGGTTCTAGGAACACAGCTCTTCAATGGAAATTCCAGTGAATTTGTTTTACCGTTGTACCAAGAAAAGCTTCACCAGTGAAACGTACACACTCCCTGGCCCAACGGAAGAACACAGTCTGTACACATCGGCACTGGGGGGGCTGGCCTAGCCCAACTGTAAAATTTTCTTTGCAACTGCAGGCAGTCAGGAACGGCAGTGCACGCCAGCACCCCTCCCCCTTGTGCACTTGGTTTTGTTTTCACATCTGAGTTAAAGCAATGCGCTTACAAATCAATAAAGGGGATTACATAAGAGTGTGGACATCACTTTCAAATCTGAAAAACACATTTATTAGTCCGATAAAAAACAGCAGCAATTACTAACCAGTAAACAAGACAAATTTGCAAGCGATAAACTACAGATCTTGAACATGGCAGGTACGTGTTATCCCCCGAGTATTTGTGTTGTTAATCCCAGTAGGAGAGGTCATTTATCCTGGTACAAAGGAACTGGGGATCTCTCCAGCCAACAGGAATAATTTCAAGAAGGATGGAAAACAGTTGTGCTGCAGGATTTTCAAAGCAGGCAGGGAGGGTGGGTGGGGGGTACTAGTTGTCACGCTGGGTAAGATAAACATTATCTGAAGAGACCTTGGCTGACATGACAGAATTAAGAACGGCAGTGCCAGGGTAGCCTGCCACAACTACTGTAACTCAGCTTCAACAGCTTCAGCTTGGGCTGTGGAAGCCGGGACAAGAACACAGCCATGTTGTTGAAGTCCATAACCTAGCTACTTTAGGCTCAATTCAAGCCCTGATCCAGGCCTCTACTGACTATACTAATAAAGATATTACAAAATGTTTAAGAGGACATCATTCAGGTACAAACTGACACATGGGAGTACTAAAGGTTACAGATATGGCTGGAGGAGATCCTCCAACCAGGACAGGAGGCACTAAGTTTTTGGGGTGGGTAGTGAGAACAGGTTATCCAGCCATTAGGAATAGGCAGGTTCTCAATGATGATGGTATACCCTAATGCATAACAGAAACCTGGTTTTCAAACACCTCTTCTGCTACCCAAGCAATGGAAAACAGCAGGTCAACAGCAACAGTTAAAAGCAAAGCTACACTGCATGTTAGGGTTAGGGCCTGCATAGGGCCTGTGCAGATCCTACCATCCTCTGCCGGCCTCCAACGCTCCAGAGCTTGGTAGAAAACCCCCAGAATCTGCTGCCACAGCCAGACAGAGCAGGTGAGGGGTAGAGGTGCCTGCTGGACAACAAGGCCGCAGTACAGTAACCCACCCCGCGTCCCAGGGCAGCTATTGAGAACTGCCGGAGACGGAAGGCTGAAGCTGGCAGGCAAGCTCTCCGCGCTGTCTGCCCCAGACCGGGCTTTCATCTGGGCACCGGAATGGGCATCTGTCAGCGGATCTGCAGCCACTGTGACGTTACCCGACCGAACCCCCCCCCCACATCCTGCCAGCCCAGCCCGCGAGGGGAGCAGGGCGCGGTGGCGCCCCGAGAAGGAAGCGGTAAGGCCAATGGCGCACGCAGCATGACCCAGGAGCCCAGTGACGCTGGGGAAGAGGAAAGCCCAGAACCAGATTGGGCTCGAATCACACCGCCTTCCCAGGTCCCGCAGGTGCAGCTTGAGCTATTTGCAGACACCGCCACAGCGACAGCTATGCGTCATGCCGAATGATGGAGTGCAATTTTTCCCTTTCCTTTTTTTTCTTGAGAAAGTACTGTGGGAAACAGCAGGGAAGGACAAGGGAAGGATGTTTCAATCACTTGTACATTGTTACCACGAATAAGTTAATGCCAATACTGTACATTAAAGGGGGGGGGGAGGTTTTCAAAATAAAGAAGGACCATCTTCCGTAGTGTTTTTTTCCCCCTCCGGTTAGGACTTTTTCATCTTTTGTAATCAACTCCTCTGCCCCAAGGCCGTGTAAAACAAACATCTCGGAGAAATGCTTTTATGTCTAAAATGATACATCCGTTGTCGCCCCCACACGCAATGGTAATGGAAATGGCAAATACTCTTTAAAAACATTCAGAGAAAAAGTGCTGAGTGTGTGCTGCCGGCCAAGACTACACTTGCAGCAGAGCATTCCTAGGGTCCAGCTCGCCTGCGATTGCAACAGATACATTAAAACTACATTAGCTGCTGCACCGCTATGGAGTGACCAAAGCTGCGTGAGTTACTGTTCAAGCCCTTGGGGTGGGTGGGCTGAGACAGTGTAGTGAACGGAATCAGGAGCCGAAAGGTACGATCAGCATGGCCACAGCCAACCTCCGATATTTACAAAGGCAGAATTAACCATGCGCTGTGCTAATCGACAATTAATCGCCCCGCTTCTGGCAGGGGGGGGGGGGGGAGCGCGTCTGTCTGCGAACGTTTTCCTATGGGAACGACCGTGCTTGTGGCGTCGGCAAAGGCCGGAGAAAGGCAGACGGGACAGGACCACAGCCATCTCACCGCTTCAACGCCGAATGAGCGACATGCGGAGTCCTTACGCCGGCAGTAAATCTCTCTGGGACCAGATCTGACAGTTTCACCCCTTTTAAAAACACTGAGGGGAGAATTTCCAGAACGCAACAGTAGGGTATTAGGGTGCAGGTACACCCTTTGGCGAGCAGTTAGAAGTCATGCAAAAATCAGCCTCCTACCTACTGAAGGCAGACAGTCCACACACGTGACTGCGGTCAGCGGTCTGCTGTTTTTCTTTCCTGCAACGCTCATATTTTAACTCGAATCCATCTCACTTCCCATCAATAAAAAGCAACATTCTTGTAGCATATAAGGAAGCAAATATGGAACAGTAAATTTCATTAGGGAGGGCTTGTTAAGCTGGTAATACGGTTATGCTGCAGAGAAGAGCGAACCCTCTCCCTGCTTACTATGGGAGCCTGCATCTTCTCACAGAGCACGCTTCCTTTTCGGCGTCTTCCCCAGATCAATCACGCAAGCTAATTCAATGCTATCGGCATTTGACAGCACTGGGTTCCGCATGAAGGAAGGCGACCAGCATTGGTCACACCTGCGCAGCAGGAGTTACTTAAATAATGACAAAATGGAAAAGTGCAGAGGACAGTGACAGGGTTAATGTACCCTAAAGGGACGTAAGAGATTTGCATCAGACCTTCCTGTAGACTCATTGAGCTCAACACGCTCAAGGCACGGAAGTAGGGAAGCAAATTAGCCACACACAAAGCACCTACGATCTGCGCGCCTCTCCTGGATGAATTGGGATTGACAGTGAGGTGCTGGGTGCAGGAGTGCTCGCACTGCTCTCCAGTCTTCCTGTCCGAAACGTTTGGATCAGCCCAGCCAGACAACAGCAGCAGCCCGAGATGAGAGGGGAAAAAGGAGGAGTGGGAGAGGATGGGCACGTCAGGAAACAAACAAGCATGTCTAACAGAAAGGTGGAACGGCTCGTACTGCTTCTCAAGGGAAGCCCTAAATCACCTCCACTGCAGTTGCCACGCAACAGAGTTGTCAGATGCGGACGACAATAGCCGAGGCTGTTCTTTCTGTGCTTTCCTGACACGTTGTTTTCGTTCAGGAGAACGGCGCTGCTTTCAGGCCGAGAAACAAAACAAGTCCTTATCTGCAGTGTCAAGCCAACAACCTCAATGTTTAACTATCCCTTCCTGAAGGGGGTGGGGGGGGGGGGGGTGGACTTCAAGGCGGATCACAAAAACCCAGCCAGACCTGTCCCAGGTGCACCTTCTCAACCACACCTGACGCTTCCTCTCGCAGAACACGGGTGAAAAGCAGGAAAGAGGCCCAGTACTGTTCCGGTCTTGCTTACAGCCTCTCGCACAAGAGGAGCATAACAAACAGCCAAACAGCCGCCTTCTTTTGTTACACGTGCGAGGCTTCAACTGAGCCCCAGCCGAGATTCCTCTGAAAAGGAATGTGTTTCAATGACATTCTCAATTCGTTCAAATGTTTTCTTTTCGCTTTAATAAACATTTGCTGTAGCCCATCAGATCCACAGGCTAACCGCTCTCTCAACCTCTCTACCCCAGTAAGCTTTTTTTAAAAAACTTTTAGTACTTCTCCATAGATCGGTTGAGACAACAACCACAAGACGGCAGGCTAAGAATCCCTAACACAATGGGAATTGTTTCGGAATCCGCTGTGGTGGACACACACTCCTTACCCTAAACGCAGGCCTGAGACCTGGCCGGTGACAAATCCGCATGCTGAAAAGTGCAAAACTTTAAAAACAAAATTCATTAAAAACAAACAACGGCAACATACTACTAACTCTGGCCTTTAGAGGCTACTACACAATTACTTTGCGTGACAGTCAGCAGTCGCGTCCAGCCAATCACCTGCCAAGCCTTCCTAACCGAACCGTGCTCACTTTTTTTTTTGTTGTTACCCTCAAGAGCTCAAACTACAGGCGACAAAGCGCAGGAACACCTTTCCAGCTCCAGGCGTTCCAAGGCAGAGCCAGCACATTTCCCTTCCAACCTGCGCCTTTGCGTGCGGAAGAAAACAGCCCTCTCTCCCCACTGCCGTGCACATGCCTCGTCTTGACTTACGGCTTATAGTGAGAGGTTTTATTGCTGCCCCCGGGGGCAGAAACTGAGACTGTTCCAGTCACGCTGGCAACAGCATTTGTCATCAGCCTTGACAATTCCTGGCAGGGACCCAGCTTGTGCCAAATCGCCCAACAAAATAAAAACCAAAATTAGAAGCCGAGCTCTCATCGTCACAAGGCGGTGCATGATTTCTGTTGCTTTCTCTAGTCTTGGGCTCCCTGGGGGGGGGAAACTGTGTAAATGTGCACAGGCCTCAAGTTTAAGCATTACTGGGACACTGGTAATTCCCAGCAGGTCCTCCCTCATGTGATTAATGTATTGTGGGCTGAAGATAATCACATGAAGGCCCAGGGATTGCTGGGCTTGTGACAATAGTGTAAACTGAGAGAGCACAGACTCGCACCAGCACTTGGGACCGGAAACAATAAAGAAGAAAAACAGCACGACGTGTGACAAGGACATGGAAGTTTTAGACTCTCTGGTAAAAAAAAAAAAAGATGGGCTTTTTCAAGTGTTCAAATTTGTGGGAACAGACGCACAACTAAGGCAAGGTTCAAGAATTAGCTGTTTTTTTTCATGGAAAGAGTACCAAGGAAGAATCGTCACCACATTGAAAGGTAATGCGACAGGGGTTTCGTGCACGTACCCCTCCGGGAAACCCAGCAAGAGGCCTGCCTCCTCCAGCCAGCTGGGCCAGGGAGTGAAGAGCAGCTCCCGGCTCTCGGAGGAAGACTGGGATCCGAATGGACCGACCCCCGATGATGAATATCTACACCAGGCCTGTTCACGGCTCCCTCAGCTGCCCCATGCCTTTGCCGAGGCTCCTCTAGCCAAGACTGGTAAGTGACTCTTGCGAGACGTCTTTTTGTGTGCGCGTGCATGTTAAGATGGCATAAGACTTGCAAATGCCTACTGGAATGCGGCCGTGTGCTGGTTCCCAATTAAAATTCCAAGCCCATGACAAGGGGGGGGCAGTCAGTCGCCTGTGAATAAATGATTAGGCCCAGACAGGCAGGGAGAGCTCAGAAGAACAGAGCTGGTAGATGAATATTTTTTCTTAACTGTTCACAAAGTCAGGGCGTCGGTGGTTTGCCATCTGCCCAGGAACCTATATGGAGCTGAGCGTCATGCACATCCTCTAATGTGGATGGATCAGTGCGATTAGCTTTTAGCACTCGCATACCTGTACTGTGATGTAGGTGTATCCCCTTGGGTAACACTGGTTTCAAATTTGGTCAGCTGAAGGGGAGACTGAAAACATTACGCCTACATCTCGTGTCAGAATAACCGGGCTCGGGCCAGTGGATTTTGATGACGTTCTGTTCCTTTGTGCTCAAGCCTCTGCCGGTCATTTGTGACGATGTCCCGGGGAAATGCCAGGAGTAAATTCTAGACGAGAGGTGTCACACCTCACAGGTCGTCCCCAGCGACCCAGCTTTATCCTCAATACTGTCAAATAAGCAGCAACTCAGAATGCCTTAGTTAAATACCATTTTAAGAGGAAACCCTTCTACCCTCTCTCCATTTTCTCAACGCTTCTCCCAGTTCAGGGTTCCAGGGGAGTTGGCCCCTAAGCCAGCAAGAAGTGGATGCCAGGTGGGGACAGGGCACCAGTCCATTGCCAGGCGCGCACACCTACCAGTATGTTTCCGGACCGTGGGGTGGGGGAAGGAGCACCCGGGGGGAGACTCACACAAACAAAGGGAGAACCGGAATTGAGCCCGTGGCCACCAGGTAAAAAAAATATAATTGAAGTAACATGAACACGTCGTCTTCCGCAAGCTGTTGTTCCTGGACATTCTGCTTCCCTGTCGTTCTCACCCCTCCCTCCCGGCCCCCGCAGGTACTATCACCCATCACGATCAGAGACGGCACCCTGTCTCCTTCCCCTCTCCGTCTCTTTCATTACCCGTTGGGGAACGGCCAATGGCAGCCCAGCAAAGGTGAGGAGTAGCGCTCAGTCATCTCAAGAATTCAATTGAAGAGACGGCCGTCTGCAGCAGCCCTACCTGTTGAGATGCAGGAATGTGCCAGAATGCGTAATTATCACCCAGAAGCGAAACCGTGCCTCGCACCTGCCCGAGGCACTGGGCCCAGGGCGCGCGGCGGTGTGGCGCTGTACCTGCACGTCGCTCCTCCTCTGCCCTCTCTTCGATTCGAGCGCCCCCCTCCCTACCTCCCCAACTAACAGAGCAGCCATCTTTCCCAGTAACATGAGCCGGGCCTGACATGTATGGTCTGTCATGCTCGAGGCCCAGAAATTCCAGCGTGTCTGCATACCGCAGCGCAAGAGGGAGGGAGGGAGGGAGAGAGAGGGGGGGGCGGGGGGGGAGAGGGAGAAGAAACGGAGGAAGAGACACAGGGTGCAAGAGCAGGAAGAGAGAGGCAAAGCGAAGGTGAGCTCATTCTACACATCCATTTTCCGGTCCTAGTGGGGATCTTCCATTGCTACTCGCACTTCTCATACCTGTTCAGGACCCCAGCAGAATGAAAAAAGTCCCACAGGGTGAAAGTAGACGTAAAACACATCGTTTCTGCGTTTTTTGAAAACAATTCCAATTGTTTTGTGAAAAAGGCCATTTTTTTCTGATGGGTCCCCACACTTGACAGCAATATGTGCCCAACCGAACCTGACACCCCAGCCAGAGCACCCCCAAACAGCACAGGTTTCTCTCCGGTGAAAGTGATTTAGTACGTATAACCGGCAAACGCTTGAGCCAGAAAGAAATTAGGTGGGGGGAAAAATGTTCATTAGAACAAGGTTCCAAAGTAATTCACAACTCCGGTGCCATGATCAACACGCACTGTCTCTGTCAAAAGGGACAGATGTATATCATGAAACAAGTTTCTATAGTTTCATGTTAAAAGCTCAAATACAGTACATTTCTACTAGTATTCAGAAAGCCAATCTGCCAGTGAGGCCGCTGACCTAACCTGATCCCATCTGGTTTGTTTTTTTATGGAAGCAAAGAGACTTTTCTTATTGTTTCAGGAGAGTTGCCACAGTAATGTCATCCTTCACTGGACATTGGGGTAACCGACATGGGTGACACCTGTGCAAGACACACTGCTCTTCAGAGAAGCATTCCAATAAGCATGGGTATGTCTGTCAGCCATTTCCCTCCACGGAGGGAAAAATCCATGGAAACTCTTTGCCACGGATATCTCGGAGAAAATCGCAGCAGGGTAGACTGGCTTCTGATCTTATTTATGAAACAGTGAAGTGGAACAGGTCAGAGGGCATGTACAGGAAAGGGGGCTGTCACAGAGGAGGTAGCCTAGGAAGACAGTGGAGGTTCGTCTGCTGGACGGCTATTGTTCAAGTGAGGGCACTTGGTTGGTAAAACAAATATTCATTTCCAGGATGTCAGAAGTATGTTCTGTTGCCACGTGAGGGGCCGGCCCTGCCCTCCTCCTCCTCCCCCCCCCCCTTCCAACAGCGACAGTTTCTTGGAATGTCTTTCAAGCCGGACTGTCCGGCACCGGATGGGAAACTGCTTAGCGCTTTGCCCCCGGAGGGCCGGGGGGTCAGCTCAAGGTCTCGTTCTCTAGAGAACCGAGACGTAACTCGCGCCACATCTTCCTGACTGCTGCGTGCGCGGGATCCAAACCCACACACACACACACCTCCCAGCAACCCAACACCAGCGCAGCCAGGAAAGAAAGATGCCACTTAACCCTCCTTGGATCCAAGGAGGAGACGCTTCGTTTTCTCAAACCTTCTCCTTGTTTGCACTCAAACGTACTGTAAGTGCAGTTCCAAGCACCTCTGGGCGGCAAACCCTTCCAATGCCATTTTTTTAAAGAAGTTTCCTTTGGTATGTACAGGCTCTGGGATAAAAAGATCGATAGGCCAACATACAGACTGAGAGAAAGACATGGATATGCAAGGACAGCAATGTTGCCACCCACCAGTATGACCTGACATCTCAGAAGACAACTGCAGGAAATAATATTTAAGAGAAGACTTTCCCCTCATCTTTGATGTCAATAAATGTTATAGTGACATTTGCACAGGGATTAAAGACATTAGCAGTGTTCTGAACCTTGTCGGATGTTGTTGCAGGCTGGGGAAAGAGTTTGCACTTGGATTAACTACAGACAAAAGCCCATATCCGGCTCACACACACAACTTTGCCTTGCTCTTCCATAAGTTTGTCAGTTGCCCATGGGCTCACAGCAAACAACGTCACTCAGCCTCACTAGACCGGTAGGATTTTGCATCACCTGGATTTTGAGGGGGGGTGAGGTCACTTCAACAGGCTCAGCACAAGCCTGAGTCATACCTCACACCATCTCATTTAAGCTATGTGCCCTTCTTTAAAAACTCTAAACTACACAATTTTGTTACTTAGATTTAGTGGTATTTACGCCTTCTGTTCCACTAGAAGATAAAGTAACCTCTGCTTCAAAGCATTTCCAAACTCAACTAATGATAGCGCACTTAATAGCTGTGAATGGGAGCTAGTTTCATCATGATTACAAATGCATGTACAATTGCTCCTACAATATAAAGAGACCTTTAGACAGACACAGACCAGGGGTCTCCAACCCTGGTTCAGGAGATTCCTGTTCCATTAAGACCGATGAGTAACCTGTTTTTAAAGATTAGCAACACCTGTACTAATCATCTACTACCTATTCAACTGATAGAATTCCGGCTGGGCTAGTGCTCTCCCAGCTCAGACAGAAAGCCTCCTGCTGTAGACAGAAATACTGATGGGAAGGAAGTGGGAAGATGGAGGGATACACGAGGATTGGCTCTCAGGAAGAAAGAGACTAGGCTGGCTTTCCAGTGCTTATGCAGTAAGAAAGCTTCTGTAAACATGCTTCACAGGTTTTCCAAAGATCTGGGCTTTTGGAATTGAACAGCAGAGATGGGCTCAGTTTGGGCAAGCATAGTCTGTGCTGGTGTGTGCTGACCTGCACACACTGCAGCCCAGCGACCAGACATCTTGGGTGCCTTGTCGACATTCACTACCACCACTTACAAACAGAAAAGGAACGGGGGGGGATCTACTTGCAACTGGCTCAGGGTTAGGTCTCAGAACGCCTATTGGGGGGTGAGGAGAACAAACAAACCAAAAATGACTAGAGCTTAAAAGAGAAAAGCAGCAAACCCATGATGCCAACAGGAGCTTAGTAAAATGCTTAAAATGCTTCAGATTCCAAAATGAAGGTTCCTGCAGTTTAACCATTAAGAATACAGCTCTGGCAGTGGAGCTGTACTGGAGCACTTGGGCTGCCACCGCATCAACCAGGTGGGGGCTACATAGGACTGCCCATTACCTGTAAAGTGCTCTGAGTGTCCGGAAAAGCATTATGCAAGTGTGATTAATTATAACGAGCAGAACTTGACTAATGATCGTCTTTGCCCTTATGCACAACGGTTGGAGGAGCAAAGAGAAAAGGACTCGGTCACGTGCCGGCCCTGAACACTCAGAACACCCAGAAGCAGACACTTATTTCGCTACAGGTATAATTTCAGCTGACCCCCATCGCAGACGAGGTTTCAGGTATTTCTCGTTTCCCCCCCCCCCCTTCGCTTCAAGTCAGGTGCCGAGCCCACAATTACACATTTTTCAACGTGAGGGAGCAGACTCTCCTGTGAGGGCTCCAGCTGTCCTGAAACGGTTTCTGTCACCGAGTCATGTACAGTCAGGCTGGAGAAGCCTGTGGTTCGCTGGCTGGGAGACGTGGTAGGGTATGGGGACGGGTATTATCGCCCTGCGCAACGCAACACGTCAGAGGATGGAGTGCACACCTGGTTTGCCCTGAATACAGACCTCACAGGTACACTGAAACAAGCTACATTTAAGCCCAGCTTGTCAGAAAGCCTTCAACAAGGGCCAGCATTCTAAAATCCTCCAAGACCTTTCTCTTGCTTTGTATTTAAAGTGACTGAACACCATTATCAAGCAAAGATGCCAAAAGGGATCTTGGGAAAACTGTACTTTTTGTTTGAGTGCAGGTCAATGCTTACATCAGGCCTAGGAAGCCTGGAAGCCTTTGAAATGAAGAATCAAAGCGGCTGTAATTGTTGCTTTGGAAGCATTTTTATCTCAGCAGAATTCAAATACTGCTGCTTCAGCTGCATTTTTTTCCTGTGTGCTGCATCCTTGTAAATATTCGCCCAACATTGATTTTGCCTCTACTCTGTAACTTCACAATCTATGGGCCTTGCGCACTTTGAGGAGCTGGTCAGCGGCTCCGATTGCACAGATACCTTCTAGAAGGCTGCAGGGCCTGCTGGGGTCCCTTTCCAAAGGCGTGAAACTGCAGAGGAGGCTCTATCTATTCATGAGAGAGCTGGCTCGAGCTCACTTCCCCAGCTGGAAGCAGCTTTGATCAGGCGTTTCTTGCTCATCAAAGTCCCCAGTTCAACTGAGCCGACTTTGTGCACGCAAATTTTTCCCTGCCACTTACATATATGCAAAAAGAAGGGAGGAGGGCTGGAAAAGCAGAGATCCTAAAGGGCAGAGAACCTCTAAATCGTTCATATGCGAGTGGGGCGTTTGCAATGACCGATGCCATGTTTGTGTGCACTGCCTGGTAGGAAAGCCATGCAAAATCTAAAGACTCGCAAAACTTCTCACTTCTCTCGTTTGTTTTTATTTCCCCTGTATTTCATTAATGTTCCAGCTCAAAGCACTCTTCCACAAATTGCACGCATTACCTTCAAACATGCTAGGAAGTGTAAAACCATCCCTTTGCCACAGGGACAAAAAGATGGGCCTCCTACTAGGCATCAGACATCGTTTACCCAAAGGCTCGATCACACATTATCAACGCAAGGCGACGCGTCCTTTTCATTCTAGTTACTGGTACGCGGAGCCAGGTTGCAACATTAATGTTTTCAAGCATTCTCACCTTGGACGTGGAAATACGTCAAAAGACCGGGCTCCCGGATGTTAACAGAGCCTGCCTGCCGGAGGAAGTCTAAATTTCTTGCCTCAGCTGTTGGTAATGAAGAGCCAGATTCTTAACGGGATGGTGCGGTCTTTTTCTGGTGAAAGATGGACAGTCGCTCCTTGCCTGGAGCGCCACAGACCAGCTCTACAAAGTTGAAGTAAAAAAAAGAAACCGCTCTAGGACTGACAGCCACCATCTCTAATGCAATGATTACACGCACAACAACCATTTCCCTTCCCAATGACCTACTGCATTATCTGTTGGTCTTAAAAACAACTGCAGTGACCTAGTAACTCGCAGAGTCATTTAACGGGTGCGCCCATCACAAGACCCCCTTGATGACCGGTGAGAGCATTTGCACAGCAGGTCATTTGATACTTAAAAGAAAACAAATCTAACCCCGCCGGCTGGGGGACATGTTTTGATCATGCTTCTCGTTACACAACCCCTCCTTCTGCATGAACCCCCAAACACCAAAATCTCTCCTTATATCCTGCAGTGCACAAATCTCCCAGGGGCGCACACAACACAGCATCACCTCGGCCCCGTCTCAGTCCCAGACTCCAGCGACATTCCCAGTGGGTCCATTCGGAACGAGCAAGTAGGAACTGCTCAACAATGGGAGGAAATAATCGAAAGGCACGTTCTGTGAACTTTTTGACCAACTATTGTTGCGCGCCGAGATTGACCTGGCGCCAGCGCTTCCTCCAGCACGCAGCTCGAACCCGGGGGGGGGGCCGGGGGCAGCGCCTCTGTGCTGGGAACGACCCGCGCTCGCACTGCAGCTCACATCACGGGCTGCTCCCCTGTCGCCTAGCAGCAGGGGAAAACAAGAGCTGTCCACAAGCACCCGGGGTTATTAATACTAGACTGCTCTTCCTCGTCTGGCCGTCTCAGACCGGAGCACCAGCTAGGAAGGGAGAGAGAGAGAGAACAGAGGCCAAGAGGCTCCAAAAAACACCCCTTTTCCCATTCCTTGGGAACGGATGGGAGAAACTCTATAGGGGAAATTCAGTCACACCAACACAAGACCCTAGACCTGGATACAACTTGTTCCTTTTTCACAGGACCAGTGTGACAACAACATTGTCAATTTGAATTCCCTTCCCCCACCCCTTGACTGACTAATTCAGCCTTCCTCGGCCTTGAACAGCTATGGTCATCCAGCAAGACTGCTCTTAACTGCTCAAAAAAAGAACAATTTCTCCCTATTAACCCTTAACCTGAGCACTCACCCCCCCCCCCCCCAAAAAAAAACAATGCATTGCTACTTACTCAAGTACTGCAAGAGCTTGGGCATCTGTGTATGACCTGCAAGGAAGACTGTTTTATATATATATATTGCAATTCCCATGGGTTCCTTGAAGACTGAAAATGACTCTCAGGCTGCAGGTGCATCCAAAGCTTAAATGACAGCACAGGTTACCCAGCTGTGGTCCAGTGCCGGCACGCACTCAGTTATTCCTTATGATTAGGGCTTACGATTCTGGCTTGGAGGTCATGGAATCGGCAGTTTTGCAAGGTCTATGATTTCTGGCAAGATCCAATAAATGTGTTATAAATGTCTTATTTTCCTCCCAATTTTTTAACCTGGAAACATTTTTTCCGCACACCTTTATTGCTTTGCCAGGAGGATGTACTGTATCCAGGCGGCACTGTCTCAGGGG
This sequence comes from Lepisosteus oculatus, assembly GCF_040954835.1. Taxonomy (NCBI): domain Eukaryota; kingdom Metazoa; phylum Chordata; class Actinopteri; order Semionotiformes; family Lepisosteidae; genus Lepisosteus; species Lepisosteus oculatus. The sequence goes on along the minus strand of NC_090724.1, from coordinate 6,090,647 downwards.
GAATGATGGTGGCACTGAGATCAGCGAGGAGCTATGTCACAATACAACTGCCAAGGAGAGAAAAACCATCAGTCATGGCTAAATCCTCACCTCATCACAACGCCTAGATCAACTAAGCAGATGGTCATTTTCCACTCTATTATTAATATAATCAGCAGTCATAAACAAACAAGCTAAAGACTTTAAACTGACTATGATACAATCATTTATTATATACAATAGGCAATGAAATCTCCAAATTTGAGCAGATGAAAATGACAACAAATACATAACTAAACACATGGGTTCACAGTTTTCAACTTCAGTAACAACTTAGTATAAATGAAAACCCTAAAAACATTGAGGTCTCCAGAACATAGGTGCGTTTTCAACAATGAAAGGAGGAAAACACTTTCACTGAAGTCCTTATTTGTTCTAGCCCAAACCGAATATCAGTAACCAACTTCACAAAAAGAAAAACAATACAATAAAAAAAATGTGAAGTACACTTAACAAAGTCAATGTTTAAACCAAAAATGAGTCTTGCCTCTTTATCACACACAAAATCTAATAATCAGCTTAAACAATGACAGCAAAAAGCCAAGGGACAGAGCAAAGTTAGATTCAAGTTACAAAAAAAGGCACTTGCAAAGGTTTTTAAAGTTCATTGACTTTTCTCCTTAACAAAGACTCCAAAACTTTGTTGTGTCCCGGAAGCTGTCTGTTACTAAGGCTGCTTTAATTATTTTTATATTAATGTTGCTGCCGGTGTTGTTGTATTCTACAGCCTTGCCAAAATCACACGGCTGGGATTTACGACCCAAAACAATCGGGCGGGGGCGTGGAGCACCAAAGGGACAGGTGTGGAAACGAAGGAAGGGACACTCGTAAAATTATCCCTGCGCTGCACTTGGAAGCCCTGGTTCAGGAAACCTGGGTGAGCTGGCAGGACATCCAAATCCAGCATTTCCCAGGCCAATTTACTGACCCCCCCCACCCCACCACTGCCAGTGGCAAATGCAAAACACGATTATAGCCAGGTCACTGCTGGAACAGAGTGAGAGAGAAGAGGAATGAGAGAGAGAAAAAAGAGGTACCATCTCTGCAATGACTCTCGCTGACCTGTCGTCCGTTATACTGGAAGTCAGACAAATCCCGGCTGGGATTTACGGAAGCCGGCACGATTTCCCACGTAGCCAGGCTAGCTGCCGGGCAGTCTCCCTCGGGTTTGCAAACCTGAGACATCTGGAACCTCTGCACAGCGGGAAGCATCAGTCTGCAGTGTTTAAAACATGGTGACCCTGCATCGGCTTCCTCCACGTAGCGCAGATCCCAGTCCCTCGTGTTCTTGGAGGCTTTTTTAAAAAATCCAGCCCGAAGCACGCCTCTGGATGATCTGGATACAGACGTTTTGTCTATTGAACCATTTACAAACAAGTCAGCACATGCATTTCATATTGCAACGGCGTGTAGGACTTAAAGGGAAGACGCGCTCAAGCTTCACAGCACACTAGGGAGAGCTCACAAAAAGATGTAATTCGCATCAGGGTGCTCAAAAGAGTTCAAAGGAGAGCAACTAAAATGGTTCTGAGACTCAGGGGCTTGCCAGATAAAGAAAGGTTAAAGGAACTAAATCTCTCTAGTCCAGAATAGGCAATAAGACCAGTATATAAAATCTTACAGGGTACATGACAGTCAGTCAAGAGGACAATTTCAGACTGTTTTCAGTGTTGTGCCGTTTCATATCTCAGTCACCAGCCAGGTGCCAGATACCCAGGTCATGGTCACTCTGCGTGTCCCCACTGTACACTGTTGGTCAGAAAACCGGACAGCACTCTGATACCCCACAGGGGAAGGACCCCAGTGACCACTGAGTCACACGGGCTACTTGGGAAAGTTAAAACCTGCTGCCTCCCCGTGACGATTTTGGCCATGTGCTCTGAACAGAAGTCTAAGAAAACACCCTGAAAGTAGGAAGTAGGAGATGAGGGTTAAAGCCAGGCTGCTAATAGTATTATAAAGTTAGGGGAATAATAATCTCCTGGAAGATGCACAAACCTTAAAGATTACTTAACCGAAAACCTGAAGAGTACCCAGTAACGTAGCGGAGCATTTTACCCAATGAATCTGCAGTCCCTCCTCGGTTATTTGAACCCATGACCTTCTTCCCCTGAGGTCCTAGAGACCTAACCATGACTCCACTCTGCTGGGAGGAAAAACAGAAAAAAAAGAAACACCGAAAAACAGCCTGTGTTCTTTTTCTTTGGCATCACAAGATCGCCATTTCCAATGTGACTCTAGGGAGTTGCCAATTACGCGCTGCAGAGTAGGAAAACGCAGCACAAGTTGTGCTATGCAAATAAACATTTTAAAGAGCTGCCATTGATAATCTGGAGGACAGAGCCTCTTCCAGATGCCCCAGGGGCTTCCTGCTGCTAATGAATGGGAGCTACTGTAACAGTACAATCAAGCTGGCAGTGTACACACAAGGCAGAGCGCACAGCAAACCGGAAGGGGAACTGCAGCTGCTAAACCCATTCTTAAAAAAAACAAGACTGTTCTCGCTAATCAAATACGATCTATGTTCCTAACCCCAACACAAACAGCCGCCGGGGAAGCAAGCAAGCCTCAGATTTTTTTTTTGCTTTCTGCAATTGTGCACTGAAACTCCAAATGCAGTAAAGAAAAAAAGTCTGCGTACAACACAAGCAACCTGGCAAGCAGTGTCTAAACTATAAACAAGACTGAGTGTAAATGCACAGGACATAGTGTTCCATTCACACCAAGGTCACTTTTCTGAATATTAAGGCCTTAATTCTAACCTTCAGCTTCCGAAGACGACAGCATCGCATCACCACGTCAATATTTCTTATTAGCGGCATGACCCCCAGATGATTTGAGATAAGCCTTCACGTGAATTAATCTCCCAGTCACATCCAAGCTCGAACAGCACGGCCTGCGGGCGTTCCACGCAGTCCTGCGGGACTCTGGCTAAGGACAATCCGGCCCGAGACGAGGCCCGACCACAGACGCTGCTTCGACGCAGCAAACACAGCAAACGAGGAAAGAAATGGAAAAGAAGGCCCATGTCAAAGCCGCCTTCCCCCCTCCGAGGGAAAACACTTCAAGTGTGTGTCAAAGTTCACCAGCCCCGTAACTGAACTCCCATCTCCAGGACACATGGGCATTCCAGCGTGGGACACTTCAAAACGGAGGGGCTGGGGAAAGAGGAGGAGGAGAGGCTGTAATCCCCTGGCACTGTACCAGCTGATAGTTGTGCCCTGATGCCTAAGCTCATTTCTCAATTTCACTGCCCAGCTGTACCGACTCCTACTGCAGGTTCTCTCTCTCCTCAGTAGAACGTCTTTGACATGGTGTTTGTCACCAAGGGGCAAAGTGAACCGACTGGCTGCAGAGGGGGCTCTTGTAAACGGAACCGGAGCAACGCTCACGCAGAGCGAGGCCAGAACCCTGCCGGACAAGAACGACAAAGCAGGCCCCCATGATTAATCCCAGGGCGTTTCTCGAAAAGAGTAGGGGTGTGATCCCTGTGTCCTGGCCAAATTTCCCATTCGCCCTTACCAATTAATGATTCCCTCCTTATGATTCCCATCACTGAACTGGCTTCATCACTCTGCTCTCCTCCCCACTGAGAGCTGGTGTGTGGGGAGCAGACTGGTGCATCATCCAGGTGGGGGTACACACTGGTGGTGGTGGTGGTGGAGGGGATCCCCATGAAAGTGTTTCAAGTTCTGAAAGTCACATCGCCTGCGACTGCAAATAAGACAGCAAAAATAGGAGCGGTGGCTCTGTGGCTCAGGATCTGTGGCTGTGTCTGGAAGGTTGCCGGTTCAAATCCCACAGCTGGCAGAGGAATCCTACTCCATTGGGCCCCTGAGCAAGGCCCTTAACCCCAGCTGCTCCAGGGGCACTGTACAATAGCTGACCCTGCACTCTGACCCCAGGCTTCTCTCCCTGTCTGTGTGTCTGTGGCTCATGGAAAGACGAATTCCTAATGAATGAAATTGTATATGGCTAATAAGGTGATGTTATGTTATGTTAAGCATGTTCCATAGAAACTGTTCACAATACTCACAGTAAAGGCCAGAAAAGAGGGGCGCCCTGTTTGAATTCGGCTGCAGCTCAATTTCACAATATATCCCACACAGCTATTTTGACAGTGAAACAGCTTTCACTGGTAACTGCACCTACATGGTGGCCTTGGGCATTTTATAATGACATTATATGACACGTTTGGGGCTGTAAATGGTTTTTACCAGCGGAATTTCTCCTCTCATCTCCAGGAGGCCATAACAAAACTCTGCTTTTATTTCCACGAACATCGAACAGCGAAGCGGGCAGGGCGGGGCAGGCGGAAGGGGCTGTTCTCGGAGTAAAGGGACAGATAAACGATAATCCACAAAATGAGTAAGAGGAGCAGAGGAGCAGCCCAAGCCTGGCAATTCCCATCTACAAGAGGGGATGTAAGCAGAGACTGATGGGAGGGAAAAAAAAGCATGCTCAACAAATGTGCAATTTATTAGCCAATGGTTAATTAGTAACAGCAGTTCCAGATACAGGGTTTAATTTGCCCCCTATTAGGCAAAAGGGGAAAAAAAAGGTTTAGAACAGACATGATTTAACAGCCAAAGTGATGTGTTTTTTTCCTGCTCACAACACATACCAAGCACATGACCTGTTGAGAGTGCTGATGTGAACTGCAGAGCCGTGTCCCCAGTGATCAGCAGCGGCTGTACACCACAACAAGATCAAACAAGACCTGCTCAGCAGAAATAGTCAATTAGGCAGCATTGCGCTATGCTGAGGCAGTGCAGATCAAAGGTAGCTGACCCTCACACGTCAGCAGGCCACTCCGGCGTCTCCCGGGGGCTGCAGAAGGGATTTAGAGGGAATGCTGGGGAAGGGAAAGGGCTTCTGGGCAGTGGCACACCTTCAGCAGCAAGGCTGCTCTCAAAGAACGGGGAAGCTCTAGGGCAGGCTATGTGCATAACCAAATTCAAGAAATGTTTTGCATTATATTTTGCCACCAATAATATTAAAATGAATAAGAGACCCAGACTACCCAAAGGAAGTGCAGACCTGCTCCACTGAACGCTACAAGCTCCATGGCGACGTACAGTTCCCTCAAGCCTGCAGGCCCCCAGGACATCTCAGGGATCCAAGTGTCACTGGGTGACTAAGCCATATCCTAAACCTCAACACCGCATTGCTGCTGTGACATTATTCAAGTCTGCCAACCAGACGAGATCCGGACTGGAACCCGTGATGCCCGGGTCATACAGCGCAACCCACGCTCGCCATTAATTCCAATTGCTGGTTTGATCTACTCAGGACTTCTCTCAAGATGAAATTACTAATGTTTCGGCCTTTAAAAGTTCTCTTGAAATCCTGTAAGGGAGAGTCTGAACAAAAACAAGCCCATGAAAATCCTCAGCAACAGGCGATCCGACACGAAACAAGAACCCTGAGTAACTCCACTTGCTCACATTCAGAATTCCTGTCATTCCTGCCATAGCTCATACCGGAGGTGAGGAAGCCCCCTGCGGACATCCAGCCCAAGGCCCCTGCACGGCATGATCCTGTCATGGGTACCCGCTTCCAGTATCTCGAAGATGAAGAGCTGAGGACCAGAAAGCCACTGGAAGGGATGTCGTTAGTATAGCCAATACCTGCCAAATGCAAAGAAGCGCTCGCTAGGAGCATGACAATCCCCAAGGTGCTGAAAGGACTGATATTTTTCTTCTTATAAGGAAATAATGTCTACTTGCAACTTAGGACATGGGCTTTCCAAAAGAAGTCGAACCCGGGTCCCTGATGCAACCCCATGGTGATCGGGGCCACAGCTTTCAACGGTCCTTCAGTTCTGAGGCTCCCCTGCTTCAGTTTGCCGTTTCCTGCTCGTCTCCATCAACTATTAATCCCCTGAGCACGTCTGCAGTTTCCAACCCGCTAGATGAAAATCCAGGAGGGGTGAAGATTTTACCGACGCCCCATATTTAGAAGCTAACCTCTGATCCAAAGCCTTGCAACCTTTAAAAGACGGCCGATCATTCAGGGCCGATCAGGGGACGACAGATTTTAGCACGCTGGATTTCAGCCCTGGGTTTGCACTGCTATGATTTCTGTGTCCCTAACGTGGGGTGTAACAAAGGTATCTCACATGCACACAGCCTCCGTTTTTTGTTGCGGCATTTTCACCACCTTGCATCGAGAACATCATGCATCTCAGTACTCGAGCTGAGAGGTGAAGTGCCTGACTGAGAGAACAGGGATGAGGGAAGCCAGTGTTCCGATTTACAAGGGGGATGGAAATGTGCACTCTGATTAACGGGATTAATTCAACCCCTGAGCCCAGTGCTTAAGATTTTTTTCTTAGAAGCGTCGAGCAGGGTACAACATGTTTCTGTCCAGACACTTGGTGCGCATCGGTGAGAGAAAGGGGGGGAGAGGTTGTTTTTTCATCTCTAGCAAAACAAATTTTGAGAGTGTGCACCACAGCAGGCAGAGGGAGAGAATGAGACAGGCCCAAAAGGGCACCTGCTTTGCAATCACTAGTCAAGAAGCAGAAGGCAAGCAGCCTCTAGAGCCCTAAGGACTGCAGTTCCTCTCTCCTGCCACACTTCGCCATGTGCAAAGTTGTTTTTTCTTTAGTGCATTAACAATGGTTCTGTTGGTTTCCAGCTCCAGGTTTACACACTTGCATTGTGCTATTTTTCCAAGTGAAGGCTATTTCAGAAACTCCATTCATCCACTGTTCAAGTAATTGTCAATGCAATTAGCCCGAGGTCTGCAGAGAAAAATCCAAGAGAAATTCCCTGAGCTCCACTGCATCGCCATCCAGACATGACCATGTTTACCATGAGTCACATCTCTCACATCAGGTTACAGGAGCCCGGGACATGCTACCCAGACAAGCTGTGGAAGGTGACGCCCTGCCTTCTTTCTAGAAATGACTGCATAAGTGAGATCAGCCCAACGAGCTTCTGACTACCAAATGGACTAGATGGGTCAGATGCGCTCCTCTCCTCTGTAACTGTTCTTATGTTCTAAGCTGAAGACTATATTCGTTGACGGTCTTGAACTTGTCTTCCATATTCACGCCAGTTGACGTGGAGTCAAACCATTCTGAATGCGAGGGAAAAAAAAAATCTCAGCTTCTGGAATAAGATTTCTCCAGCCAAACCTCTTAAATCGGCTTGATGCTCCCTGAACTGTTCTGGGCTGACCCTCTTCTGCCTTGACTGCTGCAAAAGGCTGACAGTGAAGCAGCTGTGGCCAAGCGGACACAAGCTGGCGATATCGAGATGGCCAAAGCCCAAGAGAAAAGGTACACCTGCCCAAGAGGATAGTTTTCTGGCCCCCTTTCAGATCGATGCATTTCCCTGGTTTTCTGCTGAACTACAGTCTGAAGATGTCAGCAGTTAATTACAGGGAATAAAAATAGAGCAGGGAAGGAAGAGAGAACACCAGGCCTCTTGCCTTGCAGATTTACAGCGAGAAGCAAGGAGCGAGGAATGGGCGGCTGGAGCTATACAATTGTATCCAGCGACTCGCGCATAAATCTACGCTCGTACCGTCCTGCTTGACAACGGGAAGAAAGCGGAGCGAATCCACGGTCCAACACTTGGCGCACAAGGTCATAAATTGGCTGGCTCGGACCTCGCGGGGAAGCGCACGCCGATGTCAATGACCGCAGCGGAGACGTCGAGGTGGCCCCTCGGGACCCAGCCCTGGAAGGTCCCGTGAACTGGATCGCCAGCACACATGTCCTTTCGCCTCCTGTCCCGGCTCACTTCAGCCCCGAGAGGAAGCGGGAAGCCGTTTTGGACATGTGGTGCTGGTCGGGTATGACCCAAGAACCAGCACGCTGTGTGAACGAGCTTCTCTCCTTGGTGGCCAGACCCTGGCGTGTTGTCTACACAAAATGCATTGGTGCACGAGTGCCAGTTGCTTCTTGGCACTGGAAGAAAACTAACATTCTGCATGTACCAATTTCTGCAATTTTTCAGTGCCGTTTGCACCTTGAAGAGAGAGAGTTGGCATACTTTCTTTTGGCAGTAAACATGATGTTGAGATTTGTGGCTCAAGGGATAGGGATTACCATCGCTTACGTTTCCTGGGATTCAAGGAAGAAAACGAAGGTGAACTGAAATTAGACACAAGCCACTTAAAAAGAGCGAGAAACCCTGCAGAGCAATCCACAAGTGAGTCAAAGCTACTGTACTGTTCTCCTACTTAAAACAGAGAATGAAAACTGTTCCCAAAACTAAGACTGAGCATAACGGGCTAAAAACAGCAGTAACGGTACATACTTGTCATTTTTCTTCACCAAGACTAGACTTCTAGTAAAACACATTTACTTTGAGAGATGCCTAGGAATGTGTGGCGGAGAAAACAGAGTTAAAGCCACCAAAATAAGCACAGCCTTCTGCAGCTGAACTTTGACCTGAAAAACTTTGGCATTGCGCAAGAGCTGATGTCTACACACTCAAACGCCACTTCACAATAACAGCACTTGGTGTGCCAGAGGAAAGATATTACTGATCCTGAAGGGGGGGGGGGGTTGGGGATCAGGTTCTTGTACTCTCACCCCCTTTTTTATTTTTCCTCTCATTGTCAAGGATGTGGGAAACCTCTTGAAAAAGACCAATCCCAGGGAACTGTGTGCACGCTCCCTTGGCTTTTCCGGGATTATTGTCCGTTCACTCCACTAGGCAGGGATTTCGGCTAAACAAAGCAAGAAAAGGCACGAAGCACAGTGCCAATTCCATTGTTCAAAATGATTAGAATCAGGCCATGTGAACGATACACATTTCAGTAATCACTAATACCCCCCACCACAAGCATTAAAATAAATATGACTGTGGATTTTTAGTCTCCTTAAATACATCACAGCCAAAGGTCATTCCAAGGTTGTTCCCTACGTATTTAGAAGAAATCTCCTGTTTCTGTGAGGGGTTCTTCCACATTTTTACAACAGTTCTCATGCAGCTTCCACAGCCACCTGGCAGCCATCACAGCAGGAGAAAGCCCAATTCTTATCAGACCGGTCCGTTTTCTTCTTCTCGCTCAAACTCCACGAGAGGAAGGGGACTCGGATTCATCTTCTTCACCCTTCGGCTCGCGTCACGGCTCATCCTGCCACGGTTTTAGAAGGCTGGTTCGTGAGGTCACGTAACAGCTCGTCGGTTGAGAGCCGTGGAGTGCTCTCCATTTCCCTGCAAACCACAGAGCCACCACCTCTCGCAGAGCAGTAACTAACACGGTGACAGGGCTGCCAACACCGAGTCCCAGTGGTGAAAGCCACAACAGCAAGGGGCCATCAAACCAAATGGGAAAGACACTTTGGGATTAAACTTGAACATTCGGTCCTGGTGCGTAGGGTTTTGGTCGTCAACGGGTGATAAATCGGAATAAAAGTAACAGCTCAACATTCAAGCTTTAGAGTTACTTAAAAGCTTGCAGGTGAAAGTCAAAGAGAGACATATATCCACTTCAGTAAGTCCCAGACATTATGCATTATTCTGTCCTTTTCACTCAGTTTTACTTCTTAACTCAGGAACGATGTTTTGGGGATTGCCAAATGAAATTTAAGCAATTTGTTTTTTAAGAAGAGAGTTAAATCTAGATGGATCTCAATTTTACAATACAAAAGAAGCAACCTTTTAGCTTAAAGGATGTGTAGAAAGGGACAAATATTAATGATGGGGATCATCTATTTAAAATGAGATGTCATCCACTCCAACACTTCACACTAATAGGTTTTAATGAAAACGTCACAAAGAAGTGTACATAATTTTTTAAAATGAAGACTTTGCAGCATTTATTGAGATAGTACAGTTCTTGTTCAAGAGCTGGCATAATTTTGGAGCATTTCATTTATTGGCTTACCTTCCTGGAAAAAAACTGAAGTATGCCCAGTTGGTCCAATATATTCTTATTTACCATTTCTGATGTCCAAAGAGACACTTCCCTGCACGCGTGTTCCTATCCTAAGAAGTGCCTGGAGACTGTGCTGGAAATCCTACCCCTCACACACGTCCTAATAGTTTATAAAAGGTATTTGCCCACCACTTCAAACCTTGTAACCAAGAATATTACACTAGCGCACACCCAACTAAGAATTTTCCACTTCCATATAATCAACCAGAAATGCCACAAAGGCTCAAGTCTCATAAAACCCAACAGAACTACAGCTTTGTATCACAGTTTAGTAAACCAGACAGATCTACAACATTGTGTTACCTGGAAATCAGCCTGACGCAACCCAAGCCTCAGCAACACTGCAGCCGACTACAAACAATACAGATGTTGCCATTTTCTTCTTTTTCCACTTTGATCATTGAAAAGATGTCCTGAAAAACGAAGGACTCGAAAACCAAAACAAAACAAATCCCTTCGGACAATCCCGCTCCGCAGGTTTAGTGATGTTTTCCTAATTGTCCAGCACTTAGTGGTCTCTCCGGCCTCGAGGCTCTTGAAGAAACTAAATTACAGGACTCGTCTTCCCTAACTCTGCTATTTCCAGAGCGCTGCGAAACCAAAAACAAACACCAGAGACAATCTCAGAAAGCATTTCATCTGGGAGCTAACCTGCAGCCAAATGCAATAACGAGCTCAACATGCGGTTATTTGTCTTCGTTCTGCAAGCTAGTAATTTGGAGGAATCACGGCGGTACAGTGCTTTTGTGGTCGGTCCAAAAACCCACAAAAACTCCAACAAACATTTACTTCAAAATAAATCAGCGTGCTTATGCATGCACATCTGTGTTCAGACATTTATATATACATCCTAACACATGCAGCGCAGTGGAAGCGCTGCGACCATAAGTCCAGAAGAGGCGTAATAAACACTTAACTCAACTGTGCTTCTAAATTCACTGAACACTCACTCCTTCCAGCAAGTAGTAAAGATTTTCAACTAAATTTAGACTCGAGGAGGCCGTTTTTTTTCACGTCTGCAAATAACTTTAGGTGGTCTTGCAACGTGATTTGAAGTAAAAGGGGAGGGGGGGCACGTTCCCTCCGCGGAGAGTTTCCCCCTTCAGTAGCCTCTTCTCGAGCGGAGCACTGGCATAGCCTCCTCCCTCCCCTGGCTGGGAAACATTTCATCACATTCTGCCGCGAGAGCGCCAGCTCGGACACACCACTTGACTGAGCTAGTGCTAATCACATGACGCGCCGCGGGGGGGGGTCGTACCTGCCTCCTGCCCTTCTGTGACCGAAGGACAGCACACGGCCAGGCCACTGCCTGCTGCCCTGCTCTGCCCCCCGCCTCCCTGCACAGCCCTGCCCCTCAACTCGCTGAAGGGGATCAGAGACGCATTCGCAACACACAACCTAACGCTCGGAAACTGAAGCAGGTGTGTATCAACACGGACGGCCTGGTGAAGCGGGGGTTAGCATTCTGCCTCGCAGCGCTGGGGGGCCCCGGGTTCAATTCCTAGGGTGCTGTCCGCATGGAGTTCGTATGTTCTCTCCACGGTTCCTCCAGGTGCTCTGGAGGTGGTGTTCAGAGAGGTGAACCGAACTAGACCGCGCGTCCTGGGAAAGTGCAAGGGGAGTGGAAACCCTGGTGACAACCCACACGACCAAAGAGGAGCGTGTAAACTCCACACAGAAGGCACCAGAGCCCAGAGTGGATCCCAAGCTCCAAGAGCGTGGGAGCAGCAGGGCTGGCTGCTACCCAACTACGGCCCCTGTATATTAAATACAGCCAGAGAGTGGCTTCATCTAAGAGAAAGGATGCTGGGAGTGACTATGCCAGCAAAAAAGCATTGGCACTCTCTGTGTATAGATTTCAATCTAATCATAAGGTCTCTTTTTTCACCAACAGCGCAATGCTGTCTAGGCTCTGACCCTCAAAATCCCATCTGCCCATTATATAGTGCAGGGGGGGCCTTAAAGTAAATAAAACAAACACATCTGGGTGGGGGGCACCGAAAACAAGAAAGCAGGTCAACTCACTTCTCTGGCAGTGGTCCTGCGTCCAGCAGCGTTCGCTGAAGTGCCCGTTGAAGATGGTCTGCGGGCAGCTGGTCTTCCCCTTGGCGGTGCCCGGGCACACGTCCCCGCACTCGCGGTCATCTTTGTTGGAGACGATGTAGTTGTCCTCCACGGAGTCGAGGATCTTGGACCAGTCGAGGGTGGACAGGTAGCAAAGGTCTGGGTTCTTCTCGATGCGCACGGCGCCCCTGGTGATGTTCATCAGGCTGTGCAGGCCGATCTCCTTCAGCTGCAGCATCTCGAAGAGCACCAGGGCGTAGTTGAAGAAGAGGTTGGTGCCGCGGACCACGGTGAGGTTGGGGAAGAGATCCCGCAGGCTCTCCAGGCCGTAGACGCGGAACAGCAGCAGGTAATCCGTGATCATGGTGAGCTTGGGGAAGCGAAGGCCCCGGAAGTCCTCCGGCTTGGTCTTGAACATGAGCAGGATCTTCAGGTGGCCCTCGATCACCGTGCAGTTCTCGATGGCGTGCAGGTGGGTGATGTTGTTGCGGATGTCCATGCTCTTGCAAACTGCGCAGGAAAAAAAAGGAGCCAAATCATGTTAAAATCTGTTGCCTTTACAGGGCTGGACAGGCTTCAATTATTTTAGATGAAAACATCAAACAGTCCTAAAAGCATTCCAAGTTGTATAAATCTTACCCCGCCACTCCCCTCCAAAGCTCTCTCCATTTTCAACTTTGAGAAAACCCATGAAGCATTTTGTAAAATATGAGGTCAGAGTTAAAAAAGCCATACATGGACCTATGCACACAAGCTTGTGTGTCAGTACTCAAACAATACATCGAGCATACTCTAGGATTCTCTTATGGGTACATCACTGTTAGAAAAGAGATACTTGGCTGATAACACCTGACTCCAGGAGGCATTCTAGCAAAAACATTTTGCGTAAAGAAATACGTCATTCCTCCACGCCGTTGCCCAAGCAAGCAATCAACTGTAATGATCCCTGACCGAACAAGAGCCTCTCTGCGTGCTCGAGGGAAGAGTTTATACTGGACACAAACCAGCCAGGCTTAGCTACAGCCAATGGATCACCAATAAACAGCAGTGGTGACTCGGGTTTTGTTTAAGAAATATATTATCCGTTTTGCAATTGGTTCTTTATTTTGATTGGAACCCAAGAGAAATAGGTTAACGATTTATAAAAGAAAAACTACAGGCCCCGCTACTTCATTTGACTTTTCTGTCAGTAAGAAATTAGACGGCACATGTAGGTCAAGCAATGTAATAAAGGCCAGAGTAAAATCACAGGCGCCGACAGGCTGATCCTGCAGGTAACAGAACAGACACTAGACCTTGAGACTGTTCATTCTAACACGGCAGGGCTGTGCTGTTTACAGCAATTCTGTGCTTATGGTAAAGGCCGCTTTCCCCTAATAAGTGAATTATTCTGTGATGCCTGCAGGCGGGAGCCGACAGGTCAGTGTGGTCTCTAAGGAAACAGCCATCACTGCACGGAGACAACCCCACCAGCCAAAGCTCTACCTGTGCTGCTGCAGTCTCGGAGCTCTCAGCCTGTCAGACAGCATCTCCCTGGGTGAGCAGTCCCCCCACCACCCCACGCAGTGCCTTCTGCTTTTTTGAGCCATTTACAAAAACCTTAATTGTGAACTACTAATTTACTTAATTGAAAAAAAAACCTTTACTCTTTGATGGCTAGAAACAAAGTCACTTATAACTCAATAAGCCATCTTCAAATTCACAGCCTTTTCAGGTGCTACAATGGGGCCTAATTAAGCCAGCTAAAAGCCCATTGAAGGGCTTAATACAAGGAAAGATCATCTTGAAAAACAAGTCAGGTTGGGGCAGCCCTATTCTAACCCTATCAATCGCTCACTAAAACCGCCAACACGTTAGGACTTTCAGATATGATTTCGGTCTCATAGTGAAACAAATCAAGCCTTATGAAAGAAGAGTCAAATTCCCCAGGTGCATTCTTCTGCCAGCACTAACACAACACTGAGCCGACTCCAAGTTGCAACGTAGTGCAACTACAGCAAGCAATGATCCTGAATTTCTGAATCTGCACAAACAACACCTCCAACCTCCTGCAGGGACACAGCTTGACCCAACGGCACTTTCAACTACAACTAACTCCTTATTTTATTTGGCTGCCGTTTTGATCCAACGCAATTTCATTTGCAACCAAATCTGTTTCATCTAGATTTTTTTATGGAGTCATTTGGGTGAAGCACCTTGCTCAAGGGGACAACGGCAGTATCAGACCCAGGGGGTTCGAACCCACAACATTCTGGTCTCAAGTCCAGAACCTCACTGGCCGCACCACACCGCTGCCCACTTGCTGGGGCACACCTTACCTGGGTCAAGGAATCAATTCGGCTGCGGACTGAGCCTGTAAGCAGGACGTAAAGCCACTTAGACAGGAAAGAAAATGTTTGTCTGTCGCTGCCTTTGGCAGATGGGATGTTTGTGCAACAACCAAAGATCTGCCTGTCATCCGCCTTCACGTACTGTATGCGGTCATCGGTAACTAGGTTTGCTCTGTTTAAACTAGAGCAGGAGCGGCGTAGATCAACGGCTGCAGATCAAACAGTGGAGATGATGTCGCAAGCCGACTATGGCGGTGTTACGATATTGCTCACAATTACGAGGCCTTGGATTACAAAAACAAATATACGGTTACATCAAGCCCCTTAAGACTTATTCGGGTAAACAACATAAAAGAGCAACACTGCTCCATGGCAACAAGCCGTGGCAAGTGTGAACAGACAAGAGATTGCTCCAGGACAGGGGGGGGCGCACGCACAACAGGGAACAGGTCTGACTTTTCAGATCAACGGCGTCGACAGGAAAGGACGCCAATCTAGATATTTAAACAAATATCCACCCCCAGCTGCCAAAGCGCATTGGATTTGCAAGAACAAATTATTCAGACTATTTTCCGGGTGAGGGTTAAAATGACACTGAGTGAAGCGATTAATCAATGCAAATTCTTCTGGCTGCTCTTTAGGTTTAACTGTTGATCAGCACTTTTTTGCAGAATTAACTAAACGACGAGGCTTTGCCAGTTGAGAGAGGCAGGAAAGTGAATCTTCCTACACTACCCTGTGGTCACCTCTTACAGATTGATCCTTGCCATGTGCAGTGTTCATTTGACTTCAATGATCCTGAATATCTGGGCTTCCAATTCACAGAACAAAACAAAAAAACACTAGCTGTATCACTTTTTGCTCCTCCCATGAAAACTCAAACCAATCTAACACTTCCTGCAGGTGTAAAGTTCACGGTCACGGTAGCATAATTTCATACGTGTGTTTTTACAACTAGACACCAGACAAAAACACAGGAAATAAAATGCAGCATATAGTACAAAGTCGGCAGAAACCAAACATTTGATTAAATGGGCTAGCAAGGCTCAGCTGTTACCATAGACACAGTCTGGAAGGAGGAAAAAAAGCTGTCTTTTCTTCTCGAGCAAATCTATTCGGCTGGTGTGAGGTGCTGACTCCCTTCACAAGGGACAGTCTGCTTTAAAACAGCTAAATCACACATGCCAACCCACAGCAAGAAATCTGAGTGTGTGTGCTCCCGAAATACACAAACTATCGTAGTGAAACCAAGTAAGTTAGATACTTTAAAACAGTACTGTTTCTTTTGCACATTGCATAGAAAAAAAATCCAGTCTCCATTCCAGCTCCAACTTGGATCAAAACTCTGAACCTCTTTAGCCACAAGCCGAACAGACTGTTAGGGGACATATCGGAGAATTCGAAACCCTCAAAGGTATTGACAACATCAAACCAACAGGCAAGTCCTGGATCAACGGGGAAACACAAACCAGATGACAAGTGGAAATGGCAGGGATGTGCTTTGAAAACTGAGAAGGAGCCGCTTCTGTACACGAAGGGTTGTAGGGATCTGGAACAAGCTGCCCATTCCTGTGGATGAAGCCGATACCCTGGCTATTACATATTAATAATGCATATGATTAAAGCATCAATGCTACATTCTGATTAATGCATATATTTGAGTTATTTTAAACTAGCTAAATTATTTAGGGTAGGAAAAGTTCTTGAAAATGAAAAACAAAACTACAATGTGGTGACAGTTACATTCGTCAGCTTACATATTAATATTCCAGCAAAGAACATCTATGTTCAGCCAACATCTAACCCTGCCACACATGGTTCATATTGCATTGCTACAGAACTGCACATTGTGTTTGAGGAGCCCAGGTAGAACAGGATCTATCAGCTGGCTTTAGAGCTAGAGGCACACTTCAGAGGAATACCCACTCTGGGCATGCACAATCTGCCTTATATGAAATCACCCCCCTCCAGCCCCTAACCACTTAATTCAAGCCCTACAATCAAGAGATTCCTTAATTCCTGGATCTGCCTTTTCAGTCGTATTCTGAGAAATGACATCTGAAACCAGTCAGAGCTGCGGGTCACCGACAGGGACTGCTTGAAAGGGGGAACTGCTGCCAGTATAAAGGGAGACCACCTGAGGCAAGAGTCACCCATCCTGTGGAGCTGGCCTATGGAGGACCTCCCTAGACAGCTCTGTCATTGCTCTGTGCTCTCTGGCACCGAGCCCCACCATCTACACTCACTGGCCGAGCAGCAGCCTATCATGTTCAATGATTCAGAAGAGGACTTGGCTTGAAGTTCAGAGAGCGCTGGCTTATTACCTGACCTCCAGATTTATGCAAATTGCAGCCAAGAAGCTACACTAGAAGGGGTCATATGCCCCCCCATCCTATTTTCTCTCGGGTCCCCAACTTCCCAGCCTGCCCCCCCACTCCCCCACAGACACAAGAGCTGACGCTCCAAGCCTCTGCATCGCGCGCTGCATTGAGACGCCCTGGGGGACCGAGTCAAACAGGCTGCACTCACCAGCCAAGGAGAAGTGCTACTCAGAGTATTAAGCCTCTAAAAACAGCACCGAGAGCCAAGAATAGCTCATAAAAGACAATGAAACCAAAACTGAAGCTTGTTTTTGCTCAGCAGATAGCTAACGCTGGCCTGAATTTAGGGGCCTGTCGCTGCAATCTGGTTAAGTGTTAGAAGCAAAACTTCTCCCAGATAATGTAAGAAACACACCTTGCCATGGAATCACCAACGGTTAGATAAAAAAAGCCACCCCAAGCCACATAATGGATAGAAACTCCACACCTGCTGCCCTTTGTACAGCTGTGTTTAATTAATCAAAAACAAAAGCCTCCTCTATTCCAAAACATTGATTTCAGAGCCGAACTTACACCACACATGCAACGTGGGCTGAGCGACTGAGCTTTGCTTTGTGAATCCTGAAGTGTTTTCTAATCAAAGCAAATTCCTTCCAGAATCTGGCAGGTCTGGCAGGGGAATTACATTACCCAGGTCAAGAGGAAAAAACTAAAGGGTCAGAGCACTGCATTTAACTCCAGCTTTTGCACGGTCTCACAGAAGAGATTCCATAGAAAACGGGAGGGTTGTCTCTCAGGCTGGGAAAATGGAATTTAAGAACGTGCTTGGCGGCCTTGCTCCAAACCTGCCCTGACTTCCCCTCCCACAGCAGCCATCCAGATGAAGACTCAGAAACACAGCGATCAGTAACAGCTAAAACGGAGCTGCCAGTGACATTCTGTGTCTTGTCCTTCAGTTCAGAAGCTGTAAACTTTCCAAAACCCTCACCATCACCCCACCCCCATTCCTGATGGGGATGGGCAAATCATCCGATCGCCCATTTTTTATCCCCTTTCTTTAAATTCAGGAATGTGGGGGGGGGAACCAGAGCCCGTCGCAGAAAGCAACAGGCGCAAGGCAGGCTACACCCTGGACAGGACGTCAGCTCCTCACAGGGAGAGCACACAAACTCCACAGAGACAGCAGCCCAGGTCTGGAATCGGACCCAAGGCCCCAGCTCTGCAGTGCTAACCGCTGCTCCACCATGCTGCCCAGCGGTAATCACAATCACACTAATGAAAAATCGGCTGATTTTAAATTGGACACTGAGCTCATAAAGAACCCATTCTTTCAAGAGAGCACTGGATTGAGATCCTCTGATCAATAAGCTTGTAACTACCAAATGGGCAAAATACACTGAAGGGCCTCCTCTCTCCCGTGTAAATGATGTTCTGAAGAACATAAAATCAACATAACTCTCTAACTCAACAAGCTGGGAAAAGGTCCATGCATGGTGGGGTTTTGCTCAAGGGATGAACAGACATTACTAGTGCAAAAGAATCAGCTGGCAAAAGCACTGCCTTAGCACAGTGCCCTTGGTTAAGTGGTCGTCTTGTAACAGACTAAGGACTGTACATGGTAATCAGGTCCAATATCATTTCCTTCCTAATTCGGGATTGGGTAACTTCCGAGAAACAGAACCTAAATACCTTTGCTTAGCATTATCAGATGAAAAGTGGTTTCTATGCAGTTAGGAAAACCGCCTAGCTTCGTTGAAAACGCTAGTGAAGTGAACAACTTAAAATTACATTGGTTGCATTTTCTTACAGAGAAACCCTATCCTGGTCATAAATTTCTATGAAAAATACGGTCCTATTTTTACACATCAAACCTGGATGCACTCTGCGTACCGTCTGCTCCCTGTATATAGCCTCTCAGACCCAGAAATAGAAGGATCTTTTTAGAGGGGGAAAAACTCCTGGAATCAGACTGAGCAGCATTGAGCACAAACCGTTTGCCAGTTAACCGAGCCATTTCCACACAGGCTACTGAACTGGCTTTTCTGGGATGTTGTTTCGGACAGCCTACTGCATTCGGTGTCAACATGACCTGCAGCAATTATTCAGCACCGACGTTCCTTAGTGGATTTGTTTTCATTTTAAATGACTTCTGTAAACAGAAGGCCAGTTCCGGAAAGCGGTTCGGCTTTGCAAACAAGCGCAAGCAGGGACATTTGCGCTTAAGCCAAAGGACAGAGCTGTCTCACAGGGGTGAGTTAATTTAATATTCACACACTGATGTTGACTGGAATTTAATTAGGTGTTCTTCACTGCTGGGGAGGGACTGGCTGAATCATTCTTACTAGCCATAAACAGGACATTTTCTCTTTTGTGGCTGAAAACAAAGTCCTTGGCCTCTCGCAGCTGAATGAATGCTAGACTTTTCTGCATTGTGATCAGTACTGAAGCACCAACAGCCACGTCGATCTCCACACAGATGCCGTGCATTCACAGCGCAAACAGTTGTTTCAAACTCCACACCTACCTGCAGCAGCAAGAACAGACAAATCTTTGCAGGGGAAATTAAATCGCACAGGGTAGCCGGCTTTCTAAAAGTCACTGTGAAAGGGTGGCCTTCAGAAAAAATCCGCTATAAAAATAACGTTTTTATTCAACACAGGCAAGTGTCAGTGTGCTGGTGATGCAGGAGGCGAGAGTGGGGGGAGGGGGGCTTCAACTTTAAAACAATGACCCTTACACGCAGGCACTTATAAATTAACGGGACATTTCTGAAGTAACATGACCGCCCGCCCACACACACACACACACCCACCAAGCAACACGTAACAGCTTCCAAGGCAGTTGGAGATCACATGCATGAATGGGAATCCCAGTGTAACCTGAGCCCCAGCGCGAGTCTTTTCAGGAGCGAGGGCATTTCCATATCGGGGAGTCGAGGGGGGAAAAGGAGTGGAGGAGGAAAACAAGGAAAGGAGGAGAAAAGGGGAGAAGGGGAAGCAGGAGGAAAGATGGGGAGGAGGAGAGAAAGACAAAGAAGCAATGAGAAGAGTCCAGTGCAAGCCCAGGTGCCCATCCTGGGCTTAGCTATAAACACGCACAAGAGGGACGAGACCCGATTTAGTCCTGCTGTAATCTGCCCACCTTTACAGCCTAAGCAGTTGGTTCATCTAGCAGTTGGGGGGTACAGCTGCTCTCAGAGACCAAAGACCAGGCCAGCCCCAGTCAGCCCGAGCCCACGGACAGCCCTGTCTGCAGTCCTGTCCACCAAACGCCCCACCTTCGGCAAACAGCAAGCGTTTTCAGCTGGAACACTATTTTTAGCATCGCATTCCCGATTCAGAATTTAACACGGTCAGAGCCACCGGTAACAGGCACTTGAAAACTGGAAGCAGTGCGGCGCTGGAGCTCGTGAGGGGGATCCAGGAAGCTGGCTGAGGGGGCGGTCAGTAGCAGCACATCATATATCCATGAAACTGAACCTGAGTGCAAATGAGATGTCCTAAGGATCATAATTGGCTTTTTGATGGCCGAGCTCAAGCTGTCCGGTTCTTCTTGCAGCTCAATCTGGGCAAGACCACACAGGTTCTTTAATGCAAAAGAAGAGCTGAGCCGATCGGCAAACAGAAGTGAGGTTTGTAAACAAACAGGCAGTCGGAAAACCGATTCTATATAATGATACAGCACAGTCTACATTTCAGAAACAATGAATTAGGAACGCATTGCAATTAGTAATTCTCAGAAGCACTCTTGGGGCATAGTCAACAATGCAGCAAATTACAATCAATTACAAACGAATTCAAGCGCTGTTTAAAATAATGTAAATACAATGCATTATTAAAAGTGGGGCAAGAGGTTGAGACAACTTCCATTTGCAATCAAGTTAACTGAAAATCCAGCAGTTATTTAAAATTAAACATGTTGCTTTTCTGGAGTGTAGAATGCAGGCCACAAAACATTTCTAGCCTTCGGTTTTCAGTTACGCTAATGAAACTTAAGCAGCATCTAAGAAGTGCCGTTGAATTAAAAAAAAAAAGATCCATCAGTTTCCAAACACTTTGACATTGACTCAGCCTCCCATTCAAAACCACTGGAAAGCCTATTTATAATTAGTACAGTAATCAGATACAGGACACCTGCCAAATATTCCAGATTGAAGCTCCAATAAAAAAGCAACATTCAAGGACTTCACTGTCAGATCCTCAGCCAAGAGACAACCTAAATTAAATCACAGGAGTGATGCTGGTTTCATTTCTCCATCAGCGGAACACTGACAGCACGACACTGACTTGTACACCTTTCATCCATATAAAGAGCTCCCTTTTGCATGCAGTTACTCACTGTAGGCAGGGGGCAGACACAGAAAACCAATGTGCATCTGCCCCCTGGATTTCCGACAACATTAATGGGGAGGGGCGAGGAGGAAACTTCCCATCATTTGGCAAAAAAGTAAATCTAGAAGCACATGTTTGTTTAGGAAACCAAAGAATAAAGGCAGTATTCCCCTTGCTCACTGACATTTCAAATTTCAATTGGAAAAAAATACATTTTCCCCAATTAAAATCAGATTTAATACTCCTTGCTGCCTGCACCATAATCCCCAAAGTACTTCACCATAATGTACAAACATCAGACACCGTATAAAACTAAAAAGGTGCAAATAAACATTTCTGCTTCTCCCTCTTTAATATGGCACTGATATTGCATCACTTGCCAGCTCATTCCTTTATGCCTTCCTTGGAATAATTTCTGAGCTTTTCTGAGAATTCTTCCCTGCCAGAGCCCGAAACGCAGCACACGCGCACAGAGGAACAGTGCTGAAAACACACAGACTGAGAACAACCCACATCTGTGCCATGTCCCACCCCTGGTTAGAATAAAACCCAACCTGGAGAGAAAACTCCTTCAATAACAAAGTGCAGCAAGAAGCTAGCAAATAGAAAAAAAACAGGGGAAGCAGGTAACCGATTCCAGACAGTGGGTGCAATGAAATGCTCCTTAAAAAATGCATGGAAAAAAATAAGTACAAGTGTGCGAAAACAGTCTAGAAATGACAAATGTGATTTTACCCTCTTGGACATTCAGCAGAGGTTGGCCTGCTGAATTCCTGCCATTAGGTGAACAATAAGAAGGCCCACTGTGGTCTCTGACCTGCTTTTCTGTGGGGCAGGAAACAGGCTGCAAGCTGCCTTGAGCCAGAGAGAACAGAGACTGAGCCAGAGACTGGAGGAGGCACCAACACCTGCAGATGCTACAGATTGCCTCATACTTCTGTCCCTCTCTTGGCATTTTAAAGGAGCAGTCCCAGAGTAACGTGCAGGAAACAGGGCAAACATTCAAACACCTAAACCCCCCCCCCCCTTAAAAAAAAAAATACAGTATGAAAAGCTGAGGAGGGTATGTGCTTTATTTAGGGGATGCCGCAAACCCTTCAGCAAGAGCTGGAATACATCCGAGGGTCAGTTTAAGGCCATCAGACCCTGCGTGCCATCAGACCCATGAACTGCAATCCAGGGGCTATTTTCCGATGGCTTGCATGCCTCTGCCAGCTCCCAGGCCAAATCCGAGGCAGGCTGTGGGCTTGCTCCAGAAGGACTTGCCAGGGCCAATGGAAGCCTCTGTCCTCTGTGCCCTGGGTTGACCTACGCCCCCGCCTTTCCAGTCTCCCCCTAGGCATTCCACCGGCTGGCAAGCGGAGGCACTATAATCCAGAGCTAAGCCTGCTGCACAAGTGCTCCCCCGGCGTGCTGGCAACCCAGTTAGGTTGGATCTACAGTGGGGGACAAGGGAATGAAGATCCATTCACACGCAGGTGAAGGGGACCGGTGTGGGACAGCCCAGCGTGTCCGCTAGCTGACAGTCAGGGCACAGGGCTGCAGCGCTCACGAGCCAGAGCAGCTGTTTACTCCGACAAAGCGCAGCCCGAAGATTACCACTACAGGCAGCGGGGAGGCGTGCGGCTCCTGTCGTTTCTGCAAACTGCCGCCAATGCAATTACTTCTTTGGAGAGACACCCAGGAGATAAAACTGAAGATTTGCAACGGTGTGCTCGCTGGCCTATTTCGACGGCAAACCCACAGAAACCACGTTGCGGGAGAGGGGAGCATCTTTCAAATCAGCTTTTTGACATCTCAATACAGTGAAGAAAGGCCTGACCCAGCCCTGCAGAACCTTAAATATTTAAACACACCACAGAAAAACTGAGCACACCGATGCCTATTGCCACTGACTAGCAAGAGGTGCTTGAAAATAAAAGCCATAAGTCTCTTCTTGACTTCTACTGGAGTGCTATCGGAACAGCTGCAGATTCCTGAAGAGGTCTGTACGTTTTTTTCTTAAAAGAAAACAATTGAGAAACGCTACAATCATCAATCACTCTTACAGGGTAATGAGGTTTACAGGCGTCTCCATAAAACTGCATGAAGATCTCTAGGAACGGCACGCCAGGACGCTGGGTTCCCACACGCAGGGGAGAAGGAGCATCCCCAGTCTGCACGGTGAATCAAGTTTTCCACTGCTGCACTGATCTTTGTTCACACGTGCCCAGTTACATGCACAGAACTCATGCCTATTATGCTTGCAACCACAGTCTCTCGGACATTCTTTGGAAATTTTTTTTTTAAACAAGCTACTCCTGTCTTTTTCAGCTTCCCAGCCGTGCCTGCACATCCCACAGAGGGACGCGACGACCCAGTGATGGCCAGTTTCGAAAAGGGCAGGGGAAAAACTAGCAGGGCGAGTAACTCTAAGGGCTGCAGGTTTAAATCCAATTTGCGACACAGCAGTTGTGCCCATTGTAGCTATTGGGAGCAAGGTACTGCATCCAAAATAACTGCTCCAATAAATTAGTAAATAGCACAACACATTTGGACTGCACAGTGAGTGACATTTAGGACAGCATAGCAGGTTGTTAAGCGCTAAAGGGGCAAAAAGAAAGCAGTAGCTGACCGCTGAACTGATGCAATCCCCCTCCTCCAGCTAACAAATGAGGAAGGACAAGCAAAAAGGGGGGACTCTTGCATCAGTCCTTTTTTTAGCCCCTCACATGAGAATGAATACTTGCATTAGTAAGAGCTGCTGAAGCCCCAAGCCTGGAGTTTATTAGCACTGCCGTGGAAAAAAACAAAAATAAAAGGTCGCTTTTAATGGGGTTCTTGTCTGGTCCGGAGACCGCCAGCTGAAGGAAAGCCGCCACACGGCCACAGTCTGCCCCTGCTGTGGTCGGAGTCTTAAGGCTGCTCTCACCATTTAGGAACCGGCTCTATTTCCTTAAGATCCTGCTTCTCCCGTGTTCCTCTCCCCACCACCGCCCACTCCTTTGCAAAAGTTTTCGGATTGCACCCAAAATGCACGACGGGTTCGGTCTGTTCAGTTCCTGCACTTGAATGTCTCCTACAAGGACAGAGACCTGGGAATCAAGACAGGATTGTGTCCCCCCCTTCTGAGAAGCCAGCAGGTATATCACCCTGCAACTCACAGCTCCGCAGGTGTGAGCCTGGCCAGTACCTGGGTGGGAGACCTCCTGGGAAAGCCAAGGCTGCTGCTGGAAGAGGCGTCAGCGGGACCTGTAGGGGGTGCTCACCCTAGTCTCTGGTTCCGGGGGCCAAAGGTCACTCGCTCACACAGCGTTAACAAACTGAACCTCACGCAACTCTTCCTCTGCCTTTCCTCCCTATGTGGGAATCGTGGCTTTAAGAATTCAAAGAAAGTGATCCGCTGGTTTCCCCACACGGAGCACCAATACTTCCTCGCCGGATGAAGAAAAGCGCCAGTTCACACTCTCCATCCTGGCAAACGCCCATGGGGGCCGAAATGGGCCCTTTCTAGGGGGTGCTTTTCCCATTCCAGATTCAATCAAAGGTTTTGCCCTGCGCCACCAGCCCCGGGGGGTGCAGGTTATGACGACCTTTTCAGGCTCCAAAGACGGCATCTGGTCAAAACCCAACCGCAGCACCTCTGCCAAACTGAATGTGGGCAGAGAGGTTATAGCCAAGCCTCTTGTGCTTTAAGCTTTTTTTTTATTATTTATTTATTTACTTGCTTTTCTCAGAAAAGTACAGCAGGTCGTTCCTGACTGCAGCACGACACAAAACAAAACAGGAGACCGGAGGAGCTCTTGAGAGGAGGAGGAGGAGGACGAGGCAGGAGCAGTTTGGGAAGCTCAGCCTCGTTACTTTTTTTTTTTTTAAAAGCTCGCAAATTAAAGTGGCCGGGATCAGCTTTGGGGCACTGCCTCCGACGGCGTGACAGCCGTCAAGATCATCATCAGCGCCCCCTGGAGGCTGGCGCGTGGCGGGTGAACAGCGTGCCCGCCGCTCTGTCCCAACCGTCTCGGCGGAGAACAGCCACCCCAGGAGGAGCAGCAGCGCCCGCGCAGCAGCCAGATCTCTACACATGGAGTTTTTATCATCAACAATAGATTGAGTGTTTCGGCGACGGCGTTGTAAACCACAGCTCAATTCCCTCCGTGGCGTGGCGCCAGCCACAGCGTGTGGCACGGATTTGGCAGCTGCCAGGCTGCAGTATTTTGACTCGCTGCAGAAAAGTCGCCACTAAGCACACTCCTTGCAGAAACGTCTTGCTTTAGCTATGAGCAAAAACAAAGGCAGGAACAAAGTGCAATGCTTTGTTCTGCCCTTCTGCATGACTTTCTCTGGTTCTGAATTCCAAGCAACCACCGGCTTTTTATCTCCTTTTGCGTTTGTCCAAGATGAGATCCGTTATGACGCAATGCATTAAAAATGCAATAATTAAATGTAGTTTATAAAACATACTGAGGTTAAGAACATTTACCAAGTAGAGGACACTTGCCCATCCAGCCCTTTTAATTAGCAGATCCAAGGATCTCATCCAGCTGTTTCTCGAAAGAAGGCCCTGCTTCAACAACCCGCTTGGACTGCTTGTTTCACACACCCACCACTCTCCGAGTAAAGAGTTGGCTGTCCTTGGTTTTCCCCACTTGTGTCCTCTGGTTTGTGTTTCATGTTAATTCAGTGACTTTGTCAGTGCTTTTAAGGATTTTGAATACTTGTGTTAGATTTCATCCTAGTCTTTATCCAAGACTAAAAAGATTAAATTCTTTCAGCCTATCAGTGTAGAGTAATTAGTTACAGAATAGTTTCAACTGCCTTATGCTTTAAAAAAAATGAACACACTTTATGAACTGTCAGTTTCTAGACTTTGAGAAAACATTCTGATCATGTTAAATGACTGATATCCAAGAAGGACTGGGAGGGATTTATTTGTGAATATCCAAGAGCATTACATTCCAAAATGATCAAAACGCAACATAACATTTTCCACATGCTCAAAAAAGGTATTCCTCACTCCACTGCTTTATTCTAGCTAGTTAGGTGGATCTATAAAATAATTGAATATCACCCCCTCCCCGCACCGACAGTAAATCCTTGGTTATTAACACTTGACAAAAACAGCATCACTCCTTCACTGATGTTATTACACCCAAATCCTAACGGGTAACTCGTCGTTCTCCAAAAAAAAAACACTGCGCTAGTCAAACGGGGATAAGATCGTTATGCGCCACACTGCATCACAGTGAGACAGGATTTTAAGACCCACTTTTCATTTAGCAAAAAACTACAATCTAAATAACTGTGGCCGAGTTCTGAATTTAGAGACCTGTTAATAACATTACGCGGTTACAAACTTTTTCCCCACAGGTGCCAGAAGCTGCAAAGAAGACAACATAGGGGCATCGATCTTCATTTTAATATTAAAATATCTATGAATCAATTAATTCAAATAGGTGATTATATATATATAACACTTCTACACGTTTAAGAAATTGATTTATATTGTCTTCAAGTAACAATATGATGGTGATCAATCTCTACTGATGAACAACCCCTGATACCCTGAACCCAACGTAACTAATTTGACTGAAGCATTCACCAGTGTATACGAGAAGGTGAGGGTTATTTTGGCTTACTATAGTTTAATCAAATATCTTGCATCTGCTGCAGTTTTAACACACAGCGGTTTAAAAACTTTGCCCTTTAGAGGAAAAACAGGAAAATAAAAATAACGTCACTCTGCTGAGAGATTTTGAGCCTCACCTGCTAGCAAAAAGTGGGGCTTGTTGAGGAGACAGAAAAGCTGACAAGATTGCCATAGAAACCAACCTCGGGCTTATTATCTTTCAGAAAACAGGCCACTCTGTCCTCAACTAGACCGTGTACATCTGGTTCTATAAGTTATTTTTTTGAAAAGGTGCCATTTTGTTAGCCTCCAACACTCCTTTCCAAGCAGCTGGACACAGACATGATAACTGCACTGAGAGACCCAGATGTTTACGAAGATCAGGTCTGAGAAACCTTACTGCCCTCCCTCCCCCACAAAAAAACACTGCTGGAAGCCTGAACAGACAATTTGTTTTGCAAGGAAAAACAGGACCAAAATGATTTGCCCAACATGCACAAGCACGCAGTGGGCTAATCAGGCTTTATGCTGACTGATCAGGCTACAGAAGAGGAGGGAATGAGGAACCACAACAAAGGAGACCCTTCCCCAAGCTATACACTAATTTATTATTTCCTGGAAATTAAGAGAAAAGGGTAGAAAGTTCCACCTTCTTCGCGTAAACGCACTTGACTGCTTAACAAAACAGAAGATGCCAGCCGACACCAGCAGTCCTTCTGAAAGTGGCAATGATCCCTGTGAAGTCAGGAAATAAATGCATTTATTAAAAGTGCTTGTTAACCACGCCTGACAAGCGCAGCGTGACATCCAGCGGGATTTTTTTGCTCTCAGCCTCTACAGCTCATGTTATTTCTGGAAGCACTGCGCTGTGCAAAGCTGGTGTGTAAAAAGTCCTTCCCCTCGAGAAAAGGTTCAGTTTATAACAGCAGTGCTGTTAAGATATACTTTACTGTTGATGCACATTGCGAAAAAATCTGCAACTGAGCTAACTGAGCACTGGGGAATCTGGGGAGCCCACAAACTGTATGGCTTCCATGTGATCCTCCAAAAGGAAAATTCATATCCAGCTTCCCACTGCACTTCCCAGCTCTTGGCCTAGCCTCCCCTGTCCAGGTACAGAGAAGTAACAAATCGCCCGCACTCTACAACACGTAGAGGTCAAGTGTCAGTAACAAGCATCTCACCCTGGCTTCCCGAATTGATATCTAAAGGAACAGAGTGGGATTTTTTTTCCCACTGTTTTCTAAAAACCATTAACGTGCACAGTGCCATTCTCACGCCTGCCCTTTAAAACACAGTGTACGGGGGAAGGATTAACAGCTCTGCACGGGCTGTACATGTTGTGCATATGATAGGAACGGCATAAACTTCAGCCCATGTGCACCTGGATATCTAGCAGTGATGGGGAGGGGTTGTACTATTCACCTGAATGTAAGACTAGAGCTCCTGAAAATCATGATCAAGCCGACATGAATAGCCTGTGCAGAGGAGTCAACCTTCACCTTGACGTCTGCGATCTCAAAGGAGCGATTCAGCCTTGTGCTTGACGGCTGGGATGACAACATCTTTGCTTTCTTTCTCTTCTCCCCTCACAGTCCTGTTAAGGACGACCGTGTTGTGTTTAATCCAGTCGGCACAGTCAGACCAACTGCATTCGAACTGGATTTTCTTTTCCATCTTTGAGCCCAGCCAGAGAGACTGGGGGCTGCAGGTTTATTCTTCTCACTTGGGAAGGATAGCAGCCGAATTGTCTTTGGAACAGCCTACAAAACCCAGGGATCAGACGCATCCTTTGCATTCTCCAGAGCTGAAACACCCCCCCAGATCTAAGGCTCCAGACAACTCCGACAGGTGTGTCCAGGTGTCTTCAGGTCTTCGTGCGGAAGACTGGCTTTGCAATGACTCACCGCGCAGGCATGCTGTGTGGGCTCGCAGGGCGCACAAGCATCGGTTTTATTTCTTTGACACTCATGAAGAGAGATTAATGGGGCTCGTCTTGAATGGGCTTTGAGGGTTTAAAGCTCGTTTTCTAGAATTCCTGGAGGTCCCCCTCCCCTCTTCTGCGGTATACTGGTACATAATCACTGAAACTTGATCAGCTTCTCAGAGGAGAATAAATTGAGACAGTCCTTAAAACACAGCCCCTTTCCAGACAAGCTGTCAAAAACTTGTTCTGGAGCGTCTTTAATTGAAGGCTTTTGCCATCTTCGACAGGTGCTTCTCAGACTTGCTCGCGTTCTGACTTTTGAGACAAGACGATGGGTTGCAGCTGAAAAACCCGAAATGGGTTTTAAAGCCCTCTGATACCAGGTACAGAATGACAAACCTGCGATAAACCTCACCCCAGTCCGATTTGGCTGTCAATAACAAAACCTCTGGCAAGAGAGAAACTCAAGTATCGGTTACTTACCAGGAGGGCACTGAGAAAAACAATCAAAAACAACTCGTAGGCTGATCGTTAAAAATGATGTCACTTTTGCATTAAAGAAGCCGTATTTGTAATTAAAACAGATTGAAGCAGAGGTGCCAAAGTGGGCCGGAATCCTGCTACGTTGCCCTCAGCCACCCTGCTGTGACAGAAGTGACACCTTGACCCCTGACCTTGTCACATAAACATCCAGACTGTGACATGAAAGAGCCATCTTGGCCAGGCAGGAGGTCAGCTCCATTCTGGTGAGTTAACAGGCCAGTAAACAAACAAGCCAGGGTTAGCACTCTATAAACAAACATAAATTCTTCTCTCATTGAAACGTCAACAGCTCGTCTCCTCTCCGGCTTTTTCCACAAATGGGCTCCAGCACTTCGGAACACTTTCAGAGGGAGAGCCGAGGTTCAACAGGCTACTCTGCCTCGTTCAAAGCCATTTTCCTCAAAAGGTTCTTCAATGACATTGAAAACAGAACCAGTGAAAAGGGACCGGGCACACACAGTTTAAAGAGCAATCTGTCCAAAACCCATCCAACATAGAGACAGGTGCAATGACTGTTCCTTTACAGTAAGATCACTTTATTGGCCATATACAATTTCTTGTATTAGGAATTTGTCTTTTCGCATACCCCAGCTTGCTCTCCATGAGACACACAGACAGGAAGAGAAGCTGGGGGTCAGAGCGCAGGGTCAGCCATTTATACGGCGCCCCTGGAGCAGCTGGGGTGAAGGGCCTTGCTCAGGGGCCCAACGGAGTAGAATTCCTCTGCTGGCCGCAGGATACAAACCAGTAACCTTCTAGCCACAGACGCAGATCCTTAGCCACAGAGCCACCACACCGCCCCAAGCACAAGCAATCATTTTCACTTCTCTTCAAGCAACAAACCATATCCAATGTAGGTTCCTCTCAATTATCCAGAAGGTACAGATAAAACAAGTCTTCGAAATTGCCTAGTAATTATTCAGCATTTTGTCTCCCCAGTGCTAGTCAAGCTAACCACATTTCTTCCCCTTATTTCCCATATTATTTGGCCACACTATTTTTGGCACTCAAAATAATTTGCAAGTCCTTCACAAAGAAAATCCAAGAGAATCTTTTATCTCTGGTGCATCTTAATCAGAGAAGAGGTCAGGCAAAGAGCATTTTGTTGCAAAAACATTGATGTTAGTCCAAGAAGGGAAAGAGTGTGAAACACAGGAAAAAGAAAAAGCTATGCACTGTTTGAGGTGGCAAAGAATTACGATTTTATTTCGCTGAAATCTTCCTGATACGTTATAGAGATGGAACCTTCAATAACATCTTCTTTCAAGAGGAGTGTATGTCAAATGAAGTCTTGAAGCTCCTAACGAGAGAAATTTCCTAATGCAGCGCACAGAAACTAAATCACAGCAAAGTCAAAAGGCACCAAACCAGCAGTACTTATCTATGACCCAGGAGTGCTTCAAGCTTGACCCAGCTCTTCGCCAGAGAAACACACTGACACACAAACAGCAGATTGGAGATATTTCTACTGCGATCTCCTCCATGCACAAACCGAATCACCATTCTCACAATGTTTGGAACTCATTTTGCTCTTTGTCCATTCTTTAGAAATCCCTTCCAAAACAGTTGAGCCTCTAGTTGCCTAATGCTTTTAATTTCCACATTTAACCTTAAATTGGCATCCTGTAAGATTTGTATTGTTTATTTATGCTCTCTAGGTGCACCACTTAATAAAATCCAGAACTGTCTGTGTAGGCCTCTCTCTTCATGTAGGTGCTTCTGACTAAAAAGACATGCTTCCCAATTTTTGAAAGACACCTATCCATTAACTACTGCAGTGTTAAATAATATTGCAAGAATATGACAAAGTAACTTGAAAACAACAGTCCCTTTTTAAATATTAAAATGGAAACATTGCTTTCATTTAACAAAATCCTTACATGCATCAAATCATTTCAGAAGTGGCTATACAATGTAACAGTTTTGACATGCATTCACGTAATTATCTCCCTATGGGCTTGCCTTATTATCTCCAATATGAGCTGCAAAACCTTTTTAACCAGGGAATAAACACTACCCTAATTACATTCACCTACAAAGTAAAACAAATTACAGTCACCCTCTTAACCTTGTCAAAAGGTTTAACACCACAAAAGCCCTAAGCATCATACAGATTTTATTGACTGAGTGCTCAGAGCTACAGCTGAGCTGCTGCTCATACATCATCACAAGGAT
Organism: Lepisosteus oculatus; assembly: GCF_040954835.1. Lineage (NCBI taxonomy): Eukaryota > Metazoa > Chordata > Actinopteri > Semionotiformes > Lepisosteidae > Lepisosteus > Lepisosteus oculatus. Next base: position 6,059,409 of record NC_090724.1, on the reverse strand, counting down.
GACTAGGGAGGAAAGAAATCTTGTATTTGCTTAACTGCACCGAATTCATTTCTGCAGTGAGAACTGGAACAGTGAAGACATACCACAGTCCTTGCATGTATTAGCCACTGCTAAAGCAAAAATGACTCATCTGCAAGGCAAATCTCACTCTTCAGATGGATAATCTTTTGATATGGCTAACAGCATGATTGAGCTTTTAAGATCTCAATGGTTTTCATTTTCAATTGCTTTTACTCAATCCTACGTCTGCAACCGGGCCTTTCCAATTGCTGTATTTTTCCTTTGCAAAAACCTATGAGCTAGAGAGTGATTAACTAGAGAGGAGACTAAGTCAAAGGTCTATGTTTCAGTCATATGACTGTCCTTCATCTAAATGTAACCAATCAGGCACTGCCTCAGGGCCACTCAATTCTGCACCAAAACCAAGGGATGTGTAAGCTGAGAGGTGAGCTTGTTCTGCAGTGTCTATCCACGCCTGCAACTCTGATATTGGAAAGCAACAGATTTCAGATAATGAGGGTTTCATATTCTATAACCTTAATGTGTCCCAAGAGTTTCAAAACAGTTTAAAACATCACACCTGTCTCCCTTCTGATTTCATTCAAACAGTGTGGGGGGGGGGGAAGGTTCTGCTAAATAATTATTGCTAACCATCTGATCAATAGGTTAGAGGAGGATAACTAGCAGCAATTTAATTGCATTTCACTATACTCATTTGTTTAAATCCAAAACACAGCCTGTGTGCATTAACATACAGGGATTAGAGTGGCCAAAATGTCACAATAACTGTGTATGTTTTCAATGCATTTATTTCTATGGAGCACAGGAAGTCCAGCTGAAATGCCACCATGCTTGCCCTAAAGAGAAGAAGCAGAAACAAACCTGGAACTAAAACTGACATGACTGAACACCCCCCACCCACCCACCATGGAATAAGTTGTGTAAACACAGATGAGCACTTGGAGAATTTAGTTCATTTGACCAAAATATAAACTTTTTCTTTTAATTACAAATCAAACTCATGTCATAAGAGCCAAAAACTGAGCTTTTTTTCTGATTGTCTTAAGCCAAGATATATAGTTAAATAAAGGGGGCTATTTTTAACTGTCGAGCTTTTCTAACACACTTGGATACAAGATTATAAATTAAGACCATTACAGATGTTGAAAAAGGCACTCTGGGAGATTAGACCTCTACAGGAAACACTTAGGAAAAGAACACAATAGTTCATTTCCTGTACAGTGCACATTACCATCCTACTAACTCCCCACACAACATATTTATAGACCAATACAGTAGAATTTCATCACCACACAGTGCCAAGTCCCCCTTTCCTCTTTTCCCCCCCATTCCGATGGGGGATATATGAACACTGAAGACTTAAGGTTTGCCATCAATAACGGTTAAGTGGCAGCAGACACTTCACTGATTGGAACACTTGCAGTACTACAGCCATGCAAGTGTTAACTTAATCCCCATAACTAAGTGGGGTCCACATGAGGACTGAGTAGTGCAAAAAACGTCCTTTAAACGTTGCAGCTCTTAAACCGGACTTGTCTCCATTTTAAACTGTGCTTTGACAAAGCCGGCCAGGAGCAAGAGAGCCAGACGTCTCAGCTTCTGATTCCAGCATACAAAGGCGGAAAGCTGGGTGTGCAGACTGTCGGTGAGGCTTTCAGAGACCATCATAAACGGCTGGCACACTGAGCGAGACCAGAATCACCATTTTCAAAAGCTACATACTCTTAATTGAACTGCATGTTTCTCTCTGGCTACTGCTGGTAAAAAGGCACAGTGAGAAGATGTGCGTATGTATAGTATGTGGGGTGTCTTTAAACCTCATATTAAATTACCGTAATCAAATTTAAGAATAGGAGGGTAAACACATTACCAGAAGCCTAGTTGCAGTTTTATCCTCTACTGCTCTCACTCCAAGGATAAGAAATGATTCTGTTTAGCAATGGTTTTTATATTACTCAATCAATCAAAGGATCAACATATCGGCCCAGCTCTAATACATACAACAATACAGCTGGAGGAACATGGTCTCTGCTGATTTTCATTCACACCTCTAAATCCCCAGTGCTAACTGAGAACTTTAATTGGTAAACTGGTTACTTGTTTAAAACAATAAACTGGTTCAAGGGGGCACCTTTCCGAATTTTAGCATAACGAACTTTGTGGAGCCTCTTCACATACATAAGATTAATCTTTATTAAATAACTTTTATTAGTATTTGATCAACTAATGATGAACAGACACAGGTGGTAAAAAAACTATTAGATACTCCCACAATGAGTTTTTTTTTTCCCTTCTGCATAGGTCCAGTTATATTTCAGGCAGCACACCTGAACCAGGCTAGTTCTAAAACTGAGAAATTGGTACAGGTGTGATCATCACTCATCATTTCTGACCTTTTAATACTTGAAAGCAAATTTGCAAATATGCCTATGACCAATTAACATACAATTAAAGACTGCGACAGACTAGTGTCCCTCGTGCCTACTGCTCCCAAACAACCCTGAATTGGCAGAAACTGTTAAAAACTGGAGGTGATTAAAGACATCCTGTTCCTCCACGAGAATGCCTTAACCTGCTCTCCTATAGATAACTGGTGCCTATTTCCTCAGCAGGAGGAGACAACACAAGCCACAGATACATGCATTTATTAGGAGGCCATCAAGAAATTTCTCTGGAGAGCTCACAGTCCAGAAAGGGCCAGACAGAATGCACTGGGAGTGATTTAGGGCTTCAACTCGAGAGCAGCTGCTCCTATTTCCATCCTTGGAGAAAAGGTCTGACCAATAAAGGCCACAGCTGGGTCAAGGTTGAGCAGGTCCTCCTTCCATCCAATGTAGCATAATTAATGAATGTGCTCATTTATCAAGCTTTTAAGCTTCAGAGGACCAAGCAACATTACTGCCAATGATAATTAAAAAAATCTATTCTAAACTGTTAGAACTCAAGAGGTTAAATATTACCTTGGAGGGAACAGTAAACACATTGAGGCTGGACAACAGGCTAAAAGAGTATCCTGTCAGTCTCTGAACCTGGCTCTCCGTGATCCCCATTTTTAGCATAAGCTCATCCAAAGAGAAGAGTTACTGCAGGAGAAGGAGGGAGGGGACCTCCCTAGGGTAGTCAGGTGCTGTGTGGCGGCAGTCCTTCTCCAATCTGGCCAGGTTGGCTGAAGCCGTTCCACAGGAACACACTCTAAAGGAGGGGAATACCATAGGAATCCCATATGGCACTGGGAGGTGTGCACGCGTAGGCAGAGGGTGACTACAGCCAGCTCGAAGCCCACGTGCAGTCCCTGTATTCAGGAGAAAGAACTGATTCTGAAAACATCCAGATGTACAGGGTGCACACAGGGATGGGTTAACACGCGGTCTCCGCTGCCGGGGACTGACAAGGCGCCAGGCTGCGAGAGAGGCCTGTGCCGAGGCCCCAGAACACTTCCCTCTTCTCGGCTTGCTCGGAGGCCTGGGAGGAACGAGAAGGGGGCCAGCCCCGACAACGGCACAACGCGTTTCTGTCTGATCAGACTGCAAGGTCAGGCACTAGCTGCTATTGCATCTCTCCGCATATCTTTGCTCAATCCCCCCCCACCCAGCCACGCCGCCTCCTTCGCCGACTTGATATTTCAAGTGTAACCTTCAGCCCAAGGTGTTGCTCTGTAGTAATACTCTCAAGCCCCCTTTGAAGAAAGTAAACGGCTCTCTAAAAGCCACAAAGCCGAGCAGCTTGTGCAATCCATCACAGGCAGACAAGAAACAGAGGGTCTGGGTTGAGGAGTTTAATGGCGCTGCGTACTGACGAATGCCTGCCTGTTAGCATTTCTGCCCTGTTTTAAAGGTCAAAAGGACTGCAAACCCAAATGGAGGGCGATTGAATTCTTAACTGTACAGTCTGCATTGTGAAGCCATGCAAATTTCAGAAAGAGAACTCGTCTAAGCCGAGGAGGCAAAACTCAAGGCTGGGGCTGTCTAACTCATTAATGTTTTTCTTGAGAGGAATAACCAAAGATTTCACTGTGAGGACTCATCGATTCACTGATGTACAATTTCCTCAATGGTTAAAAAATGAACGTTTACGCAGAAATCAATTGTCCCATGTAAGGCAGCAGGTGGAACACAAATACCAGTTAGGCATTTGTATGTAAAGGGCCATGAACGGCGACCGCGTCTTTGAATAATTAATCGCCATAATAGGGGACTACAACCTAATCGATTTCATTGATGCAGATGTCTTTTGAAAAAGAAGTTACTTTTGTGAACAGAGAGGTTACTCTCGCACAAACAACGGTCAAACTGGAAAATGTTACCCAAACTGCTAAGAAGAGAAAATGCAATGACTTGGCAAGACAAATAGCATTTGTATGTGACCTAATATGAACAAACTCCCAGAAACGGTATTCCTAACTCCGTGACCTCATTCTGCAGTCTTGCAAGAACACAAGGTGACTCGGGTAACTTTTAGGATATTGCACAGATATTACTGATGCAGCTGAAGGCCTCTTTCATGCACATCTCTCTAGACAAGATCTAAGAAAGGGGATCCTTTAAGATTACACACACAGATTTTACAGAGATATCTTTAACAGATATAACCGATCACAAAAACAGCCTAACGGTACAAAGAAAGTCTTAATACCCATTAGGAACGAGCAGTACATTTTAACTGGGATTTACTGAATATGAATGGCTCAGTCCCAAGGAAAGGAACAGCACATACTCAAACGTCACTTCATAACCGCACTAAATGACAGATCACGATCATTTCAGAACACTCTTCTGCTGCTGGTGTGTTTAATTGGGAATTAAGGAGCTCCTCTCGAGTAGAGTCAGTACACTGGGGCAATCTGACGCTGACTTGAGTGTACACTACGCACTTCGTTTTTAAAAGCGTTGTGCTTTCAAAAGAATGACACAGCTCTTTTCTTTCAACACAAAACGTGGCAGAGATGCTCTTGAGCTGTGGCCCTCTTCAAAACGACTGCAATGTAATAGCACATTTCTTTGCTGATAAAAGATAGCTTGATTCGTTAAGGCACAGATATGAACGCTATAAGAGAGCAGCTCTGAGAAACTATTCTGGTTTTGTCGGGATTTCACGATGACAGATTCCCTACAAACGTACATGAACATCTTGCCTTATCCTGCCAAAATGACTTCCCAGTTCAGGTCCAGCCACTGGCACAAGACCATTAAAGCTACATTAAACTCCGTAAGAATTACAAACACACAAACAACCAAATAAGTGTGAGATACAAGTGTATTTCCTCAGTTATGCATCAGTTTCAAAGGAAACCACAAACAGGATTTTAATATCTGGTGTCAATATCAGCGCAATCATTTACTTACATCCACAGACACACTGCTATACTTCAAAGCAGATGGATGGAATCCAAGCTCCCTTTTAAACAAGCTTTTTATTCAAAGACACCTGTGCCAAAAGACTGTTCAACAATGATTTTCCATGAGGCTTTATTCTCTAAACGATGATTGGAAATAATTGGTAAGCTTTAAACAATTATGAAATACATTTTTTTCTGGATGTAATTCTGGATAATTCAATGTATCCTATTGTATTGCAAGCTTGGGTTTCGCTGCGAAAAAGGACATTTTTTTTCTGACGGACAGCACGTGTCTCTGCTCTCACATTTTAAAAAGGAAACATCCTGAATGTTAAAATCTGTAAATAGTGCTGCTCTCCGTCTTTATCACACAATGTGGATAGCAAAGGGCTTCTGCTGCGTTTTAAATAAAACTGATGCCCATCGGATTCCAGGCTCCCAGCAGAAGAGCTCTCACTCCTGAGTGCAAGGACAACATTTAGCCATACCTGCAGAGCTGATGCTACAGCAGTCTTTCCTATAATAACCCCCTTTACCATCACCTGACAGATTATGCCCCCTCTTGTGTAATGCTTACAGCCACTTCCCCCATGACCCTGAGCTCTCAAGTAAGACAGAAAACCTATAAGTAAACTCTCACGGTAGCAGGGTAAAAAACTTCATAAACAAATGGCAGGATTAAAAAAAACAAAAACAGACTGGCAGCAGATCACTACCAACTGACGTGCCGAGTCTTTGGATCAAGCTGGTACCCTGTTAATATAATTTCCATGAGAAAGCAGGCAGACAAGAGCTGTCCAGAAACATTTCCCCCAATTCTAAGTTTCACCACTCATGTTTAAAATGTCACTAAGGTGACATTTAACCTCAGCAACTGTTTTTATTAAACCTTCCCTGCCTGTGAGCGTGGAGGTGAGCAGGAGACAGGCAGAGCTGCTAACAACATGCTGTTCAAATACTGTCTCCATTGGCATACCTACAGGAGCAGAACAAGAATCATTGCTAGAATTTGTTTCCCCAATAGACTCATAGCACAGAAAAAGGGAGGAACAGGGGATCATGTGACAGCTTCACACAGTTGAGAAATCAAGCACTGTCGAGGTAGATGCCCGTCTTCCAACTGTGAAAAATACCTTCTGTGGCCACACTGCACAGAGCCTGTACAGCACCTATAAAGCTGTCAGAACAAACTGAACCACTTAACCAGGTGCAAGAGGGAAATGAAAAATAAGCTATGCAAATCGCCAGATCTTAACTGCATCCTTAAACGCAAACAGAACATAAGCAACCCTACACTCAGAAACTGTGTCCTGACAGGTCAAGACCAAAACACTCAGGTATTCCAGTTATGCCTGCTACAAACATTAGCCACTGCATCTTAAACACCTTCACTAAGAGCTCACCTATTGCAATATGCTGCTGAGTCACTCCAACAATATTTACACAAGTCCAAACCAACTTTACTTACCTCCTGTCGGTTTAATAACCTGTGTGCAGCTCAACGTAGCACACCAACTCACACAATGGTACTATAAATACTTTCCCCCTTCAAAAAAAGCAATGCTGCATATGAAAATCAAGGAGGAAGACAAGTCTCTGCTGAGGAGGCATGCTAATTTAGACTCACACAAACCAAACCTCTTAAGACATACAAGTATTTGCATAACAGGCTAAGCACTGATTTAATCAGTTTTTAATATTGTACGAGTGTTAAAAACGTGGGTCATTTATTTTAAGACACAAAGACAGTACAGCTACGAAGGGATAACAGTTCACAGTCAATAGGGGTTCAACAAGCCAGTACAGAGCCTGTCTTAGTGCAGTCTAGGATGGGTCTTCAAAAATCAACACTGTTTCTGTCAGTTGTGAAAAGTAATGGCTGTGCGTGTAAAAAAAAACTTTGATGTATGCTTGTCAGAAATAAATTCGATTCAAATTCAGCATTTATCCCACCACCACCACCTCAGGACAAAACCTGGACCTAGTACTCCACTGAATCTGTCACAGCAAAAACCAGACAGCCGAGCTGCAAAAGGGGAAATTTACTTCAGGTACAGTACGAGGGGGAAAATATACAATACAAGGATGTATATTGAAAGTAAACGGCTTCTGAGGGAGTGCAAGGAAGAACTTCCACACGGCATTTACTTGTCGAAAGCTTGAAAATCAATCTAGATAATATCCGCCGCCTTTGGAAGTGGATTTAAAATAAAATCCGGTTATGGCAGGAACTGAAATTCTTCTATGGATTAAGCCCCGCTTTTGTCAGAACAGAGAAAAGCACAGGACCACAAAAAAACAGCAACTATATTCACCTTTGAAAGAAGGTTTAAAGTTTCCCCTTTTCACCTCACCACTCCGTTTTTAACTCGCGTTAAGCTAACAAGTTTGAATTCCTCTCAAATCGCCAACTGCGACTCGCGTTTCTGCAAACAGGCGGCGTGACTGCATACATTTCTGAGACCTTTTCCTAAAATATTCTAGCATGTAACATTCATCCTTTAGAAAAATGTCGATCGCTCACACCATCACAAACCCTCTTTTAAAATGCAATAACGGTGTTGACCCGGACAATATGTCTTGGGGATGTATCGAAAACACTGCATGAAACTACAGGCAGTTTTCTATTGCAGAAACTAACTTTTAGATGAATTACCGTTTAGCTGACTAAGCGTTAACAATACTTTAAGTGTATTTATGTCAAAATCACTCAGCTACATGTAATTATTTATACTTACATTTAATCCGGTTAGACACCGAATCCCCCGAACGCGCCAACTTGAAAGGATGATGGATTACTTATTTACTGAAGCATATCAAATGATATTTTCCTTTTTTTTCCCCAAATCTCTCCTAGAAAGGGTGTTTACACTTTTAGTTACTAACTGAACGAATTTTACCGTTTTATGAAAAAAAAAATCAAGAATACTAGGAGTTTGAATTCGAGGGGTGTATCTGGCTAAGCGCTTTTTAAAATACGTTTGAAACGATTACTGCTCATATATTTAATTCTCAAAGAAGATCAACTTTACTCGCAATAAATGCGAGGTGCCAAATTCGGTTGGATGAAGTATTTTGTGGGACTAACCTACAGTAACCTCACACAAACGCCTGTTAAATAGTTCATCCGAAACCACAAACAGAAATGTCACATGGCGATGCTGTCGAGTAATTAGTACTTAATCATTTTGTACATGCTTTTTATTTCAGAATTACACGCGTTGTTATCTGAATCGAGACAGTTTCCCTAACTTGCGAAAGCCACAAATTGTGACAGGACTCCAAGGAGATCTGAAAAATACAGGCTGTGCGGTTTTCGAAACGTTCTTAAGAGAACTCGGGAGATAAACTAGACCAAAGGTGCAAGTTTCAAATTTTCTTTTAGAGATTTGTTTTTAAAAGATCCCTAATAATCATGCGGGGAATTTAAAGTTGACCGACAGCCGCCTTTACATTTTGCCCTTTTCTGAACTTGAGAAAGTTTGTTTCAATATAAAAAAAAATCAACAAGCAGTGCACTTCGTTAAAATAGCTGGTTTCTATTCTAACAACGCTCGTTTTGAGTGATAATCTTGACACAATATCGATTAATGATGCACAAACATGAAAACATCTCCAGACACGTATACTTCTATTATTGCCAATTTGGAACACGGGGTAGTAATCGATCTTTAGTTCAAAGTTTTTATTATAAAGTTATCTTTAGGGTTGGCTGCTTTGCCGACTCCTCTTTTAAAAGCTGGTTATTTTTAAACGAGAACCAGACACCTGTTAATTTTTTCTCCCCTCAATACTTGTTGAATCATTTAATGAAACGTTTTAAAAAGACTTTTGCATTCACCTGAAGTTGCACAAAAGCTGACTTTTACTCTCTATGGTTTTAAAATAAATCCAGCTTCAATAAAAACGTTGGGGGAAATTCATTTGCTGTGATTTTTTTGTATACATTTTCATCCGTTCACATCTAGATAGGATGGGTACTTCACACGACGGAAAAGTCAGCATTAGTCTTCCACTGTTTTTGGGTTGTGACCGACAGAACAGTATAGGTTATGAAATCGGTGTGTACAAGATTTTGTTTTTCTGTTTGAACAGCGGAACATAATGTCGTGATGTTCTAGGCTACCAAAATCTTTAAGTATCCTATTTGTGCGTGCATGCATTTATCAAGATATTTATCTAGAATCGCTTACTGCATACATCGACCTCTTGCTTTGCATATCAAATAAGTCGGAAAAGCAGATGAAAATTTAGTGTAGAAACTGTCATGACCCACACCAACTGCCCAGAGATACACTAAGCCCCCGCACAGAGTACTTTGTGTCAAAGTGCAGTGTATCAGCAGGGTGTCGGGAGTGGATGAAATGCATAAACAAAATGAACGCGGTTCTTCAAAACTTAGTGTGTGCGTGTGAGCTAATTATTTTATGACGGTAATCTTCGGTCAAATCTGTGCCTTATATAGACTTATATGGCTTATACCCTGACCAACAGGGGAAAAGGGTTAAGATTACCAACTGAAAATGGTGGTCTCTTTTACATTTTCTGCGCAGTTTTCTATATAATATACATTAAAATGCCATAATAAAAACACGACAAACTATTTGCTTTCCTACAATGCTCAGAAAAAAAAATAAGCACGCACCACATCTTGTGTATGCCCGGGTCACATGTAATCCTACAAAACACTGGACTTCTGAATCTCATTTGTTGCATTATTAGTTCAACGTGAACACAGGCCTAGGCGGACAGACGAGTCCCGGACCTTTAAGTTTAGAATCGCTGTCTATATCCCACCCTCTTCCCGCGACAAAGGCTAATCTAGCCTTCGGGCTCATGTATGCGCAAGCAGGCCTCAAAATATAATCGTATAATAATAATTCTCTAAAAAAAATATTTAAAAACTAAAAATGTTACAAAAAAAAACACTTAAAATTTGACTTATTCCGCCGTAAGAAAATGGTATTGGGAAATGTTCTCCCACCAAAAACCGCGTTTTAAAACGTTACGTAAATACTCAAATTAGGTGTAAACAATATATACATTTTGCATTTCTTACAATCTGAGCAGTTCCACAAAACACGAGGCCTATAAAAAACCCTCTAACGATTTAACTGATTTATGATATAAATAGCACATTTGTACACTGTCGCAGCGAAAGAGTTCCAACGCCATCCTTAAATGGAAAATAAAGCTTTGATTTACTTACTTTCTCCATCCGATATCCCGCAATTGCTTAAAACGCAGATAAAAGTAACGAAAGCAACCACCGGGGTGTCCAACCGCATTCTGACCCCAGTGATGTCCTTAAATCCACCAAAAAATGCCAGATTAAAAGGGGAAAAAATCCAAAAATTGAGTAAAACTTTTTCCTTTAATCGTTTATAAAATCAGAGATTCTTGCTTGAAAGCCGTTTTCATACACAACAAAAACAAAAAAACAAAAAAACAAAACCACACCACCCCCAAAAAGGGGGGTGAGGGAATATTTAAACGCGTTTTAATACTCAAAATATGTATTAACTTTTTTTGTTGTTTTACTACTTCGCCAGGTTAGATTTGCATCAAATAATGTGGTCTTGGGTTCTGACAGCACTTTGGCGAACCCAGAGCTTCATTTTAAATCAAGTGATACAAGTCGTCCACTTTCATCGGGTAAAGTTTGTTTGACAAAATCCTCCTTCAGTCGAGAAAATAATTCCCACCAGCAAACCGCTTTAATAAGGAGGTACCCTAAGGGGTAGCGAGTCGCTCATACCCACATAAAAGCTGGGGTTTCCTTCAAAAGGTTAAAAAAAGAAAATTCCTGGATTAGCTGTTGCTTTTCTGCAAGATGCAACTGTTTATTTTGACTTGCAAATACAAAGATCTTCTTTTATTTTTCTGTCCTTTTATAAAGCGTGGTATTCTCCTCCTCTCGCACTGTTGACATGAAAATTAAAAAAAAACGTTTAGTTTTTAATCCCCGGTTTCACTGTGTTTTATACACGATTATTTCCTCCCGAACCTCCCTCTCCTTCCCTGCCCTTTCCGTATCACAGGAAAATAGTGTTACAACGTCCAATAGAAAAATAAACATCACAGGAACTCCGCAGGAAATAATCCGAAAAAAATTGCTTTTCCCTTTCGGTAAAAACGTCCTTCCTCGCTCAGCTTCCTTTTCAACTCTTTGGCGAGTTTCCCAAAGAGTCTTAAAAAAAAACACGTCCCAAACAATGGAAATGTATGATAGTTACTTAACAGTACAAATAAAAAAAAAAAACACAACGCACGGTGCTTCTGGAGTGTGCAAAACTCCCCGCACTGGTTTTTTTCTCTTCTTCTGCTTCTGCTTCTTCGTCTTCGTCTTTTTGGGCTAATCTGAGCCCGGACAGGTTATTTTACCTTTCGTGGTTTTTTTTTTTGGAAAGCAGGCTGTAGAAAAGATTTTCGGACGACGGCGAAAAGCGCGACAGCAAGGTAAACACGCGTCGACAGCAAGCGAATCTGCGGAAAAAAAAGCTAAAAAACTTCTCTTTTCCCCCCCGAATCTGCAGTACCGCTCGTCCTCTCTCTCTCTCCGCTAAAGTTCCCCCTTTTTCAGTCTCTCAGTATCTCCCTGCCAGTAAACAAGAGCTGCCAGTCAGCTGGCGCAAGGCACGGCGCAAACTACGGACTGGATTTGACAGCCTAAAAAAAAAATACGACCTGGAGTCAGCAGAAACGAGTGGGAGTTGGGGGGGGGGGGGGGGTGAGGGGGTGTATGTTTAGTATGTTCAGGGGGGTGGAACCGCCGGGGAATGACATCAGTGCATCAGTGCAACCTGAACGCATGCTGTTTCATTAGCATAACCCCCCGGTAATTGCTCGACTTTCGTGGTGTGTTGAACGGCTGCCCCACTTGAAAAACAAAACGGAAACGGACCCGTCTCATCTTTGGGCAGGATATTGGGTTCCAAACATCCTATACTCATTCTAGCGCCCAGTTTGCATAGATTTAGCAAAGGTAATTGGCCATACGCTAGATAGTTAGTTGTTGTTTCTTATTTCTGTGGCTGAAAGTAATATATATGTGTGTGTGTGTTGATTCTCTGCTTTAACACCTATAAAAGAACAAGCAATAGATCTATTCCATGCTGAAAAGGGAAGAGAGAAAACACAACGTTTCGGCTGTGAAGGCTTTGTAGGCGAAACGTTGTGTGCTCTCTCTTCTCTTTTCAGCATGGAATAAACCTATTACTGATTCCTTTGCAGACCACGCAAGCTGACGCAGCTCCCCACCTGAACTACTTCCAAACCTATATTTCGGTTGTCAGTCCCATAGTGCCAACACTAGTCTATGTGCTGCAACAGGAGTAAGGCAGCTCTGTTCTCGGGACTGAACTCCATATTGCTGGGCACACTCGGGTCAGCAGGAGAGGGGCTCAGACCTGCAGATGAAAACACACACAAAGTGAACACTAAATGAGATAGGCGAGGCACTGTTTTTTAGTGCTGTGAAAATCCAGCAAATGATCGTGTGAGAAAGGGTCTGTGATGCGATCTTTGTTTTAACGCTAATTAAGAAGTGCCCGATCACTGTCACAGATAGCGTGGTAGAAAAGGGGTGTGCTGGGATTATCAGATTGTTGTTGCCAGGGGTGTGATCTTCTGCCAGTGGTACAGAAATGCTTGTGAAGATGGTTCTACCTGTCACGCACTTCCTTGTTTAAAAGTAATTCATTTATAGTGGGCTGGGAGGTGGCACCTGATCTGCCTGTAAGTAACACCTTTGTCTGCTGGAAGGTTAACGTCACCAAACATCTAATTGTGTGTCTGTATTTAAATGGGCTGTTGAAATACAAATCGTTAATAGCAGTCCGTGTTCCACTGTAGATTTGCTTTTATTGACAAAATAAGATTTATATCAGTAAGGTTCCTTCTTTCTGTTGGTGGATAAATATGCAACTGGCCCCTGCAGCAAGCTGTTTTTGAGTTCTGCAAAACAAGAGCGCTTCCACAATATCTGTCCCGTGTGTTTCTCATATGTGAGAGAAGAACTTTCCTGAAATAAAGCAGGTCACTGCGTGTCTGCTTTTGCGATCTTTTGGCTGAGAGGTTGCTTGAATAAGAGGCTGCTTTCCTTAAATAACTTTTTTTGCTGTTTACATGGGAGCTTGGAAAGGGGCTGGTTGGAAATGAAACATTTTTCCATTCTCATTATCGCGAGCCTCAGCTCTCTGGACTGTTTGTCTCAGCTGCTCCAATTGGCACAAAATAAATCTTCACCTGCAATGGGCAACACCACAAAACAACCCAGACCTACTCTCCACAGCCTGCAGGCTATACGCATCACTATTTCCCTTTTAACAAATAGATATTTTTTAAACTCAGTTGTCTGTCTGCCCTTTGACAGTCATCAGGAGTTTTTAAGCAAGTGACAACTTCACAAAGAACTAATTCTAGCTTTTGAGAGTTGTTCCAAATTTTAGTAGGTTTTAATGGCATTTCAAACCAATAGGCACCTGCTGCTACTTTTAATACCAACAACAGGGGAGAATAAAACTCACATTGTGGGTATCAAGATAATGATGGTGACAGCAGCATTATTTTCTTGTAAGCTGATTGTTAGAAATATGCTGGCCAGTATTGGCATGAGAGACCTCTGATTAAAAAACAGGTTGCTGTTGTAAGTAGTACTGTAGGGGGCACTCTTTAAGCTGACATGGTGCAGTCCTACAGATGAAATGCTGAACAGGGGTGCTGACTACATGGTCATTAACAATCCCATGATGCCGTTCAAGTGAGTAGGGGTAATTACTGGGGGTGCTGGTATAGAAGGACAGTCCATTGCCACAGAACGGGGTCCTGCATAGCAGTGGTGGCAGAGGTGCAGGTCCCCAAAACTTAAAAGTCTTTTGGGGTGAAAAACACTATATAAATGTAAATTAGCAGTGCAGATGTTGAACCTTTGTTCTAACCATAGTTTTTACAGTATATGCATGCTAAGTGTGGTATCTTACTGAGCCTTTATTTTATTTTTTTTACTTTTCATGGAAATCTGAAGGGTGCTATTTTCTTTTTTTTTTGCATTCTACCAATCTGGAATTAGATTCCTGCTGCAGTCCTCTGTACAGCACCCGTTGGGGCTGTGATGTCGGGACACTCCTCTGAAACTCGCCCTTGTCAGAGACATTTGCCTTTTTGCACCTCGGCAGCCCCGACTCGAACCCGATGCGAACGGTCTGTTTCGGGAGGCCCCCCGAAATAGTGCCTCTGCTGTTTGAGCCACTTAGGAGTCCTGCTCTTTATTAACGCTGCTCACTCCGCGGCAGGGCTTGCCTTTTCTCATGTCCTTCCATATGATTCCAGTCTGGTTAAATGTCTGTTTGTCAGGATCCGAAAGAATGTTCTCACGCCTTGAGGCCATTAAACACGAGACATCCTTCAACCACTTCCGTTGGGAGCTAGTAACAATCCCCTGGGCACAGGTAACACTTGGCAGCAACACCCACTTCACACTGAGACCAACCTCACGTAATCACCCTAACCCTTTGTGTGCCAAGTGGTGATGAAATAACAAGGGAACATCTGCATTCTGATCCAGCCCGACAGCAGTTTGAGCAAGCATTTGTTTTTTGCTCCGTTTTAGAAGTGATTCAGACAAGACCAGCTAGTCTTCCTGGAGGGTAACGATCGATACACCTCCTGTACTGAACATCCCAGGGTAAGAATGCTGAGCGCAAGCTTTGAATTTGAGAGATACATTTACTAAACCACCACATCGCAACAACAGGGCTCACGTCTTTTCTCCTGTACAAGAGGCAAAAGGCATACAGTTGAAAAGGCATGTTTTAAAGATACGTGCATTGTGTCAGCTTAGAAGAATGATGGACAGTAGTGAAAACACCATTTACCCAGTTCCTGACATAACAGCAGATAATGGTAGACATTGTGTACAAGCTTATTGTCTTTAGTTACCTGCTCCTATAATCACTACAGTGCAATAACAGAATGCAGCTTTGTTTCTGTTTCAAAATAAACAGGAGTGTGCAATTATTCCTAAAGTCCGCTGTGCGTGTGCCATGGGTATCTGAAGGGCACCGCAACAATACCTGAAAGTCAAGGACAGGGTGGCTGTGAGCTCACCAGGAGGTTTCCCTCGTCATTGTGTCAGGGACGGCAGGAGCTTGATTCATCACGCCGCCTGTCAAAAGAGGACGTGCCACCGTCTCCGTTTAAAGCCTCCACGTTAGGACAAATAATGGAGAGTACACAATTTTCTTTCAAAGCGGGAAGGCTCAGTTCGCGAGTTGTATAATTATGACCCACAGATCGACGTGATAATTGGAGGCCACAGTCTTTTGACTTACATTATTTGCAGCTGTTTTTGGACATAACACTGATTTCCCAACCGTCTGTGATGATGATGATGATGATGATAATTATTATGAGTAATAATAATAATAATAATAATAATAATAATAATAATAATAATGTGATTTGTACTATTTTGAATTGAATAATGCCCGGGCTTTGTCTTCTGAAATTTTAAAAGATCTGACGTACTTTTTTGTGTTTAAACTTTCTTCTCCTGCATCTATAACCTCGCAGGGCAGTTTCCGCTGATGTGCCGACAGCTCCTGAAAGATCTGTGCAGATCCTTTTCACCTGGGAGTGCACAGCCAGGCCTCCGTGTTCCCCTTACCGCAGTAAGTCCCACCACCAAGAGGTGTCAGTACAAGACGCAGCACAGCAGGCGTGTGGAGTGGAAGAAGATAAATCATAGCAATTGAGCTGGGAATAACAGAATGGGGTTAAGTAAGGTTAGCTAAAAAAAGACAATTCTCGGCCTCAGAAATTATCGTGCTGACTTGGGGGCTGGGCAGCTATGAAGGGACACAGGCTGTCTCTGACAGACGGCATTCTTTCTCTCCTTCTTGTGCGGCCTTGTCTTGTGATCATGAGAGTTACAGCAGACAGGGGTCCAACTGCAGGGCCGGTATGTTGAAAGGAGAGAGGCTGTGGATGTGCACAACACAAAGCACTGTCCTCAGCCCCACTGCCTTTCTAAATCTGACCAGACGTGCATGGTGTGAGCTCACTGAGGGCACTGGGTCATTCATGGATGAGGAGCCACACGAGCAGCATAGGAGAGCCTTCACTGAATATACCTAGGCCCGAGTCATGATACTGCAAAGATCTATCATACCTGCTGGGGTAGGAATTTGGAAAGAATTGCTTGCTACTGGGAACAATTCAGCGCTAATATCCATCCCTTTTCTAAATGCTGCTTGCGATTCAGGGTTGCCGGGGAGGCGGAGCCTATCCTGGCAAGCAACAGGTGCAAACCAAGGTACAGCCTGGACAGGACACCGGGCCGTATGACAAACACACACACAAACAATCACAACAGGGCTCATTTCCGCAGAAGCCAATGAACTCACCAGCATGTTTCAGGACTGAGGGAGGAAACCAGAGCACCCAGAGGAGAAAACACAGGAAGAACATGCAGACTCCACACAGACAGCACCTCAGGTCTGGAATTGAACCCAGGGCCCCAGTGCTACCCGGCAGCACTCCTAACCTCTGCACCAATGCACAATATAAAAGCGCAAATTTAAACAGCTAGCTCAACAAACATACCAAAAAATAAACTTTCCACTACGCTGTTTAATAACATACTATATACGTGCATATGTGGACAATGTACAATGTTGCATAATTTTTGCACGATCTCTGTAAATGCGTAAGAGTTTAATCCTGGAAGAATGTAATGGCTTAGCATCAGGCCTGTGGGTTAGAGGTTAGGCTGTCTGCCCTTGGCCAAGATGGCAATAAGATGAAGAATACAGATGGGAGAAATGCAGACACAACATTAGTGCACACCACAGGCATCGTAGCCTAGACTCTTCAGACCAGACAAAAACACATTTCAAAATAAGATAAATGCGATCCTCCTACTTCCAGAGAGATCTGTCTTAGGGGTGTTCAGACAAGAGACAAAAATAAGAAGTGACACAGGCAGAAGATGACACAGGCTTTGAGAGGCTATGTGGTGTTTTTTTTTTAAAAAAACCCAACAAATCTATAAATAGTTCAAGGCGAGCTGATTTTTCTTAAAACAAAAGTTGCAGCTCGGTGTTGACTGACAACCATAACAACAGAAGTACAAAACCGAGCTTCTGATGTGGTCTTTCAAAAGCCCAGACGGCCAAAGCCCGTTGCGCTGTGTTTTCTGACTTCCGCAAGCAGCTGCGCGGATAAGCACTCCCTGCTGTCCCGGGGCACTGTGCGGTAATATAGGTGCGGGGGGTGGGCGGCACAGGACCAGCAATGCGCACCTGCTACACCGCTCTGGTTCAGGCGTGATGGTTATCAGCGTCAGTTACCGCCGCCTGGCATCAGATGCATCTGCTACCGCTGTCACCCATGTCTGGCAGCCGGAAACAGACAGGTATCGGCGCATAGCGTGCTTCTGATTTGTGTTTTCGGTCCAGGGCACAGTCAAACTGAACGTCATCATGATAAGGTAAAAACGCACCCTCTCGTGATGCTCGCAACTGCACTGCCCAGTCATGGTGGATGGGACGCGCTCCCCACGCGTGCCCCTTTCACACTTTTCTTATACGTTTCTAATGATTTACCTACGTTGCTTATGGAGGGTTTAACTGTTTGTGAGCCAGGTGTCAAATAAACATTGAAACGTGGGGGGGGCGGTGCCGTATGGGTCGACGGGTAAAGGCTCTCGCCCGCTCCAGGCTGGTTGGAGCCAGGTCCAGGTTGGAGCCAGGCTTGTTTCGCCGAGATGCGCACACAGCTACAAGCTGGATCGGTCTGCGACAGCATGGCGTATAACCTGCAACCCCTCGGGTCAAGACGCACAGGCCGGCGGCGCGGTGAGGGACGTGCCTCTCCTCCAATCCACGTCGAAGCTCCTGCACGGGGCGGCTCATCCTGTGACGTGTCAGAAGCTGAATGGCTGAGGGAGGGGGCGGACCGGCCCATTCTGCCCTCGGTTCCTTATTTTTGCCGTGTGAGGTCGAGGTGTTTGTAAATGTACATGATTGGCGATTCCAAAGTGGGTGGCGCTGTTGCAGAAATATTGGGGAGATAGTTACAATTAAGAGAGGAAAACAACAGGTTTGGAAGCAGCCCGTTAATTGCCCGTAATATGTTTGTGCATATGTCGAAAATTGTTATCCCTCGCCACGTATTTATACCATTTTAAGGCAGACCGCAGCTCACTTTTAAAAATATAAATTTCAAGTGTCCTGCACCCATCAGTTGGTTGAGAAAAAATGGAACAAAGGAAGTTCACAAGCGCGTTGCAAATGTTCTCTTGCGTCAGAAGAGTGGGAAATACACCTGTGGAGGCTTAGTCAGGTCTCAGACGGGAAATAAATAAAGAGAGCCGCGGAGCTCATTGTTCACTCTTGGTGCCTGGACGATGGAAAGCTGGAAAAAAAAAGAAGAATTAAACAATTAAGGACAGAGGCGTAATAAAAATGAGAACAAAAGACCGGAGCCTCGAGCGTTCTGTGTTTTGTTTTGCTACTGAGTCAGTAGGTGTCAGAGAAGCGAAGACAATGTGTTCCCAAAGTCTCTCTCGCACACACTCCGCCAGCCACATCCTCCATCCACCCTCTCTCAAGCCCACCAGTATGCCACGACCGTGGCGTGAAAACCCAGGCTTCCTCTCTCTTTTTTTAAAAAAAAAACCCATAAGAAAACAATAATAGTGCTCACGGGGAACGCGTTGAAATGATCGCAATAAATTGCCGGCCGCTCCGTGGGAACCCGCTGCATTTGAGTCACCGGTAGAAGGAAAACGCGCAAGAAAGTGGAAACGTTCAGAAAAAATAACGAAGACTCTTTCCTGGCAGAAGCCGCTGGCAGCCCTTTCCCAGGACCTGCAGTGTTTCTGTATACTTCGCCGCTTCCTTGCATTGAAACGCATCCCGTCTTTTTCCCCCCTCTTCTTCTGCTTTCTTAGTGTAATACCTATCACCATCCATAATTCGAGCTTTGCCCCGGTTACCTCTGTTTTTTTTTCGGGGGGGGGGGGGTCCTGCCGTTTACCTGGTGTCATATGTGCCTTGGAAGGGTTTCAGGAAGACTGAGGAGGCAGAGGGTTAAAGGCGTCTATGTGGTAAAAATTAATTACGTGCGTGAGAAAGAATAAAGGAGCAGTGCAAGACCCAGATAGCAGGAACAAGTGTTATTGGGTATCAAAACATTAGTCAGAGAACCAAGGTCGGAGAAGCTGGAAAATTACAGAATACGTGCCTCGTCCCCTTATCTGCCAGGAGATCCGTTTACTTGTATATAAGCCGTTGGAAATTCTTTAGCTGTCTCCTGTGGTAACTCCAACATGTTTGAACATTTTTGGTTTCTACTGGGTCACAATCTCTTCAGTTCCGGCCAGGAGGGTGAAATCCTGTTGCACTGCCTTTGAAACAACTGCGGTCGACAATTCTGAGACTGTATTCCTGAGAGTCAACCCTTTGGCCTCTTTTCACCTCCCTTCTAGTTCTCAGTAGGTAAAGACCTGGAAATGGCGGAGGTGTTAACCTAATTAAGTGAACCACTGCTTCACGTCGTTAAGAGCCCAGAGTAGGAGGAAAGCCAGGGACTTTGGGATAGCTCAAGGATCGGGAAGCAATACCAGTGCCTCGCAATCTTTGTTTCTGTATGTTCACGGTGGTCCCTGAGAAAGACAATGTGAACAGAAAAGCACAAGAGCCTCTCTTGGGTCTCTCTCTTTCTCTCTTTGCATCTTCCGTCACTCTGGACAGAGCCCCACCTACGAATATAGAGTTCCTCTGCATTTCCCTTGAGACCTCCATCCACTTTGTGTTTTTTCAAAAACCTTTGCTGCCCCCCCGAGTCCTCTAAAATGAAACAACACTGGAGGAAGATGTCTTGGTTAAAAAGGCTGTCTCAAACACAGTGATAGTAGACCTGCTAGACTATTGACAAAGTCCTTGATGAAGGCTGCTCTCCTGTGCTGATGACTGGAGCTGCTCCACATTCCTGCTAAGGGTACATAGTAGCTGCGGGCAGTGTGCTTGGTTCAGAGGTAGCCTGTGAGTCCAATCCATGATTTGTCACCCATTATCTTACATAACTGATGCTGCCAATCTCCTGGTTAAGACTCAGAACTCCAGCTACACAAAGCCACTTGAACCAAGTAAGCCAACACTAGTCGTGGCCAAGTGGTGAAGGTGATGGACCAGCGCTGGTTTCTATCCTGTCTGCCTCAGATTGTCGTGTGTCTGCAGAATAAAAGGAACGTATTAGTGGCAGGGCACTTGGGTCTTGAAAATCACAGTTTATTCGAGGGGGATTTCAAATCTTTGTATTGCACGACTCACCTGCAAAGAACACCAACCAATCAGTATACTTGTTGTTGTTTTTTAAAGAGCTTTTTCAGGGTATTGTGCCAGGTAACATTGTAAGTGGACATGTTAAAGAGAGAACAAGTAACATACACTGGAATATAAAGATCCATAAATAAGAGGTTAGCGCTAGACCGATAAAGCATTCAGTTCAGGAAATTAATAATTCACAAATGTTCTGAATATACCATATGCTAAATATTTACACTGTGATGTCTCTATTTTAAAAGCGATCCTGGTGTTTCAGGAGGAGAAACCAGTAATGATCCATGATACATCGTTCAGAGAAAAAAAAACCATGACACGGGTAGGAAACAATATCAGGTCAAATTTACAGAGAACAGATGTTTCTTTAGATAGATTAGAGGAAGGAGGGGTCAGCTGCTTCTCCAACATCAACAGGCAGAGATCTGGTTTCCCGAGAGGGGCTGATGGTGAAGGATCTGCCCCCTCTCAGATTTAGCTCTCTCAGGTTCTTAGTAAAGGATTTATAATCGGGTCTGACTTCAGGTCCTCGTTTGCTTTGTAGGAGCAGCAGGGGACCGACTGACTGGAGCAGTAATGATGCTTCTGAAAGGCTAGGGTGGGTTGCCGTGGAGGAAGAGACACGATCAGGACTGTGCAGTACAGCACGATGAACCCATAGGGAAAGCACGGCATGAAAAAAAATAGAAATTAATGGCACAGCAAAGTACAAGCAGCCTGTGAGGACAGTAAAGCCCTGGTCAGGTGGGAAAATACAGTGCACACACCCGGCGCGATAAGCTGTCACACGGCCGAGTCCCTGGCACCCGGAGCAGAGCAAGCCAGGATGAGCTGGTGTCACGACCCGCACTCAAGCATGCAAGCGCTCCTGAATTCCCACGAGCTCCAGCCAGCCCAAACCCCCCTGCACCAATTGACACCGCACATGATTGAAACCCCTCTTCTAGCTCACTCACAATCGAGGTCTCCACCCTGAGCTCCACAACGAGCTTCTAAATCTCTCCAATCATCTCTTATTACTTTCTGGCTACCGACTCAGCGCTACGCTTTTGACCACGACTTCGCCTCTCGTTTTTGGTCTTTCTTCGATGCGGAACCCTGCTGGCTTCGACTCCTCGCTTTCGTTTAGGACCACGACTTCGCCTCTCGTTTGGTACCATACAGGTTAGGAACTATCCGCCCCCCGACCTGACCTCAGCAGAGTTAGCCAGCACAGGGTCTGACCTCCTGCTGCCCTCCTGCCTCGTGCCAGCTGGAAGGAGACGTGACCCAGGGCCGAGCGAAACCTTACCGCGCCTGGGCCAGGGCCAGAGCTGCGCGGGGTGAGAGGATTTCTGAACCCCACAAGGACATCTCCCAGCTCCCAGCCCGGACTGAGGTGAGGCTTTATCTGCTGCCTGTGATGTCAAGGTTCACCCTTGCCTGCCCCACACGCCTCTAATCCGAGACGATAGCTCTTGAGCAGCCCTTCCCTTGTGGATTCCTGCAGAGGACAAGAGGTGCCAGTCATCTCTCTCTGTCCCAGGAGCTGTGGCACCGAGCTGTGCGACTTATCCACGAGGGCCTGGATTTTAAACCTGCCGTTTGTTTGTTCAGTGAATAGGTGCATGAAATTCGGAGTCTAACTTTCTCTTCTGAACACAGTTGAATAAACTTCAACAGTTCAGACATTTTAAGCTGAGAGGCCAAACTGTGGTTAGAATATATTAATAATAATAATAATAATAATAATAATAATAATAATAATAATTCTTTACAGTTATATAGTGCTTTTCTGGACACTCAACTCAAAGTGCTTTACAGGTAATGGGGACTCCCCTCCACCATCTGTTCCCCCACCTGGATGATGCATCAGTCTGCTCCCCACACACCAGCTCTCAGTGGGGAGGAGAACAGAGTGATGAAGCCAGTTCAGAGATGGGGATTATTAGAAGGCCATGATGGGTAAAGACCAGGGAGAAATTTGACCAGGACCCTGAGGTAACACCCCTACTCTTTTCAAGAAGCACCCTGGAGTTTTTAATGACCACAGAGAGTCAGGACGTTAGTTTTAGGTCTCATCCAAAGGACGGTGCCTTTTTTACAGTATTGTGTCCCTGTCACTATACTGGGGCATTAGGACCCACACAAACCTAAGATTGAGCACCCCCTACTGGTCCCACTAACACTTCTTCCAGCAGCAGCCTTAGTTTTTCCCAGGTGGTCTCCCATCCAGGTACTGGCCAGGCTCACACCTGCTGGGCTTCAGTGGGCTGCCAGCTGTGAGCTGTGAGCTGCAGGGCGATATCACTGCTGACAAAAAGACTGAGGAACATCTTAAGTAACCATTGCAAGTGAAGCATGAGTTTATGAGTATATAAAATCCATTGCCTTTATGCCAGAATATCAGACATAACGGCCAGGGGAACCTATCCAGTTAGCAGCGGCCCAAACACTGTAACATTCTGATGGCTCCTGTTTTTGTAAGTCAAGATAGGAACATAAAACATTTACAAAAGAGAGGAGACAACAAAAAACATCTAGATCTTTTAGTAGTTAACAGCGAATTGATCCAATATAAATATAAGAATTCCTGAAGTCTGTTTATTTAGCCAAAAGCCAAAATATTTTCTTTTTTAAAAAACAGCAGCAAGATTATCAAAAGACTCATAGCCTCCAAAGTTCTTTATTTGTACAGACGCGTTTGTAGCAGGATTGTAGTAAGACACATTTTATCAAAGTCACATGAATCACCCAAACTATTTTAGAATGCCATTCCCAAGAGGAGCTGAAAAACTTATTTTGCTCAGTCGGGAAACTCAAGGACAATTCAAGGTCAGATGGATAGGAAAAGAATGTGTCCCAATTTGAGGAGGAGTGCTGTAGAAAAGAGCTCCAGAAGGCCTGACGTTTTCTTTTTTACAAAAGACACTTCTTTGGATGCCCAATTATATTTTAAAAAAAGTCTCCAACAAAAGTCAGCATTTGCTGGGATTCATTCATAAGCGTACTTTGCAGTTTTTGTTACATTTCTAATGAAAAAAAAACAGTATGCAATGGAGTCATATAGTATTATATAAACAACCACTGTGTATAATATTAGAATAAAGGAGCTCACTGAGTTATTTTACATTTTTTAATGCCCTTTTAAAGGGATAAATCTAAAGTTCTTCTGAGTAGCTTTTAAGAGTAACAAGTTGAAAAAAGTGTTTTATGGTCCCTCTTAACCACAAAGGACAAACAGCTTTAAAATTCACCACTATCTCTACAAAAAGGACTTCTTGGTGAAAAAAGTATTAATCAAGATCTTAAATAATTTTGTTATTAATTTGTGTCTGACAGGCAATCGAGATTGCAAAAATGGCCTTTTCTACTTGGCCTTTGGAACTCCATGACATGTCAAAACATTTTTTTTTCCCAGAATCCACTGAAGGCCCATCTAATAATAATTACTCCAGACACAGAATAAATCAGGAAACAGGCCCATGCCAATCGGAATTCTTACAGTCGTATTTCCTGTCCATCAGCGGTAATGAACTCATGCAATGTGCGTAGCTAGAATAACATGACCTCCTGTAAGTCAATCAGGGGTCTCTTTCTGTAGCTCACAACAACAACAACACAAAACAAAGCCCCCCCCCCAAAAAAAGCACTTGACTTTTCAAACATCCCAGAAGCTTCCAGCTCACAGGAAAGGGAGCCACAGGCCACTCAGCTGGCGTTCAGAAGATCAAGTGCTTGCACTCAGGCGCACAGCGGTCACTCTACAGCGACGTCCTTCACGTGCCCTGGTTTTGACCGAGAGGACCCCAAAAACGAGACTGCTGTCACAATGACAAGGAAACCAGCCGCCCCTGGTTCATGAGACGTCGAAAGTCAAAACAAAAAGCTAAAAAGGCCAAGAACCTTCCTGTAGTGGTTTTTGCACAGAGTAGCATTTCCGATTGATCTGGAGAAAGAATTCCACTAACCTTGAGAAGATTTCCCCCTTAATCACCGACGCCAACCACCATGGTCTTCCATGGCAGCCTCATGGCAGAGCATGCGGAGTACAGGCCATCGAAACTTGTCAATCCAGTTACAAACAGCTTTGCTCGGGTGGGTGCAACAGGCTGTGCTTTCTGGATCGCGCCGAGCACTTCCTTCCTTCCACGCTTGTGCTGTGGTGCTTTCTCACATGTATAGACGACACCTGTCTGCTTCTGGGACGGGACAAGAGCGATTGAACAACGTCAAGCAAGCGAGGTTCACTCTCTTGTTCTCCTGCAACGCTGGTTACGAGGCGCCGTCTTACTGTGACCTGCTCTCAGAGCTTCTTGACTCTCCAGGTTTCCCTTAAGGATAGGCTCTGAAATAAAAAAAGGTCAGCTCTGAATAGGTAGTATATTTATCATCTCAGATTTCACGCATATGGCTTTATAAAATCAGTACAGTGCAAAAACAAAATTGCAAAAATAAAACATCTAAACTTGAGATTCACAATTGAATAGTAGTTCACAAATGTCTCCTAGACTACACTTGATGTGCATGTATGTCCTGCTTATAGGAAGTAGCTATAAGGTGCTTGTTGTAGCTTGCCAACCAACTAGGAATTTCCCCTCTGATTCCTCTGCACACAGACAGGTCTTTCCTCCGTCATGGACAGATTGCTGGTTTAGCTTTAACTAGGAGTTACAGAATGTTACCGCAGAAGGCAGTAGTTAACTACATGAGTGCAGAAAAACATTCACATCATTACTCTCACATTAGACAGAAAGGGAGTAAAGTACAGAGTCTACTGCAGAATGCTCTGAGGCCACAGAGCACTGGAGCTCGTAAACAAGCAGCGATCAGCTGCAGCTCATTGCTGTGGACCTTGTCAGACCGTAAGACAGCTGTGCTGGAGCTGTTGATTGCTGCAAAGGGACAGATCATTATGTAGCAACTCAGACTATAAGCAAATGGCTTGGAGGAAGCAAAGAGAAATTAGTCTTATTTGCACTCATCACTTGGTTTATGTGGTATGTAAAAACAGATATTAATTTTACAAAAAGCTGTGAAGGAAACGTGTATTGAGGTCAGGGGATTACGTTCTCTACCCACTTACTACAGTTAATACATAATTATTTATTAATTATCCAGGTTTCATAGTCACCCAGTAATTACCTTAATAAACATTTAATGAGGCACATGTGTAGAGCAATTGTCCTAGTAAAATGTTTCCATTTGGGTCACTGGGGAGGTGAAGTCACCTCATGACAGCTTAATGTTCTTAGCCCACAAGCAATTAAAATGGCCACGAAATGGATTTAGTAGCTTTTTGACCACCTTTGAATCCTCAACAGCTGGATATGATGCCAATCAAGGCAGTTGGCAATTCAATGAAGAGTTCAGGTGGGAGGCTTCTGAAACTCTTCTCTGGCAGAGGCGCTTGTCCAGACCGGAGCAGGGGCTGAGTGTGTACATCAGCATGTGCCATGAATATCCCAGGAGTGCGTTTGTTCTGGGGTTTTAGTTATGTCATGGGCTGGAGGGTGACCGGGATTGTCCAAATTTAGGGGGTGCTGCTGAGGTGGAGAGGTCACGAGTCTGCCAGGTCGTGGAGATGGAAGTACTCACTAGGACGTCCATGTCCTCAGATCTGGACCAGACATCCGCCCTGCAGAAGCACATTTTGCAAGCGCCTTGAATTTCTAGATTTGTGCATCAAGCTAGCATTGTTGCTGGATCTGCCATCATTTCCATGTGCTTAACTTTCATCTGCAGTAGCAAGGGGGCAGGTCGATCATATATTACCCTACAGCACTCTGTAATGTCTGAGCCAAAAGCAGATTCAGTGTCTGGACGTGGTTACTGGGGAAAGAAAGAGCAGTGCTCATGGCAGGTGGAAGACTCCAGTTAACAAGCTCGGGGGGTTTCCCAGGTAGAAGCAGACAACACATTTCCAAGCAGTGTATTGCATGGCATCAGTAAATATATACCAGCACGAATTCCTGTTTTCTTAGCACTTTAAGTGGTTTTGGCAGTTTTGTTTTTTTCTCTTTGATTTTAAAAGTACAGTGTGGAATCTTTGTTTTTCTTTCCTCTTGCTCAGTATTGCCTTCTGGAAGACTCCTGTTTACAGAGAAAAAAAACCAAGCAAAGTACAGTTCCTCATCTCATATGCTGCTAGAGGGCAGTGTGACATTTGCAGTGAAGAGCCGTTCTTGCAGAACGCTGGCATTTTCACACCAGGCGGCGGGCGCGTGAGGCACCAGGCTTGATGCCCTCAGCTGAACCGGCGTCCCAGGCGGTAGCCAAGGAAACTCGGCCACATCTCCAGACGTCTCTGACAGCTTGAAGGCTGTTTTCCCTGAACCCGTGACACGGCCAGGCTGATATTTGTGACAGGAATGGTGGGGATTTGTCTGTGTCAGGGGCAGTGCTGTGGGCTGCTGTCCAACTCCATTCTGGAGTCGGCTGAACTGAATTTCAAGCACTGCTCTCCAGGTACTGTTCTAGTGTGAGTGAACTACTCTACGTGAAATTATGTTTTTTAATTTTTTTTTGTTAGCTCCGATATCCTTAAGCGAAACCCAGAGGAATAAAAGCAGGGTATCCTAGTGCGGGCGTGCTTCCTGGATGCCCGAGGACAGGAGCTGAGTCTTTGCCATTAAGGAACCTTCCCACTGCCAGGCTGTAGATGCCACACCAGCAGAAGAAAAGAAATCCACTCATCCAAAATGCCCACCAAAATTTCCCACCTGTCCAGATATGACTGCGTTCCGAGGTCATGTTTCACCAAATTCCCTGCTGCCCGAGATTTCGGAAGGGGCAGAGGAAGGGAACGACACCAATCCAAGGATAAGAAGCATGAGACACCAACTGGGAACCAAGGACTTAATATGCAGAGTCCGGTTCAGGATTTAACTGTGGGAACAGTGGGAACCCAAGGAGATCCCTTCAGTGATGTACGTACTCTGACAGTGTAATAGTAATCTCCTTTTACACTATGGAAACTGGTGCACCCAGCATATTTCTGCCCTGTTGTACAAGCCTGTCTGCCTCAGAAAGAGGCTTCTAACACCTAGCTGTGTGTTTCTTTCCTTAAAGGCAAAAACAAACGGTGGAAACCAGTGTCATCCTGAAAGCCCAGACCACAGTCAGACTGACCCCCCCGCCTCGCAATCAACACATCTGCAAGACCCACTCGTGTTGTGTGTGGGACACGCTGAACCCACGAGCCAGGTGGCGCAAGGACACGTGGTTTTTATTTACACTCTCCCACGGTGATAATGAGGCGCCATGGATCTGAGTTTATTATTTAATATCGGTGTTACTCGGGTAGATCAACGATTACTATTTTAACTTGGTGTATTATAGAAAATGCGCCCAGAAACTACCCATATTTGAGCTTTCGTGGCGTTGAAAAGCGAGATCAGGAAAGGGCAGATAGCATTCATTAAAGTGTTCGGGGTACATTATCTAATTGGTTTGTTCAAAGCCTCATTATCAAGGGCTGGATGGTTTTCACACAGCTTCCCTGTGAGACCAAGAGCGAACAAAATAAGAAGGATCTTTAATTTACTTTTCCTTTATGCATTTAGCTCTCGCTTTCGGGCTGTTAATGGGCTCCTATTGTTTCTCGTTCCCGAGTTCACACGTTTGCCGAAGCGGGCATCCCATGCGGCGCCGGACGGGACTGGACTGAAGTCAGCCCCCCCCCCCCCCCCCGCTCTCTACCCGCGCCGCCTCCTCCGCCGTGGGACACACATGACGTCACCTCTCGGGTTTTTTGGGGGGAGGCAGAAAGGGCTGGGACTGGCAGACGTGCGGAGAGTCACATCCCCCCTCGGTTCATTCATCAGAGCCAGCGCCGTAATTAAAGTGAAAAGGGTATAGAGCCGTGTGCCGACTTTTTATGTGCCTTTCATATTGCCGGCCTGCCTGGTTCTCGGTCACTACAGTGTGTCCTGACGCCCTCCTCACAGCCCAGCACTGCAAATAACTACTACCCCCCGTCTCTTCGCAAGCAGCACCGCTCATGCCGTTTATTGAAACGATCCGAGAACAACATTTAACGGGTTTAACCCCGCAGATTTGCTTTTCAGTCGCTCCTGGCCGGCTCCTTAGCTATCGACCAGTTTCTGTTCAAAACAGCTTCTGAAGACAACTGCCCGAGTACCCTCCCGGCACCGCTTCGTTGAAAACAAGGCTGGGTCCAGTTCGGTTCCGTTCATCTGCCGTGCGCCCAAATGCAGTGAATTGCTTAGATCCGTCTTGTCCGGACTTTTCAAACGAACATAAAATACGAATAGTTCAACAACAGAAGCAGGTGTCAGACGCGCGGAAGTAATAAAACATTAAACCGTTTCAAAGACAGGAGAGTTTAATATGTGTATGCAGAAAAAAACCCCAAAATATCAAGAGGAAACTAGCAATTCGAGTGGCGGATTTCTGTACATCTTATGGGAAAATCCAGTTGTGGGATAAATACGACGATTACTCTATTTGATGTATTGCTGACAATATCCTGTCCACGGTCCTTATCAAGGGTTTGACTGATAGCACTGCTCAGAGTCAAACTGAATACCGTACTCGGCTCTTACGAGAGGAAACACGCGTGGGAACTGATTAGCCCTTCACCATGACCTCCTATCACACAGACAGGCGCATTCAGACGTTTTGTACCTGAAACAAAAACCGAAAGGCGCTTTTATTTTATTTTTGTGTCTCCAATAATCTAGTGAAACAAAATTAAGTAATATCTACAATGCAGTTTTGCTGATCACACCTAATAGTGTCTTCATTTGAAAGAGGGCTCGTAGAAAATCTGACCTATTCTGTTCTGCACTTCGCCGTACATTTTAAGTCTAATAGGAGAAGAACGTACTCGACTCACTAACACGCAGTGATTAAGTTCAGGTTTGACACCAGATTTGCACGTTACAAATGTAACGTTTAATGTTGTGAAAGGTGCCGTTTGCAGATCGACTGGTTGACAAATAACGGCTGCCCTCTAGCGGTGCGGTTTGGCAACTCCTTTGGTGACGTGTGAGTGTAACACGGGTAAACGCACACGGCGATGGTTACAGATTACCTGCTCTTAGAGAGATGATAGAAAAGACGCACGGGGCGTTGAACAAGCGGAATCTCCTTCTTCCAAACGACTTTGAAGAGACGCATTCTGCCCCGTCACAGGCTTGCGTGTCACACGTCTAAACCTTTGACAGCATAAGCATCAAGGGTTGTCAATAGAAGCTATTGAAGCACCCACTGAAGCTCAGCAGGTGTGAGCCTGGTCAATACCTGGATTAGAGACCTCCTGGGGAAAAACAAAGGTTGCTGCTGGAAGAGGTGTTAGTGGGACCAGCAGGGGGCGCTCACCCGGCGGTCCATGTGGGTCCTAATGCCCCACTATAGTGACGGCGATACTATACTGTAAACAGGCGCCGTCCTTCGGATGAGACGTAAAACCGAGGTCCTGACTCTCTGCAGTGATTAAAAATCCCAGGTTGTTTCTTGAAAAGAGTAGGGGTGTAAACACGGAGTCCTGGCCAAATTTCCCCCTGGCCTTTACCAATCATGGCCTCCTAATAATCCGTATCTATGAATTGGCTTCATTACTCTGCTCTCCTCCCCACTGAGAGCTGGTGTGTGGGGAGCGTTCTGGTGCACTATGGCTGCCATCATATCATCAAGGTGGGGCTGCACACTGGTGGTGATGGAGGGGATCCCCATTACCTGTAAAGCACTTTGAGTGGAGTGTCCAGAAAAGCGCTATGTGTAAGTGTAAGCAATTATTATTATTATTATTATTATTATTATTATTATTAATAGGAAAAAGAAAAAGTATGCTTGTCAGGTGATGATACCGGGGCACCAGGATTGAGAAGCTGGAAAGGATGGGAATGCAGGCCTTTCCAGTAAGGAGCTGCGAGTCCAGGGGTCCAGAGAGAGAAAAGAATCAAGGGCATTTAAAATAGAAAAGGAGGGTGCCTGTAGCCATAGATCTCCGTTGGTGGGTAAAGATGCCCACCTCTCATATCACCAAAACTTCGCAAAGCACCGTTAAACCATGGGAGAAGCATGCTGCTGCATTATGGTCTACTATGCTATAGCATCACACAGTGTAGGAAGCTGAATCTTTAATGCGGGGAACAGACGTGACTTAACTGCAAACAAATTTACTACAATGAGCTTTCCGAAGCCCCGAGCTGTGCCACTGCTCTCGGCTTCTTCCTGGAAAAGCTGTGGGCCTGCTGGGGCCATCCTGGGGGCAGAGCTCTGGAGTCCAGCTTGAGACCCGGGGGGTTCCCCTTGCAATCCCATTACCCGGATTTCAAATGGCTTGTAATTCCGCTCAGTAAAGGCAAAGGAGGTTAAAACAAAAAGCCGTGAGCCACTCATTTTGCACGGATCGAGGCAGAGAGAGGCTGGAGAAGGACAGGGGGGTTTTGTGCAGTGTTAACAGCAGCTTTGCTGATGGATGAGTCTGTGAGTTCTCTCGCCTGTACAGCCAAGAAACAATAGCAATAAACTCAGACTTGTCTTTCTTATTTAGGCACGACTCCACCATCCCTGTAAGGCAAAGAAAAAGCTGTGCCGGAGCTGATCAGATAGATACAGAGGTGGCAGTTAGTGATGTGATCCTCAAACTGCTCTAGAAACACATGAGGTCTTGCCGTCTCTTAATAGTGCCACTAAAGACTGGGCGGTTTGTCCACAGGAAATATCGGGTCCACTGGGTCATGGGCTGTTGTGCCAGCTGGATCACTGCTTCAACCTTTCCCACCTCCTCTCCTGTTGTGAACGAGAATTGTGACCGTTCTAAAGACACTGCACTGCAGATGAGTAAAGGGGATGGATCTGATGACTGCTGTCCGCTTTGAGTTAATTTCTGATGTGGCCCACTTTACCTTTGATGTCAAGGGCTAGTTCAATATCCCTAAAAGCTCAGGTATGGCCAGGAGCTGGCATACTGCCTCCAATGTTTCCCCACACAGCTTTGATCTTCTTCCATCCTGCAGACAGAAAGGGCCAGTCTCGAGATTACTAATGAAAGCTCAGAAGAGCGATACACAGTAAAGAAATTATAGTATGTCTGAAAAAATAAAGAAACAACTCCCCCGACGCGCACTTTGATCTGCCATCAGATCAAAGCACGAACTCTTGTTGTGGAAGAAAATGGGTACAAAAGAAAGATCACAGATTTTGCCTATTGCCAGGCACAGATAAAGATCTCAGAGCCACCTGGTCTGAGTTTGCCATGACAACAGAACAGAGAAGGTAGCAATACAGACCCACACAATGGCTTAAGACCTGAACACCATGTGCAGGTGTGTCTACACCCTCCTCTCTGTGAGCACTCCTGTGCTTCTGTTGATTAAATGCCATGTGGGAACAGAGGCAAGCATTTCGGGTTTTTTCTCCAATCAGACAAATCACATTTTTAGCTGATGTTTGTCAGTTTTTTTTATTAGAAGAGACCAGACTGATTTGAGTGAAAGGAATTGTACTTAACCTACAATGAAAACATATGGGAAACATTATACACGTTTCTTGCAAAGTAAATTCAGTGAGGCACCTTCTGTTGGGCTGAACCTAAGCCGTCTGTGGGAATAATTTATCGAGGCGTCCTTCTGTACAATGTGAACTGAGCACACAGGCTCTCCTGTGCTCAGGCCTCAGTGCGAGGTCCTTCACACTAGCCACTGGCTCGACTGGGTGAAAAGCAGTTGCAGGGACAGGGGCAAGAGCGTATGTTTGGCTTTGCGAAATACCTGAAATAGAACATTTCTTAACTGAGTTAATTTGTTAAGTTCATTTTTTTTCCAGAAAATTCCAGGAGACACGACTCTCAGTCTTTCAGTGAACAAAGCCTATTCAGTTCTGTGCTGGTCCAGCAAAGGCACATTCTAGACTCACTGTGATAGGTAGTCAGTAAGAGATTCATTTCTTTTGCTTTGGTGCTTTGTTTTCATTGTCCTTTTTTGTTTTTACTGCAGCTTCCTCCTGGTAACAATGAAAGGAATATCCACCTGAAAGGACAGTGAGGAAATCAGTACAGCAATGACATTATAAACAATCACCACTGTGCAGGAAGTATTCTACTACTGTTAATAATGCTTTGATTCCTAAGTCTGATATTGAAGTTACCAAGTATCTGAGCCTCTTTGCCGTTACTGAGCTACAAACCTGGAATAGACAGCTCTTTGACCGCTGTTCATATTACCCAGACATTTTCCTTCTGAACAACTAGACCGGAAATCTGCAGACTTCCTCTCTGCGGAGGTTTATTAAGGATGGGTGGGTGTGATGGATCTGGAACAGGGCGTTTCTGACACTCAGTCAGCTGAAGCGAGGTTTTTGAGACGTGAGCAGATCCCTCTCCCAGGTGAGTCTCCCCTGTTGGCTTCTTGCTCTGCAATTTTTTTTTTTTTTATTTTTGTAGTGGGGCACCTCCCTGTCCTTGTGCTTGTAGAAGCTATGTGACCATGCCCAGCTTCCTGAGGACATGGACTTCTAATTGAATTTTTAAAGCATTTTATTTATAATTAATTTTAAGTACTTTAACAGGACTAACAATAACTAATAAGTTAAAAAACACACAAATTACGTAAAAATGTCAACAGTGAATTAATGATGAAAATGCAGTGTGTGTGGGAGTGGCATTCAAGTGGAACAGCAGTCTCAATATCTCAGACCGCTGATTCAACCTTAGCAACAGAATAAATTCATTGCCTGAATAGGAAAATTTGACAAATTTCAAATTAAGCACAAAATCATGAACTTTGTGAAAGTACTGTAAGTCGCCATGCTGTCACAAGCCCTGGTCTCGCCACAGGCGAGAGGGAGAGGTCCCACGAATTGTGACATAAAGCAGCCCTTCCTGCTCACTAGTCACTGTGATGGACGAGAAAATAAATACAGGTAGTGCAGCAGATATTTCACCGCAGAAAGGTTCCAAGGTAGAAAAGAGTTACAGGCAGAGTTAACAAATAAGCTCCATTTCCGGCAATATGTCTATTGAATTAAAAGAAATTTATTCACAAGCCTGCTTCTTTACAATGGTGCAACACGTCACTGGATGTTTTGTTTCCTCATTCTGAATTGCAGAACATGGCGCTGCGCGTACTGGGAAATTGTGTCTCGTTTGTGATGTAAATTGGAGGTTTTACAAGTTAATGTGTTCATTTTACTTTTAGTGTGGTTTGAAATGCACTGATCCATGCTAAAGCTTTCTAACCCCCCACAATGATGAAAATGGCATTGCTTGTTTGTTCTTTGAACCAATGGTGAATTGCTCCCGGGTCATTTCTTATCTTATCTACATTTTTTATGGCAAGATAAAATATGGATGCCATTACATCTACGAACAACTTGGACAGTGACGTTTGTGCCCACAGAAAAGTAATGTGGTTTATGTCAAACACTTTTGCAAATATACAAGGCTGGTATATTGTACAAGACTGTAATGTACCTGTACTAGAAAGACACTGGCAATATTACAGCAGAAACCCAGCCATTACAGCTGAACCCATTGGGCTATCTAGCATTTTCGCTTCTCTTACAGCCTGGCCAGTTGATTAGTGTGGCGATTAGTGAGCTACTGGAAGACCCTGTGGATGATCTGACAGAGGTTATTTCCACTAGCATGTCCGTGTGCAAGAGGCATGCTAGGCCAATTAGCGAACTCAGAAGTAGCTAGCAAGAGAGAGGAACCCATATGGGCTCTATTAATAGAGTGCGATTGGCATAGAAAAACACACCAGCATCCTAGAATTTCCAAAGCAACATGCATGCAAAATAAACACTTCTACAGCTCTAAAAGCACAACACCTAAAATGAATAACAATCAGACACAACAGGGCCGAATCAATGTCCAAGCTTGTTTGCTTTTTATCTAATGGCTATCATGTACTATGCTCACAACCCCACCTCTCCCTCCATTAAGCAGAAAGGAGCAGCAAAAAACAAAAAGATACTTGCCAACTAGGTGGAGTTTAAAAACAAATGGCTTCTTTGGTGACAATTTAGTTTGTTAAGTGAACAAAAAGTCTGAACACGGCCTTTTCCCGCGTACATTTTCTACACACCACCCGATGCCAGCTGTGATCTGGAATGTCTGCATTCCCAGCCTTCAGATGAGTAGATAAGCCACACAGACCGGCGTGTCTATCATTCGGGAAAGGCTATGGCTCCTCTGGTGCAGGTGGCTAGAGCAAAGCACTGCCCTGATGCAGGAAGAGTGGACACGGCTGCAGGGGCAGCTTCAGTTTCGTAGGCTGAGACAGATGACCTAATGAACTACCAAAATCAGGAACTGAACTGCTCTTTTGTCCCTTTACTATATTTCTTAAAAATCAACATACCAACTACATACCAGTTCAACAGGACATGGCACTTAAACAGGGTCTAAGCAGATTCTGCAATCTCACCCCATTCTTTTTTTTTTTTAGAAATGACTTGATTACACCAGTGTCTGGCATTCCTAACAGATGAAGACATGCTATCAGGGTCATTAACACCTAAATGTATTTCAATTTTTTCCCTGTACACATTGCAGAGCAATGTCAACCCATCACATACCATGAGGGCAGCTCACTGGAAAATCAAGACTGCGATGTCAGCCCTGACTTGCAGTTAGGAGAGGTCGAAATAGAGAGAAATACCTTTCATATCTTCTTGACGGTGCGATATGAACATAATTGGGTGAATAATGTTAAGAGCTGTCTTATCACCTTGATTCTGACCCAATTTCATGCTTGTCCACATCCTATTACACTGAAATTACTCACAGAGTTCCGTTTGAAATTCCCAGTATCTGACAACCAGAAAGATGTTTGACTACTTGAGTAAACAGGATTTTAAAAAGAAGGACATGGTTTCTGAGACATTGACAAAGAAAACCATGCTCTAGCTGTTAATAAAGAGCTGTCCAATTAAAAAAAAAGATCTTCAGACTTCAAAAATCAAGTGATTGCTTTGAAGTGTATAAAGTAGAGCCAGACAGAGAAAAGAAAACATGAAAGAATGTTAACCATTTAATATGATGTAACACTTTTTAAATTACAATATGCTTCTTCATACATAAAGTCCTATTATTTACAATATATTATGCTGCAATAAACAAAAGAGAGCTGTATACTCTGTAAACGGGGGGAGAACAATTCCGTAGTGGACAAACCTGTAAATCACAGCTAGATCTTTTTTGTTATTAATACAGAAGTTGAGTAATCAAAACAGGAGCGATTCATAACTGTTAAGAATACAAAAAAGCAAATGTAAATTCAATCATTTGCAGCTCAAAGTGTCTGAACGCAAAAGGGTATAAGTGCTTTCAATCTCACCCCATATTTAAAAGCTTGGTTTTGATATTCTGTGTAATAAAGCGCTGCAGTTTCTGCTTCATAAACATGATAGTCTGTGCCTTGGTGGGATAGGTAATGTGATGTGCGACATGTAAATGCACTGAAATCCTGCAAAAGAAGCAAGACATTTCTTTGAAACAAAGAAATTAGCGTCTAAAAACAGTCTCTTCAGTCAGTTGTCATTTTAAGCCCCTTTTACCACTGCAACAATCTCACATTTGTTTGGACGCATTCAACGTAAAATAATAAAAATAAAAACGAGACCAATAAACCAGCTCCTGTAATGATTTAAAACTATTGGGGCTCCTCCGTCAGGCATTAGTGTGGAATTAGCCATATAAAATACCTTCAGCAGCTTTAAATGGTTGACAGATGGTGTAGCAGTTAGACCACCACAACTGGGCAAGCTTATCCACGAATAAAGTTTGCACCTCCTATAAGAGATTTGACCAGGTTTTCAGCCTCTGAAAAACTCTATTATATGTCGCTCTTTATGCTAGTACCCTCGTTCAAAACATTCTGACCATGAGGCCAGGTAGTTTCATCACCGCCTAGTTCCCAGCTCCCAATTCAGGCTGATGTCAGGGTCACATGACTGAGGGGTGTCTGCCACCAGCCACGCCCCTGTCCTACCACTTTTCCCAGCCTTTGCTGGAGGTTGACCCCGGGATTTCTGGGTGCTCCTGCTTCTGTATTGTTGGAAAAAAACAGGGTGAAGAAAATTAATAACATCGTTTGCTGTTTACTAACCAGCAATGGATCAAGATTAAGGCTCTTTGTTGTTTTTGTTCCAGTCGGGCTTAAGGCCACACTGCACCTGTTCAGGATCCCTCTCCATACCCAAATACCTCTCTAGATAATCCGTACTAGAGAATCATTTGATACAGGGGTCATCACCTAAGTTTAGGGAAGATTCTTATGAACAGAATCATGCTGATGAAAGTGAAACAGACGACAATCAGCATCAGCCAGAGGAACCAGTTGACCGATTTCTTGGTGTGCTGCTCTAGTCGCTCAGACTCGGTCTTCAGCTTCTCAAAATTCAGGTCTGCCATTCTCATGGACTGCGTGAGCGTCTGGAGGAGGAGAGAGAAAGGAAAGGAGACCGTCTTGGTCAGCACCGCCCGCCTGGCTTCGGGAAGGTCATCGATGAACGAAAATGGTCTTGCAGATTCCTCCATCTTTCACCAGAGTGAATTATACAGACAGCATTACCACCCAACGAACAGCGTGGCAGTAAAATCAGGTGAGACAACCGCTATCAGCACCTGTTGTCTATCTCCATACCCTGTCCATTTCAAATTAATTAGATGGCCAGTTAAAGAGAGATTTTTCTAACTAACTGCACAGCCATTCTGTATATTAACATCACAACCTTTGTAAGCCAGATCGATGACTGTGAATGCTTTTCTCCTTTTGTTAAAGCATTTTGTAAAATCAATCGCTTAAGAACTGTAATGCAGGTTTCAGTAACTGAATTCTTAAAGACTGCATTTAATTAGGGGAAAAATAAGAGTACAGGGAAACAGCTTGTTCATAGGCACAACATTACGTTTGACCTATGGTACTTGATACTAGGAATCAAACTGTCTTTACAACCATCTCGTTAGGCAGGGGTATCAAACTCAGTTCCTGCACGGCCCAGGGTCATCTGGTTTTCTCTCTCACTTACAGGGGAAGTTTAATTATTTAATTAGCTGCATAAGTGTAACACTTCTAAGCTGGTTTAAAAAAAGTTAATTACAGGTGACAGGTAATGAGCATCATGTGTAATTTAAGAAAAATCTTATGGACATCTAATATATAAAATAACGAGGTTAATAGTTTAATTGACTACTGAGGCTGGACGAAAAGCCAGAAGACACCAGACTTCGCAACTACTCAGCACGAGAGCCCTGTGAGGAGAGAGCTGGGGGGCCCACATTTAAACAAGTGGCAACACAACACAGCCCAACAATGATCTGGACTCTTTCTGCGCCCCTCTTCCTTTCACTAGACAAAAGACGCAGGCAGGTAGATTCTTTCTGGACGCTGCTAAAACGCCACCTTTAGCCCTCGGTCCCAGCTTCCCCGTTTTTCCCGTGCTCGGCCGCGTGTTGTGGTGGAGCGTTTCCAATTCAGCCCTGCGGGTCGAAATGGGACCAGCCTGACGCCAGCCGCCGGCTCCTCCCGGGCGGTCCGTTTCCACCTGCCATCACAGCCGGGCGCGGCCCGGGGCAAGAGGGCACCGGGTCCCCCGCGAGGTCACGTTCCCAGCCCGGGGCGGCACTGGGATTACCAGACCAGACCCAGTGCTTGCCTTTAACTGCTGCCGGATAACCTCTCGGGGGTTTATGGGGCTCAAACCAGGGTGGCCCAACTGCGGCATGTCCGTGGAATTCACGTCCCAGCTCAGCTCATCAGGAACTTAACTGGACCGACTTACGAACAGCAGGGCTTAGCTCTTTAGGTGCGGCTGCTTTAAAATGCCCTAGAAACCCTCTGGGCACACGGCCCCTCCCTCCAGGAACAGGGCTGGATCACCCCGTGTCAAACAGTATTGCTTTCTGGCCAGTTCACAGACCCATCTGGAAATTCACTCATACTTGAATTCACCTTGGGTCTGCACCAACACTAACAAATACTCAGGACACACCAACACACACTGTGAACAAAATAAAAAGCAGGATATTTCCTATTTAGTAATACATCAATGAGGCAGCAATATAGTTATATCATCATAAAATGCTGAAGTTGAAAGTATACAATTAACCTCTTTTTTGACACGCTAGAAGCAAGACTTCCCAAGATGGACTGTCTGGGGAGCTTTATTTTATTAAGGTGCAGCACAAACCATACTCCACATGCCCCAATTTTAAGACCTCATCCCCTTTAACTCCTCTGGCCTGCTCACTGAACACAGCTTCTCTGTAAAAAGCAGGAACACCAAACATCAACCACAACTTTTCACATTAAAAAGATAACACTACAGTGCTACGAAAATCGCCTTGACCTTGCTGGATCATTCATTTTGCTCCTGATTTTATCTGAAGCAGAGGAAATGCCTAAAAGATGTTCTAGCTTTCCAGGATAACAGCCCCTCTGTCTTATGGCTTCACTTGGCTTCTTCATAGCCAATTTAACAGACCATTTCTGACTTGGTTGTGAAACACTGCCACCTTCTGGAGCAATGTGGTAACTGGCCTTTTTCTCCACCAGCTGAAAATTCAACCAAAGACCTGCATGCAAGCAGCTGCAGCAGGTCTGTTTAGGTGATGGCCCTTGAATCGAACAATGAGGTCAGATGTCAATCCAAGCCCTAATTGAGGTTTCCCAGTAGATG
Source organism: Lepisosteus oculatus (assembly GCF_040954835.1). NCBI lineage: Eukaryota > Metazoa > Chordata > Actinopteri > Semionotiformes > Lepisosteidae > Lepisosteus > Lepisosteus oculatus. The sequence continues at coordinate 6,020,076 of NC_090724.1, read as the reverse complement.
CCACATCTGTCAGTTTTAAAACTGACAGTCCAGGAGGACGAAGATTTCTGCCGTGGTAACAACTGACTGCAAGTGTGAACCATCCAGGTCCCCCCCTCAGCTCCACCCGCAGAGCAAGCCCGCCGCACCTGGTTGTCCTGCTTGATGATGTTCTGCGTCGCCAGCGAGTTGTTCTTCAGGTTGCGTGCCAGGCTCAGCATCTCCTCGGCCAGCTTCTCCTGGAGGCTGTGATGGTGCTGGAGGACGGCGTCCAGCACGGCGTCCGACTGCTTCTCGTCCAGCGGCAGACCCCTGGGAGAGCGCCGAGGTCACACGGGTCAGCTTCAGCGCGGGCAGGGGTTCGGTCCTGCAATCCACTGCTCATGCCTTCGAACCCTTTCACTCCCTCACTTCATCACCCAAGTGTGACAGCGCACAGACAGCCTACCGCATTCCAGTATACTGTTAAAACCTTCCACATTGTTTTGGGGGATTTTTTTTTTATTAACTTTCTCCAAAAGATAGAAAGGCTGAGCAATTGTTGCTTTGAATATTTCCTCTGTTCTAAGTATTGAGTATATATGGAAAACGTCAGGGCACGTCATGGAGAGAGACATTCCCACAAACGTCCATCCTTTCAATTCAATAAAACACAAATAAAAATAAACTGACCTTCTTTGCCTCATTTCTGCGTCTGTCCTACCTGAAAAGGAAGGACAGCAGCTATTTCATTTAAAGTACAAATGCTGAAACAACAGCAACAAACCCCACATTCTTGAATATACAATTAAATAAAACATACCAATGCGTCCCTGCTAGATGTGGATGAGAAATGTATTTGCAACCGCTTGGTCAGACTTTCCCCAACCAGAGCTTTTGAATTCTGTATAAAAGACAACTTTAGTAGTGAATAAAGAAAGTAAATTTACCTGCATTGGGTGATACCTGGGGAACAAAAGGAACAAGAGTAAAGATTTGGGAACCTCACTAACAAAACAATCCATCTAATTCCCATCCTTGATTTTACTGGATTTACTGCTGTGATCAATTTTAAACACTTAAAGCCATGAAGTAAAGGTTGAATGCAACTTTCATGTAGTGATAGAACCCAACTGATAAAAGCTGGTAAGAAAATACATTCATAAAACAAGAGAGGAAAATTAATTTATAATTTACCTGAGTAAAGAACAAAATGCAAAAGTAAAGCTGATCAGATCAGATCAGATCAGATCAGATCAGATCAATTACTGGCAGCAGTTAGAATTGATCATTAAACGTTCAGCTGGAACAGATACCAGCAAATACGAGGGACTCCAGGATGGAGAAACCGATCCAAGCAGTAAGATTTTAGTTAATGCAAGCTGGTTTTCCTGAGGCTTTTCAAATGTCTGCCCAGCAGGTGGCCCTATAGTGCAACCTTGCAGGTCAGTTGTGATCAGTCTCTCCAGCTGACAGAGTGACTACACATTAAAAACAAAAACACTTTTCATAGTATCTTACAGTTCCAAGCAACTCAGTCCTCATTTCTCCAGTGCAACGAGCCTTTGTCTGCAGGTGAACAGTTTTACTGGCTGAGGTCCTCTCATTCGCAGTGGTGGGATTGCGACCAGGGGCCAAGAACTGATTGGCTAAGGCCTTCTCTGTTGGAGAAGTCTGCAGAAACAAAGGTATGCAGAGGTGTGTAATTCACAAGTCCAGTAGGGTTCCACACAGAGGGTCACATTATTTAGAGCAATTTAATCAAGATCAACTTAAGGTATAATTCATCATATATAAAACAATGCCTATTTTAACATTACCAACCAAATATTTGGTATACATATCGAAGAAACCTTTCGTTAGAACTCCAACCATTGGGTTACCATCCTAAGGAGATCTTTTCTTACCAGTTTTTCAGCCTCTAATAATCCTTTGAGAAAATCCACCTTTCGGCTGTAGTCTGTCATTACCTCTGGGACAGGTTTACTACACAAAGCGAGAAGAACTGTTACAAACTGATCAACATTCTATTATTAGAATATTAACCTAAATCCTCAACAATTATATTCTTGCATAACAATAATGATAAATGTCTTGTTTCCAAATGAACCGGAATATGAGCTTGGTCATCTTCTTAAAAATGTCATATTGTGTGTTCCAGTCTTTTGTGGGTTAAATGCTGTGGTCATCCCGATCCATGCAAGCTGACACTCCGTGCGGGATAACAAGAAGCTGCTTCACAACAGATTAGTTGCTTCATACTCAAGACTCTTAAAATGCTTTTCTGAGCACAAAAAAGCTCTTTCCACTGAACTTCTAAATCATTTCAGTTTCCCAGAATATAGGATCCATAGAAGGGCTGCAACAAACCTGAGGCTAAAAATGCAAGACTGCTACCTTTACAGACTTGTAATGAGCAAAGAAACACAAACCAGAAGAGAAGTAGAAACTACGTGCCAATTCACTGAAACTGACAGCAGAACTAGCTTTATTTTTACACAAAGGGTTGTGAGACCCTAGAACAAGCTACGAAGTCATGCTTTCAAGAACCAGCCTGAAAAGACACTCATGTTGCTCAGCAGTTAGTAACCAGATGAGCTAGTGAAGCTGAAGGATCTCGCCCCATCAGCGGCCACTCTGAAGAGTGCACAATCACAAAAATGATTAAGAAGTCGTTTCTACCTTGTGCTCTTCTTCAGCGCAGTCAGCATTTCTTCAAGTGCTCCCACATACTGAAAAAGAAGCAGAACACTGCAGGTCAGAGAGGATGGCTTAGGCACAGACTGAGAGCGTTCAGGCGATAAGACACATTCTGCATGACCAGAACGGGGAGGCTTAAGAGACACTGAAGCATGAGGTTAAAGCCAACGCCATCAATCAGCCTGAATCAACCGGGAAATGACTGACAAAATCTGCACATCACATTTCCCAGTACGTCTCGTCAGTCAGGAGTCTCTGAAACAGGTGAGCAGTCCTGGGACCCAATTTTGACGTCTTATCTACCGTTAGATGAACCCTCTAACGTTTATAGATACCAGGGCAAGTTAAATTCCCAAATGCATGAGAGAACATGTTAATACTGCGGGTTACAAAAACACTGCCGGAAAAGGGGCTTAAAAGGGAGACATCCCGCAGCTACAGGTTTGAAAGCATGCATTTCGTCTTGCTGCCACGTATCAAAGCTATCTCCAGGACACAGGTCAGTCAATTCCCAAAACGCGCAGTAATGATCTACAAAATACAGTGTTTACTCAGTCCAGAGTAATTTCCACACAAGTCGCATGTATCTATCAAACAAATGATTTTAATCAGTTCTGAAACATTTGGGGGGTTTCAGTATTCAAGTTATGACGTGGCTATCGTGTTTACGTCTAAGCACCTTATTTTTTTTAAAAAAAGCAGGCTTAAAAAAATTCCCCTCACCTTTTCTAACCTCCACTCCGTATCCCCCCGCTTCTCGGCAGCTATAGACTCACAGCGAGAAAGAAGCCGAATAAAGTTGATTTCTAGGCGAGAAGACGCCATGATTACAGCAGCACCGGAAGTCGCCTGTCTCTGACGCAGCTACTCTGACGCAATAAGTGGTTCGACACCGGAAACGATTCCTAAAAGGTGAAGCTGCTTTTCTTCAGTCTGGGTGCGCGAAGTTTAATGCTTCTTGTTGTTCTGCTCGCAGACTCGTTCACATTGGCTGTGTGAAACATGTAATTGAAATGTCGCTATAATTATTGATATTAAAGTGTCAAACAGCGAATAATATGTTAAACATGTCATGGATACAGCAACATATATCCCAAACGAAGAGGCAAAATATCTAACTAAATATCCAATGAATGATCTTTAATTTTGCCATGTGTATTTAAACTCAGCAGCCTAACTTCAAAGGTATAAAATGTCATAAACAGCAGTCTTGGGCGTTATTTTTTTCTGTTGTGCACGCGTGCCTACAAACACTTCATGCAAGAAGCAAGAGTTTAATTAAAGGAGCAGATTGTACGCACTTGGAGTCATCATTACAATGCAGCTGACAGCCCTACCTTCATATAAGTGCTGTGTAACGTCTCACCCGGCGGACTTCTTGACCACCAGCGGCGCTACTGACTAGCCCGTCCATGCCGAGCTGAGACCTGGAAAGATCAGGGTGGAAGATATTTTAGAACATCAGCTGAACGGCACACATTTAGAAGAAACGTATATAACATTCTTATGATACTTGGCAAGCAATAAAATGAATAGGAATAGTAGCAGTCAAAAATGTTATACATTCATGGCATACATACCTATAAGAAAACCAGACACAGGTTTGATTTAGACTTGGAATACTGAGTTCTGACTCAAATGGATTACCAGACTAGTACATTTTTTCCAAAAATAAGATTAAGATTACAGCACAGTTAGGTTAACTAACAACGAAACACGTGGATAGTTAATAAAACTTAACTAAACATAAAACAACACGTTCTTGTTAATTGCGTTTAGGAGGCTGAGGGCGGCAAAGTTCTCCTCCACCCAGCAGAGGGCGGTAATGAGCGACAATGGGCGGGCAACAAGAATTAAAAAAAAGTATTTTATAAAATTAGCCAGTGGGTTTTTTTTCCCTCACACACACACTCCCAGTCGGTTGCAAAAGTGGGGGAGAGAAAGAAGTTTGGAGGAAGTTGTCTTTGTCGCGAAGTCGGGAACGGGATGTATTTGTCGATAACTTTATAAACGACTAAGCCGCCTCCTTTTCCGAGCCACACGGTTTGCTTCTGTGGGATGTGCTTTCTATAATGGTTTCAGAGAAGGAGCAGGGAAAACTTTGTTGCTCGCCGCGGTGATGTTGCTGGGCGCCTTTTGATGTGCGCTCTGTTGAAACGGGACGGAACTCCTCTGTTAGCTCCTCGCAGCTTTGTAACGAGTGGGAAGCCTCCAACACAAGAGTAATGAAACTAGGTAAGTTTGTAAAACTGCGCGTTTGTCTCGCCTCGAACACGTTCAAAGTCGGTCATCGGTCTTTACTTTTTTCCCCCTTCTTGTTGGTGTCCGGGTGAATGAAATGGCAGGTGTTCACGGTCGCGTATTTAAGTGTGTTAAAAGACATTTTGTTTGGAAGGGGAATGGTCTCGTTGTTCTCTGTCCAACTTTCTTCCCTCCCCCATTTGACTTTTGTTGTGTGTTAAAAACGGATTTGAAATAAGTTTACATGCCGGAAAAAATCCCCAACCCCCCCCTTTTTTTCTTTTTACAAAACCACACGCTTCTCTTGTGTGTTTTATGGTTCTTTTCTTTTGTCAAAACCTGCTGATCGCTTTTAAAAGACACGTCTGTTCGACTGTGTGTGTGTTCTTCCAGAGGCTCCGGGCTCTGTTGTTTGGATGGATTTAGTGCGGCGGTCTGGGAAGGAGAAGGTTTGATTCAGGGGCCAATCCGTTTGGAAAATGGACGAGCGCTGTGGCTCACAGCGACCCAGTAAAGTGTTTTCGTTTTTGTTCCAGCTTTTATTGCCGAATTGAATCGGAAAAGCCGTGAACGTTTTCAAATACGCACTTCGGTCGCGTCACTAACCCCCCGGGCTGAAGGAGGCAGCAGGAGCTGCGGAGAAAACTTGCCCGGGTTCGTGTCCGTACAAACCGAGCTGACTGGGGGGTATTTGCTAATGATACCATATTTGGACTAGAGTTAAAAAGATCAGACTGGGGGTGACAAAGTCGCGATGAGAGCTGCTACAGTCAGACGGAAAAAAAATCCGTGTCTAACTCCCAGACGGCCGTAGCCAGTCTGAATCCAGCAGTCAGTCATGATACCCCAAGCACTGACGAGTCCCCAAACTGGTCGGGCAGGCGTCCTGAAAAGATTCAAACTTTTATATACACGTAATATTTTCTTTGCTTTTTTCCTGGTCGCTACAGACTAACGCTTTGCGGGCTGGGCTATCGATACGCCCTGTCCTACTTTAAAGACGGTGTTACACCAGGCAGTAACAAAACAGCTCACAAATTGACTTATTTTTGGTCGTATTGCAATTGTAGAGTAGTTTAAACTTAACTAGCACGTTACGCTTAAATGGCCGCATAATGGTTACTAATGGAGTCCTAAGATTGTTCTGCCTTCTCAGAATAATGCGTTTCACCAGAGAATCGCTTTTAGTTTGCATTGGGGCTGTACAGTGAGCAAACTTCACCAAAATATCCAAGAGTGAGTCACCTTTTTGGGGAAAACCCAATCACCACACATGGTCTCCGTCTTTTGAGGTGTCAGAAGCTGAGAGTGTACAGCCTCCACCCCAGCAATTTCTGCTACAAATGAAGACCAGCCCCTGGTGCTCGAAGGGCTACTGAAGGGTTTTTCTTAAATGACTAGTTGGCTTTGAGGTCGCCATGGTTAGTTAGTCTAGTTTTATATTTCTGTCGTATTGCAGGAAGGGAAGTAGCCCATGTAACTTCGGGCATATTTTTACACAAGATCGATACTGCACATCTAGCTGGTTGCTCCATCTTCAAGTTTTTTATCTACAGTTTTGGGTGTGATGAGTTTTGAAAGGGGATTATTTCTCCCTTCCAATGTCCTCGCTGCAGCATTTTGTTTTATACCGCGAAAAAGTAACCACCCACAGGCATCTTTTAGACACTAATATTATATATGACGTCTTTGATGAAGTTGCTGAGTACATCCTGTTTTTTTATTCATCTGTCAGTCCTTTTCAGAAAGCCTCTATACACGAGGGTTAACAGAAGGTCTGGTCCGTAAGGATTTAGTGCTTTTTGTTTTCTGGGCAGGAAGAGGCCATATGGTCTTTAAGTTGAGCTCACGCCCTAATGTTGTAGCTGTCTTGAATGTCTTTTAAACTCTGCAGGGAGTGTGATGAGTGAATACTGTGACGAAGTGGCCGTTTCTTTCATAGGGGCGTACCTGCAAGGGGCTCTGCGCATCCAGCCTAGTGGAACTAATGGAGAAAGATACTGTTACACTGAGAAAGACGAGGGCAAGGGTTTGGCCTTATTGGACAGGGATGCAATTCTAAAAGGGAGCCTTATATAAACAGGCTCTTGTTACATGTCCGGTTTTGTGCGAGGTTAGATCATGATTTGCTAATTGCTGAGACGTCCTTCAGGTTTGAGTCCGTGATGAACGCTGGGAACTTATGAAGTGATTTTTAGAATTGAGGACCGATTCGGCAAAAAAAGTGGAAAGGCTGATATAGTGACAGTCTCCCTCCCCCACGTATATATCCCTGCAGTTTCAGATTTAGCAGTGATCCCTATTCCTGACTGCAGGACCTTATTTCCAGCCCAGGCAGCAGGGATCACAGGCGAAGTTTCTTTTTCTGAGCAGATGAACACGAGCTGTAAGGTGTGTTCCTGGCCTTTACCAATCACAGCCTCCTAATAACCCCCCTCTCTGACCTGGTTTCTTCACTCTGCTCTCCTCCCCACTGAGAGCTGGTGTGTGGGGAGTGTACTGGTGCATCTTCCAGGTGGGGGCCGCACACTGGTGGTGGTGAGGGGGGTCCCCGATAACGGTACAGTAATTTGAGTGGAGTGTCCAGCAGAGCACTATATAAATATAAGGATAATTAATATTATATATTGTATAGAACATTATAGTATTATTTTCAAGCGTGCAAGCTCTTTAGTTTTCGTTCTCTTTGTTTTGGTTTGGGGTTTTCGACAAGGAAATGCTGTGCTCCTTGAAAAGAGGAACTTGCATGGGGGCTGCAGTGAGCCGAGGGCCCTGACTGTTCTGCCTTCTCAAAAATGGCCCAACGGGTAAAGACAAATGGGGAAATCCCTTCTTTAGATCGCAGGAAAACCTTGAAAAGCCCGTCCGAGAGGAAGCCCACGTGATCACGGGGAGAACACGCGTGCTCCACGTTTCCAGCCCAGGGCCCCAGTGCAGCAGGGAAGCCGTGCTAACCTCTGCTCCAGCCTGCTACCTGTTTTTGTCACCAGTGGATGATTAATTGACATAATGACATAATGGATGATGTACTTCCAGGATCGGTAGTGTTAGTCATGTCGACTAAGGGTCCAAAAAGGCTCTGCTCATCTGGGATGTTTTCAGACCTTACTGTCTTGGTGGTGGGGTGTTTTTATTGCTACTGCTGTGGTAAAGCTGCTTCACTTCAGATGTCTTTCAAGTTTCACAGCTGCCTAACTTGCAGCTGGTTTGGGAGTTAGTTCCTGTGCGGCAAATGGCTTCAAAGCTCCAATCTGTTTGTGTCTGGCATCGTGTTGTTCAAAAGCATCGACTTGCAGAAGATTTTGGTTTCTTTTCGGCTCATGTTAGGAAGGGCAAAGCTTAACCGATCGGGTGGAAGTGGTTGTTTCAAGACACCAGCGCAACTCTAAAAGATTCCAATTGCCAAGGTCCTTTAACGTTTAATGTTAGTTTTGTTTTCTGTGTACTCAGTCACGCAGGTTGGATGGGTTCTGTTCTCATGACTTCACAGCACTAAATGAGAAGCTCCAGCACGCAGAGTGTTTGTGGTTTTTTTAAAGTGAATCTCAAATATTGCTTAAAACTGCTGTGCTCTTAATATCTTGTGGCAAGATGTGAAGCTGTGTAGAAGTTTATCAACCCCCCAAGTTATTTCTTATTGCAGATATTGGTGTTGTTTTTCCCCAGATCAATAAAGCAGTAACTGTAGGTTGGATATTGGATGTCTTTCCAGAAAATAAAAACTTGGCTGTTTTTTAGGCCTCTTTGAGGAGAAAAGTCTTAAGCATCTGTTTTTCCCTGAGGAAGTGAATTGTGAACAGGGCAGAGCTGTAAATGCTGTTGCATGCATGTTGGGATGAGATTCTTAGTGCCTGGCCTTTGATTGTGTATTGACAGTCCTGCTAAACTCCTATGCTGCTGTGAGAGGAAGTGGAACAGTGTTGTGAATTTTTAAATCTGAGCTTTTGTCTTCCTGTAACCTGTGGATAACAGCTGTGATCATTTTTGGCTGCGTGTTTGTATACTGCAGTTTTTGCCAAACTAATACTTTTTTTTACTTTAATGCTCCATCAAATATCAGTTGGAGAGTCCGCGATACCTGTTTTGAATTGGCTTGTGACTTTCTCAGATGTACTCTTTCTGTTTTGGGATGCTTTTGCTTTCAGGTTTGGGGAGTCTTTAAAAGAAATCAATATCCCCCCACCCCCTAGCAATTGGTGGATCTTAGCCTGAAACTGCCTCCTCTGTGAACTAAGTCAGTAATTGCCCTTAAAAGGGTGATGACCAAGAATAAGCCGTGGTTTGAGTAATCCAGTGCAGTTATCCCACTCTTAAACCTGCAGTGTTATTGAGTCCATATTAGTTCTTCATTTATGTTCTACAAAGATGCATTAATGGACCTAATATTATTCAGCAGTGTGACTGGAAAAGGCAGTAGGTGATAACCATTGTGAGGACAACTCAACATGGGAAATAGGTTACATCCCAGAGGAGGGAGTTCAGGGGTTCTTACTTATCCTGTTTGTAGGAGGTCACTGATATGAAGAGTTCATCCAGCCACATCCTGACTAATCTAAGGGAGTCCATTTCAACCACATGGTGGGGAAGCTGGTTGCTGGCACCCACGATGAACCTGTGGAATGTAGACTTCTCTTTTTCCCCCCAGATTGTGATGTCACAAAAGAGGGTGCTCTTGTATGTGGAGGAGATGAGCATGCCTGTTTGGGACTGGCTGTTTGTATCAGTGGGAGATATGGTTTGGTCTGGGACAGATGGATACATATTGGGGTTTTCTAGGTCCCTGTAGAGCTTTTCCTTATCAATTAAGTCATTAAGGACTTGGGAGTGGAACAGGGCAGAGGCTCTACAGCTCTGTAGGACTGGGGCTTGTGCACTCCTGGATTACGTCACTGTGAGTGTGCAGCTGGGGTGCCTGGCCTGCAGAGAGCCTCCCTGTGATTGATTCTCCAATTGTTCTGAAAAGCCATGTGACTGGAGGCTCCTGTGGTGCAGCAATTGAAAGGAATCTGGCAATTATACAGCATTGAACATGCGGGGAGTATTAATTGTGGGTTTCTCAGGGTGTTATTGTGCGTTACTTGCAGACTACTGCAATGAAGTAAGAGTTAAATGTTGCCATTTAGTGGGACGATGCATCTAGACACTGTGTGTTGCAGGCCTGTACATTGAGGACTTGTTTGAAAAGGTTTAAAGTTAATATCATTTCTTGGCAAATGTACCGTCATTAATAAATGAACTTTCAATTCATTATGTTCGAGTCACAGTGAAAGGTTTTAATTTGCAATCATTTCCTTTGCGGGGTTTGTGTCCCTTTAAAAAAAAAAAAACTTTCCATTCTGTAACGCTGCTCCTCCTAATAGCTTGCCTGGCGGAGCACAAGGAAGGTGTCGTATTCATAAAAAATACTTAGTTTAGTCCAGTAGTGAAGTAGCAAAGTACATCTCTGGCTTTCTCTTTGTCTGGAGATGCAGGGGCTTGAAATGGGCCTCTGTGGAAAATGCCATCTCTGTAAAATTGGCTTTTGGAAAGGTGTACTCGGTTTGCCCTGTTGGGGGCGCTCTGCAGTGGATAGCTAGTGGAGCAGAGATACCTGATCCACAAAAACAAATCCATTTAAGCCCCCTCTTGATTGGAAGTGGTGCTTGTCTGCTGTATAATGCAAAGTCTTTATTCTAATGTGATCTGATCGTAAGTGGTAACAGATCTAATAATAGTTCCCACTATATCATGGTCAATCTCTTGTGTGCTGCGCTGTACGGAAATGTCAGTCAGTAACAGGGCTGCGTTTGGATGTTTTTTTCTGTGATGACTGTAGCGGGGGCAGTTAGTACGCTGCAGTCCTGCTGCATTTCTGAAAGCAGCTGGTACCAGTGATGGTGGTCACACGCTTGAAATACACTAGCTTCACTGAAACGGCGGGTGCAAACGGACCTGACGTGGGGGGGGGTGTCGAGGTGAAGGCCGCAGATGAAGCGAGGGGACTTGGCCTGCCTGCTCTCTCCCGGCCGCAGGTGAAGAATCCGACATGGCAGGCGAGCGCTCTGGGGTTTCCTCATGCTCCGCCCAGAGCAGGAGAGAATCCGGCAGCGCGGCCGCCCAAGTCGAGACTTGTGTGTTCCGGATAGCTGCTGCTGTCCCTGCCCTCTTCTCTTGCAGCAGCGTCTCCGCTCAGGAGATATTTGCTGGTTTTGGCGGCGCTGCTCTAGATTCCCTTTCATATACAGTGCTGACCTCGCCTTCATCCTTCTCAAACTCCTCTGGCCTACCAGCTGGAGCTCCGTTTTTGATCTTAACATTAGGTCTCAAGGTTTATGTGTCAACTTCAAAATTTCTGTCCTGTTTTCTACTGTTTCAAAAGGGTTTCCTTTGCCTAGATGAGTGCAGTAGTCCACAAAGTCATAAACTGAAGTAGCCTTGTTTTTATTTGAGTTATTTACACTTGCTTTTAGCACACTTTTGGCTGCAGAGAGAGGTTTCTATGTGGTAAATTCATGCAGCGCCTGAATAAAAGCAAAAAGCATGTGGTATGTTTTTTTTCAAGTAGCAGAGAGGGACTCAAATGTCTGGTGTCCTGGTTCTGTCCTCTAGTGAACGGGTCTCCGGACTGTAATGTGCATCTGACCCGAGGGGATTGTGCAGTGCAGGTTCACAGGAATGTGCCAGGGTGTGTCTTCTGTTGGGGTTTGAAATTGTACACCATTAGAGCACGTATAAGACATTTCGAGGTTTTTAAACCAGACCTAAATGTGGGGGGAAAAAAAGCAGGGGAGCTTGGCTGATGTCTCCACCCTTTTGCCTGCACAGCACTGTAAAGCACAGTGAGAACCAGCCAACCCATCTGTTATCAGGAAGCGGATTTTTCAAGGCACCACAGAGCCTTTTCAAAGAAGCACTGAGGTCCAGGACAGCACTCTGCATAGGATACCAGTCCAGTGTGTGGGCGCACGGGTACAGTGGGACAGTTTAGAAGCAGCCGTTGTCCTGTGCAGTGTGTTGGTCAGGTGGGCAGAAACCGCAAATCCATCCTTTATAAGTTCACCGATGCACATGAACATGCCCTGCAATCAGGAGTTCTATTTGTATCCAAAGAGATATTTCTACTTACTTCTTCGGGCAGTGTTGCCTTCACTGAAACTCCCATATCCTCGAATCCTGTTCCTTCAGGAACAAAACAAAAGTGAAGAAATTGACAGTAGACTGGCACCCAACGTTGAATTGAAGCTTCAGCATTTTTAATTCACATTTACTGGGTTGTGTGCCTTTTCTCTTTTTCCAAAGTGGCATGGTTTTGTTTTACGAACGTGAAGGGCACTTCCCTGTGGAGTTGCCGGAATGGGATCAATAAAAGCTTGAGCTGGATGTGGCTGTCGCATGGCTGGGTCCACATGACTTGATTGGGGGCGGGTTTGGGGTGTGGTGGGCCTGATATTACAGGAAGTGGCCTGTCTGCCCTCTGTGTGGAGACGGGAGTGAGTCCTTCCAAGCATGTGCTTTTTCTGATGACCCCAGGTCATTGCGAATGACCTCATTCTCACTGCTGCCAATTATTTCTGGTCAACTAAATTCCTGTAGCCTCCCCCCCCACCCACTCCACTCCACTCCTCCTCCGTGATCCAGCAAGTTGAGTGCTTTGCTTGGCAGGAAGTTGGTCTGAGGATCGTGGTGCTTGTAGATTATAGCATTATGCGCGTCTGTAGAAAGAACAGCACATGATTCAATTGAGAATTCAATTTTCCCAACAGCAACTGGACATTGACTGGGCACTAAAGCTGGGTCAGTCTGTGCTCCTTTGCCCCCTCCCCCCCCCCCCTGTTCTGTGAGAAATCAGCCATATACCACTTCCACTTCAGAATGCTTCCTGTTTATGAGCAAGGGTGAAGGGTGATTGCAGTTTGTGGCGGGTAACCCACTCTCTAAAGTGTATAATGCCCAGTTTAGAGGTGGGGGGGAAGGAATCTTAACTGTCAGATCGTTGTGTCCTTCCTTCAGAACAGGACATCGCAGCAAGCACATTTTTTTATCAGGGACTCGTCTCCCGCACAGTTCTGAAGGAATGCGCCGTGGCCGGGAGACGCAGACGGTGCCCGAGAGGCGGCGGTCTTTCACGGGAGGGTCCACGAGACCTCATCAGTCGTGGGGCCCTTTTACAAAAAAAAAAAACAGGCCCGATCGATTCGCCTTCAAAAGCAAGAGGTGCCCGCGGCCATCCCTGCCAGCCATTCAGGGAGGAAGCTGTAAAAGCGGGCTGTGGGTGTGAACTGTGTGATTCAGGAGGCTGCTCCAGTCCCATCAGACGTACGGCTGTGGCCTTCTGTCTTCCAGAGCACTGGCTCATTCCCCACCGTCTTCCGGTGCTGTTTTTTTTTTCTTCTCTTTGTTTCAACGCAAGTTCCTTGGGATTTATTTTCTGCGACTCTTATTTTAAGCAGTTATGGGATCTCCACTCTGCTTTTGGCACGGTGGCTCGGCGCTCTGCCTTCTGGACCGGTTCCGGGGTGCCTGTCCGTGTGGAGTCTGCATGTTCTCCCCGTTTTTGCCTGGGTTTCCTCCAGGTGTTCCGATTTCCTCCCGCAGTCCAAAGATACTGGTAGGTGAATTGAGTTCAGTGAGTGTTGGACTCCAATTCCACCAGTCATTTGGGGTTATTCTTTTAAATTTGGCATCTAGGACAAAGTTCGCCCTAATTTCTTTCCAGCCCCATACTACAGTTTGATGGCTGAATCCATTGACAAAACACTGTAGTAGAATGTTCCTTTAGTGCAGTGAAGAGTTTGGCTGGAGTTGCTGCTGTTGGGAAGGGTGCTGGAGGTTAGCCGGGGTGTGGGCGAGACAGCGGTCTGGTACACTCGTTCATTATTCATGGTCTTGCTCACCCTTGGTTGCGAATCATTTCACCTGGTAGGCTGCATGAGAAAGGAGCAGAGGCTGGAAGCAGGCTGTGCGTCTCTCGAGCACACGCGCTCCTCTGCGGTATGACATCGTGGTGAGGGCAGCACGCGGTGCAGGCATTTGACGAAGAGCTCTTTCATTATTAGTCAGCTATCAGATGTATCTAAGCAGCCATAACATGTGGTGATGCTCTTAATGATGGAGTTTTAACGTGGCTCAGGGCAGGAACATTATAAATTCTTTATAACCGGAATCCTTTCGCTTATTTTATAGGCATCCTGGAAAGAAAAAAATCACAACTGAAATAGTCTCATATTTTTTTGGGAAAATTTACCCCGTGCATCGAAATTGTATTTCACAGAATAAGAGGAGGATTGCACTGCTAGCTAAAATTTGTCATCATCCGAGGCAAGTCTTGGGTTAGTGGCATACATGGACGTCACTGGGCGCTGTGTGAGAAACACATCTGCCACGCGTGCTCTGCCCCAGCTTGCAGATGTGGCCTTGTGGGGTTGGATCTCATTCCTCTCGCAGGGGTTGTACCAGCGCGTGCCCATGCACTGGTCTCCGAGCCCCGCGTGCCACATGTCACTGCGCGGGTGGTCAGTGGCGTCTCGTTCCTGCCCTCTGGAGCATCCCGGTGTCAGGGTGGAGCGTGCCGATTTCCGTCTTGGGGCGGTGCAGTGACTCGTGGTCTCCTAGATCGTGGGTTATATACAAGTCGTTCTAGGCTGCAGTTTGTTGTTGTGTCTTTCCAGGGTAGACGCTGTTGACCAAAAAATGTGATCAAGGTCTGAAATCTGTATTTTTTTTTGTCATAACATGGGTGCATAAACGGCGATGTTCGTTGTGCTGCTCAGTGCATTTGACAGTGAAGGCTGAATCCTTGGTGTTGCTCTGTCTGTAGTGTACAGTGCCGTACCGTAGGTCTGACCCCGCCCCTAAAGAAGGTGCTCTTCTGTGGAGAGAGCCGAGTGGCTGTGTCCTTCTGTACACGATAAGCAGAAGAAAGAGAGGCGAGGTATCGCGTCCTTTGAGTTATTGAAAGATGAGCCCTGCAGCCTGATCTTGTTTCTGTTGTTTCTTGCTGTTCTTGCAGTAGGCGCGGTGCTGTGGCCTAGACGCAGCCTTGAGAGTTTGGTGCCTGCGGAGCTCATTCGGATAGTGGCGTTGGCTGACCTTTGCCCGCGTTTTATTTTTTCCTTACTTTTCCTGGGTGGGTGGTTTGTGCGAAAAAGTAGAAGAGGAAGCGGACCTTTTAAAAGACGTGCCTGCCCACCCCCACACCCGGTGTGTGACGCGCAGTGCCTTTATGCTTTCCTTAACGAGTCTGTGCTGAAATGAGAGCAATGACTCGCAGAAAACAAATCCTTGTAAAGGAAAACTGGTTTGTTCTCGTGCAATTACTCCATTGCTCAAAACCTCAAAGGATTTGTGCAGATGCTATTGATATCGGAGGTTTTCAACCACTTTCTGACGATGTCACTCTTAGAAAGGACCCTCCAACCTCGGAATAATATTAATTTAAAATATAATTAGTATAAATCCGTGGCTAAAGACATTTAAAATAGAATTGCACGTTAACTGACCTAACTGACTGTTCAGTTTATCCCCTTCTGGGTGTAGCAGAGGAAGGGGTTTTTCCTTTTTTGGGGGTTCCCTGTGCAGTCTCGGAGGATCCTCAGGGTTTCCAGGCCCCAGGCTAAGAACTGCAGCTCTTGGTCTTTATTGGAACTTTGCGCATGCTTGCGTTCAGCTGTATATTTCATTGAGCGAGCTTCTCACGCTGCCTTTCTGAATTTGAACTCAGTGCTTCAGGACCAATGTGGTTCACTCCTGCTTGGACAGGGGATCAAATACAAACATCAGAAAGCATGATTCATGCGGGTTTCGAAGAACCGAACAACCCCGTGTGCAAGGCATTGAAAGTCTGCTAGTTGCATTGGAATTGAGGTTAAGTTTCCTTACAATTTGAACAAAGGGCAGCTGTATTTGTTAAATTTGATTAAGTAGTCACATTAATTGAATTGGGGGTTGAAAACCTTCAGAGTGAATCTAAGAAGGAGGTCATCATGCAGGTCTGTATTGAAATATTGCAAATAGAAACAAAAGTGAAAAGGGGAAGAGAAGATGTATGGTGATATGATCAAGAGGCAGAGGTCACCGATGGAGGAAGTGGCAGTCGGCAAGCCTTCTGTCTCTGATTACTGGCTCCTGCTTGGTGTCATATGGGTTCCCTGCTTGTGGGGGGGAAGGCTCAATGAGCAGATGGATCTGTCCGGAAGGGCCTGGTCAGATTTGCACTTCAGGTTTTGCGTCGTAATATGGGTGTTGTCTGGCCAGAGCGGGAGGGGGAGGGATAGGCAGGGATGGAGTGAGAGCTTATCTGTCTGGAGCCGAGGGGCTAGTTTAATGCCACAATGGGATCATGTGTCTGGGAGTGTTTTGAGAGCGGCCCACATGGGTGCACCAGCACAATGTGCCCTCTGTCTGGCTCCACGCCTCGGCTTCCCCTTTCCTCTTCCCGATTTTTCCGCAGATGTGCCGAGCTCGGCGTTTTCCTCCCGTGGCTGCTTGTAAACGCTGAAGCGTCTCGAAGAAGAAAAGATGCGGAAAGGTCAGGGCCGTGCCCTCGGAGAGCATCCCCCTCTCCGCCCGGTGGCAGTGGCGGTGGTCTGAGACCAGGAATTTTGGTTGGGTTGGGGGTGGGGTGGGGCTTTTTCTCTGTCGTCGTTTTCACATCGGAGAAGCTGTGGATGAGGAGCCATGTGGCTCGTTTTAATCGTCCGTTTGCTTGTAGCTCACTGATCTGGGGATCTCGCCTGGCAGCTCTTTGGAGAACCCCAGTTCATCGGTTCAAAAATAAGCCAGTGGAGCCTGGTCCAAGCATCCCCAGCCCTCCTCTGTGACAAGGTGTTGCCTGTTCTCAGTCTGGAAATGCATGTCATCTTGGGGCTCTGGTTTTTTCTGCTCGCTCTGAATGAAGTCCTCTGGGTCATTGTTAACCATGCGTATGAAAATGTAAGACTCTTCACAGTTCCAAACTTAGTATGCATCAAATTTTTAATACATTCCTCTGATTTGTCAGTGTGGTCAACCAGCACAAGATACTGAGGCCACTGACCAAGTGCACTGCTCCAGTCCTGGAGGCCCGAATCTTTCTGCTTTTGTTTCCAGCCGAGTTCTGAATTATCGAATTGAACTCATGTGCTTCCTTGGGAGAAAGTGCCGCCTTTCCTTGTTCTCAAGAAGCAGGAGATTTAAACAGACCTATAAAGACAGGCACGCCAGCAGCTCTTGGAGTACAGTAAGGTTTTTCCAGTTGTGTGCAGCACTGGAAGAAAGCAGCCATGTGCGACACCTGAGGAAGGCTCCACAGCCGAAACGTTGTTTTCTTTCTTCTCCTTTCAGCATGGAATAAACCTGTGACTTGTAAACATAAAGATGACAAGGTGTTCCATGGTGAGGCCTCACAAGCTCCAGTCTACATCAGTACAGGTCTATCCCCTTGCCTACACTGTTTGGATGACAATTTTGTTGGGCACTGGGCATATTCTCCCTTTATCCCGGGGGAACAGAACACTAATTCAGTGCCACTCCATAAAACAGCCTTCTTATTAGCCACACAGCATGCTGGCAACCTGGCCAATATACCAGCAGCAACCTGGCTTCACCCCCCTTCACACTGCTACCACAGGACTCCAGCACATGTGGCAGAGCTCAGTAATCCTGTCCAGATGTCAGATATCCTCTTTCAGATGGTTATAGCTATGAGAGTGCAGCCCTCCTTGACTGAAACGCAAAGGCCAGGCTAGGAAAAGTGCAATATTAACCAAATGGCTGTAAAAGTATCATCTGCTATTCGGCTTTGAGACGCATGACGCCTCAGCACCGTCCTGCATAACAGGCCTGCGTTTGGCGTTTGTTTCTCGTTAAACTCGTGTTGCACATGTAGGCTGGCACACAGGTTCGAGAGCCTGTGACCGAAACGCACCTCCACGCACCCTTCCTACCAGGAAGGTGGGTATAGGACCCAGTTCGCCCAGGGATGAAGGGCTGGGATGCCTTGAGAGACCTGGGCACGGGTATCGCCTACAGACATCACCCACCTCCCTTGTATTACTAAGAGACTGGCTGCACATCAGCCTGCGATTGACTCAAGCGTAGCTTGTGAACGGCTTTGAAACCTGCAATCAATCAATAAGCCGCAAAGAAACCCCAGAATGTTGCATGTGGAACCATATGGGTTATAACCACAGTTTCCATGGTGCTTGGAAGCAAAGTGCTTTTTCCTGATTTAAATCTGACTTTGGGTCTATTTTGGATTTGATCTAACCACTGATAATTGGCTCTGTCCACATATCATCTGATCCTGAAGCTTCTATGCAAATGTATGAAAACAAGGCAGTTTTCAACGCACAGCTCACAGCACTCGTATGTGGTATGACTCAGATGTTTTCCTCCATAAGCGCTGCCTCTATGAAGTGCAAATTAATTAACAACTTACAAATCTTGTTTGGGATACAAACAAGTCACACATTGAATAACCTGACTATACACTAAATCAGGGTTAAATGATGAGAAAACGCGATAGATTTTAAAGAACTACAACATGTCAGCCCAGGTATAGTTAATTACTTGTTTCTTTGCAGCCTACGCATGCTAACACAGCTACCCACCCGAATATTTATATTTACTTTTATGCTGGATATCTGATTGACACTTTTACCCAAAGCAGTTTGTTTGCACGCATTTGTACGGCTGGGTATTTAACAGAAGCCATTTGGGTGACGTGCTGTGCTCTAGGGTACCATAGGAGTGTCCTGCTTGCGATTTGAACCTGCAACCTTTCCGTTCCAACCTCAGTGCTGTCACCTTTTGTGCTTTCTGGGCAGTGTATTATTAAATGGGGCCATGGGATATGTGGAGGATAATGACTGATTGGGAGTCGACTCCCTTATAAAAGGATTTGCATCCTGCTGGTGCTGACTGGAGTGTTGTTTAAACCTCTGTGACAACCAGTGTTCTAAAGTGTAGAATAATAATTACTGGAACAAATAAAGAAGCAGCTTGGGTCTGTTGGGTTTAATTGACATGTTCTGAATAAATGTCCACAAAATTGCAAAAGTTAAAGTGCAAAGAGCAGAGTAGAGTGACTTGTTCATTGAAATATTGGGTTTTAAGACCGTTATTCCTGCTAGATCTAGATCAGTAGATTGTAGTACAAACAGAAGCCATTTAGCTTTATGCTTAGAGTGGAGCACATTAAAGATGCACATGAAAATGAGCTCATTGGATTTGATTGGAAAATGTGATGGATAAGCTACTGTTGCGTTTCATATCAGCTGCTCACTTGCAGTTGACCCTGAGTAACTGGAATTGTTTTGGATGACTGTGCCCAGTGTGGATTAAAGATTGCTGAACAACAAGCTAGGTTTTGTCTTGCCTGAGCCTAGCTGTAAGAATAAAGTTATTATTTATGGTAGAAAACGCAAGTTGAGGCTTTGAGAGAAACATTGATGCTCCTTACAACATGTTCTAAGACCTGATTGTGTTCAGAGACATTTGCGCAGCAGTGTAGTTCACAAGCAGTCCCAGTAAATGTGAAAACGGATACAGATCGAAGAATAAGGATTAGTGATAAGATTTCCCTATGGGAAAGGCAGCTGTGAGCAATGAAAAGATATGATCTCCCTGAGCATCTCCAGAGTCCTGCTCGTTCTCTGGACAGTCTGCTTTTATCATAAGATGGGTTAGCAAAGTCCCAGTTTTCCAGGTATGTTTGTTTGACTTCAGTTCATGGCCGGCCTGCCCTGTGGCGCCCTTACCTTATGGATTAAGAACAGAAAGGCGTTCGTGATGACTCTCTGAGGACCAGTCGCAGACAGTGAAGGCGTTGGCATCTATTTCGAGAGTCTGCACTCATTTCCAGTCAAAAAAACAAGAGAGCGAGATGTCTCCCAGTGTAAACCAGAGCGTTCCTCCCTGGTCTGCTGGGTGTGTATTGATCTCAGAGGTGCCTAATTAGAAGCATCGTGGTCCCAGGATGGTTATAGCAAAGCCTGGCTCTATGCAGCTGTCTGACAAAGGGAAAAGACGGGGGGCGGGGAGAGCTGGACAGTGCTCGGCACGCTCTTTTCCTCTGCATGTCTTGCAAGCAGGGCGTCTAGTTGGCATTCTGTTTTGGTTTCCTTCTTGTGAAAGACCTGCGCTCCGGCTGTTTTAAATGGGGAGTTGTGAAAGGGGAGGTCAGCAAAGGCTGCGTCCTTCCCAGCTGTTTTTTTTTCTTTGCTGCTGTGAAAAAGGGTAGCCTCAGTGTTGCAGTGGCTGGTTCTCCACCCTGGGCAGTGTCCCCAAGCGAGCAGAGCAGGTTTGGCACAAGGACACCCTATTGGGCAGGGGCAGTCCAAGGGTGTTCTTTTCTTTGACCCAGCTCGGGAGAATGGAGTCTAGGCAGGGCATCGCTTGCTGGGTGTTCAAGTCAAGTTGAATGGGCGCATCGATCTGCAGAGGTTATTGATGGATCACCATGAGTCAAAACTGAGCTGCACTTTTATTGTAAGGGTTGTGAGAGTCAGGCAGATTGGTCTGAACAAAAGAGCACCCCCACCCCCTTACTTGGCAGTTTGACCGACTCCTCTAGCAACTGAGCAGTGGGTTTATCTGCATAGATGTAACTGAAATGATCCTAGGCCCGTGCTGGGGAGGGTGTTCCACTCTTATCCACAGCTCTGTATGTGTGGATGTGTTTTGGGAGGAAGGTATAGATGGACAGAAAAATCAAACATTAGCTTAGCCTTTTTCTCTGCGGGGGTTAGGATGGTGCTGCAAGCTAAAAGTGTCCTGCAGTCCCTGCGTTTTCACTTGTGCTCTGAGGTGTTGCTCCCCTCTTCGGCACCAAATAGTGCCAGGCAGCCCTTCAGCAGCGATTTCCAGATCCCACGGCTGATCGTGGACGCCGTCTCATTTCCAGGCTCACTGAAGTTGCACGCAGAGGATCTCTTTGAAACGGTGAAGTCACCCAGTGACTGCCGAAATCCTTCCATGGATCTCCGCCGGTCACCTGCCCTGCCTTGAGATAGTCTTCCCAGCCGGCATCGGCAGTGGTTTTTCTTGCTGTAAAACAAGGAGCTTGCCTCGAAGCTGGGTAATTGGCTTGCTGTGGTGAAGGCTTTGGGCTCAGTCTTGTCTTTTAAAAGATTGGATTTTTCACTCTGGGGTGGGACTTGCACAAAGGAAATGATTTGACTGGCTTTTTTTGTTCTACAGTTGAGTCAGAGAGCTAGTGGTTTGGCATTTCAAGCAAGAGTGGTCAGGTCATGCGTGTCCAGATAACTGTACTTCCTTCTCGTCATTTAATTGCAGGATATTTGGGAGCTGAATGGGCCAAGTGGAGCACAACATCCAGTGTAACGAACCTTTTCCAAATCCCTAACCTTAACGTACCATGAAGTTCTGTGCTGGCACCCTTTCAATTCTGACATCCTGACTACTAACGTGAATAGGCTGGGGTAGTATACTGTCAAATTATGTTACTTAACTCATCATTTAATTTTAGATCCTGGAGTGTTTAAACATTGGATTTAAAAGTCATATAATGGGGAATTGCTTCCATACAATTATCAGTCTTTTCAAAACTCTTCCCTGTTTTTATTGGAATTGCGATCAAGCTTAAAGCCAATTTTGAGCAGGAGGTCTGGTGTCCAATCTTGTTTGGTCTTGTGTCGCCGGTGGCTGTTCTGTGCGCGAAGATCTCGGGGTACCAGGCGGACGTCGTTTCCTGGGTATTCCAGCGGTTGTGCCGGGGGACTCCTGGGCGGGCGACCCTTCTGTTCCGATTGCGGAGAAGCTGAAAGGCAGGAACGGCCAGCCAAGCCCAGCACATGGAGGCATTCCGGCTTGTTTCAGGAAAACCCAGAGGGGCTCGCAGAGGGCTAATATATTCCAGGTTTCCTTAGTGTGCTCTGATGTTTTCTTTGGGGGGCCTGTAGTTACAAGCCAGTTATTTTAAGTAAGTTTTTTGCCTCGGCAAGAATGGCCAAGACCCTCGGAATTCCGAACCCATTATCTTTGGCACTGGAGTGTTGGGTCTTTTGAAGAATTTCCCAGGGCTGAAAACGTCCCAGCCTCCCCTGACTTTTTTTTTGTGCATTCAAGAAGCTTAACTTGTTTTGACTTCTCCGGTCCCTCTTCTGGATGTCAGTGGAAAGAGTTAAATGCACAGTGATCTAAACCAGAGCAGCTCACAATTGAATATAATGATTATGGTGATCTCGAGTGTTTTTTTTTAGCATTCACTACAAGAAAAATCCTTCGGCTGTATAATATGGACCCAGTGTTTTGCTAGTAACCTGGTTATTTACGAACTTTGTTTAAGGAATGAGAGAATACAGAAAGAGGTTAAAACCGAGGAGTGGCAATTTAGCCCTTCGTTTAGCAGTTGGCAGCTAACGGAAAGATCTCATCCAGCCATTTCTTAAAAGGATGCCAGGGTATCGGTAGAGTTGCTTGTTATAGACCCCCGCAACCCTTCCTGTAAAACAGTTTCTCCACCTCCTCCTGTTTCTCTTCACTGGGAGGATTCATAAAACAATGATTCAAACATCAAACAAATCATCTCATCTCATAGAGCATCAGGCTGTTTATACCAAAGCAGCTGCTTTAAGCAAAGAGAGCCGTCTGGCGTTTGCACCAGACTGAGTGCTTCTGCTTAAGTACAACTTCACTGCTTTTGTCTTCAGTTCCAAGTTACTGGATGTTTTGAGAATGAACCTGAATTGTTAGCAACAGTCCCTCTAGGAGAGTGCCCTGGCTTCAGCCTGCCCCTGAGTTTGCAAAGAGGTTGCACAGAGTTGTCGAGCTTTTGGGGGAGCAGTTATCAGAGAAGGAAGCTGGGAAAGAGCCCAGGCTGTTTCACTGGTTAATGTTGCCCCCCACCCCCCTTCCCAAAACACACACACAAGCTCGCTGCAAGGGTATCTGGCACTCGAATCACAGCAGCGCAGAGTGATGAAACAAGAGTCTTCTTGAACTTGACCTTTTCTGAAGGCAGGTTCTCACGGAACAGTGGCACAAGGCCATGTTTTTACTTCTTTTTTTTTGATGCCATGAATCGTTTACTCTTATGAAAGGAAAAGTTGTTTAGGGTGAAACTCGTCAGTCGACAGAGGAAGATTCCCCCCCGTCTTAATGTGTACAGTCGCGTGCATAATTAATGATGATTTTCACATAAAATTAGGCAGCCTCCAACGCAACAGACCTCATGCTCTAGCTGGAGAAGGTGTGGCGCAGCTGATGAAGGCCAGAGCCATTTTGGGTTGCGATCTCTTTGCCTGTCAGCAGAGCAGCATGCCTGTTGCATTGTGGGTGTATTGGCTGCCGTTAGTGCAGCCTTTCCTCCTGTCACTTTGTCGGGGACGGTTGGAGAGCTGCACTGGGAGAAACCAGTGAGCGCCACAGGAGGTAGGTCAGTTACTTTAGCTCCGTTAGCTGAAATGGTGGTATGGCAGATCGGAGGGACTGAGACTCTCCAGAGGTGCGGCTTTGCTTGCGTCAGAAATGCAAGGCCCGGACCATTTACACTGCAGGGGAGAAAAGCAGGGGTGGCACTGGCGTCAGGCTGTCGTTTTATCTCCGTGTGAAAGGGTTTGAGACGGCCATGGCTGCTCGGATTACATGGTGCAACTTGTGTGCAAAAAAAAAAGCCTCCGAGCTCAAGGTCAGTGAAAACCAGCAGCCCACTGTGCTCGATGAGGGAGTTTCCGTTCCACTGCACCCAGGCCAACGAAGTCCGTCCATCTGTTTTCTAACCACTTCATCCAATTCAGGGTTGCAAGGAGCTGGAGCCTATCCTGGCAAGCAGTGGTCGCAAAGCGGGGTTCACCCTGGACTGGATGCCAGTCCAACACCGGGCTGACACACAGATGCACGCACTCACACCAGGGTCAATTTTCCCAGAAAAGCTTTGGACTGTGGAAGGAAACCGTAGCACCTGCAGGAAGCCCACCCCTGAACCCAGGCAAACTCCACACCAGTGGCCCAGGATCTGTGTCCCCAGGGCCCCCCCACTGCGCGACTGCTGCCCTCGACCTCGAAGTCTGTCTTCAAACCGGCAGCGCCGAGTGCTTTCCCTGTCGGGATGTGATTGGCATGTTGGGGTTTCCTCTGCACTGCCCCACTCTAAACGTAATTATCTCCATCTGGCAGAAGCATAGCATGAAGCAGTCAATAAAGCCACTTCTGTATGAGGAAGGGAGGGGTCGGGGGTAGAGCAGTTGTTGACTTAGTGCAGGAGCCTCCAGCTCAGTCCCTGGAGATCTAGGCTCTTCTGGTTTTTGTTGCAATCTAAGGAGTCAATTAACATCATTAGGTCATTTACAGTTAATTACTCCACACATTCACCTCGTTAAAGGCACAGTTGCCTGTAAAACACCTTCAAGCCTGCTTACAAGTATTAACAGCTGCACAGTTAATTAAATAATTAGGCCAACTATGCAACAGAGCTTGGGTGGAAATTTCTCAGCATGTTGGAGTTTTTCAGGAGGTCGTCCAATCTGAAAAGAAAATCCTTTTATCTTTGTTCTGGGGGGGGGGGATTCTCCATTTTATTGTTCGTTTTTATTTAATTTAACCAGGAAATCTGCCTGAATTTGTGGGGGGCAGGGGAGGAAGCCAGGCCGAATGAAACGGGGAAGCGAAGGGAGATCTAGTTGTGCGAAAAGAGAAGTGGTTTAGATTCTAGTTGTGACTTGGAGATGGAAAAGTCCCTTCCTAATGAAACCAAGCAAGACAAGAAAATCCCTGACAACCCATCTCTTGATGAAAATTCCTGTGAAAACCAAGTGTTTGCTTTATTTATGAAAGGTTTTAATGTCATCCATCTATACAGTACTCTCTGCTTGTTAGATGAGGGCAGTTCCCTTGGGTACAATCTTTGACCACTTGCATTTAAGTCATGAAATAAGATTTCCACAATAGAGTTGTCACTTCAGCATGGATGTAAAATTTCCCGGAGTTTCTTTGAAAGCCTATTTTCATATCCCCTTTTCTCAGGCCTTTTTGGTGCCTTCCGTGCATTCGCCCTGGCACAGGTTGAGTCCCGTGATATAAGTTTGAAACGTGGCAGGGGGTGTGTTCATGTGATGCGTTCTGTTCAGTGGTATTGCTACTCTGAAAGCTTACATCTCTTGATTTTATTAGCCTAATCTAAGGTGGATGCCGCACGTTGGTGGTGGTGGAGGGGTAGCTTGTTCCATACTTCTGCAACTCTTAGTGTAGAGATGGCTTTCCTGCTCTTGGATTTAAATGCACTTGCATGTAGCTTCCGCTCGTGGACTCTTGTTCATGTTATCTGTTGATGCCGGAGGAGCTAACAGTCCGTGCCCTTGAGGAATTTGATTACTTAGGTCTCCAGTCATGCCGCTGTCCAGTTGGGATTCCCTTGCGGTCTCCTGCACTCGAGCAGGCATGAGGTGCTGTTGGTGAGGGACCAGCCTCTTTGCCAATGGGCAGTGAACCTCCTGTATGGGCCTGTGTTGCCTGCGATGTATTAAGACTAATGGCTTGCAGGTGAGCAGATCGGAGTCTGTCTACACCTCCTCATTCTCCCCTGTGTGGTAAGAGGTGGTAAAAAAGCATGCAGCTTCTCACCTGGCTTGTATCAAAGTCCTGTAACTTTGACAACCAAATTGCATGTCCCTTTTCTGTATGTCACTCCTGAACAAGTGCACAAATTGCAGAGTGGCACAAGAGCTGAGGCTATCGACAGCAGTCAAGGTCACTTAGTTCAAGGCAAACATCTGAACAGCAATTCATCTTGAATTAGTGACACTTATTTTAAACACAATTTGCGTCAGCTGCTATTTCTCTTATTAAGCCAGTGTTTTTTTTTTTTTAGGTGAGCACAAAATGTCCTTCAGAGCACTTGGTAATGTTGAAAAACAAGAGGTAGTTTTTATAAAGCATTTCACATAAGAACTTGCACTATCTTCTTATGTTTTAAGACATTGAATCACAAACTCTTAGGTGTTAGACTTTAGAAAATTTAAAAACAAGCATGTGAATAATCTCTGCATCAGAAGAAAGTGATGATAATTTATAATGGCTTACACTTATATAGTGCTTTTCTGGACACTCCACTCAAAGCGCTTTACAGGTAGTGGGGATCTCCTCCACCACCACCAATGTTCAGCCCCACCTGGATGATGTCATTCAGCTCTACATAGCTTGTTTTTCCATTGTTTGCTGTTGTATTCAAAAGCTCAAAGGCCCAGTGCATGAGCAGTTTTGTTCCCTGTGAGAAACTGTCCAAGCAGACTCCTCCCTGTGCTGCTGATGTAATTATGTTGCCAATCTGGGCCAGCTGGTGTGGTCAGTTAGCCAGTAGTAGAAACAGCTCTTGTAATGTCCTGGGTACAGCCTTGCCTAGCTTCAGTGCCGATGGGCTGTTAGATTGCTTTTCTGTAGGCAGCATTGGAACTCCCATCTCTATATCAAGGAAGTAGCTTTAGCTCTTCAGATTCTTAGAGAATCAGTTGTATCTGGCCATTTCCCCATTTAGTGTGTTCTGAACCATGAAGCTGCAGACGCCAAGCTCCTCGCTATGCCTGATGAGAGAGAGTTGCTTACTGAGATAGCGAAGTGGGGTGGTGAGGGGGGGGGGGTTTGCCGAGTAAGGCCCAGCCCCTGTTCCTGTACGTGCTGAAACCACGACTTCCTCCTCTCTGTGCTGTGCCTGTTCTGAGCTGCTCTAGAAGAGCTGCCGGCGAGACGGGCTCGCTGAGCCTCGAAGTCGCCCTCTGTGGCTGGGTCAGGTCTCGTGGGTGGGTGAAAAGAAGGGAGCATGATAAAGGGCAAGAGCCCACGACAGGGTAGGACCAAAGAGCCAAGAGCTGGAGTGAGAGCATGGAAGAAAAAGCAGCCTTGAACTTTCCGGGAAGTGCTCTCCCTCCTTTTGGGGAACCGGAGCAAAACCAGAGGCGATTTTGACTTGTCTGTTGAACACATGCAGGGCCAGAAGGTCCCCTACATAACTTATCCTGCTTAATTAGGTTACAAGAAGTTTATTGATCTGAAGATCTTGCCCAGCCCTTCTTGATCGTCCCCGGACAAGCCCTTTCAATAGCACGGCTGGGCACTTTGCTCCAGACCTTGACGGCCCTTTTGCATGAGGAAATGCTCCCCGATTTCCAGTGTGATTCCCAACTGCTAAATTGTTAAACCTTTTTTTCTGCATAGTTTTATTCTCCGGGTTGCTCTAAAGGCGAATGTTTTCAAAGCGATCGCTTAAGCTGGAGCCAACCCCACTAATTTGAACACCTCCGCTACTTTGGAAACTGTGGAGCCGTGATGGAAATCTTGCCTTTTCACTTCTTTAATCTGTGACGCTTGTTGGAGCCGCAGTGCAGTGACTTAAGCTCCATATAGAAAGTGACCCTGTACAACCCTGTGTGGATGCGCTTGTGCAGCTGAATCAGTGTCTGTACATGTGATTTCCTGGTTTCTGCCTTTTAGGTTAAAAGGTTCTACCAGACTGTAACATGCGATTATTTTATCTGAATTAACCTTGATATTTTCTCAATGTAATCTTTGCCTTCATGATTCAAAGGAGCCCAATGTCCTGTAGCATCCCTTTCAAGTCGGACAGTTTTCAGGTTTTAAGGACTCTTGTCTTCTTGTGAGGCAGGCATCTTTTGAGGTCACATTTCCCCTCCATTAAGTGACTCGGAGATTAAACTGAAAACATCTCCATTCCAGGGCCTAATCTAGTGTTTTTCCTCTGGAACATTTCTGAGCCCCCTCCCACAGGGATACCTGTAATTTAAGTAGATGAAACAACTGGCCCGGTTTTCATAAACCAGTGTAAGTGAAGCATATTCTAGGACAGGATTTTAGAGATCTGTAGTGAATCCATTTAGGCAAACTCTGTGGGTGCACTGTGTAGCATCAGCCATCCAAGAGCTCTTGGAGATGTAATGGCAGCATGTGAATTCTCGGAATGTAAACGTAGCGTTGTTCTCGGTGACCGTCGGGAATGACGCAAAAGCTGGGCATATAAAAATAAACTGAGCTGCCTGCCAGAGAGAAGCTGACTGTGGTTTTCAAAGCTGCCTTGTGCCGTGCCACGTCATTTCTTTCAGATTTCATTCAGGCTCTTCTGTCTGCACTTTGGAGAAATGGAACCGTTGGCCAATTCCACGCGCCGTCCTTGTATTATTAATTCGTAAAGGTTGCAGAGAGATGAGGGTGACCTGTAGTCCCAGGTTTCCAGCTGCTCAAAGTCAGACCTGTAGGAGGCAGTGCAGTGACTGCATGTGGAGGGGAATTGCAGAACCCTCAGCGTGGAGCGCCGGCGTTGGGATAGTTTTATCACAACCCAACCCGCTGTAGTAATTGCCATCGCTTCATTGACCCTTAAATGACGTCTTCAAAACGGTCCCGAGAACGTGCTTTAGAATTTACAAGCGTTTTTTTTTCGAATTTAAAGCTAAATTTGTAATGCAAAGTTGTCCTTCTACAGCGGCGTGAAGGTTAATTCCGCGCACAAAAAACGGAGCTTCTGCTTTCTGGTTTTTCACGTTTCGGCTGTAGAGCCTCCTCCTTCACCTCACGGCGAAGGCTCTGCAGGCGAAGAGCGTCTCTCCTTCCCGTCCTCTAGTGTGGAATTAGTCTTGACGTGTTCCTGCGGTGGCACAGCCCCCCACTCGCAGGAAAGGTGCCCATCTTGCTCACAGACCCCCCCCCCTCTCTCTCTCTCTCTTTTTCTCCCCCCCAGCAGCTAGATGGTGAGGCACGCGGCGCTGCGGTATGCTGGAGCGTGCCTGCGGCCCTCAGAATGAGTGTCACAGATGGCGAGGGGGCAGCTAGCCAAGACGGGAAGGCCTACGTGCTGCAGATCTACCCCCGGCTCTCCCTGGCGACGGCGCCATGCTGCACCCTGAGGGTCCCCAAGGACGCCACGGCGGCTTCCGTGGTCAGGGACGCGGCGGCCGCCCTGGCCCTCGACGCCTCCCGCCGCTACGTCCTGGCGGAGGTGAAGGAGTGCGGCGGGGAGGAGTGGGTGCTGGAGGCCAGCGACCTCCCCGTGCAGCGGGTGCTGCTGTGGCCCCGGAAGGCGCAGGACCGGCACCCGCAGAGCGAGGGCTACTACTTCCTGCTGCAGGAGCGCGACCGTGACGGCTCCATCCTGTACGTCCACCTGCCGGCCGCCCGCCCGGAGGAGGAGGCCCAGCGGCTCCTGGCCCGGGGGTTCCTCCCGCCGCGGCAGGAGGAGTGCGCCGACCTCTGCAACCTCCCCCGCCTCACCGAGGCCGCCATCCTGGACAACCTGCGCAACCGCTTCCGCAAGGAGAAGATCTACACCTACGCCGGGAGCATCCTGATCGCCATCAACCCCTTCAAGTTCCTGCCCATCTACAACCCCAAGTACGTCAAGATGTACGAGAACCACCAGCTGGGGAAGCTGGAGCCCCACATCTTCGCCATCGCCGACGTGGCCTACTACACCATGCTGCGCAAGCGCGTCAACCAGTGCATCGTCATCTCCGGGGAGAGCGGCTCGGGCAAGACGCAGAGCACCAACTTCCTCATCCACTGCCTGACCGCGCTCAGCCAGAAGGGCTACGCCAGCGGGGTGGAGAGGACCATCCTGGGGGCCGGGCCCGTGCTGGAGGTAGGGGGCTCCGTCGGCTGTCGCGGCTCGGCCGGCGCCGCTGCGCGGTCGGCTGGCCTGGCGCCTTGGATCAGGCCTGCCTGACGTTCTCGTGGAAGCATGTCGTTTACCCACCTGCGGCATGAGCCAGAGGTGTGCCGAACGCAGCTGCTCCCCATTCTTTTTCCTTTTGATCCCTTTTCCTCAGCCGATGTCTCAGGAGAGAATTTATTTTGCACCAGTGCCGTGAGGCGTGGCAGTGTCCATTTCCCTTCTTTAGTGGCGTGTCCCCTCCACCAGGAGCTCTGAAATGCTTGAGCAGGCTGATCTCAAAACGGGGAAAAGGGAGCGTGGTGGTCTTGTAATTTTTAGTGTCTTTGGTAGATCAGTGCTGCGTTCAGATGTGCAGTTTTGGCATCTTAAATGTATATCCTACCGGAACACGGCTGCCGACAATACTGGCGCTGCACAAATGTTTCAGTAACGAAGTGATGCGATTATAAAAACTTATCTTCGCATTAACGCCAAGCAAAGGCTCAAGGCCCACCGCATCTAATTTTGTGTGGTTTAAGAAGTATAGCCTGTTTTGACTTATTGGAAAAGTATCTTAAAAAGGATCCACGGAGACCGTTTGGCACGCACTTAGTGTAATTTTCAGCCTTCAGCAAGAATATGTGCATGAGACTCTCCCTGATGCATGAATCCAAGTACTTCTGGGTTTGCGCCTGCTCCTTGTTCATCTTGACAGTCTGTTAATGCCGCGTCGATCATCTGTGTCGAGCTGCTTATTTTTCAGTGTGCTTGGGCTGTGCGGTGTATGTCAGATCTAGGCGGCGTTGCTGGTCGTTATGCCACTATGTATCAATGCTTGCTTCTGCTTTATTTCGGCAATTTGTCAGATTATGACCGTAATCACGTCAGGGCACTGCATCACTTTATGTAAGATTGTGCACCATGAAGATATCCCTCATCTGGTGATATCGTTGATAATCGTTGATAAAGTGATGCAGTTGCTGACACTCGGTTGAGGTGTAGCGAGATGGGAAAGTGAAAAGGCTCCGCTGTCATACTCAACTGAGGAGCAGCAAACGCAGAGCCTAGGTGTCAGCTACTTAAGAAAGAGACCGTAAAGCTGAACGTGAAGTTAACTTGTTCACGTTTCATCGACGCCTTTTGTCTCGCGGACACCATCAGCGCGGCTTAATCCAGTTTTCTCTGGAAGGAAGCAACACGGATTGCTTCCTCCTTTCTGCATGCTGTCCCTGTTGGAGAGAGTTCCTGGAGCGTGGGGCTCATTGGGCGTGGCCCGAATGAGCCGTCTCGCCGTGATGGAACTGAAGCAGCCGGCAGCAGAAACACGACTGCTGTCAGTGGGTTTAAAGGTCGCTCCGATGTCGGTCCCGGTCATTGAAAAGAAGAAACGAAAGAGACAATGGGAAGCACTGCAGTATCGGTTATCATAAAAAACATTAACTCCCTACAGTGTATTCAGAGTGAACCTACATGGCAGAGTATGGTACTAATACTGGTCAGTTCTGTGGAAGTAGATTTGGCATTGGGAACAGGGCATTCCTGCCTCATTTATTTCCACTGTCTCCAACGTGGTGGTGTAGGAGCAGGCGACATCAGGTTGGCCTGTTTCTGAGAGAGATGAATGTCTTCACTGCTACAATCCTGTAGTATTCTCCTACAGCAGTGGATTCGCTCCTTGTCTGACGTAAAAAGGCTTTGTATGTTGTCTTGGTTAGATCAGCCTATTTCCAGTCATCACGGAAGTGCACCTCGTGGGGAAGGGGCTACACCTCAGGCTGGTGAAGAGCAGCTCTCCTGTGCCTGATCCTGCTGTGGTCTTCTGTGGACCAGCTGCTTCACAAACGCCCTTGGAGTAGTTCATATTTAACATTTTGGAATAAGAGGAAAAGTTCAAATGCGAGTTACAAAGTCACGAGCTGTCGAGCTCCGAGCTGTTTCTGACCCGAGTGGTGACTGAAGCCTTTGGACCTTACACGTTATGCACTCGATTTTGAAGATTGGTGCCAACAACAGCTTTTTCTTCCACCTTGTTTTTGCTTTTTGAGGTTTTCAGCAGTGATCGGTAGTCATCTTGCATGATGAGGCTTTGTGGCTTCACTAGGGTATCAGTTTGCAATACGTTCATGACTTTTGCAAATGCGGTATGATGTGTGTTACATTGAGTGGCATGGCGGTGTAGCAGTGTGAGCTGCTGCCTTATAGCTCTTGGGTCCTGGATTCACATTCCAGGTTGGTGTGTCTTCTGTGTGGAGTTTGCATGTTCTTTCCCTGCATCAGCCTGGGTTTTTCCCCAGGTGCTCTGACGTCCTCACACCTTCCAAGGACATGCTGGCTAGGCTAATCGGTGCCTCTCGGTTATCCTCGAGTTCTTCTGTGCTGAACTGGCTTCCCATCCAGGGTGCGGCTCCTGTCTGGCCCTCTGTTTTCCAGGCAGCCTCTGGGTTGCCACGGCACTCACTGGGAATAGGCAGCAGCTTTCTCTTGATGGATAGATGTAGATTGTTTTCCTTGAGTGCCCTGAATAGGAAGAAAGCTAATGATCATTTCATGATACTTGACCAAGATGTCCATGCATCTTTTTTCTCTCGACTAACAATTGTCTAACTGATGATTTGTCGGTAGGAATTGCGAATCTTGCTTTAATTTAAAGCACAGTAACTGGGAAAGTACTCTATAAAGCGCAAGCCCCCCTGCAGGCTCATAAGAGTGATGGTTTTCTTGAATGCTGGATTATCAATAGGATGTGTCCTGCTTCAGTAGTGTCGTTTTTGGGGTGAGGAACAGTGACTCAGCAGGGTAGATCACATGGTTCTCCTGGCCTCCTCATGGGGGTGGGAATGTAAGAAGGATTAGTAGATTGCACAGGTGATTCCCTGTGCGTTGTTTGACCAGTGACTGGCAGGCACCTCTCGGGCTGTTTCTGCTGTAGGTGGCTGGCCTGCTCTCGGTGCAGAAGAGCTGCTGGTCTGCCTTGCCTACCTGCACAGGGTGCAGCAGACACCGCGATCAGATAAACTCCTGGCTCAGCCACGTCAGCAGATAAACCCCAAGACGGACTGCAGCGCCCTGGTGCATGTCTGCAACTCTGCCTTGGTCTGCAAGACTTTTTTTTTTTTCCCCTGTTTATTCCCTCGCTTTGCACAGAACAGTATGACTTCAGCTCGGAGAAATGTGTTTGTTGATGTCCCCCTTGGTTGTATATGTAAGCAGATCCAGTGGGTTCTGTAAAGAAAGAAGCAGAGCTTTTTAAACATGCTGAAAGGAAGCTCTCGCATGGTTGCTCAGCAGCGTTTCTGCTTTGTCGTTTTCTGTTGACTTTTTCAGAGTGGTGTTCATTTTTGTCAGGGCAGCTGTGGATGCAGTGCAGCCTGTGTGGAGCTAGACGAATGTTATCTGAGTTTTTCTGTCATTGTCTCAAAGTCTTTAGCGATCAATAGGTGTGCTCTGGGTGGGGTGTGGGGTTATCATTTTGATTAAAGTCCCCGAACGGTCATACAGCAAACAATCGGATGTCAGAATCCCCATGTCTGGGGAAGATCATGCAAACCTTCCCGCTTGTGTGACATGAAGTTGTAGTCTGTGTAGCCAGCTAAAGATGAAAGAGCCTTGAGAGGTGCCTTCCTGTCGCTGGTTAAACACAGCAGTTCCGGTTCTCAATATTTTCATTTTCAGTCACCCAGCCATGAAACAGCACAGCCGTGGCTAAGATTCTAGGTTGAGACGCAGCTTCTGCCCCTTGATCAAGGCGCAGGGTACATAGATGAACACTTATACAAGTCCAGTTGTATAAGTATCGCTCTTGCCCCGTACTAAAGGCACATAAGAGCAGGTTCTGTATGCTGGGCAGCCCGCGTGGTTACTGTCCTGTGCTCCTGATGCTTGCTCGTGGATCACATGGGTCCCCGAGATTCTCGTTAGCATGGCCTCCGTGAGCAGTTGCCCTAGAGGGCTGCCGCTCTCTGAAGCTCTTGCGCCGAGTGCCTTTCATGTGACTGTAATGGACGACTTCCTGTGGGCACCCCAGCTGTAGATGCAATCTCGCCTGCCACCCGGGAGCTCTGGAGAGGGACAGGCGCTGTGGCCTCAGGCGGGCAGGGCTGCAGTGACTCAGCGGCAGGGCATCCCAGACGCAGGAACTCCTGCCCCGGAGCGCAGCCAGGCCTGTCCCACGCGAGAGCTCCTGGGGAAGGCGGTGGTAAACAAGGGTCAGCACAGTTAGAGCAAATGCTTATAAGCCACCCAGGGCTGTGCTGCACCAGCTAAGAGCCTAGCTGTGTCACTGCAATACCGTGGAAGCTTGACCCCATTTCCTGCATGCACTGAGACTAAAGGTTCTTTGTAAATGCATGCTCCTTTATTCATTCACTCAGTCCTGTGCTGTGTTAGGGAATCACTTTGCAATTGTAACTCCCTAAATTAACATTCAGCATTGGAACAGGATAAACGACTCCCGTTACACTGCATCTTGACGTTGTGTTGAAGCAGAACACCATCCTGCTATTTTAACACTGCATCCGTGTAGGCGAACTTTGAAATACTGAAGAACTGCTTTTGAGTAATAAGACTGTAGTTTTTAAAACCTGAAATGGATCAAATGACCTGACTTGGGTCATCAGTCCTGTTCCTCCCTATCCCCTCTTTTTTGTTGGTCTGATTTTTTTTCTTATGATGTAATGCTGCCACGTCTTCTGCGCTGAATTGTTTTTTTTTGCCATGCGTGTGTATTTAGCCTTTCTCACACTGTTTGAACTCCCCCTTTTGAGCTCTTGAAGCCATTAGTGTGTGATTGTGAATATGAGGGATATAGTCATGGCTTCCCTGCTGACACACAGGAGGTCTTTGTATCCAGACTTGATATACCGCATTAAAAAAAAAATCCAACCCTTTAGGGATTCAGCTGTTTCTGACAGTTGGTGGCCAGTGCTCTCTAAAGGATAATCACATTACACAGTCAACGTTAACGGATTATTCAGACAGCTTTGCTCATTAACATGCACCAAAGTTATCGGTTGTTTATCCCTTTACCCTGGCCAGAAAAGGGCATTTTGTTTCTGATCACCCACTGGTGTTCAGCTGGAAGGATTCAGTCTGTTGGGAAAACCTGAGAATGGCTGGCTTGTCTATTGTGGAGTTAAATATAGATCTTTTATTGGTAGTTCCAAAGGCCTGAGGAGCTAAACAGACTTCCTTCCCACAAAGAGTCCTTCCTTCAGACCTAGACCTTCAGCTCTTTGTTCGTGCTCCCTCTCTCTTCGTCAAACAGCTCTAGCTATTTAAAAAAACATGTTTTTGATTTAATGTGGGTTTTCTTGACTTGATCACGGTTTTTATTTTCCTTCTCTAGAGGGCAGTTTAGGACGGATGGGTCCCGCTTTTAATCCCAGTGCTGGTTTGGCAAGCGCTTTTGGAGAAATGCCTCAGACCCTTTTTTGGGGGGTCAAGATGGGGCTTCAATAAAACAAAAGCAGTTAACGAGGGGTTTGGGGGGAGAAAGAGAGGCATTGTGACAATTGTCTTTTTTCTCTCGGCTTCAGAGCTTTTTGAAATGCAGAGATCTTGTAGAAGTTGAGTTGAGAGGAGTCACCTTCACTCATGCATTAAGATGTTTAAGGTGAAAACCCACCAGGGTGTTGTAGACCCAGTATGTAGCAATGCTAGAGGCCTTTGACCTTGTTGAAAATTCCCATAGAGTCTCTTGTGCATTTTTTAACTTGTTTCATTAGTCCTCTTAAGAAAAAATCGATCTTTGAAATAAGTATATGTGAACTGCAGGAGACTCATGTTTCAGGATGAACAGAGCGACATCTGGTATTTTTTAAAAATTGTTTTCGGAGGCCTGCCATTCTGGTCTCGGCAAGAGAAGATTAAAAAGCAAGTTTTATGAAGGGCTGGAGGCCTTTGCCAGGCCTGTGCTTTGGGCTTTATTAAAGACTGAGCAGCTTCTCCATGCCTGTGGTCTGTAACGCCATGTCTGCGGGCCTGGCGCAAGCACTTCCTAAGTTCTGTTTCCCATTCCCAGTGCCCACAGAGGCATTAGATAGGACCGAGCCCGCTTCCTTAACCCATTCCTGTCCAGGGGTGCCAGGTGAGGTTCATTAAACCTCCCGGCCGGCCTCCTGTTTGTCTGAACTGCATTGTGGGAAGAGCCGGAAGAGTTCTTGTATAGTACAGTACAAAAAAAATGGCTTTGCGGGTAATGGGGAGCTTTGTTTGTTCATTGCAGTTATAATGGTATCAAATCAAATCCAGTGCTTATGTGTGCTGCTCATTGTATCTGAGTGCATTTTAAAACAAAGATAAGCGTCTCATTTTTAAAATGATAGCTTGACTTGAAAATGGTAGTATTTGGTATTATGCCTTTTCTCCCCTCAATCTTACTGCATGAAGGAGAGTTTTTTGTCCTTTACCCAATTCAGGGCAGCGGTTTCACCTGGCGATCTGCGTCTCCTCCCTTGGTGCTCCGCGCAGGGGCTGAGGAGGCAGACGGTGTGTGTGTGTGCGCGTGTGTTTTGGGGAAGGAGCTCCGAGCTGTGTGGCTGGAGCTGAGTGCGATGGCTCAACGGGAGATTAGCTGCCTTCCTGCCGCTGGCTTTGCTGTGGGCTGCTTCAGTCTGGCCCGCCCTTCGCTACCCCTCCCGGTTCCCCTTTCAGCTTTCTAAAAGGATGCAGATGAGAAGCAAAAAAAAAAAAAGAAAAAGAAAGAGCCAGTGGCAGATTAAGACCAGCCCCAGAAACGACCAGGAAGAAAAGCAATAAAGGGACAGGACTCCAGCCATCTCCTGAACTCTGTCAAAGCAGTAGAAAGAGAAAAGCCTTTAACTGGCTGAGGAGGAGTGGAGGTTGGGGAAGTTGTGTGCAAAGTGCCAAACAGCCCTGGCACAGAGGCTCAAGTAACATACAAAGAAAATTAGGGATAGTCTTTAAACTCAGCGAGTATAGCTCTGATTCCAGCAAGTCGGATCAAACTCCCCAGGATTTTTCTGCCAGGTGCTTGGTCACACTTAGTCATTCCCATTGGCTGGTGATGGGACTGGGCTGGGCTGAGTGGTTTGTTTAGGCTGTTGGCTGCTTTCCCTCTGCCAGTGATGGGTTAAATGAAGTAATTTCGAGTTTTTGTTTGGAACAGATGAACACCCACCATCCATCAAGAGCTAGTATTGCTTCAATTAGCCACCATTCTTCATCTAATTTACAGATGGTCTGTCCTGAGGAATAGGTCAGAACAGCCCTTGTGATAGGGTGACCTCCAAGACTTATTGGATTGGTGCTCTGGCCCAGGAGAGGACTCCCCTGACGTTTGTGTGACAGGGAATATGCAAAGAAACGGACATTGATTGCAAGGGATAGAAATGGAGGCACTGAGTTCTGATGATTTGA
Organism: Lepisosteus oculatus; assembly: GCF_040954835.1. Taxonomy (NCBI): domain Eukaryota; kingdom Metazoa; phylum Chordata; class Actinopteri; order Semionotiformes; family Lepisosteidae; genus Lepisosteus; species Lepisosteus oculatus. Next base: position 5,983,229 of record NC_090724.1, on the reverse strand, counting down.
GAGGCTTGAGCATGCAGCCACAGGCACTAGCAATGTGGAAGCAGGATAAAGACAAGTGAAACGGTGAAATTATGATGAAGCTCAGAGAGGCACGGTGTTTGCAGTAGTGCAGCAGAGCAGTGTAAGTACACCATATAATGTTGGTGAATGCTAAGAGCAAAACTGCGGAAACACTGTGACAAGGTGGCCTTTAATATATGTGGATTTAATGGGTATTCTAAGCTCTTTTCACATCCAGTTCCATGGAAGTGCTTTTAAAACTGGGAACAGGAGGTACTTCTTTACGCAAATGGTTGTGGGAGGGTGGAACAAACTATCTCATCATGTCATTGCAGCAGGTATCCTGGCTTCTTTCATGATATGACTGGAAGAGATCAATAGATCAATGAACTATTAATAACCGACTGAGCAAGATCAGCGGGATGACCTCTGTTTGGAACCTTTTGTTTTTATCCACATGCAAACGGTCTGGAGTGTTTGTTGGGTGCCTAGCTACTCAGGCAGCTGATGACTCTCAAGCCTGCTGTTATCAACGTGCATTTTCTGCTGCAGTGCTCTCAGAGCTGTTACACTCTTGAGACTAATATAATCAGTAAATGTGAGTGTTCAGGGCAGCAGTACCATTGCAGAGAATGCATCACATGACAGCCCCCCCCCCCCCCCCCATGTGGAATCAAAGTGGGGATAAAAGCTGCCTGTAAACCAGATTTGTTTTGGTGTATGTTTATTAATAGTGATGAATGGAGATCCTTCAGGTTTTCACTGCCCAAGTGTAAATGAACTGCAATTTTGGTATTTCCCTCAAGAAAAATCATCTGAAATGTCTGTGGTTATATAAAAAAAACTGAATTTGAGAGCCTGTTATGACTTGGTCTCTAGTTACCATGGTCTGTAGAATTAAGATTAATTGTGTGCTGGAGAACGCATGATTTAATACTATGCTTTATATGGAAAAAATGCAAAGTTAAATTTAGAGAACATGATTCATTTTACAAACAACCCAGCAATCTTGGAAGGCGCTTGTCTGACGCTGATTTCGGTAGTTTTGCAGCATACACAATCATAGCAGAAATTCAGGCTTAGATCACAGGAACAGAATTCTACACTCTTAATTTGACTGTGCAGTTTTGAAAACCTCTTATCACGGGACCTGTGTGTGTGGATTCCAGGCAGGCAAGCAGCAATTTAAACGTTTCATTTCAGTGTGCAACTTGAGTTAGGTTCAGTAACATTTGTTGCTCAAATAATGGCCTGCTGCAGTTGGCTTGCCTCTCCATCCTTTATTAAATCTAGGATTTTTTTTTTAGAATAAAAAGAGGTTGAGTTGAAGAGATGAGTTTATTTTGAAGTCCCCATGTTGAGAAGCCATGAGGGATGTTTATAGCTGCAGCTGCATTCCTTGCTGGTGAGGTCATGTGTACGCACCGTGCTGTTCTGTGCAGTGCAGATATGTTGAGACGGACATCGGTTTAAATTAAAGAGCTGCTCTCAGCCATCAAAGACCCCAAAAACCGAAATGCACACCAGTGTTCCAGCACCGGGATGGGACAGCCCCACTCCAAACTAGAAGACCTTCTTACAGCCAAGGAGAAATCACACTTGGGAAATAAGAAAAAAAAACAGTTTAACCAGCTTTGATGATAAAGTATAAACACCAGTATAACCACGAGCCAGCAGCCACATCACTCTGCAACTCACAAGTGGCAACCCACTGAAGCTAAGCAGGTGTTAGTGGGGCCAGCAGGGGGCGCTCACCCTGCGGTCCATGTGGGTCCTAATGCCCCAGTATAGTGACGGGGACACTATACTGTAAATAGGCGCCGTCCTTCGGATGAGACGTAAAACCGAGGTCCTGACTCTCTGTGGTCATTAAAAATCCCAGGGTGTTTCTCGAAAAGAGTAGGGGGTGTAACCCCGGCGTCCTGGCCAAATTTCCCATTGGCCTCCTAATAATCCCCAATTGGCTACATTACTCTGCTCTCCTCCCCACTGATAGCTGATGTGTGGTGAGCGTTCTGGCGCACTATGGCTGCCGTCGCATCATCCAGGTGGGTGCTGCACATTGGTGGTGGTGGAGGGGAGTCCCCATTACCTGTAAAAGCACTTTGAGTGGAGTGTCCAGAAAAGTGCTATATAAGTGTAAGCTATTATTATTATTATTATTATTATTATTATTATTATTATTATAAACATTCATTTAACACTTTGTCATCCAAAAACTAAGGTAGGACTTGGTTCCAATTCTGCTGGTTTTAAAAGGCAACCTGTGACCATTGCTGGTTTAGATCAGCCAACTCCAGGCTCTTAATAAAGAAAGTTTTAAATTGGTTCAATGAAATAGTGGAATGATTGAGCTCATTAAGAGGTCAGGGAAATGAAGACCTGCTGACACGTGCCCGTCCCCCCTGGAGTGTAGGAGGGCAGCCTGCTACCCCTTTGCCACTTGCTCACCCATCTTGCTTAGACCTGTCTTGCTGCTGTACACAGGCTCCTCCAGTCGATTCCAGAGAGAGAGATAAAGAGAAGCGTAGACGCTTCTTGCTCAAGCGTTTCCCAAGAGGGCTGCTAGTTATCCTGACCAATTCCAACCATGACTCCTTCTGGCTGAGGCCATATGCTATCAAGTCAGAATGCAGCACGGCTTACAGGTGCTGGAACCCAAGGCTGGTGATGGCATCTAAAGACGAAGGTTGTTCACGAGCCATTTGAGCAGCCCTCTCCGGACTGCAGACAGTGAACACTGGGTCATGCAGAGAATGACTTCCTGTGTGTGCAAGGTTTTTTTTTTTCCTCAGCTGCTCATGCTACACTGCCCATGCGCAGCCAGGAACCCCTTGCTTCAGAAGACGCTATTGCAACCGGAGATTGCTGCTTCTGTTTTCTTGGGCGTGTTTTTTTTTTTTATACCAGCGTCTTAGCCTGAACGTAAGAAAAGTTAGCTGCGCGGGGGGCCTTTTTGCTTTTAGATGACCTTTTTGGGCATGCGTCGGGCGAAGAGAGGGAAATGTGATGCAGATGTTGCTATAGGTGATTTTCTTTCATGGTGGGGGTGCTGGTAAGGAGCTTCTTGGTTGCGATGGCCGTAACCCTCTTCACATCTGCTTGGATCACGAATGACCCCAGTTTCCTGGTCTCTGTCATCAGGGCAGCGAGAGAGACTGTTACACCCTGTTTGAGGACGGGAGGATTAAAAAAAAAACAGCCCACTCAACTCGGGTCACATTCTTAACTTCCTTCGCACATGTAAATAGAGGAAAAGGTTTTTCCTTCCTTTAGTGTTCGCCGTTTTGTGTTCCCCGACCCCCGCCATCACCGCCTTTGAAGGTGTGAGCCAAAAAAAAGTGCTGTAACCACATGCAAATTACATAATGATCAGCTGCTCCCTGCATGAGGTTGTGGACTGAATGAATGAAAGGATCCTCAATCAACCTTTGGGGAGAGATCATAGGACAGGACATTGGGAGAACATTCAAGAGGTCTCTCTTTAATGGGCTTATTGGCTGGCCTCACTCCTTTTAATTATAAATTAAAAGGATTAAATCAACTGGGAATTGAGTCATTCCTTTCTGATTAATCCCAGACACCAACCCGTGCACCAGTATGGTATTAACGAGTGTTGCCACAGCTCCTTCTTGCCCCAGCAGTGGTATGGGACGGAAATACACCACCGCTACACCTGTCCACCTGAATTCTGAAACAATGCCAGACGGCCCCTTTCTATCCCAAAGACGGTGAAATACAGTGCACACGTTTTTGTAGACGGGGGGGTTTCCTATCAGTCTGATCTTTCCTCCAGGAAATAAGATTTCTGCACAGGAAGCTCTTACAGTGCCGACTTCCTTTACTACTGGCCTATCGCATTCCATGGTGTTGACAGACGCCGTATTGTTCTGCAGGAAGTCTAGAGGAATTGTGGGTATTGTGCCCATTGTTTATCTGAAGCTGCTGTTTCCAGGTCTGCAGGGCCTGACTGTATTTGCTTTGACTGGATGTCTGACATTATTGGGGAAAAGTGCTGGGCGTTGTTAGCTTAATTGATCTTGATATCGGATCAGAGACGCGATGTTAAGCGGCTTGAATCAAAATATGGCATCTAAATTTCGGTGGTGCTGGTTATCGAAATAGTCCTCATGGGGATGACATTAAAATTGAGTGGTAGAAGGTCACAAATGTAGTGCAGAAGCAATGACGCTTTAGTACGAGGAGTCATTCTTTTTGTTTGTCTTTGTTTAGCTGTTCAAAATGATTGAATATACTGTATATACTTCTCGAGCGGTATTTCTGAAAGACGGAGTCGTATGGAGTTGGAGAGATCACTTTATTAGCCGTATACAATTTCTTGCATAAGGGAATTCGTCTTTTCGCATACCCCAACTTGCTCTCCATGAGACGCACAGACTGGGAGAGAAGCTTCGCCCCAGGTGTTCGGCGTTCAATTCCAGTTGGATGTGGAAATCTTAATCTAGGAATTTAAAAACAAACAGACCGACATGTCTTCCGTTTCTGTGCCTGCAATACAGTGCTGGGTATAGATAAAAACCCAAGAGCTTTCCAGTGGCTCAGCTGGCATAACTACTCGCCTGTCCGCAAGGCAGGATTGCATGATTCCAAGGGGATTCCAAATCCCCAAAGATTTTTAGCAAAGAGGGGAAAAATAAACATTAATAAAAGAAGTTGACCTGTTGAAAGTGCAGGGTGGTTTCAACCATAAACTAGCTTTGGCCCAAAGCCTCTCAGCTGCTCAGTGATTAGTTCCATCACTGGGGGTATAGCCTGTATATTGTCTGAGGCTGAATTTGAGTTTCATGTTCACTTGCCTGCTCAGACAGGTTGTTTGTGCTGCGTTGTAGTTCTAGGAACACCGTCGTGCTGCTTTGAATATTCAGCCTTTTGATTTCCACAGGTATTTAACTCCCCGTTTACTTTTGTCCCACCTGGATGCAGTGTTTCCAGCCGTGTTTTAAGTAGTAGGTCAGTGTTCAGGCTACAAACGGTCAGTTTAAAAGTTTTTATTTGCTGTTTTCCACCAGAAAAAAAGTCTGATCTCCTGCAGAGATCTTAGTGTTATTTAAAAGTGGAAAAACTAGATTTTTCAACAGGTGGTGTGGTCACTGCAATATGACAATTAAGCATTTTTTATGAAAACTCTTTTAAACTGTTTTCCCCAAAGATTTTAACTAATAATTTATACCCTCCGCAGTTGATCTTTTAAAGATGGGATTTCTTGTTTACGTGTAGCTACTGCGTCTCGGCCTGCAGATGTAGAACAGCCAAACACAGGTTACACCCCGAGCTTTAGGCACTTCATCTTTCTCCTGGAGAGAGGTGTAAGAGAAAGAGTTGCTCTTCCATGCTCCTTTGGGAGTCAGTACTGGGGAGCTGTGTGTGTGGGTGGGGTGTACAGTTAACGGTGTGCTGCAGCAGTGTGACTCCGTACTTGCTCATCTGTAGTCCGGGTGAGGTCAGTGGTTGAGTCACTTCAGTGGAAATGCACAGCGCGGAAGACTCTTGGGGAGTGAGGGAGTGGAGGGGCAGGCCTCACACACGGGCTTTCTAACGGAGACCTGCGCCCAGCGCATCACAGCGCCCAGGAACGATGCTGGTACGAATCTTTAGGCAAATGAGCCTGCTCTAGGGCTGAGAGTATTTTTGAAGTTACCGTTTCTGCTTCCTCCTCTCTGCAAGGCTGGCTTTTCTTTTACCTCCAGAGAGGCGGCTGCTTCCTACTTCAGGTTTTTACACATCCGCGTCTGAAGATGGCGTCTGGGGCGTCTCGGATATTCACGAGGGCGCCCCCAGAGCCGAGACAGTGGAACCTTTGTTTCCTGTCCCTCTGGGGCTGTCGGATTTGAAGCGTTCGTTGGTGCCGTCGAGAGGGTTGTGTGACGAGAGCAGGCGCGATGCGGGGAGGAGAGTGAGGCTCCTGCCCCAGCTTGTCCCGGCAGGCCGCTTGCATCACATGGTCCCAGATCCCAGCCACGTCACCCCCCTGCTAATACCTTGTGGAATGGGAGTGTCCTGAGTGCATCTTAAGCCTTAGCAGTAGTGTTACAATCTGGGGGTTGGGGGGGTGGGGTCAGTAGAGGTTTATTTTCTGTCCTTTCTCAGAGACTTCAATGCTCCTTCCCTGGGAGGTGTCAAGAGGGCAGCTGACCTCTGACCCCCTCAGTAAGGGCATTACTAATCGAGAGAGGAATGGTTCAGCATTATCTTCTAATTGCTAGTGCTTGATGGTAAAGAGAGAGCCCCATTTTTGCTGTGGGGAAACTTTTCTTCTAATTAATTTGCTATGCATCTGTGGGGCATTTACGGTTCTCCCGCAAGTGAAAACAAGGTCCTCTGTTTTTCCCGCAGGGAGATAAGAGGACAGCCACGGATATTCAGCACACCTATTTTGCCAGTGGGCTGTAGATAGGCCATATCAGTAGTAGTGGTTGTAGATAATAGTACCACTCGGCTCCAAAGCGCTTTGCGGGTACCACCACCGGTGCACAGCTTCACCTGAATGAAGAGTCGGCAGCCATAGTGCAGCAGTACGCCCCCCGCACACCAGCACTCATAAAACCAAGGTCCTGACTCTCTGTAGTCAATAAAAATCCCAGGGCTTTTGTCGAAAAGAGTAGGGGTGTAACCCCGGCGTCCTGGCCAAATTTCCCATTGGCCCTTACCACTCATGGCCTCCTAATAATTCCCATCTCTGAACTGGCTTCATCACTCTGCTCTCCTCCCCACTGAGAGCTGGAGTGTGGCGAGTGTACTGGAGCATCATCCAGGTGGGGCTGCACACTGGTGGTGGTGGAGGGGGATCCCCATGACCTGTAAAGCCCTTTGAATGGAGTGTCCAGTAAAGCACTATGTAAGTGTAAGCAATTATTATTAGTATTATTATTAGTAGTAGTATTATTATTATTAAAATTGAATAAAGAACTGGGAATAAAAAAGAAAAACTGTCTGCACTGTATACACGGAGAACCTTTTAAATTATACCTTCCTTTCTGGCTTTTACTTGGCTTTTTCCTTTTACACTGCTGATGACCTGGTATCTCAACACCTACCTGTTGAGTAACCTGAATGTGCATTGAAGCTCCCTGCACTCATTCCAGAAACCCATCCTTGAATCAGCAGAGAATCTGCTGCCTTGGCTGGCTTGCAAGTTTGGAGGGGACTGATTTGGGTTCTGGGGTACTGTAGGTCATCTCCACCCTGAACACTGAGCCTTCATTAGGCGAGCACCCCGTGAGCCCTCCTCCTGTACCAGCACTGTATCAAATTGATCCTCCCTGTCTCCCGGGAACAATACAGGGCCTGTTTGGGATGTACTGTGGTAGCTTCCTTTCTAGAAGGCTTCTGTTACTGCTGTTGTCAGAACAGTGATCCCCATTCAGACCTGTTGGAGCCCCTATGCCTTGTAGCTCACAGTGGCATTAGCCAGTGGGAGATTGGACTGGGAGCGCTCCCGGGCTTTGGTTCTGGCTATTAATCACACTGGGGTGGTCGTTGCACCACATGTTGTAGAAAGCAGATTGAACTTTGGTCTCTTAAATTTTTAATCTGAATGCTCAGGAAGTTACTTGTCTCTCAGACCCAGAAGTGAATTATGGTAGTCAACAAAGTGAATTTTTCTTTCCCGGTTATTCTTATCATTGCCTGTTCCTGGAATGCATTTAGGCCTGTTACATGTAGTGTGTTAAAAGAGGGCGTGCTGTGCATTTGCTACATAATATGCATAATTCGTTCCACCATTTCAGCACATTTGAATATATATTATGCATTCTTTTTTTATCAGGCATTTGGGAATGCGAAGACAGCCCATAACAACAACTCCAGCCGCTTCGGAAAGTTCATCCAAGTCAACTACTTGGAAAGTGGAGTCGTGAGAGGGTGAGTAATTTCTCCGAAGCATTATGTGAAGAAATGCTGTGTGTACTCCCCGTCTTCACACCCACTGCCCTCCCAGCAGAGTGCTTGAAGAGTTACTGTTTCTTCATCAGCGGTGTGGTTTGAGCCCCGCGTTTGTAACAAACTGCTGAGCAGCCAGGCCACACAGTCTTGCTGGTGGAAACACTCCGGGGAGGGAAAGTTCACTGGGGTATATTCTGAGATTTTAAGTTTTTTTCCCCAGTCTGCATCGCAACTTTTAAAAAGAAGGAACAGACTTCGTGATATTTTGCTCCCCTCTTCCTCCTCCAGCAGTTTACGTGGCAACAACATGAGACAGGAATCTTTCAAGCATGTTACTTCCTCCTTGTACAGGAAGTGGCAAATTTAAGAGGAAGTTTGTCGTAATGAGAAATAAATAGAAAGTACATGCCTGTGACTGCTGCTTCATAAAGTCTGAGAAACACCCAGGAGCGCTGCTTGCACTCTATTTTAAGGAACTTTAATTTTCTTGTCATTTGGATTTGTATAATTCGTTAGGAATGCTTTAGAAGCTCTGCAGCTGCATGCACCAAAAGCATTCCTCATCCTTGTTTACTGTTTAATATTAAATTTTATAGTCTGGGATCGACCTTGTAACAAGACCAAACAGTGCTGTTATTAAAGGGGCTTAGACTTGTGCAAAAAACATATGCTAAGTGCAGGATTAACCCAGCATGTTTCACCACTCTTGAGCCACTTTTAAACGGTTAATTACAGCTGATGTGTGCATCTGAGAGGTCACCGGGGCAAAAAACGTGGGCTTGTTCTCCCGGCAGTGCGAGCGAAGCCTAATCGGTTATCTCGCGAACCAAACTGCAAGAGGAAAATCCCCAGTCTTCCTGCAAGAGGAGCTGTTGATAGGGTTTATTTTTCCTGGCTGCTTCAGTGTAACCTGCCCCATGGGAAAAGCCCCACTACTGGATCCACGTTTCTCTTCTGCTCTTCTCAGAGGTTTATCCCTGTAGGGGTTATCGTTGCAGATAGGCTGGTTCGTGTTGCACAACAATGCGAGCTCTTTTCTGTCTAAAGGGTCTGTTTTTCCTGCTTAAACTCGCGAGCTGCAATTCGGCAGATCTGGACTTGTTTTGTTTTTGGTGGCATGGTGGGGGGTTGGTGTCAAATCTCATAGTTCTTCAAACCACAGCTCTTGCACGCCACACGACTGGAAGGTTTTTGACTCTAAGCCTCTTTAGGTAACTTGCAGAGTTTAATCTGAGCAGATTTGACTTTTTCCCCCTTACAGCACCTAAAGGATAACTCTTAGATCATTTCTGCTCGCTGTCGGATCACCCATGCCTGGTGGTTTTTTCCTGCAAAGGAATGTCAGGTTATGCATTATGGATTGGGCGTGCTGAGAGGAGCGTGTTGCATTTTAGGCGTTACCTCTGTGTCGCTTGCTGCTGTGTTCTCAGTGCATACATTTGGTAAATGTAACCTTGTGATCAGGAGCAGCAGGCCACATGGCTCTTGCACACTAAAGTTACATCCTAGAGGAGGCTCTCTGGATGATGATGTTTCTATTCATTCCCCAAGGTGTCTAGAAGATGAAAGACGCTCAAGTCCTTTTTCATAAACAGTTTCATGCTCAGTGCATCATCCTATACTTTGTTTTTTTACTACCTGCATGTAATGCTCTGTCACATCTATATCCTTAACATACACAACCTACAAAGTTGCATATTGTCAAAGTATAATGCTGTTATGTCATCTGGGTTGTTTTTTTCTGCTGGTGCTGAACTTAGAACATCTGCTCTGGACTAATTGGATGCACTGGTCCAAGCCCTGTTACTGTTGAACTTCATTCTTGTAGGCAGCAGAGGAAATGCTTTCTTATGGTGGTGGTGATGATCCCATCCATTCATTCTTGATCCTGATGGGTGGGAGGAGTTGTATGTGGGTGTGTACAGCTATTAATGCAGGAACAGCCAAAAAAAGTTACTATTGACGAATGGACAGTGTGTGGACAACTACTTTTACTTTTTTTGAAGAACCAAATGGCTTTTAAATCTAAAGGTGCTAAAACTTTCACCCTACATGGAGTATCACTTTGATGGAGTGTTAGTGGGAAGCCCCCCACGAATGTAGGAATACAAGTGTGTGCGTGGGTCAGGGTTGTCTGCAGAGTGGTGTCCAGATAAGGAGGAGCTGAGCACAAGATAATGCACATTCCTGGAAGTTCCTCTTCATAACAAAGCTAAAAATTGGTGCAAAAAAACCAAGGACATTGTGCTAAGATGGTGTTGACATCTACACAATCAGTACTCAAGTGATTTGTACTTCTGACATCAGAGGTCTGTTTTTGAGCTTTGCCATTAAATATGCTAGAATTCGGATTCCAAAAGATATTTGTGGGGAGGGGGGAGCTTTTGTGTTTTAAAAGCTTTAAAAGAGAACAGCAAATAAAACTCTTAAAAAAAAAAAAAGCACTTGTGTGTGAGATATAATTTCAGACTGGAGATTAGTATCAGTGATACCAACTGCATGTTAAGAAAACTCCTTCCACACATAGGAACATGTTTGCATGTATGCTGTACTGTGCATCATTCTGGTCTGAGAAGGCAGACCGATATGTATAGTTAATTGTTGTGCTTAATCTTGGCTGGCATCTGAATTGGGAAGGACGTTAAGATGAACCCTATTGGCCGATTCAGATGCTACAATAATAGCCGTGCACAGGTGGCATTACTAACGTGTATGCTCTTTTAAATTGGCCATCTTGTAAGGTTTATGTATATGTGAAATGTAACGTGAGCTCAAATATTTTTTGTGTGCTTTGGACTTCCCCTGCTGCTGGATGTGCTGCTCTTCAGAATCCAGGTTGTAGAGGGGCAATGCTCACAGCCATCTTTTGATTGTTTGTCCCTCTTGCTGTTTCAGGGCTGTTGTTGAAAAGTACCTGTTGGAGAAATCTCGGCTGGTTTCTCGGGAAAAAAATGAAAGGTAAGAAGTCTTAACCTCTTCTTAAACCTTTTCAAACCTGTGCGTCATAAGTGGAGGAATTTCAGGTGCCTGTGAATGATGGAGGGCGCTGTGTTTTATCACAGTTTTGTGGCATGTTGTAAGCTGTCTAGTCCAGGAACTAATACACAGTTTGTATCTTCCTGTTTGAGATGAACTTAACTTTTTAACTTTAAAGTGAATGCGTCCCACTAATCAAATTGATTTCAGTGGGGAATGTGTAGGGTGTTTCATACCAGCTTAATCTGAAACTTCAGCATTTTTTCTATGCAAAAGCAAAACGTGTAAATTTAGAAGAAATGCACTGTACTACGCAAGACGAAGGAGGAAATGAGGACTGTCTTCCCTGTCTGAATTAATAAAAATAGTCTGGCATCTTGCTTTTCACTAACTTTTCTGTCAAGTATTTCTTTAGTTGATTTTTGAACGCATTAACGTCTCGGGGGAGAAGTTATATAGAAGATAAAGGGCGAACTGCAACAGTATTTTTTTTTATTTCAGGGTTAGGAGCTATTAGCATTGATGAGTACATTTCAAACCACAATGAAAGTAAAATCTCCTATTTATGATACAAAATAGACAATTTCTAGCTATGTGCAGCACCATCTTTGATTCAGAACGAGGCAATGAAACTTCATGTTGTGAAGCAGCCAAATTATGTTGTAAACCATCAGGTTTGTGAATACATCTCTTTTAAACTAGTAGAAATATTGCTCTCAAATTTGAGATGGTTTTACCAACAATCGCCACTTGTTTATTCTGTGTACAGATCACGTTGGAACATTTCCGTGTTGAAATGTCTGCTGCACAACCTGTACTTAATTTGCACAAACTCTCACTCTTGCCCGTTGTGAGACCAGGGGTTTGCGACAATATGGCAACTACGTGGTACTTTCGTAAATTTCACGATTTTGTGCTTAATTAGAAATTGGTAAAATTTTGCAATACCTTTTATTAGACTGATTTTGACGTGGTAGAGAGCCAAGAATTTAAAATAAGCCTCAGAAGGTTGCGCAGATCGCGCTACCTTACCCGTGCAGTTTATTGGGAAGAAGGGGGAAGTCAGCCAGCATGCATTGACAAGACCATTAGTTTCCACCTTCATAACTTGTTACAGTAGCTCCTTACTTTCAACTCTTTATGTATTCATGTAACATGTAATGTCTATGTTAATTGCTTCAAAGATCTACTAAATTTATTTTCCTTTTAACTTCCATTCAGTAACATTTGGCCCCTGCCGGTGTTGTCCTAGTGCATGCAGAACTGTGAGACTGAAAGGGGAAGAAAAACAACGGTGCCATGTGACCAGCATGTCTGCCACAATCTGTGGCTGAGTAAACATTGGGCTGGACTCACAGCAGTGCAATATGATTCCCTGTTTCAGTTGTGCTGGGATCTTCTCTTTTCTTTGCAATGAAAACATGGGGCTTGTAACAGAATCCCATGTCCTCAATATTGTGTCATCCGCAGGAACTATCACGTCTTTTACTACCTGCTGTTAGGAGCATCTGAGGAGGAGCGAGAGGAGTTCAAGCTTCTACAGCCCGAAGATTACCTCTACCTCAAGCAGGTACAGAACACGCCTCCCAGGAGCACACCTGACCTCTGGGTGTCCTCCGATTTACAATTCCCATAGACTTAATAAACACACATAGTGCTCGAAATTCTTTTTAATGATCACAGCAGTGTTTCTGATGGCTATCATGTCAGAAAAATTCTAATTAAGTTCTTACATTTTTTATCATTTTCTCCATGAATTACTGTAACCTTTTTTTCTCCTAGAAATGCGAGTACTTCAGTGAGCTTGGCACGTGCTTTTTTGTAAGACACTTGAGATTGTTCTGAGTAACTTTCTCTTCCCCTTCTGTGAATTACTCTCCGCAGCAAAACTTTAAGATAGAAGATGAAGAAGACCTGCAGCATGACTTTGAGAGGCTGCAGCAGGCTATGGAGATGGTGGGCTTTCTGCCTTCCACCAAGAAACAGTAAGTGGGCAGTCTAGGGGGGTTATGGTGCCCCTCGCGCCATAGCACTGCACGTTATCACTGCGGCCATGCTCTGGGTGCAGGCTTGCTGTACTGATGCAACAGAAACCCTACTACTTTAGTTCCACAGCAAATGCATGTCTAAACTACCACATTAGGTCTGTTTTAATGCTCCTCCAATATGTATTTCTTTAAAGATCAGCATTATACCACCTGTACTCTCTGATTGTGACAGAATGCCCTGACAGACCACTGTGATGTTTCACACCTGGAGAATCTCCCCACTTTTTTTTTTTACCTTTACACGTTGCCTTGTTTTAGTTTCAATGTTTCCATGTTTTACTTGCCATTTAGGTGCATGCATATTTCTTCTTTTGTTCCCATGAAAGTGTCTTAACTTGCATTGTTTTTCCGTATCGGAATTTAGTAAGTGCAGTGCCACCAGGAGGTGAAAAAATAAAATTCTTGATTGAGAATTCGTCTGTGCGTGGGGTGCGTGTTCATGTTGGTAGCTGCTCTCCGTTAAACGTTGTTTCATACTAGTCTGAACTTGCCAGGCCTTAAAATAAACTGAGCTGGAAGAAGTGACAGGAATTTCAGCAAACCGATTGCTTAAGGCCTTGAAACTAATATGGAAGGTTGTATATTAAATACTTCATTTGCATTGTGGTTTCATTATCAACAAGTCATGCTGAAAAATGTGGAACTTGTACTCTGAGTTAATTTCTTTTTTGTTTGTTTGATGGCCTTTAGAATTTTCTCGGTGCTGTCTGCTATCCTCTACTTGGGCAACGTGACCTACAGGAGGAAGTCCACAGGCAGAGATGAGGGGCTAGATGTTGGGCCACCTGAAGTCCTCAGCACACTGTCTGAATTGCTCAAGGTATCATGGGAACTTCTGGGCTGAGTTTCTAGGAGGGGGTCGTGCCACGCTGTCCACCGCTGCTAGGTGTGCACCCATCTAGATACCACTGTTCTAAAAACTGAAGTTCTCTGGAGGACAAAAAAACATGATCCAAGTGAATTGAGCTGCTGCCCCAGCATCTTCGGTCCTGCAATATTATGTGATGGCAGACGCCATTCAGAGTGATTTTAGACATAGATTGACAACAGGGAAATGGGAAGCAGAAACTCCTATGACATTAAACCCAAATCTCCTGTTGACCGTTTGGTCTTGGCACTTCTAGCCAAAAAGCAAGCAAGAGGAGAGTGTTTGGCGAACCAGTCGGAGTCCAGGGTCCTCACCAGCGGCAGGACTTCTCCAAAACGTCAGGGTAACGACAGCAGCTCCACAACTGTTGTTCCCAGAGAAAGGAGTGCAGGGGGGTGATGGGAACGTTGGCATGGTAAGCATGTGCACTCTCATGAGTTTTTGGTCTTGCAGGTTAAAGAAGAGTTGCTGGTGGAGGCCTTGACCAAACGGAAGACGGTGACAGCCAACGACAAACTCATCCTGCCCTATAGCCACTCCGAGGTCAGGATCTGAGATCTTTTTTCCTTTTAGTTTGGAATTGGTTGGGTCCCTGAGAGAACTGGGTTGTCGATCCTGGCCGAACAGTACCAAAATGGCTTAGGGATAGAAGAAGGGGGGGTAGTCTTTGGTAGTTTTGCTTCTTTTTTTTTTGTCAAACAGCAAGTCTTGACTTAAGTCTTCTCACTGACTCATGGGTTGCAGCAGAATGCTGAGTCAGTTGACAGGACACTGTCCTTCAGCAAAGTAGAGCGCGTTTGCCATTTTCTTTACTCCTGAACTTGAACTTCACTGCAGGTTGGGTCTCTAACCTTACCTAATAATCTTAAGCTTCCCATGGCTACACATCAGCGCTTCTCTTTGATAGAATTCCACTGCACATTAAAACCAAATGTTACTCGTAGTTCTTATGTGTGAATGTGTAAGCTTGTATGCTCTCAGTGTTGAGTTGGTATAGTATTTGTATTTTAACCGTGTTACCTGTAAACTTGCACCTTGATTTATCTGTGCTCCACTGGTACCCTGTGAAAGCTGTTTTTCTTGCACTGCTGTCCCAGGCTATCACAGCCCGAGACTCCATGGCAAAGTCGCTGTACAGTGCCCTGTTTGACTGGATCGTCCTGCGGATCAATCACGCTCTGCTGAACAAGAAAGACATGGAGGAATCGGTTACTGTAAGAGCCCGTGTTTATCCTCACTCTTTGGTGTAGTGTCCCTGTCTCAATCTATGGAGCTCAAAGGCTTCCACCCGACTTCTTTGAATAAAGTACTCAAGAGGTTATGCACACCATGTTAATAACCTTTTAATTCTTTTATCCTAGTGTTTGTCCATAGGTGTCTTGGATATCTTTGGCTTTGAAGATTTTGAAAACAACAGCTTTGAGCAGTTTTGCATTAACTATGCCAACGAGCAGCTTCAGTATTACTTCAACCAGCACATCTTCAAACTGGAGCAGGTGAGGACCATCTGCTACCCAGCCCTCGATCAGCAGTCTGCTTTCATTGAGCCCAGGATCCTGGTGTGGATGATGGCAAAAGACCGCTAGTGTGACTGTATCACCTGCTGCACAGGAAGTGAATGAAGGCTGTGACAAGAGGCTCATTGACCAAATGTATCCAATATGGTCTCCAACCATTGTCTAGCTGTTGTTTCTTTTATCCTAGCGTTTGTCTATAAGATGAACTCTGATCGTCTCTGGTCCACTCGGAAGCTTTAACTTAGTGCTGTCCTCTTCCATTGCTTGAAAGCAAACACGAATGCATTCAGTCCGTCTCAGGAAGATGTCCATCAACCTTATGCTCTAAGCAGATCTTGTTCACTTCCTTTTTATGTGTATGAGATGATACAGGCTTATTGGCATCAGATCGTAGCCTAGAAATGTTTTTAAGATTCCCCCTATGGCAATGTAAAAAAAAAATAGCCATTGTCAGAAAATAGTCTATTGCAACTGAGGGTCAGATGGTTCTGCTTGCAGGAGGAGTACAAGGCTGAGGGCATCAGCTGGCACAACATTGAGTACACAGACAATGTGGGCTGCATCCATCTGATCAGCAAGAAGCCCACAGGATTGTTCTACCTGCTGGACGAGGAGAGCAAGTAAGAGCAATATATCCAGCATCTCAGATGATGTACACCTTAATTTGTTTTCCCCAGTTTGTTGGTTCCAATTTTAATTAGGTGCTTTCCATCTACGCCATCCTTCTTCCTTTGTTTACTTCAGGCTCGCTAAGGGAAGACATTAATTGGCCTTAATTAAAAACCAAGAACTGAGTTAGGAGATCCAGAACAGGCAGGCTTGGTGGCAACCTGTGGCTTAAAACAAGTGCAGCGTCAGATCACATGAGCCGATTGTATTGTGTATAAAATTATTAATCTGGAGAATTATGCCGAGTTTTATTTTAGCGTGCGTCTCCTGTGGGAGCTTCCAAACCTGGTAAATGGTTTTCTGTTTGACCACAAGCTGCTCCTACAGAGGTCGGGCACTGGTGTTTTTTTTTTTTTTAAGGATTCTCATTTCGTGAACTGATGTCGCTCTCCTTTCTTCACTTCGCCGGCAGCTTTCCACGTGCCACTGACAAAACCCTCCTGGCGAAATTCAAGCAGCAGCACCAGAGCAACGGTTTCTTTGTGCCGACCCCCGTGATGGAGCCCGCCTTTGTCATCCGGCACTTCGCTGGGACGGTCAAGTACCAGATCAAGGTAGGGCTCGGCTAGCTGCGTTTGACCTAGAAGGACATTCGGGGCCCCCTGGCCACTCTGATTGTGCAGCTGTAGGTTTGTACACTCAGAGAGAAGGACCCTGGTGTCCTCAATGAGCATGGAGCCACGGGGAAGTGTCCCCTTTCAGCCTTCAAATCTCGAGTTTGTTCCACAGGACTTCCGGGAGAAGAACACGGACTACATGCGGCCGGATATCGTGGCGCTGCTGAGGAGCAGTGACCGGGCGTACGTGCGCGAGCTCATTGGGATGTGCCCGGTGGCCATGTTCCGCTGGGGCATCTTGAGGGCCACCATCCGCAGCATTGCTGCCTTCTGCGAGGCGGGCCGGCGCTGGGCAGCCAAGACAGCAGGTAGGCCCGGGCTGCCTTCCTGGAGCTGGGCTAGACTGCAGTCCAGGAGCTGGCTGGACATCGTGCTTTTGTTTGCCTCAATCACTGGCTGTTTTAGGCATCTAACCATTCCTTTGTAGCTGTAAAAATATATCCTTACACTTTTATATAGCGCTTTTCTGGGCACTGAGCTACAGCAGGACCAGCCCAGTCTCACAGCTGTTGTTGCAAGTAATAACAATTCATAATCATTGCTTACATTTTTCTGGACACTCCACTCAAAGCGCTTTACAGATAATGGGGACTCCCCTCCACCACCACTGTGAAGCCCCACCTGGATGATGCGACAGCAGCCATAGTGCACCAGTACCCTCCTAACCACACCAGCTCTCAGTGGGGAGGAGAGCAGAGTGATGAAGCCAGTTCAGAGAAGGGGATTATTAGGAGGTCATGAGTGGTAAAAGCCAGGGGGAAATTTGGCCAGGACACCGGGGTTATACCCCTACTCTTTTTGAGAAACGACCTGGGATTTTTTACAACCACTGAGAGTCAGGGCGTGGGTTTTGTGTCTCATCTGAAGCATGGTGCCTTTCTTACAGTATAGTGTCCCCGTCACTATACTGGGGCATTAGGACCCACACAGACCGCAGGGTGAGCTCCCCCTGCTGGCCCCACTAACACCTCTTCCAGCAGCCGAGGAGCTTCGGTGGGCTGCCAGTGGTGAGTGATGCATCTGCTGGCTATGTCACCAAATAGCCAGGTACCATAGAAAACAAACACAAGACACTAGTAGCTGCATCATACTGGCTTACCCCTAGAATTCAGGCCCATGTTTCGTGTTGCACAGCCCTGTAACTTTGTGATTGCAATCTAAGCAATCTCTGCTTTTGTGGGACCTCTGCAATCCATGAGGAGGATTCACGATCTATAATGAAAACAGACGGCAGTGCGCAAAGAGGTCCTTCAGTCGCCTGCTGCGTTTCTCCAGCGCAGTGTGCTGTCCGCCTTGTTGGCTGTTGCTCTGCGGCTGTTGAACCCCCCTGCCCGCGGCTCTGTGTCCTGCAGGTGTGGTGCGCCGCGGTTCTCGGACGCCGCTCGGGGAGCTGCAGCGGTCGAACACGGCGGTGGAGAAGATGTACCGGTAAGCGTGAGGGATCTGGGGCTGGGAGGGGTGGGCAGCAGGGTGGGGCCGGTGCGTTAGGTGAAGAGAGAGGCTGCAGGAGCTGCTGATGGCACTTGGAGGACACGTGGAAGTGAGGTTTACTCCCCTGTCTTCCTCCTCCTCTGCTGCTGAACCGCTGTGCCCCTCTGCAAGCTGTCGTCAAGCCAGTCGCTATCAGCTTTACGCTTGTATGCCTCTAGGACCATAAAATACAAGTCCCACTCTAAAGGTGATGTTGCAGCATGTGCACAATGTTGGGCTGTTTTCATCCCTTGTTCGTTTCTTGTTTCTAATTATAATTCCCTTTTTAGGATCTACAAGACGTGGAATTTAGGTCCAGAGGCTGCCCTGTTTTTGTTCAAGCTTTCTTAATAATGCCCTGTTTTGTTGGTGAATTTGGGTAACTAGTAACGTAAATTTGTCTAGCCTGTGGTCGGCATCAGAAAGTTTAACGTTACCAGCCAAGCAGTTCTGTGAAACCAGCTAGAACCGAACTGAGCTCCCGTTACCTTTCCAAATCGGCTTTCGAGATCGTTGGCTGATGTACAGCGCGGTGTGCCCATGTGCCAACCCTCCTGGGCTCTGATGCGGATTGTGACCTTTTTTCCCCTCCACAGCCGTGGCTCTTTGCTTGATTTCTCCTTTGATCATTCTGAGGAGCTCCCTCTAGAGGCTTTTGAAGACATCTTTGCTAGCTATGAGAACAAGAAGTAAGTGGATTGGTGGAGGAACAGGAAGGGACAGAGCTTGGGGCAGGGAGGCCACCTCCGTATCTTCTGGGCATGCTCAATTCATCCACCAGGGTCCCACTTCAGTGAATGGCTGCTGCCTGTCTCTGTGCAGAGCTCGGCTTTGCGGCAGTATGTTTCTTCTTTCTTAGGGGGGCAGGTATTTCATCCCAATGAAGCTCTTGCTCTTTAGATATTGCTCAAACTAAACCTCTCCACAGGAGTTACGGTTCGAGGTGCGGATAACAAGGTTTGCACGGTCACTTGCAAAAAGAGACTGCAGCAGTGCTGCCCAACTGTTGCTTTGCATTAGATTCATCTTCAAAGCTGAATGGAGTTTCTATGCGCTTTAGGGGTTTTATTCCCCGTCAGAAAACACAAATGCTAATGGCGGTGTGTGGTAAACGATCTATCTCAAGTTAGAAATGAGACCTGGACTTATACTTGCAGAGCATTTGTACAGTGCTTTCTGGAGAAGTTCGAGGTTCGACATTGCCATTGTTTATTTTGGACCAGGCATGCATTTAAACCTCCAGTCAATCAGCAGAGCAATTAGCCGGAAAGAACTACAGAAGCACATGAGTGTTGCGTAAAGACTCGACTGTTTCAGTCAACAGGGACCGTGACACCGTGTCTGCTTCGCCTCCACGCTGGGTCTCGGCACGTATAGCAGTAATCGTTTATTTCTCCCAGTTTTATTTTTCTTGCTGCACGGGGCAGGAAAATGGCACAGGCTGCTCAGCTCTGATAATCTGGTGATTACCACAGGAAGCTGGAAAAACAGCTTGAGCTCGTAAGAAGGGTAATAAAAATTCGAATGGGAACCTGAGGATGCCATGGAAAACGAAGCAGGGGTGAGGTGGGGTTGTTCCTGTAGGAATGGGAGGATAGTTTTGAAAGGGCAGTGTTTTTTTTTTAATTTCATTTCCAATTAATGTTTTCAGCAAGTCATTTTAAAAAAACTGTTGCTGCAGAAATGACAGGAAAGATTTGTAGGTGTATTAAACCCCTAGTTTTCGATCTCTCGTGTATGTCTTGAGCATTCCTAAAAGGTATCCAAGTTTCCTTTCATTGTACTTTATTGCCCATGTGTACCCTGTCCTCCACCCCTGTCCCCCCTGTCTGGCCTCCCCCATTTCTGTTAAACCCCTCTGTGGTACGTACAGGAGTGCATGCACAGAGGTGGAGTGGTGTGGAATCCCATCATGTTAACACTGAAATCACAGTGTAATCTAGCATGGGACGTGGGTTAACTGCTAAAAAAATTAATACAGCAGCATGCCAGTTTGGACGGGTGTGGGCACAGGGCGGGTCAATCAGGAGCATGCAGTGAAGTGATTAACATGTGTCCTGGAACTCTCTCACAGGCAAGCTGGTCTGCAGCTACAGACTGCTGATGTTGCACACAGAATAGATGGATGTACCAGCTGCTTTCATGCATGCATGCACTGAGGGGACTGAAGCCCAGTGCTTGGGTTTCAAGGAACAAGTTTTTTTTTTAACATAATCCACACCAGGTGTGTTTTTTCTGAAAGTGAGCTTCCGTCACAAGAGCGTGCCAACAAACGGTTTTCCATCTGCTCGTGGCTCCCACCAGCGCTGAGCCTGTTCTGCGTGTGATACCTGTGAGAGGTTTCAGGTGGAGGGGTGTTGTCCTCTCGTGGTGTCTAACCCCACTCTGTGTTGTATTGTCCCCCCCCTTCTGCTCTCTACTCACTTCCTCCCACCCCGAAAACCGTCCCCTTCTGATTGTGGTTAAATCAGGGAAATGCATGCCCAAATCATCAACTCCATAAAGGGCTTGCAGTGGGACGGCGAAGACCCTCGCACGCTGCTCCAGTCCTGGGGTCGTCTGCGGTACCCTCGTCACGTCCTTCAGTGAGTCTAAACCCTCACCCCCGCCACCCAGGACAGCCCAGCCCAGGCCCACCCATTGATGGCCAAGCTCCACATTGCACGAGCTGCCAGTGCTCGTCTGTAGCTAATGGAAGTATTCTTTGCCCGTTATCAAAAGAGCAGTGCTGACATGTTTTCTTCCTGCTTGATCGAACTAATTCAGAGGTGGTGGGGGGTTTCCAAGACAAGACAGCAGTAGGAATACTAGTTGAAAGTCCTATGACCCTGATGGTAACCTTCAAATTGTTTTCTGTGAAAGACTTGGGTCATTATTTTTCAAATACAGAAATTTGTCTGAATTCGTCGTGATGAATGGAGACCGGCATCTCCTGGAAAATTCGGGCTCCTACCTTAAAGTTATGTCACTGAGCAGTGTGAACAGTGTGAACGTTTTCCTTCTTTTTCATCTGTGGTTTTTATTATCCAGATTAACTTCTCCATCAAGCCTCTAGAACAAGGCACGAGAAAAGTGACTAAACCCTTCCCCCTCCCCAACCCTAAAAAGAGTCGATCAGAAAGTATGTCAGCAGTGTTCTTGCTTGGTGCCAAAGACGCTGTAGCGTGTTGATTCAGCCCTTCGAACAGAGATCAAACTCGTGCAATTTGAGCTTTCACTGCCTGCAATCAGATGGCTGTAGTGAGTTATCGTGTCCGCGTGCACGTGTGTCAGAGCTGGCCTGCTGTGTGCTCGTGGTGAAAATGCTTAAATATCGCAGCTGCTGCATGGGTTCATGAAAGAAGCATGAGTGCTACTGTTTCTGGAACACTGCTATTAAGGATGTACAGCATCACCTACTGAGTTTATTTTTGTGTTCCAAGACTGTACAAAGTCAAAGCCCTGTTCCCCAAACAGAACAGCCTTGTACCTTATTGCCTGCATTGCTTCGAGGGGTAGAAATACCTTATTTGAGTGTGGCTCCTAAAATATCCGTACCATGAGCAGACTGACCAGATAATTTCCCTGCAACGCACAGTTGTTTTGGAGTCAGTGACATTAAAAAGAGAGATTTCTATCCACCCCTCTCCCCACTACTGTAACAATGGCAAGAATACTTCCTCTCCCTGCCGCCGAATCTGGTCTGTGCAAAATCGGGACATTATGGAACTCGTTGCCGATGTTTGGAAAACGAGATCTGGAGGCAGGGATGGTTTTCACACCTGGGTCGCTGGGCTGGGCTGGGCTGGCTGTCTGGATCGATCTCCCCAACACTCACGTCACCCTCCCCCAGACTGGCCTCGGCTCCCCCACCTCCCCCATCTCGTCTCTGTGCCGGGTGTAACCCCTCACCGCTCACTGCGTTACTGACATCACAAGCCGTGTGGCTTTCATCCCAGACACTCCTTGCTTTCCCGACTGTCGCTGCATAACCTCTAACTTTCTTGCAGGAAAAGTAAGAGCACCAGACAGAAGCAGATCATTCCCAAGGTAATCTTGCCTTCCTTATCAGATGTGGGTTTTTTTCTCCTCTCCCCCCTGGAGTGAAAGCCATATGCACACGTGTTCTTTGTGGTAAGACGAACTGCTTGCCATATGGCCTCATGCACGGTTTCCCTGGGGAGGGTAAATGTGAACACAGCTTGGACATGTCTGAAGCAATAGATGAAACACTAAGCACCCTTCAAAGCAATGCTTAATACATTTTGATGTTCTTAAAAAAGATTATACCCAATTAAACTTAAGTAAAATGGTTACTCAGGGTTGGCCTTACTGATTCCTTTAAGAAATGTAATGTTTTGTCATCGGTTGAGTCACATTGAACATAATGTATTTTGAGATGTGCTGAAGTTTAGCATATCACAGACGTATTCATAGCTTTTCTTTTAAAGGGATAAAAGCACAGTGACATGTCATGTGCCTCCCGTCCTCTCTCGCAGAGCCTGATTGACTCCAGGTCCCTCAAGTTCATAGTGAGCTTGACGCTGCATGACCGTACCACCAAGTCTCTGCTGCACCTGCACAAGAAGAAGAAGCCCCCCAGCATCAGTGCGCAGTTCCAGGTAAGCCTTCCTCTGTCTGCCCACCTCTCTGGAACAGCTCCGCTTTCTTCACTTTCCATCTTTTCTGAAGATTAAAGACCCCATAGATAACACGGATTGAGGGGTCTGGGGAACCCTGGCTGGTCCCTGGGAGCTTTCTAGGGAGTCCCCAGAAGTAAGGAAGTTCTCATCCCCCATGTAGCAGCACATAAAATCACCCATTTACAGTGGGTCTGGTCCAGAAGGACTTACAGTCAATCGGATTACATTGTTTGACATTAATGGTGCATTTAAAGTCATTTTATTTATCTGGATTGGAAAGTTGCTTGCAAAGAAGACCTTGAGCCAGAAAAGTGTGAAACTCCTTAGCTTCAGTGCTTCTAAAATAAAGTTCCAGGCCCTTACACACTTGACAATCGGTGCTTAGCAAGCCGTTTCTTTAAAGTGTCTTCTGTGTGCTCCTCAGACATCCCTGAGCAAGCTGATGGAGACGCTGGGCAGAGCAGAGCCATTCTTCATCCGCTGCATTCGTTCCAACGCTGAAAAGGTACGGCCTTGCATATTCCATTGATATGGAAACCCAAATCCTTTTATTTCACATACACATTTGGCATATGGATAAAGACTGAGGAAAGTATGACCATGTGAAATGTCAGACGACACATGCGTGTACATTTAGTGTCCTACTCCTTATTGCCCACTGAGCCTCGTTAGTGGGTGTTTCTGAGCTGTTGCCCATGTGGTCCTGCTACTGTCTCCAGACTGTCAAAACGAGTCCTTGGTGAGGACACCTCCCGGCTGTCAACTGCAGTAATGAGACCAGTCACTCTTGAGTGGAGGCCATTCCGCCCGTGTCTCTTGACTGGTCGCTGTGTGATTCGAGAACCGGGGGAGTGCTTGAGCAACGCCTGGGACTCCACGTCCATAATGCACCCAGGCCTCGTGCCCTGCGCGCACGCCGCGATGCACGTGGGCCGGGCGACACGGCTGTTTACCGGGGCCGGCGTGACGGCGTGTGCTCGCTCTGCTGTGCCTGCAGATGGAGATGCAGTTTGACGAGGCCCTGGTCCTGCAGCAGTTGCGGTACACAGGCATGCTGGAGACGGTCCGCATCAGGCGGTCGGGATACAGTGCCAAGTACACCTTCCAGGTAGGCAGAGGTGCGCCGCGAGAATCAAATGACATCCAGCAACTGATCTTTGCTCTTGATTAAAAGGGTGGTGTTGATGCCAAAGAAGGTATTTATGTAACATTGGCTGTAATTGCTATCGTTGAGGAGAACAAGGTATAATTACACTCGTGAAATCAATTCTGTAACAAATAAAACACACCTCTTATTATTTTCTACGCAATTTCAAAGGGGAAGGTTACTCAAGGGATGGAAAATCCGTAAGGCAACTGTTTTATAGTACCACCATTGATCTTTTCTTTTGGTTTGGTTTTCAAGGAGTTTATCGAGCAGTTTCGGGTTCTGCTGCCGAAGAGCGCCAGCCCGGCTCAGGAGGACCTCGCCGCTCTGTTTAAGAAGATGGGGTGGGCCGACACCCACTACCAGATCGGCAAGACGAAGGTAGCGTCTGGAGGCCCCTCGGGTCTCGCAGAACGGGAAACGTTCTCCCCAAACGTTCCGATTATTAATCCAGTGACACCTGAAGAAGGCTCCACAGCCGAAAACGTTTGTTTTCTTTACCTTTCAGCACCTGTTCCTTTGCAGCCTACGCATGCTGATGCAGCTCCCTGCTCAAACACCTGAGGATGTTAATGCTTGTTGGGCTGTGCTGTCGGTTGGCCTTTCACCCTTTTTTTTTTTTGTTGAGACCCACTCAAAGAAACCCTTCTTTTCTGCTTCGCCCTCTTGGCCATCTTCTTCAGCTCCAGCATCTATCTGTTCGCCCAGTCTCCCCTCCTCTTCTTTTGCCCAGGTGTTCATGCAGGAGGCGGAGAGGCAGGAGCTGCAGGACACCCTCCACAAGGAAGTGATGCGCAAGATCGTCTTCCTGCAGCGCTGGTTCCGCGCCCGGCTGGAGAGGATGCAGTTCCTGCGCATGAGGCAGGCAGCGGTCACCATCCAGGTACTCCCCCTGCTGGAGAGATGGGGGCGCTGCGGGCTGTTTGCACACACGCTGGGGAGGGAAAATGGTGTTTTTGTTCTTGAAGGGGACTTTCATCTTGGAACTTATTTTAGCAGGAGGGAAGGTAGCCTGTTTACGAAAGAGACAGCCTGTTCAAGTAAAGGGATTGGCAAATTCTCCTAGAATCCCCCCCCCCCCCCCCCCATACCATACTTTTGGCAGTGGTGGAGGCGACCTGAAAACTTCTTGAGTGCTGGAACGGTCCTCTTTCTGTACCGGATTATCTAGCCCTTTCGTTTTTTCTGTTTTCCTATGTTTTGTTTTTGCTTTCAGCGAGCCTGGCGGGCCTATCAGCTGCAAGTGAGGTGCAGGGCTGCCACCATCATCCAGGCCGTGTGGCGCGGGTCACGTCAGAGACAGGCCTACTGGAGGCAGCGGCAAGGCATCCGGAGGCTGCAGGCGGTGGTGAGGGGGTACTCGGCACGCCGCAGGTGCGTTTCATGTTCCCTTCCTTTACATCTGCTAATAATTCCTAACGCTTATGTAGCGCTTTCCTGGATGCTTCAGTTAAAGCGCTGTACAGGTAATGGGGGCTCCCCTCCATCACCAATGTGTAGATCCCACCTGGCAGCCATAGTGCATTGTCTGCTCCCCACACACCAGCTCCCAGTGGGGAGGGGAGCAGAGTGATGTTCAGAGGTTATTAGGAGGCCATGATTGGTGAAGGCTGGGGGAACATTCGGCCTGGACCCTGGGGTAACACCCCTACTCTTTTCGAGAAACACCCTGGGATTTTTATTGACCACGGAGTCAGGACCTCCAGTTTTATGTCTCATCTGAAGGATGGTGCCTTTTTACAGTACAGTGTTCCCATCACTGTACTGGGGTGCTAGGATGCCCACAGACTGCAGGTTGAGTGCCCCCTACTGTCCCACTAACACCCCTTCCAGCAGCAGCCTCAGCTTTCCCAGGAGTCTCCCATCCAGGTACTGTAGAGTCATTTTTGAGAAATGCCCTGGGATATCTGGGATATACCAGTCTGTTTGCACCTGGGTTTGAAATCAAGTGTTGAAAGTTCCTTCACATGTATGACTAGAAGTGCATCATCCCAATCCCTGCTTGGACACGGCTGTGCCGAACTGTTTCTTTCTAATAAATCTAGGTGCCAGTCCCTTCGGGAGGAGAAGAGTAAGAGGGAGGAAGAGGCCAGGGCGAAGGCGGAGGAAGAGGCCAGGGCGAAGGCGGAGGAAGAGGCTGCAGAGGAAGCCAGGAGGCAAGCGAGGAAGGCCCAGCAAGAGGCAGAGGAGCAGCAGCGTCTGGAGGAGAGGGAGAGGCAGAGGCGGGGAGAGAAGCCGGACTCGGAGATGGAGGGCGGAGAGGAGCACATCCCCGGGGCAGGCTCGGCGGAGAAGGCGAAGCCACCGGAGCCGGCCGCGAAACCCGAAGAGGAGAAGAGGCCGCCCCACAGGACGAGCAGCAGCCAGGAGAAGAGGGAGCTGAGGCGGCAGCGCGCCATGGAGCACAGCCAGCGAGAGCTGAAGCGGGCGGCCTCGGGGAGCTCCGCGGCCGACGAGCGGCCGGCCCCCGAACCCCCCAAGGCCAGGGGCCAGGAGGAGCCGGCGGGGGCGGAGGGGAAGGAGCGGGCGGACAGCAGGGAGCTGGACCAGTACACCTTTGTGGAGTGGAAGGTGAAGGAGCAGCCGGCGAGGAAGGAGGGCAGGGGCTCGCCTGGCCCGGCCAGGCCCAGCTCCCTGCCCCTCGACGGCCCCCAGCCCGAGCGGAACGGCCACAGGGAGCCCGGCAGCCCCACCAGCACCCTGCAGCGCTACAGCAAGCAGGCGGAGCTGCGCGACAAGGGCGAGAAGTGGAGGGAGAAGATAAGGGGCGAGGGGGGACACCAGGACACCTCCAGTCCCGAGGACAAGAGGAAGAATTCCTTGCAGTAAGGGACAAAGCTTTTTCCGTTTCACCACATTTTTTTGTGACCTGTTATTCTTATGCTCGCCTTTTTTGGATTTTCTGCCTTTCTTTCAGTTCCATTTTCCGTTTTAGTCCCATTTTAGTCTTATAATTTCAGTTTTAAAATGCAGGTTGTGTACTGGCATTTCCCAGGGTGTGTGCCTCTGGCGTGATTTATCCCAGCAATACTGGCTGAGTACAAATACACTACTTTACCTGCCACAACTTAAAGGTTTAAATACATAAAGGTTTTTTCCACTTGCTAGCTAGCAATTGTCATAGCTTGTTTTAATGTGTTATTTAGCACCTTTCATGAGGCATGTCAAGGCACTCTACAATAAAGCAAAGGCAATCTTGGTTGGATCCTGGGCGCGGTTTTTGTATCGGAGAGGCAGGGCAACCTGTGGTTCAAATTCTTGTTTTATTTACTGCAGAAGCAGAGGGATGTCCATCTCGCTGGATAATGTGTCCAAGTGCGGCTCTTCTGGATCGGACAGCCCTAGTGGAGCTTCTTCCAAAACAGAGGTACCTGCAGAACAGAGCAATGAGTTCAGAAAAGTCAAAGACACCTTTTATTACAAAACCTTCTCAGCGCTGCAGACGCCCTTATGCAGCGTCATGCATGCATGAAATCAGCCCTGGTATTAGATGTTTTTTAACCAGGGTTTTGATTTAATGCACAATTCTATTCGGTTTTTATAGTACATCTGGCCCGCCCTCTGCAATGGTGTTGCACCTGAGTAAACTTCAGTCTTGGGCACGTCTCAGTTCACCCCATTTCTCAACTCGCAGCAGACTCTGCTGAACTGCAGGGTTGTCGCGAAATATAGTTTAGTGCCCAAGGCAAGACATTTCCTGATGTTTACCGTTCCTCCCTATTTGCATTTGCAGCCCTGGTTGTGTTCTGCACAGCACAAGCAATTCTGAGGAATGAGCTTCTGTGCTTGCTACATTTAAAATGCATTTATTATTTTCCCCCCCATCGATTGTAAGATTTCTAGGAGTGTAAGGGAGGGCAGGAAATCATCTCATTTCAATCATTTTTGATCATATTTCTGAAGTCTGTTTGTAATTATGATTAAGTAATGGTGAGACAATCTGAGAGTGAATCAACGTTAGTTTTTGAGGTGTTGTGACGTTTCCTGTAAGAGCTTGGCACAGCAAACATTTAACTGGCTCTAGGCAAAGCTGTCTCTTTTTCCTAACAAAACTTGCTGGGTGCGCGACAATAATTTCATTGCTTCAGCAGAATGCCCAGCTGTAGAAATGGGTGCAAACATTAAGTTGCTTTTGATTAAAACATCGGACAAACTAATATTTTTTAACTTTATTTTTAGTTTAATTTTAAACTTTTTTTTAAATTGCTAACATGCATTGAGGTTCTTTTTTTACTGTTCAGGCTAGCTGGTCTCTGAACATCTGCTTGGATACCCAAAAAAAAAGCAGAGAGAATTGGAGGAACTCGGGAAAAGGATCTGCAGACGGATCTTTGTTGAGACCCTGTAGTTAGGAACAGTGCACAGGGCCAGTCATCCTGGCAGGATGATGCTGGTGTGCAGGAGTAGGCGGAGCTGGAATATGGGGGAGGAGCTCTGTGTGTCTTCATGTGTTGACTTCTCTGGCCCTGTAGGTCAGGGTGCGCTATCACAAGCGAAGGCTAGCCTTTGTGCGCAGTCAGCTGATGTTTAAAAGCGCGGAGGTGGAGGACATCGAATACTGGACCTTCCCCCTGCCCCCCATTAGTCCTGGTGTACCCCTCACACCCATGCGGCCCAAGCCACCGGTACAGGTACAGCCTACACCAAGGGAAAGTGGCAGACACTGCATGCCGGTTATGATCCAGTCTGTGGCCTGGGTTCAAGGTGCCACACTGCATACAGCTTGTGGAAAAACTGCCCCAGCCAGCATCGGGTGCCTCCTGCGTATCCACAGTCCTCAGTCAGCTCTGATTAGAGGGTGACGGTTCAATTCTCTGGGCATTTTCTGATCTGTTCTGTGTTCTGGTGGCTGACTGATATATATATCTCTCTCTCTCTCACTGTAGCCTACTGTGTGGCGATTCTCCAAATATAACTCGTTAAGATCCTTGCAAGTTTAAAATCAGTTGCCTTGGGCGTATCCATCTAGTCCAGCCAATGTAAAAAAAAAAGGGATCTGGGTACATTCCAAGCCTGCTGCGAAAGCCTCATTGCTTGGATAGCTTCCCCATGGCCCTCCTCGGCTCTTGCAGGCTCGCGGTGCTGTTGGTGAGGGATGTGTGTATGACCTGCTGCACAGGGCCGTGTCATCTGTAGTGCTGTAGGAAATGAGGGACTCAAAAGGACACCTGCCCGAGTGCAGGATGAGTTTACAGGTTTAATTCTGGCTCATGTTAATGGTGACCAGGATCCCCCCCAACTGGTGAAGCACAATTAGCCGAGCACCATTGAGTTAGAGGGTGGGATTAGTTGCCAATGGCTGTCCTGGTTTTCATCAGCGCAGTGATCCTTGAGCTCACCTTGGGTAACCTGAAGGCGGTAGGCCGGGGGGAGTCTACCTGCACCTCCTCATTCTCCCCCGTGTGCGGTGGCAGTGTTGGTAGCTCTTAGCCGAGATGTGAAAAACACCCACAATCGTTTTTTCTAAATCCAGTGGGTCTATTCCGAAATGGAAGATGCTTTTAAAACAAATAATCTTCCCTTTGATCTGTCTTCCTGAGTACTTTGGCTGTTGTGTGTGGATATAGCCCAACCACTGTGATCCATTCCCCCACATACTGACACTAACTTTCCCAAGTCTGGCTCCCCTTTCACTTCAGTCTGAAGTCACCCCATTCTTTTGTGTTGATCTTAAAGAGACATGTCTCCTCTGCAACCTGAGGATTCAGTGGGAGCCGGTTCTAGTATTGGTTTACTTTTATGACTTATCGTAAAATAAACGGAAATAACCAAGTAACCAAACATTAACAATTCCTTTGGGTGCATTGCAGTTCCCGTGTCCTTGCCCTTGATGAGAAAACAAAAATCGAACCCTAAACTGGTTGAATTGTTTACAGCTGTGGCGATCAGTAGGACAGGCTATGTTTTGGAGACCCCACCTTGGTTAGGCTGGTAGGAGCTCTGACTTGTTTTGTATTTGTGGGGTTGCATACAGTACCTATTTTTGCTGGATTGCGTCTCTGGAACGTTTCTGAAAAGCACCTAACGTTTAAGCTCATTTTTTAATTTGACGTTGCGTTTAAAAAAAAATGCATGTATAAAACCGAGTCTTCTGTCTGGCTCATCATGTTTGCTATTATATGACCACAATTGCTTTTAAA
Organism: Lepisosteus oculatus; assembly: GCF_040954835.1. NCBI lineage: Eukaryota > Metazoa > Chordata > Actinopteri > Semionotiformes > Lepisosteidae > Lepisosteus > Lepisosteus oculatus. The sequence goes on along the minus strand of NC_090724.1, from coordinate 5,953,253 downwards.
AGATACTCAAAGAAAAGCTCCCGAACTAAGCTTTTACAATTTAATCTGCCAGGAACAAATCGGTTTCAATTTCCTTTAAAGCCACGACTAGTCAGTGTCCGTCTGACCATTTTGTTGTGAAATAAAGCAACAACACCGCTGTACACAACTGCAACTGCACAAAGTCGCACAGTAAGGGCTGAGAGTTTCTCGTGGTGTTGGGTTCCTTTGAGCGGCAGACAAAATCGTGCTGCACGGCTTGGGGCAGATTTCCACTCGGGGAGCAGCCTGGCGTTGTCAGTCTGAATTAAAAAAATAAAGAGCGGACCACTCCTGCAGCCATTGAGGGAGGTGGCTTTTTGATCCTGGGCAGTGCGAGTTCAGGCTTGTAACGGTGGTTGAGTGTGGGGCTGCTGCAGCTCGTGCTGGGCTCTGGGTGCGTGTGGACCTCCTGCTGGGGCCGAGTCCGCTCCTTCCCTGCTGGGAGTGGGGTCTGATCTATCCTGCGAGGACCCCGGTGTTGGGGGATCGACTTTGTGCTACCGTCTGACTTGGGGAAACTCCCCGTCCTGAGGACCTCCCCCCTTCTTTTTCATCTTTTGATGGTTTGTTTTGTAATGCTTTTGACAAGGTGCATGCATCTCTCTCTTGAGGATGCAGACGTTGTCTGACACTGGCCTGATCTCCCCATGTTTCAGTCCGCAGCCGAGACCACCCCTGACGGTATCCAGGCGAGCACGCTGAAGAGAAGACGCGTCGACAGCCCTGGACTCCAGGAAGCAGCCCACGCCCTCCAGCCCCACCCGGTCACACCAGAGCCAAAGTATGGCCACAGCACCTACCCTCCCCTTCCCCTTCACTACCTCAATATCATCAGCTCTTCCGGGAAACACCCAGGGGGTTAAAGGGTTTGGACTGGTCCTGGAGAGCCCCATTCCAGTAAATCTTGTAACTTGGAAATCCATCAATTTCTACTGGCCTGCATCCATTGAATAATTATCGGTTAAGAACATGGTGTTCTATTGAGTCATTTAGAGATCATTTGGAACAAAATCGGAATACCCTTCAGCCCTAAAGGACCAGTGTTCAGTGAACATGACTTGCTTAATTGATCAATAACCTAAACAAATGTTTAATAAGGTGATTTAGTGTGACTTATTGGAAGAAGTCAATGGGGGCCTTCTGGTACCAAGGTTGGAAATCCTTAATAATTATGAACAAAGATCATACAACAGGTAGTCTTTTTGTAGGATGCAATTCTCCGTTTCGGAGTTTCTGTCTGCACTAATTTACAGCGCAGTAGGGAAGTGAGACTTGTACGGCAGTGAGTATGGGAAAACAGCAGTAGAAGTAGTCTTCTTGCTCTACTGAAATCGCAGCGCAGGGTTTGGTCTCTGGAGCTGCTTGTCAGGGAAAGTCATTAGCTCTGTTCTTGGAGATCCCTCAAGTGCTTTCCTAAAAAATCAACCGTGGTTCTTAAGAGTGGGATGACCTCATCCCCCTGCACAGGGGGAGAAGAGGAGAGCTGGCTCGTGGGAAACGGCTCCTCTTGTTTTAATCAGACCTGTCACAGAGAGGTTCTCCTGCTTTCGGGATATCATACAGGCTGTTTATTTCCATATATAGAAACACAGGACTGTAGAGGTTTTTTTAAGAGATTCTTGAAATTCCACCCTGTAATTTTGCCTGGATCGAGGAACCTAAGTACACAGCTGGAAAGAGACAGCTCTTTGGCACTCAAGAGTTCACTAGTGAAAGATCTATAAATATTGCTTCGTAAAAGCAGCCTCTAGACTGAAGCTGTACCTGTATTCTCCCTCATGGAATACGCAGACATGGCGGCTCTGTTAAATACATCATATACAAACTGTCTGCTTGCATGCAGGAGCTTAAATACAAATGTTTTTTTTTTAACTCTTTGTGAGGTGAGTAGCTGGAGCCAGCCATTCCACCCTGGGATGGGTCCACTTTCTTATGAGGTGTTAGTGTTTGAACATCTTCTCCTTGCTATATAGGAGAAGTTCAGTTCCAGTATTAGTTCGTTCATTACTATGTGATGTCATCTTTGGCAAGCAGGGCCAAGGAAGCAATGAAGTATAAATTAACAAAAGTATCGACATGGTGGAAGTCTTGCTATTGGCTAGAGCAGAAGAGCCGGGGTTGCTTGTCCTTGCTTTGCAGGCTTTCTTGTTGGCTGGTAATGTATGCAAGGCACCGTTCTAACTTGGCATCCACCCACACATCCATCCATTTTCTGACTGCTTCATCGAATTCGAGGTTGCACCCTATCCTGGCAACCAATGGGCACAGGGCGGGGTGCACCCTGGACTGGACGCCAGCTCATCTCAGGGCACACGCAGACAGGCACAAACACACTGGCACACAAACGCGTCGCGGCCAGTTTTCCCAGAAGCCCATTAACTTGCCAGGCTTTGGACTGTGGGAGAAAACCAGAGCACCTGGAGGAAACCCACGCCACGTTGGGGGGGGGGGGAGAACATGCAAACTCCACACGGATAGCACCCCAGGTCCTCAAGCTCAACAGTCTTTGGGGGGGGTGCCCCTGAAGCAGTGGTCTAGACTATCATTGTGTTCCAATGCTGCCGTTCCAGATCGGGGTTCTTGAGTAAGATCCTGCGGAAGCATGGCGACCGGCGACCTCAGAGGGACCCCCAGACTCCCGACGAGGGGGAGCCAACCACGCCCCAGTCATTGGAGGCGCATGTGGCGTTGAAGATACCAGAAGGTAAAGACCCAAAAAAAAACAGCTAAATTCATCAAGTGCTCTAGAAGATGAGAAGGGTTACGGATGATGCAGAGCTTTTTCATTCTCATCAGTTAGGAGCTTTGTAGCTGGAGAATACAAAGATTTTCTTTTGGTCCACAATGTGGCACAGAAAAAATGTTCCCCCGTGCTTTATGTGGGGGAGGGAGGTTTGACCTTCAGAAGTCCGTGTTTTCTTGGACTTGAGTTTAGAATCATTCAAAAATGATTCTGGGGCACTGGCTCTGTATTGTCATATCTGGAAACTGCTTAGCCTCACCAGCGGAGGAATTCTCCCTGTCCTTCTTCAAGGACACAGAGTTCATTTTGTACCACAAAAACAAGATATCCATAGCTGTCCTGTTTATTTCCTGCAGCTATAAGCATCCCTATTCTGTCCTTCCCCTGATCGATCCCTCGGGAAGCAGTTTTGTGACATATAATGTGATCCCCATACCCCTGTGTGTTACTGCTAGGCAATAAGGAGAAAGATAAAAGCATTGAAATGGTCCTTTCTTTGCAGCTGCAAGATGTAATGAAAGATGCATCATCACAGAATGTCCACGTCAGTCACAAAATTCATTTCTCCCACATGAAAGTGGAAATTCTTACAGCATGCTTTGTGCCATATAATTAAAAAGATGCATGTGTGGATACTGCTATATTTTTCCCCTTTTAGTAGTTTTTTTGAAAGCTAGTCCCTAGCATAGCCTTGCAGTCATTAAAGTGATATTCTACTGCCCTCTAGTGGTTTTCAGTTTTTTTCCCCTGAAGGTACAAACCAGGCTCTCCTATTCCCATCATCTTATTTGGAAGGGGGTTGCAGAAAGAACAGAAGAGTTAATAAACATGTTTCAGCCTATGAAACTGAGGCCCCCAATAAGTGAAATGTCCTTATTTATATAAGTGAAGTATATTTACAGTGTTTTAAAATGTTTTACATAAATCCATCCGTTTCTTTGGCACTCTGAGCATTTTCATTCCCTACTAAACCTCTTTTCCAAAAGAGGATTTAAGCCGCTTTAGGCTTTAAATCTTAATGGCAATTGCAGTCAAGAAGCTTCAGCTGGTATCTGCTGGTGACCAGGACCTTCCAGTTAGAAACGTATCAAAGCGGAGACCAGTTTATTACAGCGTCGCTTTTAAAGTGAGCATTTGCATTCTCCTGGTCCTCAAGTTGCCAGTACAGCGGTTCGTGCCGATTTTAAATACCAGTTCCGCGCATTGCAAAACCAGTCGCTCATTTCTACTGGAGCCAGCTGGAATTTCCCATCGGAATGGCAACAAGTATGGAAGCGAGCAGAGATTCCGCCTTTGTTCTCTCCCTGTTCCATGAAAGAGTGGGGAACGGAGGAGCGGAAGGCATTATGGGTCAGTGAGTCTGTCTGTCTTCTTCTCTCCTCTTCCTCGCTGTCCTCCGTTCGCTTCGACCCACCCCTGTTGCAGCCACAGCCCACATCCCGCCACCGGCGTCCGGTTCCCAGCACCCCAACCCCGCGGGGACCCAGGCCAAGCGCAAGGGCACCATCAAGATCAGCCGCGCCACGCGGGTCTCGGAGCAGTGGAACGCCTCGCTGGACCGCCAGATCAGCAACGCCAACGAGCTGCGTCACCTGGACGAGTTCCTGGGCAACCAGGTGAGGTCTCCCTCCCGCAGGTCCCGAGCGCCCAAAGGCCCCGCCGTCTTTGTATTTCCACGCCAAAATGCAGAGATCGAAGTGCTCGTGGGGCAGAGCTTGCGCGCCCCGTACGCGGTTCACTGTGTTGAAACGGGTGCGATTTTAGGACCCGGTGGCTCCCGCTGCTCTGGGTACGGCGCTCAGCAGTGTGGCGTGCCAACGGGCCGGGACTGCGGGGCTGGGGTGTGACCTGGAGGTTTTTCGCTCTCTCTCTCCCCCTCTGCCAGGTGAACGAACTGCGGTCGAAAGGGAAACAGCTGTCGGGCACCGAGCTCATTTTCATCACCGCCACCACCGAGTTCAGGAAATTCATCAAGAGCATGTACTCTCTGCAGGTGGGTCCTTTCTGTTGTTGATGACACGATTCCTTCCCGCCGTCCGAAGTCATGCTGGGAGGTTAATTGTCTCCTGGGTGAAGTGGCCCTGGTGTGAGTGCGCTTCTGCTGGCGTCTGCCCTGTGATGGACTGGCAAACTCGTCCAGGATGCACCCTGCCTCTCACCTGTTGCTTGCTGGGTTAGACTCCAGCTCCCCTGCGACACCTGAACTGGAAGAAGTGGTTAGAAAATGAATGGAACTGCTCATTCCATTGCTGCTTGAGTTATCCCAGGGTGCTTTATGACAGTAACCCCAGACAAGCCAGCAGTTTTCCACAGAGACTGAACAGTTCACTTGAGTATCTGATAAGATTTTGGTGAGAACAGTCTAGGTCTTAACCTGCAGAATGTCTTCCTTCTGTTGGGCTGACAGAAGCTGCAAATGGGTTACAAGGGGCTGATGAACCACTACAAGATGGTGGTGCACACTCAGGCTACGGAGAAGCAGAAGGAGTCAGAAGTCCACCTGGTGGTCAATCTATTCCAGTCGGTCCTGGATGGGTTCATCCGTGGAGAGATGAAGAGGGAAGAGGGGGAGCAAGCTAAGGTAAAGGGGATACCGCAGTGGAGGAAACTCTGAACTGCGTTTTACCTTGAGGGAGTGTGAGCTTAAACAAGCAGGTGTCCTGTAAACATCTGTAAAAGTAAAAGCATAACTTGGGCAGTGTGTTTTGTATAACCTTCTAGCTTAAAGCTACATGTTTAAGACTTCAATGTGGACGAGAGCATCTTCCTAAGGAAGTAATGAAAGAAGGGTAATTAATCGGGTTTTTTAGGTACTTCATTTTTTAAATGTTAACCTACAGGCCCAGTTTCAGTTGGGCAGCAGTTTTGTAAGTAATGAACATGTAGTGATGCTCATACTTATTTCTGAGATTTTTTCATTTCAGCCTGCAAAAGCTCAGAAGAAGAAGAGGAGGAAAAAGGACAAATTTGTAAGTGCGCCAGCACCTCATTTTAATCAATAAATGATTTTAAAAAATACCCTTTAAAAATGTTTAACTTTTTTTTTTGCTAAAATAAATGCTCATAAGTGATGTTGGTAAACAGTAGCAAAAAGTCTTGTTAGAATATCTGCTTCTGCTCTTTTCTGGGTAGTAGCTTTCCAGGATTTTCACTTTGTCAAATCTGTTTCAGAAGGAAAACTATATGGACCACATATTCAACACGTACCAGGTGAACATCATGCAGTCCTGTGATCAGTGCAACTCATTCATCTGGGGCATGGAGAAGGCCTATATGTGCACAAGTGAGTATCAGGAGCTAGATTCATCCAGTGTAATACCGCGTATTATTAATGTCCTGAGATTCTTCAGCCTACACTTTAAATTGTAATTATGTAAGCTTATGATTTTTATATTTCTGAATTGAAGCAGTGGTTGATTTGTACGGGTGTATGCATTGTACCGTGGAGTAATCAGCATTTTAAGCATTAAAGGGATGCAGTGTTCCAAGCTTAAGAATCCTGTTTCAGATTGTAAGGAAAACCATGCCTGAACTGGTCTGAAACTGAGCCCTGCCTGGGTGCATGGACAGATGGGGGAAAGTGTGGTGTGGTCTTGTCTTCCCTGTTGGCGAGAAGCAGCTCAGGAATCGATGGCGACAGAATTATTAAATTATTAGCGGTGCTGTTTTTGTTTGGGGTTAGAATGAATCCGTGTTGAGTGCATTTCAAACCACAATGGAAGTAAAACAGTAACATGTAAAAATTCCAATTCACATCATAAAATTTCCAGGTGTGAGAAGCGCCTTGTTGTGCAAGGAATGAGGCAACAAAATTTCTGGTGAGGTGAAGCAGCCCTATTACATTGGAAAGAAGCAGGCTTGTGAACACATGTCTTTTAATCCAGTAAAAATATGGCTCTCAACTGCGAGATTGTTTTGCCAACAAATACTACTTGTTAGCTCTGCATGAAGATTATACTGGAACATTTCTGTGGTGAAATGTCTGCTGCACAACCTGTACTGTATTCGCTCGGCATCGCATTACATGAGTCATCACAGAGACTAGTGAGCATGACATCACGTCACAATTTACACAAACTCTCAACATGGTGAATATCCAGTCTTTTTGCAAAGTTCACTATTTTGTGATTGATTCAGAATGCAAAGATTTAATCACTGGACGGAGAAATTGTGACTGTTGTTCCCCTTTAAAGTACTAGAATATCTTTCACACTGATTTTTTTTGTTTTGCGCTTTTTTTCTTCAGTGTGCAAAATGGTGTGTCACAAGAAATGCATCAGTAAACTCCAGACAAGCTGCTCTTTCTATTGTGCAAAAAAGGTAAGAAGCATTGCAGGAAAAAGCCTAGCAAAGATTTGATTATTTCTATTAAGATTGTTTTTATAAAGAGTGAAGCAGACAGTATGACGTCACACATGCTGCTTTCAGTTGATGTTTAAGGATAAAGGCGTGTCTTATTTAAGCATTTCAAAAGTAACAGGAAAAAATAGTAAAAGTAATTTAAAAGCAGAAAAACAAGTTGAGTGATGACGTTCGTTACACTAAAGTTTTTGAGGAAAGCCATGCTCTGTCAGGAAGCTCAGCATTTTTCTAGCTTGATAATACATGCCCTCACTCGAGTGGAATAACTTCACCAGCAGTGTTAAAAGTAAAAATTGCATATAAACTGTGCATTGCCTTACCCGAGACTGCACAAACCTCATGTCTGTCAGTCTTCTCAAGTGGTTTAAAACCACACATCGTCCGGCTCAATTTCTTTTTCTTAGGTAGGTGCTTTAAGGGTAAAATTATTAACTGAACACTTCATGGCTAAATTTTAAGATGTAGTCTTCCCTTAACATTGTGTTTTCAAAGGACGGGCTCTACGTCGTTGGTTGTGTACGTTTGTGTTTTTTTGCGTCGGTGTTCCTTTGCGTCTCTCGTTCCAATGTTGCCACGCGTTCCGCGTGTGTGTTTGCGGCAGAGCGAGGAGGAGTCGGGATCGCACTTCGGCGTCCGGGTCTGCGCCCTGACCAGCAGCAAGAACCCCGTGCCGGTGGTCCTGTCCATCCTGCTGGAGCACGTGGAGATGAACGGCCTGTACACGGAGGGCATCTACCGCAAGTCCGGCTCGGCCAACCGCATGAAAGAGCTGCACCAGCTCCTGGAGTCTGGTGAGTCGCAGGCTTTCTCCTTGTTATCCTGCTGGGCTGGAGACGAGACGCCAGCAGCTCACTATCCTGAGCCCACAATGGGTTCTGCATACTGGAGGAGGGAAGAGGTCAAATCAATCTTTTTTTTTTCCATCCATATAATTTATTTTTTGCAGACCCTAACACAGTAGTCCTGGACAATTACCCCATCCACGCAGTCACGGGGCTTGTGAAACAGTGGCTGAGGGAGCTGCCCGACCCGCTCATGACCTTCGAGCATTACAGCGACTTCCTGCGGGCTGTGGGTAGGTCCAAGGTCATAGGTCGCGGGGCTGGATAGGAAGGACGGGTTTGGTGAAGGAGCAGTCAGATGCGTTTAGTTGTTGCTTCAAAGAGGATTTATGTGGAGCTCTTTGTGGTCTAACGGGGTTGTCAATATATTCAGGAAGTCTTATGATGCTGCCATAATTTAGGGTATATAGAATTTAGAGGTTGTGTTAAAAACCAAAACCAGATTCTTGATTGTGAATCGGCAAAGCAGGAAAGCTGTAAACGTGTTATTGGAAACGTGTTTTGAGTAGAAATGCCTGTGCTTAAATGAGTGAAGTAAATGGGTAGGAAAAAAAAATTAGTGCGGAAAAAAACGGCACCGTTTTCCATGGCAAATCCTCACCTGTCTCTCCATCCCTGCAGAGCTGCCCGAGAAGCAGGAGCAGATTCAAGCCATCTACAAAGTCCTGGATCAGCTTCCTCCGGCCAACTACAACACCCTGGAGAGACTGATCTTCCATCTGGTCACGTAGGTCTCCCCTGCCGCTTCTGTGGGGTGCACTGGTAAAACTGAGGCCCAGTTATTCCGGTTCACACCAAGGTGCAGGTTTTATTAAAAGCTCCCAAAATTCAACTCAACTGTACACCTGCATATTCAACGGTTTCCCACAAAGCATTAAAATTACTGGAATACCTGGACATTGATTAACACATAAGGAATCCAACCTCTTTCTTGTAGGGTGGCCAAGCACGAGCAGAGCAACCGCATGTCTCCCAACGCCCTGGCTATTGTCTTTGCTCCTTGTATCCTGCGATGCCCGGACAGTGCTGACCCCTTTACCAGCATGAAGGATGTGGCCAAGACAACGACGTGAGTTTCTGGGGCTCTTCCCAGCTGCAAGGCTCGGGAACATCCCAGCGGTCCAAATGCAGGATTCCTTCCAAGTGGCTCGGATTCCAGTTCCATATTCGAGACAATATTATGGATTTGTAAACGGTCTTCTTGGAGAATCAGATTGTATTTTGCATGTCTTTTAGCTAAACGAAAGCTATTTTAGGTAAACGAAAGTCAGTGTTTATCGATCAGGGATATGTTAAAGCATAACGCACCCTTTGTTAATTGAATTATGGAGATGCCGTGTTCACTATTCATGTGTGGTTCAAACTGCTGGAAAGCCCTAAATCTTTAAAGCACAGAATGTTGTTTGGCTGTTTTCTGTGGATTTAAATTGAGTTATTATTCAAAGCTAAAGGACAATTACCTTAGGTAATCATAAGTCCTGCAGCAACTATTTTAACTTTCGAACAGCGACTTTGAGAACAGTGAGATTTTTATTTGCCACGTGATCGATCGATCGCATGCTATCCGTTCCCTCTTGCAGCTGTGTGGAGCTCATCCTAAACGAGCAGATCAGGAAGTACAACGAGAAGATGGAGGAGATTGAGCACCTTGAGGAGGCTGAAGCCCTGGCACAGAGACAGCTCAAGCTGAAGAGGCAGAACACGGTAATTCTTGATAAATGGCCAAGTCAGACTGACCAGATAGCTGCAGGGTGAGACAGGTGCACCTCTGTTACAAGCAGCAGCACGAGCAGCTAAACTCAGGATCTGCCAGAAGTTGCAGACTTTGGGGGGAAAAACAGGAGAATACCAACACAAAGTATAGAGCCCAAGCTGAACAATAGTTTAAAACAAGTATTGCCTTTTGACATCGGTAGCAGGAAATGTCAGTGTTTTTATCTTTCACTGACTCTTTACGCTTTTGTAGTTCCTGGAATGTAATGTGACAGGTTTGCTGAGCGCCGATAGTGTCCAGCTTTTCTGTTTAGCTGAACTGTCAGCCAGGCTTTTTCGTCTTCTGAACTATTAAACCAATTTGGAAAAACAAAAGTCTCACAAAAGCCAGGGCCTCTCATTTTCCAAGCCTGATTGAGTAATTATTACTGTGATAGTGTCGGCCGCCGCTGCACCCAAGTGTAACCTGGTTCGTTTTTCTCTGATTCTCCTCCTCTTCCTGTAGCACTGGCTTGTGCCGCTCAGGTTCTCCTCTACTTACAGAGGAGCGGTGGTATGTATCGGACCCGGCTCGGTTTTCTCGTGGCAGAAAAAAAAAACCCACACAGGGCTGTTCTCCACCTTCACTCTGCATGATGTGGAACGGTTCACTCCTCGTACTAACGTCATCAAGCTGCATGGTTTTTTCTGATGGTTGTCAGTGGTAGAGATAGGTGGGGGGGGTTCAAAAGAGGAGGTTCTCTGGGTGTCATCTGAGTTGGAGCACCCTTTCAGTGGATTCAGGCATTTTGGTAAGGATGTGGCCTATTTCCATCTGCTCATCACTCTTGTGACAGCAGTGGAGGAGGCAGTCTAGTAAAAGCCCCCCCAAACCCCTCGTGTTTACCATTGAAGGATCGCACGCCCCCTGGATCCAAGGCATTGGCACCTGAGATCATGCGATTGTCATTTTCACTGGGTCTCGTCCGCGACCGAAAACCAAGCTGAACAAAGTTCAAAATTTAGCCAATAAAAGAAAACGTGCCATTTGCTACATGGGATTCAGAACAATTTCTGCAGATTGCTGATGACGTGCTGATTTTAGAACCTCTTCTCCAATACCACATGGCAAGCGTTTCTAAACAAGATGGCTCTGCCGGAGTCTGACCAGTAGTACCTTCTCTGAAGCTTCTGAGTTTTCAGTCGAAGTTTGCCGATTTAATTTTGCCTGGGAGATACAAGATTCCCTCCCCTGTGTGAAAGGAAGTGGGGGGAAGGGGTCTTATCTAATCCTTGTGTGTTTACTTAGTTTAAGTATTAGCTGTGGCTCCTTTCCTATTTTTTTCTATTTTGTTTTCTCAGGTACCTTTGTTAAAAGGCTTTAATGAAATGACCATTTGTAAGGATTTTTGCAGTGGATGGGATAGATGTCATGCAGACTGTTGCAGATGTGTTGGGTTTGGAGTGGGGCTGGTTGTCCCTGATTCAGCTGATTTTAGTAATGCTTCAGTTCATTAAATTTCCTAGGTTTGGTTACTTTGAAAAAGCCTTCTTTAACAAACATACCACTCTCCTGAAACGAGTTGGTGGTGATCTGCATAGAATCTTCCATTTCTTTCAGGCCATTCACTGCTTCTAAATCCTTTGGTGTCACAGTCTACAATTTGACTTAATGAAATAATTTTGAGATCTTTATTTTGGAATATAAAGCCTGTAAATAAGCCGTGAAGTTTGTGTGGCAGTCAGCCTGATTTCTGTTCGGAATAGCAAACCTGCCAAATATATTTTGCCACGTGAATGGCATATTTGAATGATAAAAGGTATTTTCCATTCGTGAATCCCCCAAATATCAGTGGTGGTATTCCTCTAGCTTTCTAGCTAGACTTGTAAACCGCATATTCAAAAATGAGGCCGAATACTCGGTATCCACGAGCAAATAGCAGGACTTGGGATGTGAAAATGGGATGAATAATTCCAGGAGGCACAGCTGCTTTTAATCCGAAACTACAAAACCGCAGTTTGGTTAAGGAATGTGAAAGAAATGGGTGTTATAAAACATAGATGGGAAGAAAACTTGCTCCACTGCAGTTTAAAAGCAATAGCAAAAATTCAGGGATTTGGGAAAACTATAGACCATGTTTGGTCTTCTTGCTGAGACAAAGTTTTTACCGATATCTTGATTTTTACGCTTAATATGTATGTAAGGCATAGGAGAAATCCTAATGCATATAAACAGTATTCAGAATTTGCGTTCTAACTCCTGATATTAATTTAACGAGAATTACTTTATAATACATACAATTCTGAATACTTTGGCACTGTAAATGTCCTGAACTCTAAATATCTCCCTCTTTCATGCTAAAACTGTACATGCAGCATACAAACAGGTTTTTATGCTGCACGTACAGTTACTGCCATATTACTGTAGGAGAGTCCACAACCTGGTGCTTTACACCGGTTTAAGTGTTTAACAGACATTTCTCTATCTTTAATTACTCCTCCCGGGACTTCATCAATATTGTGAAGGCAGATTTTGATTTTTTTAAACCCATTAATGCACAATTTACCGGTGCTTTTGTTTCACCAAACGTAGCAGCGTTCTGAAATGCATGCCACTGAAAACAGTTGACCTGAAGTATGCCTCATGACATGTGCTAACCAAACTGTAGTCAGCAATTGCACGTTCGCAGTTAAAACAGAATCCAACCTTAACACTGATTCTCCAGCATTTGTTTGAGCCTCATGCACTTTGAATGTCTCCATCTCTTCCTGCACGTAACCCATAAAGAACCTGATTTGAGTGACCACTCTGGAGCTGTTAGTCATTCACTAATGCTGGATAAAGCAAAGGCAACATCAAAACATCGATTAATTGCAGTTTTGCCACTACTTCACAAACTAACACAGGAACCTCCAACAATGGTTTTGCACAGTCCCAATCTTGTGTGTTTTCTAGGCTACCCGTTTTTCAGAATTTGAAAGACACAATCATTTAAGTGTGTTTGGATCTGGTTTTAGAGTCTCCTAAATTTCTCCATTGAATGAGTCAAACGCTTAGCTGCTCACGCACTGTACCCGGGTGTTGAGTGATTTAATGGTTACCTGTAAAACCACAGGTTGGCGACCTCGTGCACTAACACAGAAAGGGGGGGGGAAACCCGCCCAGGGAAACTCTGAAGTGTTTCGTAAAGACTGTTTGTTTGCATCCATCTGCTCCAAGGTGAATGAAAAACGGTCTTCGGATCTGGGGGTGGTACCGGAGAACCAACCTACGGACTCGGACGTGGAGGCGGAGATGACGCTCATGGCGCGAATCAGGTCTATCAAGCAGGAGAAGTAAGTGACTGGGGAACCAACATCATTAATCGCTGGGCCAGATGCTTCTTACTAACAATTTTTGTAATCCTGCTCCTAGACATCTTCTCCCCTCCCAAAGGTTTTTTTTTTGTGTTTGTTTCCTCATCAGACCTGTTGGCTTTGTTCCATCGTGTTTGCACAGCTTGCCAGAGGGGGCAAGAACGATCAGGCAGATATTTACGCAATAAACACTGCGCTTTGGCTGTTGGAAACGTTGGTGATTTTTCACAAGACTTTCTCCACTCCCAAACAAAAACCCCTTTGTATTGGAATCACGTGTGCATAGATCGGAGCAGTACCTTTTGTGTCCAGATAGAAGCACTGCTTCAGCACACTGCTGGTCTCAGCTGGATCACCCTGCAACTCACAACTGGCAGCCCACTGAAGCTCAGCAAATGTGATCGGAGTTATTTCCTCCTGGGAAAGCAAAGCCTGCTGCAGCCTCAGTGGTCAGTGGGTCCAGTGGGGGGCGCTCACCCTGTGGTCTGTGTGGGTCCTAAAGCTGACGTATAGTGAAGGGAACACTATACTGTAAAAAAAAAAACACGCCTTCCTACGGATGAGACATAAAACAATAATAACATTAATATAAACATTAATGATCTTGACTCTCTGATCATTAAAAATCACAGGGCACTTCTTGAAAAGAGTAGGGTAATTACCCTCAGTGTCCTTGCCACCTTGCCATTTTCCTCCAGCCTTTACCAGTCATGACCTCCCGATAAACCACATGTATGAACTGGCCTTGTCACTCTTAGAGCTGGTGTGTGGGAGCGTACTGGCGCATTTTGGCTGTCATTGCCCCGTTCCAGGTGGGGCTGCCCACTGGTGGTGGTGGAGGTGAATCCCCCTTCCCCGTGAAGCGCTTTGAGTGGAGAGTCCAGAAAAGCACTACAGAAGTGTGAGGATTATCATTATGATACAGATGAGCATTGGTATTGGGATCATCCTCCGTGTGTTTTCTCCCCTCCTTTCCTAGGGAGGAGATCACGTACCGGCTGCCCGACCTGGAGCAGCCCGGTTCGGACCAAGAGAACATGGACTCGGAGGCGTCGGTGAGCTCGGAGAGCCTGCTGGACGACAGGCCGGTGAACTCGGACACCGAAGGTCAGTATTAAGGTACAGTCGCCACTTTTTTTCTATTCATTTTTTTTTCTAACCGTGTCGATCCGTGTTTTTTATTTGTCCGCCCCCCCACCCCCACCCCCCCCCTCCGTGTCTGTGACTCTCGTTTGGTCCAGGTCAGAGGAAGACGGCGGCGGGCGCCGATCTCCGCGTGCCGACGGGCGACCTCGCCGTCCGTTCCGTTTCAGGTCGCGCCGTTCCCTGAGCCTGCAGCGCGGCGGGACCCTTCAAGTGCCCAAGTAGATGCAAATGTTGTTGCTTTTCTGCAGCTGATCCTTTTTGCCTATAGGTTGCTCAGAACCTTTTGTTCAGTACGCATAGCAGTGACATCCTTCGGATTACCCACTCTCTCCAAGTCCTTTCTCAAAACCAAGCAGGACCCAGCCCTTCCCTAAAACAAGAACATCAACATGTTTTTCTGCGATTCTGACTGCTTTTTCTCAATTTCACAAACCTATTTTTTTTAAGTGTAGACAGAAACAATTTTTCCCGTTCTGAACACGAATGGTATTGATATCGTTTTCAAAAACCTAAAGCATGTCTGCTGGGTACAATACCTTTAAATATGTGCGACTTTATCAACTGCAGATGCAGGTGGTATGTTATTGGTGGGGTTCTCGGCACCTTGACGTTCATAGCGGATCATTTTTCACTGTTTTGGCCTGAAAATTAACGAGGTGGGATAAATGGACGGGTTGGTGGCGTCTTTCGTGTTGTGCAATGTGGCAAGGCTTTTTGGCATGGCCCGATTCTGCAGATCCTGGTTCTTAGATGTCCCTCCTTTTTTTCCCCGATCTAGGGATGGCGAAGAGACTGAAAAATCTGCGAGCGTCCTGTCCACCCCAGCCCGCCGACCGGCCGCCGCTGCCTCTGCGTGTGTGCTCCGACTCCAGCCTGCTCCGCGCGGCCGCTCACTCCCCGCCCCCGCCTGCGCACACCTTCCGGCTGCACAGGCGCACCCCCGTCCTCCCCACCGGCAACGTCCGGCTGCCCCCCGGCGTCGCCGCCCAGGGGATCGCGCCGCCGCTGCGGAACGTCAGGACGCTGCAGCTGGTGAAGCGCCGGGAGCAGCCGGCGCGCCGCAAGGACAGCATCCAGTCCCTGTACGTGCTCCCCGGCGCCGAGCCCTTCCCCTCGGGCCCCGCCCCCTGCGGCCGTGACCCCGCCCCCATGAGCCGCGACTCCGCCTCCACCGCCCACAGGCGCTTCTCCAACCCCGACATCTCCTACATCGACGGCGAGGCTTGAGGGCGGATTTCCGTGCATTCGCCTTGTTTTTTTTTTACTGCTATCGGGAGGAAAGGTTGCAGGATTTTGCATCACCAAGCACTTTTGTACCTTATTCAGTTTTTCAGAAAAAATGCTGCATTCGGATGTTGGGGGGGGCCCCCCCAGAAAAACACTTTTAAATAACCGAGGGGCAGGACCTGCCCTTTTCTCTCCTTCCTCGAAAGGGACTACCTTAAATATATTGATCTGCTCATCTGCACCTCCCCTTGCCTGTTTTTAAAAAACTCTTTTTAAGTACTGTTGGAGAGGACCAAAAGAGTGCTCGAACTCGCTTCCAAATTGTGCCTTATTTTTTTTAATTCTGACTTGTAAAGAAGCATGTTTATTTTAACCGAGGAGATTGGGAAACCTTTACCTTGCAGTGGGTATCTGGTTATTTTTGCTACTTTTTTTTCCTGTTATAGGACAAGATCTTTGACGAGTCAATTGCATTTATTACTTCAGCTGCGCCTTGTCTGCTGTGGGCTTCTAGCACCATCCCCGCTCCTTTTGGTTACATAGCTAGTGTAAAACTGAGAGACGTTACACAGAAGAAGGGGAATGCTATTTCTTCAAAGGGAGATGTAATTTAGCAATGGAATGTCAGGTGTAACACTAGCTGGAGTTCGTTTTCAGAAATGGCCATGTTTCTGCACAAAGCTACTTCATAGTTGCCCTTTTGGTTTTGTAAGTCTCTGGAATATTGGAAGCCTTTTAAATTTGAGGCTTTGTTGTTATTAATATAGTGTTTCCTTTAAACCATGCTGTTTTATTCTGTCAGTGCTGTAGCAGACATGATGGCTCCTTCACCTTCTCACTTCGTCCGCCATCGCTGGGGTTAGGGGAAATCCATTCAGAAGCCTTTTGTAAGGGCAGAGGGTTCGGATATGTGCGATGAGAATGCTCTTGTGCAAGACCCATAAAGCCAACAATGGTGGGGAATAATACCTGGAATCTTCCCCCGTGAACATTTATCCTTGTATAGACTGGTAATAAATCTGTATATCCATTTTCCATAACCCACTGTCTTTCACTGCCGGTGTTGAGCAGTGGCGTTTTCTTCGGGAACAGGGGAACTTTGTACAGATTTGGTGGTGGTCGTGCTGAATCCAGCTCTCGGATTTCTGAATCTGCATGGCCTCAATCCTGTCTGTCACGCTGTGCTGATTTCTGCAGTTATGCCCTCAGAGTGCTTTGACAAGCAACTCGATTTAGTTAGCCCTAAATTCACTTGTCCCTGTTGCATGTCAGACCTGACTGTTTCCAGATGTGCTTGTGTTTTCGCTCTCTGGAAACCGGAGTAAAACTGTGGACCGCTTTCTCTCTCCAGTTCATCTCAGGGCTAATGAAATTGTCTTAAAGTGGTGGTGCTTTTAACACCTATACAGTTCTGTACTCTTTTGTGGAAGTGTCCATCGCCCAATCATGAATTTGACTAATTTTAATTAACCTTTTTCTCGTACAGTGAACACGGGTATTTGTTAGCACCAGTCCAGGACTCTGAAGTTGGGCATAAGAAAGAACAGGTATTGGTTTGTTTACAGGTTACAAAGCAGTTGCCGTGTATTAAAGTTATCTGCTGCATTGTCCCAAATGTACTTGTGCAGTAATTACAGTGATGTTCGTCTCTTTTCCACCTGGGATACACCCTGTAACAAATGGTCCGCATCTCCGATCCAGCAGGAGAGCCCCATTAAAAAGATATTAAATGTCCCCTGCAGTCCTGTGCCCTTTAACAAAACTGCTCTGCCTGCTCTCCCCAATCCAAACCGTTGCAGCAACAGAGATTAATGAGCAACCTTTTTGTATCCCATTAACGCTTAATATCATCCCCCGGAACGATGCCACATAAAGAAAAAGAGCACATTTCCAGTGCAGGTGCTTTCTAATGAATGTCTCTTGGTTTGTATTAAGCTCAGTATAACAACCGACTTTAGCCTGTCGGTATACACAGCTGCTTTAGTGCTGTGCACATCTGTCACAGTCCACTTCCTTCCTGCTGGGTGGGTCACCAGCTGTCAAGACGCCAATGACAAACCTTCTGGGTAACACTTTATTTAGGTGTACATTGTAAGTTATCGCAGAAAAAAGGATGAATGTTAGCATGTATAAAGGCATGAAAACGTGTTAGGAATTTCTTACTGGGGAAAAAAAAAGGTTGTATGTACTGATACTGTGCAGTGGTTAATTAACCAAGATGCTACGTGACAGGATGTTAGTGAAATAACTAAATTATAATGTACTCCTAAAACGTGGTGTTACCTCTTTTGTCAGAGTTTAATAAAGTTTTTAAGCATTCATATATCTGAATTCACAACCTCCCCCCACCAAATGGTTTTCCTGACAGGTGTTTTTTTTAGGAGGGTGTGCATTGTTGGAATTGCTGCGATACCTCTTCCACTTTTTATAAGACCAAATCCATTTCCACAATGGATTGGGAATAAAACAAGTTTATATTGGGACCTTATCGGTTCTGGGTTGATTCAAAGTGAATGACAATCTCCTGTTGTGAAATAAAGCACTTAACGCTCGAGTATAGTTTTCTAAACTTTAGTGTCAGTGCCTTTCCCGTGCTTCTTAGTAATAGTCTTTTTTTTCTCATTTCCAAGTCAACACTACCCTATCTGCATACTCGTCTTCAGTGTTGAGAAAAATGGAGCCATCATGCAATACTGAGGCACCTTTCACCAGTGGAGAATAATGGCTGCACAGGCTCATCGAGCAGAGTACCACAGTCAGGGTATATATGGTGGTTTTGCACATTCAAGAACGTTTTCCAGTGACACACATCGATTACCTTCCTGATGCTCAGCTTCCTTGCGAGTTATTTTGTCAGCGGCAATCTGCGCAGGATGTACACATTCTTATTTCCTTTTATTTTTTCTGTTTAACGTGGTTCTTCTTTTCTCAGTGTATGAGAGTATAAAACTTGTTTATTGATGCTTAGTGTACAGAAAAGGGCTCTGGGAACCAAGGTAGAAGACAGCCACAGCGTAAAACTTTAAACGAACCTTAAATGTCGCTCAGAGACTGCAGCTTGCAGGTGTTCTTCTATGGCTGAGTATCCAGAAGATGTATAAAAGAAATGCAGTGCTGAACTGTAAAATCCACTTGACTTTATTGCACATCTATAAATGGTATTTTTGCTCTGCAAACCAGGATATCCATCATGGAGCAAAGCATAGAAATATTGTTAAAAAATGAAAAAGCAACATGACTGCCCGAATGTTCAGTTTTATTTTTAGCAGTTTTCAGTGCCCAAGTAGGTATTTGAAAATAAAGTAGATGAGTGACTGTAAGTGTTTGGATGTCTGTGCCTCAACCCCCAACCCCCCACCACCCCATGTAAAGACCAACCACTTGAAATTCCAAAAGTATGTTTTGCTGGATTATCCTTGTTCAGGGCCGTGAGCCTAGTTATTCAATTCAACCCCCATCTGGACTGGGCTGTTTTGAAAATAAATCCTTTTAAGTAAACGGTGCTCACATCTGTCTGGATTTCCTCAACGTGCATCTTGTTAGCAACATCTGTGAGTGTGGGAGATACTTTGACAAACTATTATGTAGATGATAATTCAAAACTCTGATGTTTGGGGAAAACGACAGTCCCCTGTGTAAAAATACCAGCATGGGTGAGTCATGCTGGAGGCAGTAATTTATTTCAATTCCAAAAGCTTTATTGGCATGACCAATGAGTTTCAATGTTGCCAAAGCATTATACAATTAACACAACTTTTACAATACAGACCTCATAAGACATTTACATACAAACATATGGAGCATTATTGAGAGACCGGCTCACTGTTCCTCAGGCTGTGACAGTAGATCACGTACTGGGCTGCCAATTCAACTGAGCTCCCCCCTCCAGAATCCTGGGATTAGATTTGTTAAATTGGGGAGGAATGTTTGTCTAATCCCAGAATATTTGTCACAGTGCAGTGGGAAAGTGCAGTATCCATTTTTTCATTAATGCCTCTTTTACTTAGAGCTGTGGTTCCACTCTTGGCCCTGGTGACAAATCCACCTTCTGATTTTCATGATCAGCCTGCCTTCATCAGGTCATTGAAACCTTAATTGATCTATGCTGTAGCTTCAGTTGAATATTTGCATTTTGTTTCTAGTCACAAATTGGGGGTTTTAGTTCACTTTCTAATTCTTGTAATGAAGTCAACAAAGAGTTTGATTGTGTAGCCGAGGGCTCGGCTGGAACAAAATCCAACAGGTGTATGGGTCACCAGGACCGGGACTGGGAACCACTGACTTGGAGGATATGTGATGGGGTTTTTTCTTTGGTTTCTGAGGTTCATACAAGGGTTTCATACTTTGGAAAGTCAATTTTCTGAGTCTACTGTGTGTAAACACTTGTGCCGTCATGTGAGTATGAATAACCGGAAAAACAGTTTTCATCAAGGCGCAAAGGAACAAGTAAAGGCTTATTCATGGCTGAAAAGAGAAGAAAGAAAACGCAACGATTCGGCTGTGGAGCCTTCTTTGGTTGACACCCGAAGAAGGCTCCACAGCTGAAACGTTGTTTCCTTTCTTCTCTGTTCAGCAGGGAATAAACCTTTACTTGCTCCTTTGCAGCCTACACATGCTGACACAGCTCCTCTACTTGAGCTGTTCCATCAAGGTGTTCTTTTTCTTTAATGTGCACTTGACACATTCCGATCATACTTGGTCTGATGTCTGATCCTTCTTCATGAGCCGCAGAACAAGCTTTCAGTGCCCGTGTTTTGGTGCAGCAGCTCTGAAACATTCTTGATTTGAAAGGTGTAGGGGGTAAAGTTGTTTGACAATCTCCAATTGAGTCTTATTAGAAGCACCTGGAACTGAAGTGCAAACCCCTGTATTTGGCACCGGAGTTCTCGTGTTTTAGCATTTTTATAGATCAGAGGATAAATAAGATTCCCAACTGTGATGGGAGTGCTGAAGTTGGATTAAATGAATTAAACTGGACTAGTTAAATGCTTTTTAAATATATTTGACCTGCAAAATGCTGATAGATTATGGCTAGAGCACGAAGAGTATTCTCTGTAAATTTGGTTTTGAAAGGAGTTACCAGAGGGAGTTCCACAGATCCATTTGCTGTCATTTTAACATTTTGAAAACATGAGTTTTAGCCTTTTTTTCTTGTTTCAAATTCTTGTATTTCAGTGCTCGATTATCTTCTAATCAAGATATTAACCTTATCTGATGGTGAAATCCAGGTGTGGATGGAGGAGAGAAAAAAAGGTATGAAGGCAGTAAAATTGTTTGCTTTTGGATTTACATATCTGTACTCTGGGCTGACAGAACAGTGGAAAAACAAATGGATTGTCTATACCAACTTCAATGAGCTCTTTGTGCACTAGGTTAGATGTAAATAGGACCATATATGGTATTAAACTGTGTAATCTTTTTATGGTGCAATTGCAGTCTAATCTGTGGAAGTTCTAAAGCAATAGGTTTTGTAACAGTCCTCTTAACCACAGTTCTTACTTTTAAAAAATTAAGCATTTCATTAGTCTGGAAAAGTCCTTTTAAATTTATCCAGAAATCTAAAAAAAAAATAGCATCTTGCAAAGACCTGACCCTAACCCCCCCCCCCCACTGAAAATAGTGCATTAAAATGCTTTCACCCAAGAGGCAATGTATTAACTATAAGACGTTCTGTTTTCGGCAGTACTGCAGGAACTTTGCCTACTTCATTTTAATCATTTCACACATGCCCAGTCACCTGTGTGTTTAAGTTAAAAATTAGTTCAAAGTCGTCTGTATCTGTCACAGATAGATTAATACCTAACGTGAGGGGGAAAGTGATCGTACCACACGTTTACTCTCCTCATCAGTCTCGGCTTAATGAAAAAGCCGTGCCGTGCTGTCTGCACCCATCTGAGCATGACCGTCCACACACCACAGGAACCCGAGCCCCGGAGGTGGGAAACATGACGTCACCTAAGCGGAAGTAGGTCCCAGCCTACTAAGTGAAACACAATGTGATTTCTTTTTGAAAACTATTATAAAGCCACTTAGAAATGCACTTCAATTCGGAGATTGCAAACCACTTTCAAAATTTACAATTGATCCCATACCTGTTTCTATTTACTATCCGTGTTTGGCACACCATTATAATTATAACTAGAAATTAAATTTCACTAGGTGTGCACCAGATTTCTACCCTTATATCCTCTAATACCCTTTACTTTTTTTCCGCCGCTCTTACCTGGATGTCAGGTGCCCAGTGCGATAGGGGGGGGGTTACCATTACTAAGATGGCGGACACAAACTTCATTACCATGAAATGATCTGATGATTTCGACCAATGAGCGTGAGAACTACAACTTGACGAACACATCTCTTCGCAAATCGAGGGCGGAGCGTGCTCCCCTTGCCCGCCGCCTCAGCCAATCGGACCCTCGCGTCGTGCGGGAGGAGGCGGGATTAAACGTTGTTCAGGAAGATGGGGCTAAGTGAGGTGGATGGTTAGGGATTCATTTAAATTATTTTACGTTTTGGGGGGACTCTTAAAATATATATGATCCTTTTCTGCGCCCAAGAATGGATGCGAGTTAACCATGACGGGGGAGAAAAAGAAGAAAAAGCGACTGAACCGCAGTATTCTGCTGGCTAAGAAAATTATTATAAAAGATGGAGGCAGTGTGAGTTAAATATTTATTTCGTTATGGGTTTAGCTGTAAAACTGCAATTCTGGTCTGTGCTATCTGTTCAAAAGTACACCCTCTGTAACGTCGCGGAGGGCTTACAATTGTTTTCAACCCTGCAGCACTGTTGTGAAGGATCCAAGTCTACATAGAAACGTTTCCTTGCCAATAGACAGCCATTGGTAACGTACTCTTGGCTTCGTAAAATGTATAAAGTGGGTGATGTGGGTCTTTGACGTTTTCAAGTTTGATGGCAAGAGTTTAAAACATCGGTTTGCAAGGAGTGGTGGCCCACATCAAATTGTTGACATGGTACATTTGGGCATTTTGCATGCTGTCATTTGTTCACGACGTGTCCGCTCTGCTACAGTATTTCGTTTATAAAAGGTTGTTTTGCTCATGTTAACATCTGTAGCTCATTAAAACATAAACCACACGCATTTACTTTCCAGGCTTCTGACGCTCGCTGACATAGGGTCCCGAAACGAGAGTTTTGCAAACTGCACGTTTGCCTTGGCTACCTGTTTCTCTTTTCAAATGTCATTTTTTTTTTAAAAAAAAAGGAAATACGTAAGGTAAAGGACTTTTACCCCGCTCTTGTTCCATATCAGCAGGGCCCGCCGGCTTATGCACGGAACTACGCTTGGTGAGGTTACGTCACGGACTGACTTGATCATTTCTGTCTTGTATTTTTCGCAACTGTAATTAATAATGATTTTATATGCCAGGAAGACGGCCCGTCTCCCTGGCTTGTATGTGTGTAGGAGGGCGGGGGGCTTGTTTACTTTCAGTAAAGTCCATAGGCGTGTTCTCCAGCGGATTGGGCAGTGTTGTCTCCTGAATTCTTAATTTCGTTTCCCCAGCCAGTTTCAGTTTAAACCCGAGGATGGTCGCTCATCAATTAGGTGTTTTTTTTTTCCTGCAACGACTCAAACAGATCTATGAAGTTGCTTGATACAGTGACATCGCGTTGGTGAAAAATAAAACTGTCACTATACGATTTAATTGAGATGGTTGCTTTAAAATCGCGTTTCTATGTTGTGATGCTTCGCGTTAGATACGAAGTAGTACTTTTTAACGTCTTATCTTAAAGCATTAAGGGTAAGCTTGTGGGTCAGCTGTAATTTCCCTGTTTTCACTAGGCTTTTCTTGCAAAACAAATATCTTGTTCCAAAGAAGAGAACGGGTCAAATAAAATCGCTGAAAAACCAATTCAAAATATTTTTGAGATTCAGGTTTCATCGTAAGTTTGTGCAAGGTCAGAACAAGAAGGAGAAATACATTTATAATCATTTTCCAGACGGAAGAACTGGGGGAATCCAAAGGTTTCTCTTTTTTTAAACCCGAAGCAGAGATGCGTGCTCCTGGCGACCTCTAATTGTATTAGATTCAGATTTAATATATAACGCTAATTCAAGAGAATAACACACATTACAGGAAACGTGAGCTGGTATCCAACAGACAGAACAGCCTGAGTCCTAATAAGGATAGCATCCCATTGATCTTCCTCCTTTTACAGTTCGGGAAATTCGTTGTAGATCATGTTTTATGTCTTTTATTGAATATGCTTCATCCTTTACACCGGTTTGGGCATCTGAACCTGAGGAGTAAAACCAAGCTGGAGAGTGTTGTCGGATTGTGTCAGGAATTCACTGGGGCAGGCTGATATTTTGGCCTTATCCCACATCTACCAATCATGGGTTTTGCATAAAGCGTATTCCATGTAGAGGATCCTTCAATCCCTTTGTTTAGTGAATCCCAATCACTCCCCTCAGAACGCAGATCCAGATTTCCCAATCTAAAAACAAACAGCCTTAAGTTCTCGTTTATCCCTGAGGCCATCACCCTGCTCAAACAGATGATTCCCTGTATGTGTATTGTTTATTTGTTGTGTGTTTTTCTTCATACTGTCTGCTGCTGTGAAAACAAACCGCCCCGGAGATGATAAAGACTCTTCTCTGCTGGTATACCTTCTTACATAAAAGATTCCTTGATTGGCAGCGTTGCAGAAGAAATGCAGTTCTCTGAGCCAACCTGTTTGTGGAAGTACTCTACTGATTTGTGAAACAGGAAGTGCTCATGGGAAGCCCTGTGCAGAATAGGTGGAAGTGAGAGATTGTTCCTGTATTGAAACGCAGAGCTGCACCAAGGCGAAGCACAGAGCTGGAAAGCCAGTTGTTTTTGACCCAGCTCTCGTATAGATAGATGTTCTAGGAGAGGGCAGTCTAATCCGGTACATTTTATAACTTTCTTTTAAAATACCCTCACTTTAAGAGCTCCCCCCAGAATGGTGAAGCGGTAATAGTACTTTGTAATTTTATTGACAGTAGCATCTTTCAGGGGGGGATCCCTGGTTATTCATGCAGGTTATTCCTGCTTTTTTCTGCTAAATAAAAGCAATAAATGAACACCAGTGAGTGAGGACCCTCTCTGAATAACATTGCCTGACTTCATAGTAACATGTTGCAACGGGCTTCTTAAGCTCTTATAGATGCCCTTCAGTTTGTTTTACCTGAAAGCTTCCCTGTACTTTAATGGGTTAAACCCTAGTGTGCTTCTATCAGTTGAATCATTCTTATTTGTCTGCAGTGTGTTAAGATAGTCTCCTGTTTGTTTATTGAGTTAAGAAAGATAAGGGTTAGGTCTGTTGTGTCCTGTCATAATCTTAATTAGTGCTTTCACTGGTTGCTTCCCACTGAAAATATTCCAGCAGACTATTTGAAATAAGTAAAATAAAAACACTGGATAGACTCTCACTGAAGAGCCTTCATTTGCTTTTGTAGTCTAAGGTTAATCACTGGAATGTTTGCTCATCACAAGCGTATGTATTGACTTTAGGGATGCCAGAGTCCTTTTTTTAATGCAGTCCTCTGACCTGATCTTTGCCAATAAATGGATGGAGAATGGCAGACCAACAGGCATGTAAATGGAAGGACTTAAAAACCAATTACCAGCAGGATGTCTCTGTGCATGGCTTGCAAGGAAGTGGTTATCTGGCTTTGCTCTTTGGAATCAATTTAATTGAGCTGATGTGCGCTTATTCACTTGCCTCCCCATTATCAGCAGTTTAAAGTTTTGCCACTCTGGCACAGCACACTGATGTATTATCTTGGCCTAATTGTTGAATGCACATTGCCATTCATTTCTATTACCTCTGAAGCAAGCCAAGTTTGTCTTGTCACAAAAGTGCATTTTCCGGCCTTGTAAGCCCTTTTATTGTGGCACATGGTAGTTTGACTTTTTTCTTTCAATCCGTCTGGTCAGCTATTTATCTCCCCTTTTGTTTCCATATTTCAAATTCCGTTTTCATCACCAGCCAGACTTACTGTATCTAAGAAATATTTCCTATACTTTTTTTTTAAAACTGAAGTGTTAAAAGAGTTGTTTGCATTCCACGATGCCTCCAATCAAGTAATCGCTGTTTTGAGACAAGATCCTGGAAGAATAATTGAGGCATTTTA
Organism: Lepisosteus oculatus; assembly: GCF_040954835.1. NCBI lineage: Eukaryota > Metazoa > Chordata > Actinopteri > Semionotiformes > Lepisosteidae > Lepisosteus > Lepisosteus oculatus. The sequence goes on along the minus strand of NC_090724.1, from coordinate 5,927,740 downwards.
AATTGTTCAGCTGATCGGTAGCAATTCTCTGAGCAAAAGCAGGTGTTGGTGATAGATTTGCGAAAAAAGCCATTTTCTCCCAGCAGTTAAGCGCATAGTTCCTGTAACTAACCTGTAATCACGCCACTGTACAAATAAACCGTTCAAATCACACACTGTTCTCGGACAGAGCAGAGTGTACAGTTGCTTAGCTTGTGTGGGGTTTTACAAAACAGCCCTTCTATTGTCATGAAAGAGTCCAGAGAAGAAGCTTGTCCTATTTCCAGCCGCTGTGTAGTGTGAAGAATCAATATCATTGGCATCATTTGTAATTCCGCATTTGGTGGTGGATATTTTTTTCCACCCTGCTCCAGTGGGATGTTGCTTTTCAAATGGAGCACAGAAGCTGCAGATTCAGTCTTGGGGTGGATAACCCGCAGACAATGTGTCACATTTGTCCCGAAACATTCTGGCTGGAATGCTTTTGATTTGATTTTGATTAGCTGGCACTGTAGCTGCAGTTGCGGACAGTGGCTTGATTTACTCAGTAGACCCACATAGCTGGTTGTCCACGCTTAGCAAAGGTGTTATTGTGAAACATTTCTGCGTCAGTTTTCATCATTATTCCCAGAAATGATCCATGTGCATGGCAAGCCTCACAGATGATTAACAGTGATTCAGAATGTCGTTTTTTTTTCTTGCCGGTGGAGTTTGTACCAAACAATAAAATGTCTTGTGAAAGGTCCTTCATTAAGCCATTGATCTAAAAAATGTCCAACTAACCAAACACAAGACAAGTAAGCAGTTTGAGTGGGAAGGGGAGGGCATCTGTACCATGGCTGTGTTGTAAATGCATGCCTGAGCAACATCCTAGTGGATGTACCAGGTAGACAACTATTGTCACATTGTGTTTTGTCTTGCCCTTACCTTTGTAAAGTAATGCTGTTTCTTTTCATTTTTTTACAGCCCCAAGGGATAGGGGAGCCCAGCGTCTACCATGCAGTGGTGGTCATTTTCCTTGAGTTTTTTGCCTGGGGTTTGCTTACTACCCCAATGCTCACTGTAAGTGGTCCTATCTCTCATGCTGATTTTGTGTGTTACTCCTCCATCCAACGCCCACCCTGCTTCAACAAGAACATGACTTGACAGAATGATGCCCTAACATACTTGATTGACATATAAACAGAAATAGGAAGATGACAAGTCCGGTATTCGCGCTCGTAGGGTTTGTGGGTGACAGAGTTTGTTGTATGGCTTTGGCCATCTCAGTGTTGCACCGGTCCTCTTAACCTTAGAGTGCAGTGACACACTTGTTAAAACATAGCTGTGTGTTACCAAAGCGTTAAGCATAAAAGCCTCTGTTTTTAATCTGCCTACTGTCTTTTCTTATTAAAGCCAGTGTAGGAGAGCACTCCTACCTGTTGCTTTCGTTTTCCAGTAGAGTGCAGCTCTAGATGATGTGAATCAGGCTTGATGTTGTTGCTGAGCAAATTCTCGGCTTCAGTCAGCACAGATTGCTTGGAGATTCTAATTAAACACAACTTTGTGCGCTTGGCTTCTCCAAACACTTTAGATGTAAGAATAATCCAGTAGTCTTTTGAATTGCAAAAGAGGCCATTATGTTACACTCCTCTTTATCTTTCCTTGAGGGTGCGCTACAGGCTGCCATAGGTCATATTATACAGGAAGTGCAGTGAAGAATAAAGCAGTACATTTTGTTGTTGCATTATTTATTGATAATTAATGCTTCTGCATGGGCTGAATGTTAATGCAGTTACCATTGCAAGGCTGTCTAGATGCTGAATGTGCCTTGGCTGTTGCTCATTATTTTCTGTGATGAGGGAGAAATGATTGCATGCAGTTCTATCAAAACAATCTTGAGTTATGATCGGCTGCTTGTGTTACTCCCTACTTCATTAGCGGGCAACGCATAAAAGCTTTGATGACTGTACAATTAAAAAAAAGAATAAAGGCAACCTTGCTGGCAATTTGTCAGCGCACAGATTTACAAAACGTTCTCTTGTCCTGAATATCAAGCAGTTGGGCATATACCCTCTCCGACTGGGGCGGGCATTGTTGGCTCTTCCAATACTTGAATTACAGAATCTATTTTTAATTACTTAATTGAAAATCACTTATGTAATTGAGGATCTGAGGGAACAATGGTTTGGATCCAGTTAGAGGTGTTGCTGAAAACGTACATATATTTCGGTATTCAAAAGGGTGAGCCCTGAATCCTTATGGTTAGTGATTCAAATCACTTATCAACCATAGCATTAAGCACCTGCTGCTTTCATTCTGTTAATTTAACATGAAAAAAAATAATTTGATGGATTGTTGTTTTATCTCGGATTTAAATGTAGTTTTTAAAAAAAGTCAAGGCAACCAAAATGTTTCCTTTTTTATAAACTATCCAGGGTTAATTGCAGGCCTTAGTACAATTTTTCAGCTTGCTTCTCTTTCATCTGTTGGTGTGTAGGTTTTGTGTTAATGGTTTATACAGAGTTTAAGCACCCTGTGTTTTTTGATGGGTCTGTTAGTCATCTGAACCTGTAGCCAAAGATCTCTATAACAACATGCTCTGTATTAAGGTTATCTGGTTTTGTACTTGTAGCTTCAGCAGTAACAACAAGAAAGCCAGTATTTGTTCGCTGCATCTAAAATAAATTTAAAATCCTGCAACTGAGGCTCAGAAATATCCACGTCCAAGCAGTGGAGACTGGGGATGATGGTGCGTTCATTGATCTAAGTTTTTTTCCAAGCCACTGTGAGCCTTGTAGCAGTTCTTTTACTACATAAAATGGGCGTTTTCATCTGAGTGTTATTCATACTGCTATGGACAATATTTCACCCTTTTAGACAAGCAATTTCAATGTTTTAAACATCCATAATTGCAGTTTCTTCCCTTCTGAATCAGTCTTAAGGTGAATCTGTTTGTTCACATTCAGCTTTGGGCAGCTTCTTTTGATGCTGAGGCTCCAAATCCCCAACCAGAGGCTGCTGGTGTGCAAGTGAACAATTGTGCTGTAGGTATCTTAAGGCACTGTCGAAAGCCACAGTGTGTTCCCGTGGCTGGTAGCTGTTCTGGAGTGCTGCAGGCTTTCAGTAGTAACCCAGAGAACTCAGGTGGCTGTCTTCCTCATCTTACACTCTGGAACCTTTTGAGCGAGTTGGACCAGAAAGCGTTGAGATCTGTATCGTTCGGTCTCCGAGGAGTCTTCACACCACCGTCACTCTGCAGGCCTTTCTGACCTGATTAGAAAAGGCAGCCTCCTCGGAAGCTCACTCTAATTTTTCAGCCTCATTTTGAATTAATCCGTGCTGGCTAAAAATAACCCGGGGCTCCAAGTGCCCATCTCCGAAACAGGTTTCATTTCCTCACTGCAGTCGTGCGTCTTTTCTGTATTGTTTTTGTGAATTGCTCGATCCCAGGTTAATAGCGCTCCTTGTCAGAGGTTCATTGTGTGTGAACTGTTCCATAACACTTGCGCATTCACTCAGCCCTAAAACAATGATTCTTTCAGAGCAGATCTGTGTTTTGTTCTCCTCAGAGCAGTTGCAAACAACAGGCACATGAATCACTTACCCTTGGGAAAAAAAACCCAGCTGAAACACAAAGTTTGTATTCCAGAGTCAATGCACTTCTAAAGTAAATTAGACTGTTTACCTAGTTCATGGCAACCAACACTAATAACTCACATTTTTATTTGTCAGTGAGCTGCTACACTGCAGTGGGTTCTGAAAGCTAACTGCTGTTTGCTTGTGTCAATTTGCACAGGTTTTACATCAGACCTTCCCACAGCACACCTTCCTGATGAACGGCCTTATTCATGGTGTCAAGGTGAGATAAGACTATTCCGATAAGGCACACAGAAACTGTTTGCATGATCAGCAGTGCAATGTGCATTTGAGAATAAAATCATCAGGCATGCCTTTTAGTGACATTGCTAGTGGTAGGCTCTGTCAGGTATTTGTCAATAGGTTTGTATTTGGCTTTGACAACCATGTTTTGTTAGGTCTGTGAAAGAAGTCAAAACCCTTTGATTTATTTATAAATCCAATAATGACCTCATGATTTTGAAATTCCTCACACATTTTTACCTTTTGAACAGCAGTTAAAGGGTTTTATATTTTATATCATTAAAGTGAAGCATTGGTTTGAGGTGCGTTTTTCTGTGAAACGTCTAATACCTGTGCAAATGCTAAAGTGTGGCACGCATCGGTCACAAGGGAATAGTCTACCACCTTGCTTTTTCCTGTTACGTTTGTACATTAATGTGTAAAGTGTCTTAAATTAATAAGCCGCTGGGGCAGTTGGTTAAAGAATAAGATAGCGTTTGGTGTGGGTTTGCAAAGTTCATTGTTTGGGCTGCACAGTGAAAGGGAAGAACTTTTTCCAGTTGGGACGTTTGAATGTCAACCTGGTGAGTTGCGATTCCAGTTCTGACACCATTATTGACAGAATTCGCTCCTTTTAAATCCCCGATTATTTGGGGGTGGCTGGTGGGACAGGACACACTTTGCTAGGCCCCATTGACCCCCCCAGTTGCCTGTGCTGTCTTCCAGGGCCTCCTGTCCTTCTTGAGCGCCCCTCTGATAGGCGCCCTGTCAGACGTCTGGGGCCGGAAGTCTTTCCTGCTGCTGACGGTCTTCTTCACCTGCGCCCCCATCCCCCTGATGAGGATCAGCCCCTGGTGAGGCTCCTGCTTCCCCCCAACCCCTCCCCCCCCGGTTGCTGCGTTTCAGAAGCCTGGGGATCTGTCAGCTTGCGTCATTTAGGAAACAAGACTAATGAGCTTTAGATGATTCGGCGTCGGAGAGGAATGCAAACCAGCATGCAGTTACGTTAAATCTGGAAGTAGTATTACAACAAAACAAACTGCTGGTTTCTTAGTTTCACCTTAGTTACCATTTTGTTACTAGTCTTTTCAGGTCTTTACTTAAGTCTTTACTTAAGCAGTACCCATTGTGCAAATGTCGTTTGCATACGCGGTTTAGATACTGGTTGATCACATCACACATTCAAAGAGGGTAAATGGTCCCGGTTTGTTTTTATTTTCATCTGTCTTCAATAAGAAGCACTATGTCTCAGTTTTAACTTGCCCCAGGAGACACTCCCATGTCTGGGAGTTGAGATGGCCGTATGCACTCATTACCGTTTTACGTTTGCTCGGATACACATGCCTCCCGTAAGCTCCTCCCTGTCTTCCCCGCTGCAGGTGGTATTTCGCAGTCATCTCCATGTCTGGCGTTTTTGCCGTCACCTTCTCCGTGATTTTCGCCTACGTCGCAGACATCACTCAGGAGCACGAGAGAAGCACCGCTTACGGCCTGGTGAGCAATGCTGGGGGATTTCTCGGATTACAGCTGCACTGCTGCAAAAAAACAGCCACGGCCCACAGCACAATCTGTACGTCGCCGCCCTGTGGAATGACGCAATGTGGACAAGGCGACCCATGCAAACTGAGTACTGATAAAAGGAGACTTGAATTTAATCTTTTTATGCATCTCTACATAGATATAGATGCTTATAGGAAGACGCATGGTTGAGTCTAATAAATTGAATATAGGATATTTCAGGTAACCGTCTACAGCAAGAAGTGCCGTATTTTGTGGTTTAGAAAACAGTTAATGCATGCCACTGACCTCACTCAGCTCTGATCCAATTCTGTTCCCTAAAGGAGGAGTCAGACAGGGGGAGAATCAGAGGCCTGAGTCAGGGAGGCTAGTGTGGTTATTATTAGGAACCAGGCATGAAGTGCGCTGTGCGTAACGTCTGAGATGTGTTTTTTAAGAGAGCCTGGGTGAGGCGATGAGGGCTGAGGTGTCCCGCGGGCGCTGAGTGACTCTTGTTTTGCTTTTGCGGGCTGCGGTCAGGTGTCCGCCACCTTCGCCGCCAGCCTGGTGACGAGCCCGGCGATCGGGGCCTACCTGTCGCAGGCCTACGGGGACACGCTGGTGGTCATCCTGGCCACGGCCATCGCCCTGCTGGACATCTGCTTCATCCTGGTGGCGGTGCCGGAGTCGCTGCCGGAGAAGATGCGCCCCGCCTCCTGGGGTGCCCCCATCTCCTGGGAGCAGGCAGACCCCTTTGCTGTGAGTGTCAATGGTCCTGATTTTCTTCGGTCCTTGAGCTTGTAGTAACATCTGAGCTTTGCAACCTGTGATTGGACTGCAGGACTTTGGCAGTGATTTACAGAGTGCTGTCAATTCATTTTCCTGCATTTTAATAGACTGAGACACTTTAGGCTCTCAAACAGACTGAAGAGAAAAGTATAAAATCTCATCAATTTCTGCTGTTTTTGCTATTTGGCTTGTATAATCTTTAACGATCCAAAACAGAAAGAGTGTGCCGTTTAGGTGGCAATTGTGCAGACCGTATAGCATTTTGAGCAAATGCTTAAGGTTTAGCACAATGGAAATGTTTGGAACGGTAATTTTACTGTATGTAAGAGGCACTACAGTGAGAATGAAACAAATCTTGTTTATAGCTATATTGAACAAGTGCTTCACACTTGTTTTAATAATTGATGTTAGGCCTTGTTTACTCTCCCCTCAATACTTTTTATCATGCTACAAAATTTGAAGCCCCTCCTTTTAAGTCAGTTAGATCAGCAGTGTAATTTTGCCTGTTTGCGCTGTAAAGCAAATTGTTTTCCAAAAACAGTTTAGTATATTGTACACCTTTAGCATCTGTTCCAATGACTCTACAATTGCAATTGAAAAATGACATTAAAAACTGCCAGTAAGACCTAAGAAAATGAAAGAACCCTGGTTTTCTGTAGAAAACCTACCTAGTTTAGTTGTAAGCGGTCCAGAACATAAAGATGTGACATCAAATGAGAGAAGGTTCATCTGGCCCTTTATTTGTAGTTAGTAGCTAACAGACCCAAGAATCTCATCCAGTGCTTTCTTTTTCCCCTACATTTTTTTTCTCTACAGTCTCTTCGCAAGGTTGGTCAGGACTCGACAGTCCTTCTCATCTGCATCACTGTTTTTCTTTCCTACCTCCCAGAGGCAGGGCAATATTCCAGCTTCTTCCTATACCTGAGACAGGTAACGTTCATGTTTCCCAGGCTGCATTTTACCTGTGCATCTTCCTTCCTCGTGGACGCTTGCAGAGGTCAAAGCATTTTGTTTGGCCTAGTCTAGTAAAACGAGAGTTTAGATACTAATGCTCAGATTATCCTCTGGGCCACAAGTGAGTTATTCCGGGGCTCTATGGCAGGAATTTAAAAAAATGAGTGCAAAGCTTTTTTTAGAGGTGTGTTTAAGGACTCATCATCAACTGGATTGTGTAATTAAAGCCAGAATCGTTCTTCATTATAATCCTGTGGATGTCTAGGTAGTAATCAACAGCACAGGGTATATCAAAGTCTTTTTCTTTGTAATAAGTCAATTCTTAGGTATGTGAGGTTCTGGCATGTCTTTGGAATAGCTAGTCCAGCACTGTCAGCCCTTCCAGATGACAAAGCAGCGATCACAGTAGGCCAGCTGTAATTGAGGTTTTCATTGTGGCTTCACAGTGTTGCCCTTAAGGCAGGATTAGATATTGGGCATCGGTTTTGTTAACTGCAGTGAACAGACTGCACAAGAAAACCAGGTGTCGCCCAGGGCATGTTAATAACCACTTTGCAATAATGGCTATCTGCAGATTTTAATTTCATTCCGGTGCATTCAGAAAGCTTCACATATTCCATTATAGCCCCGCCAAGGAGTGGAAGACTTGCATCTTCATGTTACATTAAGAGCACTCTCCTCAAGATCGTAGTGACAACATTTAGTGAAGCCTACACTTCTTTCAGTTATACAAAGCTGCCACGCTACCGAGCTGCCGTTGTCTCTGTCTCGTCTAGCTAAAATCTCATTAACAGAACAAAAACGAATGGCAGCAGACATGCATGGTGTAGGAGACCGTAAATTTCTTCAAGATATATTTTAATGTTAAACTGAAAGTGCTGTCTTTCTCATTCCAATCTTTCACATTGTCCTGTTCAAGTAATAGGCCAAGAAATGCTCAATTGTTTGCAAATATCTTTTTTTCTGGTAGCCATATATGATTATTTTTTTAATTTTTAAAAAGGACTGTTTTGACTTTGGTTCTGTGCTGATATGGTTTTGTAGTGCAGGGCTTCTTCAGAAACACATTGGTTGATCTGTGACCTTTCACTTCCAGGTTATCGGCTTCACGTCTGAGACTGTGGCAGCGTTCATAGCTGTGGTTGGGATTCTCTCCATTTTAGCCCAGGTATTTGACCCTCAGATGTGACTGTTTCATGGGTCTCAAAGTCCATCCTGGTTTTCAAGAGCTTAGATTGTAAATACAATTTCATTGGAGCTGATGAGGAGTGGAAATATTCTAAAACCTCTGTTTTAAAATGTTTTGTTTTCTAATGTATAAAAGCAGAGCCACAGCATATGGGCACTGGCTATGTCACACTCAAATAGTGTCAATCTCTTCCTAACAAAAAGCTGAAAAAAATGTTTTTTCTAATGCAGATTAAAGTGCATTCTCACATAAGCTATGCAGTATTGTCTCATAATTACTTGAAAACGTGACTTTTCCTTTTCTTTCTGGCAACAATGCGCTTCCATAGTTACCAGAGCTAAATAAAATTAATTTTATGATTAGTGCATTTCTGGCTTTATAGGCACTAAAATATGGAGCCAGTACACTATAGGTTTACCTTAGAAGCTGTGATGTGTTTACCCACTGCTTTTCTTTCCCCAAGACGGTAGTTTTAGGAATCCTGATGAGATCCATAGGAAACAAGAACACCATCCTGCTCGGACTGGGGTTCCAGATCCTCCAGTTAGCCTGGTATGGGTTTGGATCACAGCCTTGGTAAGTGTCGTATCTCCAGATGTTCAACCTCTGTGTCAAAAACGTCACTTCAGGATCCTGGTGAAGCTTGCTCCGAGCTCTGACACAGGGTTTCACGAATGTTCTGTTACATTAGGTGTTTTAATCGTCACGTGTGGCAAAAAAAAAAGTGAAACTGCTTATTGCTATCCCAAAGTCTTCTGAGCCTAATGGGCAGGCTCTCATTGTAGATATTTCACTTACAAAATCCAGAAAGAATGAATTCTGTTTAAATAGAAGGCTCTGCAAGTAATATTCAGAAATGCAACGTTAAAAGCGATAGCTCACTGGACTGTAGAGGGGAGACCGTGATGCCGTGATGAGCAAGGGTTTGTGTTTCTGTCTTGGCGCAGGATGATGTGGGCAGCTGGGGCAGTAGCAGCCATGTCCAGCATTACTTTCCCTGCCATCAGCGCCATCGTTTCCCGGAACGCTGACCCGGACCAGCAGGGTAAGAGCCAGTCTCGGCCACGCGGCACTGCGCGACCTCCTGGGATCCCAGACGTGGCAAAATTCCAGTATTATCTGTCTAATAAGGATTGCGATCTTGAGATCTCTGACACAATCGCGTCTTTGCAGCCTCACGTATTTGAACAGACTCGGGATAAGCCCAGGTGCTGTTGCTGGAGGACGTAAAGGATTTGCAAAAGAAAATCGTCCCTGTACTCATTATTACAGAGCACCTGCGATATGAAAGCAACACATTGATCTCCTAAAGTGCATGTTCAGATGAAAAACCAGACACAAAAGTTTTAGGTTTTTCTTAAACTTCGTACTGGAAGAAAAATAAGAAATTTTAAGTTTGAATTTTTAGACATTTAGTGCCTTTGACACGGATACTAATTGAATCAGAAAAATCACTTTGAAATGAGTATCCTGTAGTACTTATTTGAAGCACATTTAAAAGAGGTATGGTTCTCTTGATCTTAACATATTACATAGTTGGGGGGAGGGAGGGATGCAGGAGATAAAGAGCTAAATGAAAATAGTTTCGTACAAGCCTATGACTTTTCACAGAGAGAACGAAGGGGTGTCTTGAGACCCAGAGCAACAGCAAAGACAGGCCTTCCTGGGTGTCACAACTGTGGCCAGAGGAGATCAGAGGTCAGGTCAGAGAAGCTGGAAGATGACCACAAATGGGCCTCATTCCCTTACCCAGCTTACAGCTTTAGCAAGAATTCAGATAAACAAGAAATGTCTGTAGGCTGCAGAAATCGTGTACTCAGTAGCTGTCTTGCTGCAGTAGCTCCAGCTTATTGTAAAACGTTCGGCTTTGGAGGCAGTTTGCTGGGCAGTAATCTCTTCAATTGAAGTGAGTGAAAGACAGATAAGATGCCTGTAAAACAGCGACAGTGAATAAAGGAAGGAGTTATCTTCCCTGCAGCAGAGGGGCAAGGCTTCCTGTAGTCAATCTGATATGTGGCCCAGTTCTGAGGATTTCTTGCAGTGGAGTGCATGCCTCCTGAGAGTTTTCTGCTGATGTGGAGTATTCAGCCCATCTGTCTGTGCTTCTGTCCGCATGCAGGTGTGGTCCAGGGCATGATCACTGGCATCAGAGGGCTGTGTAACGGGCTGGGTCCCGCGCTCTATGGGTTCGTCTTCTACCTGTTCCATGTCGAACTTAATGAAATGGACGCTGTGGAGAGTCCGGGCAAAGATGCCAAACCCAACATGGCCAATCCCACGGATGAGGTAAGGACCGCTTTCCGACCGCGCAGGAGGGAGCACGCGTTCAGTCCGAGGGAAGCTTGGTGTTGTCACCACGTTCGGAGTCCAGTGACTTGGGTTTCTGAGCTATTGCACGACTATAAAGACGGGGCCTAATGCTAATCTAAAATCGCAAGAGCTAGAATGGGGTCGCAAGATCAGCACGATCTGTAGTTCTGAAAGGCAGGAGTGCACAGGGTTCAGTTAAACTCGGGTTAGACCGCAGTCTGGTTACAAGTGCGTTTTAGATTGTCACCTTTCTCAGCAGCCAGACTGACACAGCTTCTCAGAGACACAAGATCTGCCAGGGCGGGAACTTCTCAGCTCCTCATTCACAACTGGCTTTGCCTTCATGTTTCTTTTCCTCCACCCCCCCCACCCCCCCCGGACCCCTCTCTACCAGAGCGCCATCATCCCGGGCCCGCCCTTCCTCTTCGGAGCGTGCTCCGTCCTGTTGTCCCTGCTGGTGGCCTTGTTCATCCCGGAGCACAGCGGCCTGAACCTGCGAGCTGGCAGCTACAAGAAGCACAGCAACGGCGCCCAGAGCCACTCGCACAGCCCCCAGGCCGGGGGCACAGAGGGCAAGGAGCCTCTCCTGGAGGACAGCAGCGTATAGCCCCGGAGGGACTGCGCTGCCCTCGCCCCGAGCTCCCGAAAGCCTGGCTTTCACAGCTCGGAGGAGGCTGCCAGACACCCTTTTTAAAGCTGGAGACGGAAGGCCGCTCTGAGGACTGGTCGGATCCGGGAAGCTGCTGGATGCAGCCCGCCGCTAGGGGGGCACCGGAGGAAGCTGGCAGAGAGTCCGTGCCCAAGGGGAACGCTGCCCTGCGCTGAAGACGCAGTGTGAGGGGGTGAGGTCTGTGGCCGTGCCCCGCGGGACACGAGGGCCGATCGAGGAGCGTCTTTTATTTTGGCTGGATCATACTTTTAATGAGCTTGTAGATATTTTTTTTTGTTGTTGTCCTTGTTGTTTTTAGAGCTTCATTTCTCCCAAACAGCCAAAACGTTCCCCTATCCAAAGAATCCTAGGGAAGTAACTGACCTTGCACAGTCTAACCTCATCCGTAGCTGAGGCTGGGTGGAAACCAACTTGAGACGCTGCTTTGGTGTTTCGTTTAAGACTGGATTGTCCCCAGATGCCACTGCTTATTTTTTAGATTTTAAGGAGGAAATATGTCAGGCTCAACCACTTCACTTAGATGCGTAGGCGCAAATGGAACTTCACCACTGTAATGACGATCAGTCCAAGAGATGACCTCATATTCCTATTGATGAAGAGAGGATTCTAATGCACTTTTTCTTCATGTAGACATCGGTTAATATCATGAGTCATTTAAGTATTCCGACCGTATGTGATTTTAAAAACGAGCTATATAGTTAAGGGTTTTTTAAGGGGGAAAAAAACCTCATTGCCACTTTAATGCAGATCCTGTACGCTGGACCAGCTATGAATTTTGCAAAGCAAGCCCTTGCCTATATCCCCAGGTCCTGCTTTTTTTTCCAAATTCTTCCTCTAGGGGGGGTAGTTGTGCTATAATTGTCATAGGGAAAAAATGCCTTTAAAATACTAATATTACATTACCTGAATGAAGAATATGCATTCTGAAATGGGTTAGTAATTTCTAATATTGCTCCCATAGGAGCACATATACATTTCTAGATCCATGATGTTTTGTCCTTCTACATTTGACACCTCTTACAAACTTTGTACAGGTCGACGCTGCTTTAAACCCAAGTCGACCACATTTTCGTAGTCTGAGCTGCTGAAAATCTTCGCTCTTAAATGTGGTACAAGTACGTGAGCACAGGCTTTATTTTAAAAATATATTGTTCGTTAGCATTCTGACTTAAGTAGAGACACTGCGTGTTTGGTATGTATTTACTGATGCATTAGAGCGACATTAAGCGACGCAGATGTTACGTTTTTAATGTGATATATAAATGTTGTAATTGGTATATGATTTAAATTATTAACAGTTTAAAAGTATTTAAAGATTACTATTTTTCCCCAGAAAAGGGTGCTCTGTTTTTCAGGAATATGTCTCGTCTTGGATTTAAAAAAAAAAAGATCTAATATACTGTGCACAACAAGTGGAGTGATTTACATCAGAAAAATAGTTTTTTTTGTCTTAGAATTCTATAATATTATTCACAAGTGCATTGGAGCAAACAAATCACAAAACGTAAGCTAGGGAAGAGATAATAGTAAATTAAAATAAAGCTATCAGACCTTTTTTTTTTCCATGTTGCATTGTATGAAGAGTTTTAAGTGTGTGCCATATTTGTTTCACTCATCTGGTTGCGAAAAGCTCCCGTTTCTGTGTCGGTTTTGAAGTTTTCATCTTTCTCCTTAGGGCTGCATTGACCTAGAATGTATTGTTCAGTACAGCCGTTTTTGGACTTTGAGGACCGTGATCATTGCTAATTATCAGAATCCGTTTGTGAGCTACTGTTTTTTGGGCTATGGTAGTGGTGTGGCTAGTCTGAGGGGCACCGTTTCTCCAGCAGCTTCTCTGTATAGAGCTCAAGTACAGTCTTTACACAGCTGTTAATGTACGACCAACACCAGCTGATTCTGCGCAGTTTACTAGTCCTGATTCTATTAACCGAACCAGTCCTAGCGCCACTTTGCCTGTTTGTTTGAGGTGAGAACCTGGCGGCAATATCTCCTTTCGAGCTCTAGTTCTGCTCTCTGCTCCCCGCAGGATGGATCTCAAGGAATACAAATGGGATTGAATCCCTGGTTGAGTTGTAGTGTGGCTCCTTGATTACTGAGATAATCTGAGGCAGGATTTTAAAACTACCTTTAAACGGTTACCAAATGTTTAAACATTACGCTTTGTCTTTATGACCTCACAGAAAAGCAATGAAAATGAATACTCATGGTTATTATGTTTGCAGATACTCATGAAATAGTGACAGGTTTCTGTTTAGATATCATCTACAAGACTTCATTCGCAAGCTGCTCTCCTAAACAAACAGAAGACTGACCAGCTGTTGATCCAGTCTGCTCTGTCAGGAATAACAAAGCTGCTTCTTATGACTGCTTTACTGCATGGCTGTTAAGCACAAATACTCAACTCCACAAAAGTGTAAGGTTTAATATATGCGATTTGCTTTCAGTCTTAGGGTGATTTTTAGGATCTCAGCCTATCTCGGTAGCCCAGTGACCATAGAGTGAGGAGCGCTTCCATATTTCAGGACTTATTTCACTGCTGTTCGCCATCCAGCCTGTTGTGGGCATCTGAGCAGCTGGCTCTTCCTGTATCTTGATGGGTGGATGAACTGACTGCACAATCCTTTCACCCTTTCAATTGGAATATAGGTGGCATATTGTGGATCCCTCATGAAATTAATTCACACACGGTGTTGGGTATTTTATTTAAAAAAGTCCTCTGGAGTTTCATCTAAAGTGCTGCACTTCTGATAACCAGTAGGATAAGGTTATACTGTTGGGATCGTTAAGTCGTTCTTATTCAAAGTCCCTCAAAAGCTTTGGTTTTGATTTTTGCTATCATTTTGGATTATTAGTTTTTCCAAATTTTAGATTATAGGGCAAGCAACCCCCGTCTCTCCTAGTTTCCGTGCCCCTAAACCTAGTTGTAATCTTAGTTGAACTACTAAAACGCAGAGACATTGTTGTTTCTAAGCTCTATTTAAAGTGGGATACGGCTTAGAATTGTTATAGTTAACTGAAAGATATCAAGGGCCCTTTTAAGTCATTCAGAGACTTCAGTTCCCCTAGGAAGCAGTGGAGATTTAGGGACCTAAGGGCTTAGGTGATGGAGCACTGAAAATAATTTCTGAGTATTTGATTCACAGCTCTCATCTAGCCCGATGAGTAACAGCGGACCCCCAGAGCAGTGGGTCATGTCAATTATCAGTCTCCAGTCTCCATGGCAGAGCACAGCTGTCCAGTGCAGGATGAGCTCAGCTAAGGCTCCTGTGTGGACCCGCGGAGCCTGCAGGGGGCGTAACTGCTCAGATAAGCAGTTTCCTCATTCCAAAGTGGCAGAGTGAGTTACAGTATAAACTGATTATTGAAGTTTCCAAATTTCAAAGAAGGGAAAACTTTAAGCAGGTTATAACCGGGTCTTCAGTTACGCTCTATTGCAATAATAACTAGAAGGCACAGGACCCATAAAGATCAGGAGGGGGCACGAGACTAAAGGAGGTTTTGTTTTCGGGCTGATAGGCGGGGATAGAGAGTGTATCATGAGAGAGAAGACACTGAGGTGTGCACACTTAAGATGAACAGACCATGGGGCTAGGTGTGCCACCGCCTGGACCGACTCCTCACACTGACCACCCCTGGTGGAATCCACTCCATGGCCCGAGAAAAGACAGAGCCTCTTAATGTGCCTAAAACATATGCGAATACATGTGTACAAATTGTAGATATGAAAAACTAATGTCAAAATTATTTATTAAAGGTGTATTGTACATGATCGATGATTGTTTTTTTTCCCCCCAAAATACATTAGTAGAATAATCCATTTATACAGTCTAAGATTCTTTTACGTTTTTATTCACGAGCAACAACAGGGATGGATAACATTCATCTTGTTAAGCTGTAATACAACATCACACGGTCTGTGGTTGAATAGTTTTGGAAATGCTTTTGCTTCTTTGGTATTTAATTGAATTCGCTGGCCCTCATTACTGTCCTCAGCAGGTGAGGGATTAAAGACGCCTCTACAACCTGCGTTGTCCGGAGATGTCCTGATTGTCTTGAGCAGTAAAGGCCCCTGACTTCACTGTTCTGAGCCTAGCTCTTCGCTCTTCCCCCCCCCCCCCAGATCCCCCCCCCCATTCCCACAAATCTTCAGGAGATTGTTACGGGAGCTGTATCTAAATCTCGTTTCCAAACATCTCGTGACAGTAAGTTGGGTAGACATAAAAGAGAAAGCAATCGGCAATTCCAGATTCTAAATCAGCCCCCCCCCCCCCCCCCCCGTCAACCCCCGAGTCTGATCTATTGGTAATTTACACGCAAACATTAAGTGGTTATATCCTTTTATCCCTACCTTTACTGTAAAACCTCAGGTCAGCATCTCGAACTGAAGAAAAAGTCCTATCTCTTGTCTATTTACAGTTAACATTTCCTGTGCATGGTGCAAAAGGGAAACACAGAGTTGTCTTAAAATTTAAGACAATTAACTAAAAAAAATCCCCTGGCAGTGTGATCCTACACTTTCCCCAGAATATGATCCTTTGTCCACACAGTTAGTTGGGGGGAACTCCAACTATAAATTTCTGTTCCTTGACCAGTGCAAGACAAATTTATTTTAAGGTTCTGAGGGGGCATACTGGGTGGAGCAACATTTTCCTTCTGGCCTCAGATAAGCAATAAATTTTCACTATTTCTTATGGCTTAGACTGTACTGTACAAGATAAATGCAAGGGCTGCTAGGAAAACTGGCCCCGATGCACTGGCACACTGGCGTCCTGGTGTCCTGGCCAGTGTGCACCCTGCTTGCGGCCAGTGCTTGCTGGAATAGGCTCCAGCTCCCCCACCACTCTGTACTGGATAAACTAGTTGGAAAATGGATGAATGGGTTTACGTGACCTGTAGCTGGACTCCCAGTTGTACGGAAGAAACCAATTTCCATAGTAGTTCCGGACAAGTGGGATTTTCCACTGGCTGGAAAATGGCAGATGTGTCCTTGGGACCAGTGTCCCATGCTGCTCGGGAACTGGAAGGGGTTTGAAGTCTTACTGGAGGAGTGACCCCGTACTGTTCCGAACAACAGCTGCTCCCAGAAGGCCGGACTTCCACACTTGGCACATGGACCGAACGGGAAGGGTGGACAGAGTTGGAAAGTCCATCATCCACGTACTGTACACCGCTCCCCCTACTCGGCCCGTTTTGGCACTTTGCAAATCCTTCCAGTTGAGTTACTGACACCAATTACTCACTCTTTGGACACAGCCTCCACCTTCCCTCTCTCCTTGCGCCAGGGAGCTGCTCTCGCCCCGAGCCCGATCCCGCCAGCATCAGCTCCGTCTAAATAATCCATCACTCGGGTGAGGCCAACACATGCACAGCCAAGCTGAGGGACTCTCCAGAGCACTTTGTTAGAAGGGCTGCAAATTCATTAATTCCTTACCTCCTTTACAGCTTTACAGGTATTGGGGATCCCCTCCACCACCTCCAGTTTGCAGCCCCACCTGGATGATGTGACGACAGCCATAGTGCGCCAGTGCACTCACCACATGTCACCTATCAGTGGGGAGGAGAGCAGAGTGATGAAGCCAGTTCAGAGATGGGATTATTAGGAGGCCATGATTGGTAAAGGCTTGGGGGGAAATTTGGCCAGGACAGCGGGGTAACACCCTGCAGAAAGTTAGGACTTCGTTGTAGGTCCCATCCAAAGGACAGCACCTTTTTTTTACAGTATAGTGTCCCTATCACTATCCTGGGGCATTAGGACCCATACAGACCACACTAACCTCTTCCAACAGCAACCTTAGCTTTTCCCAGGAGGTTTCCCATCCAGGTACTGGCCAGGCTCACACCTGCTGAGCTTCAGTGGGCTGCAGGATGCAATGCAAATGTGTGGATAAACCCCTTAGAACTGGTAATACAGGAAGATAAATAAATACAGTGTCAGTGTCCTGGCCGTAAGTGAGTCAGCATGGAATAAACCTTTACTGGTTTCTTTGCTGCCGCAGCTACCCACTTGAACTTTTTAAGTCCTAAATATACCAGATACAGACAACCGAAGATCTGACTTAAAGCAGTAGAAATATACATCCAAACTCCACACAGATAGCACCCCAGGTCTGGAACTGAACCCAGAGCCCCTGTGCTGCCCTTCCTGTATCTTAACTCTGTGTCATTTTCCCCGTCCTGCCCTGGCCTTAGCTCAGTGTTCTGTATCTGATGTGTGCTCTCCCCTCATTCCATCTCCTAACACACAAGCTCCGATCCTTCCTGCTCCTGCAGCACAATGTTTATGACTTCCTTTCACACTTCACAGATGCATCTTTCCTGAAAAGTAGTCTACCCAGTGTTCTAAATTGTTCCATAAACCAATATTCTTCTTATTATTAAACTGTATGTTCTAATGTTTTTTCCCATCTTTTATAGTTTATGCTTTTACTACTTGTAAGTAACCCTCTGAAGGTCCACATTAAACGCTATTTGCCTCGTGTTTGCCCAGTCTTTAAAATTGTATCTTAAGTCTTTAAAAAACTCCTACTCTGCCATTAAACTTTTTCTTAATGCTCCTATTTTAGTATCATCGACAAAGATAAATGATAGAATAAACTCTAATCTGGTAGTAGCCGGGCGTTGACCTCCCTGTCCTATTGTTCCTAGCTTGTTCTAATACATCATGCCTGGAAACAAATAATAAATCACATTTTAATCACTTCCCCACATTGTCTAGAAGATGTAAATTATGCATCAGCATAAAAGGCCTCTATTTTTCATACTTTGGCTTTTCTATCTCAGTGTTTCCCATTTTGTACCTGGAGTTTGGAATTTTACCCCTTGCCTGCAAAATCTTGAACTTGGGTCTGCAGTACACATCATCTGTGTATCTAAATCTTTTTTTAATTTATTTGCTGCTTCTAAAGTTTCTTCATCCTCCTAATTTGGTATGATCTGCAAACCTTATTGGTTTACTAACTACACCAGATTTAGATAACTGCTTGGAATAAAGAGCACTGGTCCTAGTACAGATCCCTGTGGCCTTCCACTATTATGTCACCTGGAAAAGGGCTTCGTCACCTCTGGGCGATCCTGAGGGACCATCTGTTGGAAATGTTTGTAGGTGATGCAGTAGCCTCTGCTGTTGTAAAAAGCACTTGTCTTGAAAGGCTTCTGAGTGGTTAAGACAGCAGTGGGGAGGAAAGCAGTACGTCTGAGGCAGTCAAACGGTATGAGCTGAATGCTGGGATTGAAAGAAAATGGTTCCATTTGAATGGTCATCCTATACAATGGCGAAGGGGGATGAAAAGGTTTGGGGGCAGAAGGGAAGGACAAAAGGGATTGTACCTCTGAAATTCCTTATGTGACTGATCCAAGGGGTTATTTTTGGTTTCGGTGCGGACATTTTGAGCGTTATTTTGTCAGTGAAATAAAAACCTTCGTCTGAGGTCTGCGTTTCAGCGCGTCTCATTGCTACCCAAGCAACAAGGTCTGAGGAACTGCAAGAACGTGGGAGAGGTTCCAGTATATCTGGGATGAAGGGAGCTGTGTATCAGGGGCTGAATAAAACAAACAGATGCATTCCCCACCTCGCAAACTGCAGTCATCTGATTCTGGTCTCCTGTTTGTCACCCAAGCCTGTGTGCCTTCTAATGGGTCTTCTCTTGCTATGTCCCTAAGCTCTGGACTTCTATCCCGAGCGATATCAGACAGTCAACTTCCCCAAGTGCTTTCAAATCCAGCCTCAAAACCTTCTTCTTTAGAAAATTTTTTTTAATTGGTATCTGCCTCTGCACCTTGAGTTTTCTAATGCATTTCTAACCTCTTCTGCTTCTTTGTGCTAATTTTACATCCTATCTAACCGTTTTGTTTTGTTTTAACTATTTTCACTTTTCCTGTAAAGCTCTCCCAGAAGTTCCCTGTAAGGGGGCTATATAATGTAAAATTCCTTAGAATTTTTGTTGAAGTTGTTGTTTATTATTTCAGGAAAGGCAGAGTGGTGGAAGATGCTTCAGTGGTGGAAAGTGAAAGCTGAATAAAAGGCAGAAATTTAAGGACATGTGATAGGAGGGGAGAGAGAAAGAAGAGAAAACCATAGGTTTTCACTGGACACCATGAATTGGGAGTTCAGTGTTTTGTGACCCCTGGACACAGATGAAAGCTATGTTGAGAAACATTCAACAGCCTTCTTCCCACAAAGGCTCTGGAACAACCTCCCTAACAACACTGTGGAAACTAAATCTACCTGAGACGCTTCATTAAATGTCCTGACGCTATTTTATTCACATTGAGTAACGTTGAAGAGCCTGCTGTCACTTGTAACCCTTATTCTGTGTTATCTTCCTTGCAGACATCCATAGTAGCAAAGTCTTTATGCCCTCCTGCAGTCTCAGCACTATTTAAAGGTCATGTCCTCTCAAAGGTTTATGCTTGTAGTGGGGGGTCTACAGTAAAGTCCCGCTATGTTTCCAGAAGCTAGATGAGTGTGTCTGGGTCTACAGGAAGGGGTGGAGTTAAGGGGGGGTATGAAGTAAAGCTAAGAGGCAGGGGAAGGCAGGGTGCCAGTATGGTATCCAGTGTCCAGTTCTCATAAGGCAGGTCACCTGCAGGGGTGGATACAGTCAGAGGGTGAAACGAAGCCTTCGGATCACCTCCGGAGTTTTTGCTCCAGTCTCTGCGCGCTAATGGAAACCACGATGAGGCACTGGCAAGCCATCTCCTTCGCGTGCTTGTTCCTGAAGCTGGCTACTCAGGGTAAGGACACGGGTTCCTCACAACTCCACTGTCTGCTGGTTTTTGACCTTTGCTGGCTGAACTACTAATGGGACTGACTGTTTTTTTTCTACAGATATGCAGTTTTCACATGATTGATATTTATAGGTAAAGTTGAAATGTCTTACAATCACAGGGATTTACACAATTGCCTAGATAATTGTGAGATAAACGTGGGGCTAAATAATGAAGATTTCAATTGGCGCAAACATTTGCAGACACTGGGTGTCCACGGCACCTGGATTATGATGCTATGGTCTATACGTGTTAATGCTTTTCTTTAAAATGTGATGATTTGTTCAGTGAAGATGATCTCTAACAGATATGGCAGCTAGTAGCAAATTCTACTTTCAACAACACAGATTTGATTTATGCTGTTCTGTTTGTCTAATCTATTCCCATCAGTAATTTATGTTAATACATTAAGGAGTAGGGTGACTCTGTGGCTGCATGCTCACTGAGATGCGAGGAGACTTGAAGGGATTTTTTTAACATCCTTTAAACTGAAAGATATTAATTATTAAAAATTCAGTGTGACACAACTTCTCTGAGATGCACACTGGCGCTTACTGCCCATTCAAATGCAACAGGTAACACTGATCGCTGTCCGCTGTTTCTAACAAAGATCATCCCGTGTGACTGGCAAACAAAATGTAACTGTTTACAAAAGAGCATCAGCTCAGATTTTATTCAATACCGCACATCTGACAGGTATTACAGCCCCCGGGCGTTAAAGTACCAGTTATCATGCCAGGAAAGGTATAATTCTGGATTTACATCACCCAGGTGGTGGTGGAGGGGAGTCCCTATTACTTGTAAAGCACTTTGAGTCGAGTGTCCAGAAAAGTGCGATATAGGAGCAAGGAATATTATTATATATTAGTTCAGTTTATTTGTCATTTGCACAAGTGTAATGAAACGCTTATAAAAAACGGAAACGCTAACCGCTCCCCCACACCCCCTTTTAGTTATATGTTATATATGATATTAATATATTATACACAACAATATATAATATAACTCGGTAATTCCAAAGTTTTTTTTCATTTTCTTTCCCCACCAGCGGCTCCGGCGCTCCCCGGCGAGGTGGTGATCAAGCCGGAGAACCCCGCCGTGCAGGTGGGCCAGCCGGTCTCCGTCACCTGTACGACCACCTGCCCCGCCGGGAAACCCGCGTGGAGGAAGGGGATCGACGCCAGTCGCTTCCTGGTGAGGAGCACCGCTCAGGAGAGCACGATGGAAATCGGGATCGCCGAGTTAGAAGACGAGGGAGACTACACCTGCCTGTCGCGCTGCGGGGAAGCAACCAAGAGGAAGAAAACACGTGTGCATGTTTTTGGTAAGTAAAGGAGGGGCTTGTTAGTAAGAAGACACTGCGAGGGGAACGACAGGAGAAATCCTGAAATATCAGTCAACAGAGTATTAAAACAGGGCTCCGAGGAGCCAGGCTGGGCAGAAATCTTGGGATCAGTTCCAAATTACTGTACTTCCTCAGTTGCTTATCTATTTTATTCATTGAGAAATGACTCCGATTTTGTCTTAAGAGGCTCAATGAATGCGTCAAAGTAAAAACAAAAACAAAAACAAAATAACGCTACGAATACCTGAGGTTACAGTCTGAGTGAAATTGAGAAGGAATAAAAACCCATCTGGCTTTTCTCTCGGTCCAGCGTTCCCAGAGCCGGTTGTGCGCACCGTCCCGGAGAACCCCATTTCTGGCAGGCTCTTTGATGTCTTCTGCTCCTGGAGGGGCGTCTATCCTCCTGAAAAGGCCAGTCTGCGTCTGTTTCACGGGGGAAAGGCTTTCGGCTCGGAGCCCGAGGAAAGCGAACAGGAGGACTCCAGGCTTTCAAACTATGAGCTGAAAGTAACAAACCAGACTGGGGCCGGTTCCACGGAATACAGATGTGAAGCAGATCTGACCGTAAATGGGCAGGTCTTACTCAAAAACACGACTCTGCCAATCCAGTTTAAAGGTACGCAATATGCATTTTTTCATTCTGCCACTACCTGTGAATGAAACCGATTTAATCTCGCTTTGTAATGTGATTTAAAATCATCTTTAGACAGACTTGGATGAACTGCCAGAAGATTTGTGGAAAATGGCTTAAATGGCTACACAAATAAGTGACACCTGTGATTTCAGAGCTGAACTCTGGGCAAAGGTATTTGTCCTGGTCCTTGACACAGTGGCTGCATTTCATTCCAGCCACATGACTTTAAGAGAAATCATCATTGCAACAAAGAGCTCTCACCTGCCCCAAGGCCCTGTCCACCTCCCACCTGTTTTAAAAAACAGCATTTCAATCCCTCCCAAACCGCCCTGAAATAACGCTTATGTGGCCTCACTCTGAGACACTTCTCACGTTCACTTACAGTACCTCTTCAGAGCAGACAGACCCCAGCAAATGCATCACCACTCCAATGCTGTGTCTAAGACCCCTCAGACTGACACAGCTAGAGCTGGTTATAGCAGACCAGTACAATGTACATATACTGCAGCGTTCCAGACACAGGAAGCCTGGGAGCCTGAACACATTTTCGCAGACTCATTTCCCCCTTTCCTCTCCTCTATAAATAGGGGTCCTCTTTCCCTTTTTCCCACATTCTCTCGCCAAACCCCAAGCTGAGCTTGTTCCCCTCTCTACCTTCATTCCCTTGTTCCTGAGCGCCGGGCTCGCCCCTGTATTCCACAAAGGGCCACGAATGAGCGAGCTGCCGTTCCAGTCTCCCACCTCTCTTGTTACACCGCCGCCCAGGCAGAGGGAAGTCAAGGGGTGGGGGACCAATACAATCCATACATACACTGCGTTTTGCAGAAATCGTACCTCTGGTGACCCATGCTCTCTTCTGTGTTCAGATCTCCCACAGATCACGTCGGTGTCCCCAGATTCCATAGCCGCAGAGTTGGGGCGCTCGGCCTCCTTTTCCTGCCGCGCCCAGCCCGAGCCCTCCCTGCTCATCTCCTGGGAGAAGGAAGGCACCGAAGGGTGGCAGCTCCCACAGCGCTGGAGACAGACCCGGAGCCCAGGACGGCTGCAGGTTGACATCCAACAGCTGCGGGTGGAGGACAGTGGCAACTACAGCTGTGTCCTCCGGAATGAGGCGGGGCAGGTCAGGCGGGGGCTCAGCATAGACGTGCTGTGTGAGTACACCGGGCAGTGAGGGCTGCTTAGCGATGACTGCAGAGGAGACCAGGGTGCAACGCTGTACTCGGCATTACAAGGGAGCCGATTAGGTCTCTACAGCATTCAAGGGAACTGAAGTCTGAATTTCTCAGAGCAGTTATTAAATCTCGGTAACGCAATAATTGAATTGACGGTATGTCAAAATTAGCAGAACATTTTGTTGCAAGCTCCTGGTCTCTCCAGGAGCGAGCGCGAGAGTGCACGAGAATTGGGACGTGAAGCCGCCCTTCCTGCTCACTAGTCCCTGGAATGACTAATGTGATGTGCCGTCCGAGGGAATGAATAAATACAGGTTGCACAGCAGACGTTTGACCACAGAAGTATTTGTTGGCAAAACGGTCTCGAGGTCAGGGGCAATGTTTCTGTGGGATTCAAAGAGACGTCTTCCCAAACCTGCTGGCTTTCGATACCACAGGGCCGCTTCACCTCACTGGATGTTTTGCTGCCTCGTTCTGAATCGCAGAATATGGCGCAGCGCATGCCTGGAAATTGGGTCTATTTTGCGATGTAAATTGGAGGTGTTGCACTTTCCTGTGTACATTTTGCTTTCATTGTGATTTGAAATGCCCTCATCAATGCTGATTCTTTTTTTAACCCCCAAAATATACAAATAACGTTGCAGTTCCCCTTTAAGAAGGAGTGGGAGACGGACCCCTGATTGGGAAGGTGGTCCACAGGGGCGAGAGCCCTTCCCAGGAATAGTGGGCACAGTACAGACCCTCCGGTTAAGAGTTAAACGTTTCCCCTCAATGTAGTAGAAGCATAAATGTCCTAATGTGCTGAGAGAAGTGTCCTGTTTACCAAAGTCATTCTGCGATCAGAGCACAGAGTTCAAGCCACACCAGAGTTCAGGGGGGGGTTGTGGCCAGTTCACTCCTCAATCTACAGTAGGACTAACTACAGCTGCACACACACACTGGCCAAAATATTAGGAACCTCCATTAAATAACATGTTGTTACTTAAACAATTGCCTCTGCGAGAGCAGCTTGAACATAACAGGCTGTGTTTTCTACAGGGTGCTAAAATATCTTCATCCTGTTTACCATCCAGATCTTCTAGCAAATTACAGCCTTCACTGAGGCTGTGCTGAGGTGTAGTGGCCATGACCTGCCTGTTCCCCTGCTGCAGAGCCTTGCTCTGGCCAGGGAGGATGTGATCCTCAAGGGCAAGATGATTCCTTCAGCTGGGAGGTTCCTGATATTTGGACTGTTTATGGGCAAAGGAAGAGCGAGAAAGAGCAGAGGGAAGAAGAATGAACAGTTAAACTGTTGTTCCATATAAAGTTCTCCCCAACAAGCTGGACACACTGGCCAGACACCCCTGTGGACAAGGGTCTGTGTTAGCTGCTGTAGCTTTTATATGTGAAGGGCTGAGGTGCAGGCCAGAGCAAGCCACAGTCACACAGAGCATGTGATTCCAAGGCAGAGACCCTGTCCTCTGAGAGGAGAGGTGAACGAGGTTAGCCCTTATTAGGCTCCACAGTGTTCTGAATTAAATAGTACACTCTGTACAGTGTCCTTATCTCTTCCCTAATACACAAGTGCTATTGTTAGCCATCATTCCTGACAACCTTTCAGGAGGCAGGAGGAAAAAAAAAAAAACTTCCCCTGGCTCTTTTTCCTGTAATAAATCATGTTTTAAAATGATACTTTTTACAAGAAGGTGGTAATCGTTGTATTTTTAAATCACTGTTTGAAAGGCCTGGTGTTACTTTTCAGTGCACCACTGTGTTTTCTCAGATAACACGCAAGACTGGCCAGGGCTGGTACAGTAGTTACAGTACATGGGCCTGCAACCTGGTGTCACTCTTAGATCCCAAAATAGTTCGGGCCAGCTCAAAACCCAAAACCCAAAACCAAAATCCCAGGCAGGCGGGACAGCCACCTCCTTCTGTTGCAGATCCCAACATGAGTGAGAGAGATGATAATTACATTTGAGTACTAACCATTGCACATCCTTAGATGTCCCCAAAAAAGCCTCTGGTGTTCCTCTGCTAGAAGGATCCTAGCACAATCTCTGTTGAAACCTGCCTTGGCAGAGTTATTAATATAGACTGTGATATTAGAATGGGGAGTGACATGGAGGACAGAGAGGAGTCTCTTGTACAGCCTCCCTGTATTAAGCTTTAGAAGGAAACAGTTTATGCCTGTGTAGGTCTCTGCAGCAGCATGAGCAGACAGAATACGAGACGGCCCCCTGTTTGGGAAGCTGGTCACATCCCAGCAGGCCTGGTACTGTTCATATTGGATCGGTGGTCAGGATCAAGAGCCTTTCCCAGGGATGGTTGGCACAGTAATGACTTGAGCCCCAGACCCTTGGAGTCCTAACCTCTAGTTTAAGCTGCTCTCTGAAAAAGGTTTTTAAGGGGAGGGGGTTCTGTGATTTTCTTACAGATGGCCCTAGGAATGCTGAAAGCAGCCCCTCCAGCCTCTCGGTCCGAGTGGGCGAGCCTGTCACACTGAGCTGCAGTTGGGACGCCCACCCCCCGGCGATCATCACCTGGACCAAAGACAGCGCTGTGCCCCCCCCCAGCTGGACAGCCCGCACCCAGCAGGGCAGGTCCACCCTGAGCACTCCCGCGGCCCGGCGCGAGGACAGCGGCACCTACCTGTGCTCCATGGAGAACACTCTGGGAACCCTGAGCCGGCCCATCTCCCTCAGCGTACAGGGTGAGTGACCCCCACTGTGCCAGCCCCTCCCCACTCCCCAAATCTCACTGCCGCCCCACTGCACCCCAAATCTCACTGCCGCCCCACTGCTCCCCAGATCTCACTGCTGCCCCACTGCTCCCCAGATCTCACTGCTGCCCCACTGCACCCCAAATCTCACTGCAGCCTCACTGCTCCCCAGATCTCACTGCCACCCCACTGCTCCCCAAATCTCACTGCTGCCCCACTGCTCCCCAGATCTCACTGCCACCCCACTGCTCCCCAAATCTCACTGCCACCCCACTGCACCCCAAATCTCACTGCCGCCCCGCTGCTCCCCAAATCTCACTGCTGCCCCACTGCTCCCCACTGTTCCAGACTCTTTCAAGACCTCAGTTCCACCAGTTAAAAATGCTTTAAGGTCTTTCCCACAGTTCTTTACCAAAGTCTGCCTTTCTGTTTGAAATGACAGGATTGTTCACAAATCATGGAGAGGTGCGATACAAATTCAGAGGACAAAGTCCAAGAGATCTGACAGGGGCTAAAACAGAATGCAAGATCTGCAGATTTTCTCTTTCTTTCAACCTGATTTAAAGTCTCATCCACTGCCTGCTGGAGTGCTCTTCGCCTTTCATACCTCTGGCTTCCTGTTCAGCAGTTACTCTGCAGTGCTAGATGACAGGCTGCTTTCAGCAGCTTTCTAAAATACTGCTAGCAGAACAGCTGGGGTGAAGGGGATATCTGTGTTCAACTTATGCGCAAAGGGTAGTTTTCATAACCCATAAGATCAATTGGAAATGTTTGATTGCTGTGTCTTTAGGAATGTCGAATGCAATGGAACCACTGTATCATTGTAAAACTAGGGAAGTCAACAACATGTGAGAATTTCACAAAACTCCAGGCCAGGGGCAGTGTCTGAAAGCACACTGGTCTTTACTGTCATTTCCCAAGGGCTGTCTATATTCAACTCAACCGGTAATAAACAGGAAACTATAGAAATGATAAAGATTGCTCTCTTTAGATTTCGACATATCTCCTGTCACTGTGACACAATATTCCTAAGCTGCCAGTGTATCACTGAGCAAAGCTATTATTATTGGAACCATTACTACTCCTAATTATAATAGTAATGATAATACAAATTATAGGAGTTTTACAATTACAATGTTGAGTATGGCTGATGGCTTACAGCACTGCGAACCATGAATAGTTTACAAGCAGTTAATTTCACTTGGCTGGCTATAGTGTAATGAATGTCTTGACACCAGCTGCAAACAACAATCAGTTTGAGAAATATTTCTAAGACAGAAATGACTGTTTCTTCTGAGCCACAGGTACGAAACTGAGAGATCCACATCGAGGTTAAACGCCTCTGTCATCCTTCTGCACCACCGTTCCGCAGGGTGGAGGTGTTGACAATGAAAAGAGGTTGCTTTTTTGTAAGGGTATTATGAGTATCATGTAATATTGTGCAATGATGTTGAAATAATAAAAACCTAATAGGCAAATTGTTTACACTGTATATCAAATAGTGTAGTGAGTTTTTACTGTGCAGAGCCTTTTAGCAGTGTTTGTCATTACAGGCACTTTATTTTATAATCATTAATATTATTAATATTAATATTTTTGTTATTTCTGATAGATTAGGTGTCTGAGTACATACAGTAGATAACATTCAAATACACAGACATTGCTCAAACACATATTCCTCAAGATGTCTGAAATAGATTATCACTGTAGTACTTGGCCTAGTAAGAGATTCTTAAAAGGAAGAGATAATGACAACAGATCCCGAGTTTTGCAACAATTTTCAATCACACTACACGGCTTTAAAAACGTGGAAATAATTATGAATCTCTTTGCTTTTGCTTTTGATGCCTAGATGCCCCAGAGAGGACAAGTGCAGTCCCCCAGACCACTGCCCATGACGATCAGGCTGAGCACAGCACAGTGGTGTCATTGAGTGAGTACCTTCTTTCAAAAACATTAGAGCAGCCATTATCCTGAGCAGTTCAAAACCAAGAGACTACTGGTGTGTCTTTGTATTATAAAAGGGCGTGGAAAATTAAATCCAGACTTTGATACCCACAGAGTAGAAGCATTGACCACTTTTATTTTTTTATCCCCCTACAGATTCGTCCACAACAATCAAGGACAGTGTGACATCCAATGACGTTTACTACCCTGACCTCAGCACTGCCCCAGAGCCATGTGAGTTCCTGTTGTGTGCACTGCAGCGGAATCCACATGGATGACAATTTCGGATTTAACAGTGAGGTTAAACTCCAAGCGAAACCCTGATTTGGTCTGTCCGTTCTTGTTTTTCAGCTGAGCCAAAGGGTACAACTACTTCCTTTCCTTGGAACAACATAGACATCGCCCTGAGCCAAAGCACGCAGAAAGTGATCTGTGAGTGCTGCTGTTAAATAACAACCGCTATCTCACCCCTCACCAGCAATGGGGCTATTAATACTATGAAAACACACCCTGATCTTGAAGCATGAAGATCTCGCCATCACATGTCGCGCTTTTAAAGGTGGCTTTCAAAGCGCTTTACAGAATGACAACAACAAAAATAAACAAAATACACAAGATATGCATGATGGCGATACACACTGAGAGGAGACAGTAGATGGTGGTACCAAATACAGTAGGAGCAGGGGGGTAAAGAATAGAACCAGTTAAGTGAATGCTCTTCTAAAGAAGGTTTTGAGTCTGGATTTAATTATCGTTTTACTGTGGGCTTCTACAGTATAATAATACAGCATCCATACATACACAGTAGTGTTTATACTAACCCTACCCTTCACCCGACCTCATCACTACTGCACGCCTGTGGAGGACTTATTGACATTCTGTAGAATTTTGGTGGATAACAAGACAATGAAGGGGAATATCCTTAAAATCTTTATTTAGTGCATAAACCTAATCACTCACGTTATGCTGAGAAGGATCTGGGAGACAATCCAGCAGGCCATAACATTACTGTAGTTTGAGTCATATTTCATGTGTTCCATTCCCACACTCTTACCCAGAGTGAAATGGCCACTTTGATTTTAAGGCTTGGTTTTTATTCCAGCTGAAGTTGAAGCGACGTACTCGGCCTTTGTGAAACCTGACGTTCAGAAAGACCCTAGAAGCAGCACTGTACCAACTCTCGGTGAGTCCCCGTGGACATTCTGCAGGAAGGTCTCCTGAAGCTGTAGGCAGATACACCATCATTGTTTTGTTAGTGTATGGTGATAACAAAATCGTTTTGAGATTACAATTTTGAAATACTGGGTATGTTCTCTTGGTTGTGTTTTTGGAAGAGAGCAAGCTGGGGTATGTGAAAAGATAATTCCTAATGCAAGAAATTGTAAACGGTTAATAAAGTGATCTTAAAAGGCTCACTGAGAGTAAAAGGACCAAACTTAACTATGCAGATTAGGTGAGTTTGTGACTCATCATGAACAGTGATGTTTTTTCCCTTTTAATTTTACATGCAATGAATAAACATTTAGTTTAAAAAAGCATTTTAGTCCATTATATAAACATGCATCCCTCTCTATTTAAATGCATTCCTATAGGAAATCAGTTTTTAGTTTTTATAGTCCCAGAATTATCCTTTTTAAAACACACGTTAGAGAAATGATTTCACCTACCTCTCTCTAAAGCTAGTGGCATGATTTGTGAGCATTGCAGTGAATCAGCAGTGACAACAAATAATAATAAATAAAGAATTATTGCTTACACTTATATAGCGCTTTTCTCGGCACTCCACCCAAAGCGCTTTACAGGTAATGGGGATCCCCTCCACCGCCACCAATATGTAACCCCCACCACAGTGCCAATAAATTCCACAGCAGCCACAGTGCGCCAGTCCGCTCCCCACACCCCAGCTCTCAGTGGGGAGGAGAGCAGAGTGATGAAGCCAGTTCAGAGAGGGGGATTATTAGGAGGCCATGATGGGTAAGGGCCAGGGGGAAATTTGGCCAGGACACTGGGGGTAACACCCCTACTCTTTTTGAGAAACGCCCTGGGATTTTTAATGACCACTGAGAGTCAGGACCTCGGTTTTATGTCTCATCGGAAGAACGGCGCCTTTTTTACAATATTGTGTCCCCGTCACTATACTGAGGCATCAGGACCCACACAGACCGCAGGGTGAGGGCCCCCTGCTGGCCCCACTAACACCTCTTCCAGCAGCAACCTTAGTTTTTCCCAGGAGGTCTCCCATCCAGATACTGACCAGGGTCACACCTGCTGAGCTTCAGTGGGCTGCCAGCTGTGAGCTGCAGGGTGATATGGCTGCTGGCTTAAGCAATTCCTAAATCTAAAGTTCAGCTAAAGTTCTAGGGAATTTATTGAGGCTACCTTCACTTTACCCACACAAACAACCTGCACCTTTGCAGATTGATCACTGGCTTTCCTTGTTTTCCAGTTACCCAAGAAGATTCCAATGTCACTGTGTCTGTGAGCTCCGCTGTGGTCTCAGTGGCCGGGCTGTCATCACTGGCTTTCCTGGTACATTGGATCCGAACACGAGTCCGGAGAAACTTGCAGAGGGGAACTGAGCTCTCCCAGTGACCCGGAGAAAGATGAGCAGTTTTGTTTTTTAATTGCTGAACACTTCCTTGATATAACACCCTCTCAGCGGTCCATGGATTTCACAGTGTTGTAGAAGAACTAGCAGAGTCCAGCCTGCACCTTTTAACTACAGAACTACTTGGCCTTAAACACCATGTTCCAGAGAAACAAGGACTGATAGGGTCTTAACTGCAGGGTCTTCAATGCCTTTTTTACAAACTCCCAACGAAAGAACCTACAGTACAATTCTTTGATCTTCCTGCTGGAGGAAAAATTTGAAAGACTTAAAGGTGCTAAAGAAGGCGCTTCTCAGGATGAAAGGATCCCTCTCATATTTGTAATGTTTTTCTAAACAAATTGTTTTCTAGTGGATTTACTTAATTACTGCTTGAATCACACTGGGTGAATATGTCATGTAGCATTGTTGGCTCCACATTCTGTTATCATAAGGTTGGATGATCCCATAATATACTTTTTTATTGTATGGTTGTTTTGTATATATAGATTTTTATGAATAAAATATTTTGTTGTGCAGATTAGTTGGGCTGTTCCCATCATAGGAGTGCGAATCCCACCTTCGTTTTAGGAACCTGGATTTAGAAACTGTTTTCAGTAATCTGTCATAATCCCCAGGCTGGATAATTTAATTATTTGGTGATTAAATGTATTTGTCACATATAAATCAAGCCCTTGCTTTTTGCTCCAGATGGTGATGTTATGCTGTCGAGTGAAGATGTTCCCTGTCCCGACACATGGCTTCACAGAGGGGCGTCAAACTCAGTTGTCAGTTTAGCTATTAATGTAATTATATTCTCACTTGCACATATACAGAATGATTCTTAAGATCTTGTACAGTTTAGAAAGGAATCTTTCTCTTCATTAAAACTACAGTTATCTATAAAAAAAGGAATTACAATGACGCAGTCGATTGATTGGTTAATTGTATAATTAACTGAGAACAGTAAGACAAAATCTAGAAGAGACTAGGCATTGCATGTCAGAGTCATAGCTATATCCATGATATTAGAAAACAAGGCTCATATACAGTAATCCCGCATTTCACACCCCTTTGAACCAGTTGCAGTGTGTCCACAGCCTAGTTGGTCGTCACAATCTTTGCCTTCGCACTGTCTACGTTAACAAAACAGGAAATTCTAGGCTTGACGAAATCCCTCTCGTCGTATTTCGACAGATCTGCAGCATCAGTGTGAGAGAGCTTTCCTGAACATTTAAAGCCCTCAGACACA
Organism: Lepisosteus oculatus; assembly: GCF_040954835.1. NCBI lineage: Eukaryota > Metazoa > Chordata > Actinopteri > Semionotiformes > Lepisosteidae > Lepisosteus > Lepisosteus oculatus. Next base: position 5,896,108 of record NC_090724.1, on the reverse strand, counting down.
TGGCTCCCCAGCAACAGCAGTGGCAGCAAACCTAAACCCTTACCTACAGGTCCTGCTGCAGCAATATCTTTACCGGTTTAAAATGATCTGATTCGCTCCTGGTGTCCAGGTTCAGGAAAATACATTTTCATTGTAATAAGAAGCTACATTTTTTTTTACCAAAAACCACTAAAGTGTTGATGCCTTTGCTGTTTCTTAATATTTAACCCTTGTGACAAAATGTTCATCAGTGTCACCTTTGTCAAATCTCAGAAACTAATATCTCCGCTCTTCGTCTTGTCTTGTAAATTTGGCTAAGCTTGAGAAGTTTAAAGAAAACTCCAAATACCAGGACGCATTTGACACGACGGGCTTGAGCACAGCCCAGACACACTGTCCGGGAGGGTGGGGCGATGGTGGCTACCAGTGTGAAGCAATACACACATGGATGTGCTTTCAAATCCCAGGTGAGCAAGACTCTTCACTCAAATTCCTAGAGTGAAATATCTAGCAGTATGAACAGGCACAAATGTCAGTCACTCTTCACAGTCTTGCTCAAGGGGACAACAGCATCCATATGAAAGCCCGTCCACTGTGCTTATACTGTATATCTATCGTGTCTGTGTGGGAGATATGGATTACAATATCTCATGCTAACTGCGATTTGAAAACATTAGGAGGTTGAAAATAGACCAAATTTTCTGTTCCTAGGACACTACCTCTGAGCCCTTAGGCCTGTTGCTTTCCATTTCTGCTTTAGTGACTGACTCTCTACTGGCAGGCAGCTGCAGAGAGCCCACTGCACACCTCCTGACAAGAACCAGGGATCTCAAACCTGTCTTAATCAGAACACAAGAACAACAGCACATGAGAGGAGGCGACTGGGCCCAACTGGCCCGGTTGGTAATGAGCGATTCATTCCTCCACGAATCTCACCCATCCGCTTCTTGAGAGAAACCAGGGTAGCGGTTTCAACAGCAAGGCTGGGTAGTCACAATATTTGACATTTGTTTCGCTCAAAACGGGCTTTTAAAAGAAAAAAGGTGTGTTTGCATTGAGCAGTTTTATCATTGACAGGGTTTGCGCTTGATATATTTTTTAAAATGAACGGTGGGGCACCCTCACACACACTTACCATGTGTGAGCAGTGTCGCTTTTTTTCCTCCACTTCCTGTTATGATAAATTTTGAAGGTTGTGAAACATAATTTGTGTACAGATCATGTGTGCGTGTAGGGGAGAGCTGAAACTCCAGAAAATTATTTTAAAAAAATTGCTGACTGGCATTTTTTCACAATATGCGTGTTGTTTTTTTCAGTTGGCGAACTCTACTGCCATCATGTCGCCCATTAGCTAGCGTGATGCCATTGCGTTTTCTATCCACACACACGTTCTTCTATTCTAAAATCGACACAACGCAGCGGGTCTCGCCTTGTAGACGTAAAACCGAGACGCGGTCAAATGCATTGATGAAATAATCGCGATCAAAAAAAATCGCGATCTTCAACGTTAAATTCGCTTCCGAGAGTCATTGGTTTACCGCTTTCCCGATTTAAAACTGCGTTTTCATTCAGCCTACGTTTTCTTGGGAACGACACAGTGTATTCTTCTTTGGGTAGATTTGCTTACAAAAAAAATGCATGTAGCCCGTTAAAAGTAGTTGCGGTGCTAACAGAATCAGCTGTGTTATGAGCTGCGTCAGTCCTCATCAGGCTGACGATGCCCGTGACTAAGGATTTGTTCTGCCTGTGTACCTTGAACTCATTCCCAGTGAATCAAACTGGCAGTTCAGGGAGTAGTGCTGACCTGGTATTTAAATTTTAAAACCAGAAAAAAAAACATTGAGAGTTGCAAACCCCCCCCCCCCCAAAAAAAAAAAACAACTCACAATCACCTTGAGGTTTAACGGGCTGGTTCCGTGCTATCATATCAAAACGGGTGTGGTACCTTTGCTGTCGTGTTTATTTGACACCTCAGGATGTGGTGAGAAAGAATCGAGTCTTATTCTCGCCATGTGACGCACTGTTTTTTCCTCCTCAATTCAGTAGAAATGGGAACTCTGCAAGGTGAAAGTGCTCAAAAAATATTTTACTCCCCTCCACTCACAAAAAAAGTGTTGCTTAATTTTAAAACCCACTGGAGCAAAGCTTTCCTTAGCATTTCATGCCCTGTTGGAAGTCCTGGGCTGCAGTGTGCACTGGAGCACATGCCAGTACATGCAGGTGATGGGGACACAGTACTGTAGCTATGATAATAATATTGATAATAATTGCTTACACTTATATAGTGCATTTCTGGACACTCCACTCAAAGCGCTTTACAGGTAATGGGGATTCTCCTCCACCACCACCCGTAGTGCGCCAGAACTCTCTCCACATCAGCTGTCAGTGGGGAGGAGAGCAAAGTGATTAAGCCACTTTAGAGATGGGGGTTATTAGGAGGCCATGATTGGTAAAGGCCAGGGGGGAAATTTGGCCAGGACACCAAGGTAACACCCCTACTCTTTTCGAGAAACGCCCTGACTCTCTTATGACCACAGATACTCAAGACCTCGGTTTTACATCTTATCTGAAATATGGCACCTTTGTACAGTAGAGTGTCCCCGTCACTATACTGGGGCATTAGGACCCACACAGACCGTAGGGTTACACCTTACACCTCTTCCAGCAGCAGCCTTAGTTTTTCCCAGGAGGTCTGCCATCCAGGTACTGAGCAGCCTCACAGCTGCTGAACTCCAGTGGGGCTGCCAGCTGGGAGCTGCAGGTGTGGCATGAACCCACAGCTTCTAAAACTGAGCTGTGGTAAAACGTGTTGTGGTAAAACCTGCTGTTGTTGCAGTTCTGGGAAGCCCGTTTGGTAAGAATACACCGTAAACGTGATCTCGCAAACCACACAGCCAAGGAAGGGAAGGGCTGCAGAAGAAGGAGAAAAAGGAAACGAATTGATCAAGAAAAAAATAAGATGTGCATGTTCCTCTTGGCTGGAATCTAGAAATAAAATGCAATTATATTGCTTGGTTTGTAGGTTTAAAGCATTATTTCATTGCAAATTGAAACGATGATGCAATGAACACATTTGCATAGGTCATATTCAGTCCTTATTGTTACAATTGAATTGTCTTGCTCTAGAATTATTGCGTAACAAACCACAGTTCAGACCTTTAACTTTATGTTTTGATGTGAACATAGATCAAAATATCTTACACTGTTACACACTTTTTCGTTTGTATGCATTGAGGTATGGTTGAGTATTCAATGCTTAATGGCCAAGTTACATGCTTTTATTGCTCATTGTCATACAATGCTTGTGTGCAATAAAATGCTTCTGCTTCTGGAGCTCAATATAGGCACACGATACCCCATTTCTACATCCTGTGCCTATAACAGAGCTTAACAGGAGACAGACCCCTTTTGCAAAATCTAATCGGAGGTCCACTGGAGCGTTTCTCATAGGGGAGGCACCGTGGGGCAGAATGAAGAGACAATGAAAGTCACATGTTTGTGTTGGTGTGCAGATCTTTCAGATCCCCAGTGCTTAACGTGCTGTTTCTGTACACACAGTGTAGACAGGAAACAATAACACGTTCCTGCAGGGTTCAAATTCAGACCTGCGTAAAAATGGGTCCATTTCTAGTTTGAAGGGGAAAAAAAATGAAGCGAAATTCTTACCAAAAGAGCTAAAAACAAATGAAAAGGCGGAGTTGCCCATCCTCCAAATGCTGCAACTATCTGCAGTAGAAAAACATCTATAAAATGGTGGAGACAATTATTTTCCAATGAAAAGACTATCTGAAACCCACTGGCCCTTTTCCTTAGTCGTTAGTCAATGCATGGAGATTCAGGCCTCTGTAGATTGTGTACAATACCTTTTAAACCCAAACAGGCCTACAGGCCACCTTCAGTTGAGCCTGCACCCAAAGTCAATCAGGTGTCTGCTAAGACTGAATTATTAACTCTTACAGTTCTGAAGCTTGTACACTGTTTTTACAACAGGTCTGCTCAACTGGCTGCCTTTCCCCCTCTGCATCCGCTGTAGCACTTAATTACAACCAGCTCTGCGATTGCTGTGCTGATCCTGCTAATAATCAAAGAATTAAGGGGATGGTTGCAGAAAAACAGTGCAATGGAGAGGATTGGAGGAGCCAAACCTTAATCTAAACGAACCTGTTCCAACACCAGTCGTATTGTACAGAGCCTAGCATTGGCAGTCCTGGGCTGCCTTGTGAATCCTGGCCTCAGGCATTTTTGTTAATCTGATCCTCGTTAGAATTTTAGAATGCCTTCAGCTAAAAGAAAAAAGACACGATCATCAATAGGGCATCAAGCTTTAAAGTTGATTTTGCTCCTTAACAACGGCCACCTTCCTGAAGATATATCCTGAAGATATATGTTTGTTTTTGTGTAATGTGTAATATACTGTAGCAATACATTCTGGTGTTTCACTGGGCCTGCAGCCCACCCATCCCACATCGAAACTCCTTTGCTAGTGTCTTGAGAAAAAGAATTTGGTGCAAGTCCCCTCCTCCCAGTTTGACAGTTGGAAATCTAGTGTGTGCTTAGGGTTGACACATTAAATGGTCTGCAGTACTGGCTCAATCTAAGGCAGAGCTGTAGAGGAGCAAGCTATTTTGGTCTGAGTTGCAGCTGGGTGTGTTGATGTGTGAAACCTCTTGTCTTTGTATCAGTAAGGTAGGAAGGGAGGGGCAGTTGTTTCTTAATCTGATGAAGAGGATTTCATTAGTTCCTGTTTTGTCTCAAGCAAAAAATCATTTCTGAGAAGACACTTCTTTGTCAGATTACCACTCTTTTGGTGCCCATCAGAGTGAATACAAAGGCCCTGCTTACTTTGGTGGTCCCTGCTGAAATTACACAACACTGTGCAGCACAGGGATTGGAAAAAATGCGCAGAGCAACAGGGTTTTGACATAGTGCCACCGTCACATGAGTAGAACAGGAGTAATCTGCAGGTTACATCATGAGAACACAATGCTTTATCTTGGCTATTGCATTTTTAAAATGTAGAAATCTACAGCATTTGACTGGAAAAAAATTGCTACAGATGTACACTAGAATAGCATTTACAGTAAAACAAAGTATTCAAAGAGAACATGGGTGGAGAGAGAAACATCATACATGACATGTACTGTACATTACGAGACAGCAACAATACTACTGAATTCTAGAGTGCATGCACAAAGCCTGTCTTTTAATCTGCCCAAATATTCAAGTGTCAGATCAGTGCTTAAATAAGGATACCCACAGAGAAACCCAATGGTTCCTGTTATTTTTAGGAAAAATTGCAAGTCCATCTCTTTTAAGAAAGCTGTGCACATTGAGTACATTGAGTTATAGTGGCCTTCAGCATTATTGTCACGCATGATGAACATGAAGACAAAAGCCATATAAAATGATCATCACAGATAATGAGTTGTATGTTATGCCCCCCATAAATGGGAAGACTACAAGCTTTTATTCTAATGCAACTATTTCACAACAACAGTTTTTTAAATTAGTAAGTATATTTTTTCCCGAAAGCATCTGTCAAAATGATCAGATCTTCTGTTTTTCAGTCTCCAGTCTTCAGTCTTCAGTCTCCTCTGACACAGACAACAGCTCAAGTCCTTTTCCCTAAATGTGCCCCATAGTAATAAGGTTGAAGAACACCATTGGGGGGGATCATTCCTCTATGCAGAACTCTTTCAGACTCTTGATGTCCTTTTAGACTGCCCTCTTATTCAGACTGCAGGTTAAGCAGGTTTAATCAGGTTTAAGGCAATTAAGGCCATCCAGAGGCTGAGATGACCGTTGCAAAACGTTGATTTTGTTTTCCGTCAACCGTTTCTTTGTTGATTTTGAGGTGTGTTTGCAGTCTGTCATTGGAAGGTGGACGGTCCCTCTGCAACCAAGTTGCAGCTCTCTGGCAGAGTCGACTAGGGTTCTGGCTGCAATATCCTGACACAGCTAGTAGAGTTCATGATGCCATTGATCTTAAGAAGGGCCCCAGGGCCAGGGACAGCAGAACACCCCCCGCAACATCAACATGTTTCACAGTGGGCACGAGGCTCTTTTCCTGGTGTGCTTCCCTCTGCTGACACTGATCATACTGGTGGTGTGAGTGGCCATCTCATCTGCCCATAGCACCCAGTTCCAATCAAAGTGACCCTTCCAAACAGCTGGTTGGCATGGTTGTACCAACTACTTGTTGACTTGGAGACCTGGTGACCCCAAAATCCAGTCAGCAGTGACCCTTGAATGCTTTTTTGCCTCCCTCACCGTCTTCCTCACTGTGCATGAGAACAAAATGCACTTGCATCCTTTTTCTGGTGAGTCAACTGCTGTTTTAGTGGTTTGGAACTTCTTGATTATTGCCCTAATAGTGGTAAGTGGGATATTTCACTTGTTATGTTTTTTTTCTATCCATTAGCTCATTTGTGGAGATCAAAAACCTTCACCTCCACTGATTTAGATAAATTATTTTAAGATGCCTTTGAACAGCAGAAGGTGATCAGAGTGAAGACGACAGCAGCACATATCTCAAGATTTAAACCAACAGCCTCACAGTAATGAAGTCAGAGCCCTGATCACTGCTGCTCACATGCAAACACTGAAGAATGTGTAGCTGTTGGACCGTCAGCTCTGCAGAACCTCAGAATCCAGCCAAGCACAGTCGGGTCAGGCATCACTGTTTTCAGGGGTTAAACTTAGCGTCAGTGTTTGAAACTGGGTCTCCATATATGTTACAGCCAGTGTGCCTTGAACAAAGAATGCTTTTTTGGTGCAGGTTTCCATAGTGCAGCAGTTATCAAATGTGCCTTTTAATACTGTAAAGAACTTCAGAAAAATGCTCTGGCCATCCTAATAACCTGGCTTTAGTAAGTGGCTTGAGACCTGATCCTGGGTTTATTATTTATTTGGCATGCATTTCAGCACTCCAAGGGGTCAGGGGCCTTAAGCTGGCGTTCAACAAAATTGCTCAACGTAACTGATCGAACCAATCACAGCTGAATGGTGGAGTGTTGGAATAGTCACTCCTGGCTCAAGTGAATCATGAAAAGTTGTTCTGTTTTCTTATTTCCTCAAAAAGGGGGAAATCTGTCAAATATATGCTCCATATTAAGTATTACACAATGCCCATTAACCCTAATGAGGGCTATAATTAGGAAACACTAGCTTGCAATAAATTAATAATGCATCATGGATTCACAGCTACAGTATACTGTATCTAATGGTGTAGCTTAAGGCAAGATTTACTTTTTCAAAAAATAACAGAAAAGTAGAAATGTATGACCAAGTTTTCTACTAGAGGGTTTTTGTGCACCAAAACAGTGCTTTCTTTCCACCTCTGTGTCTCTTAGCTCTGTGGCATTGGTCTGTAATGGGTGGGTCTAACCTGAGATGTTGAGGAAAGAACTGTGCAACTTCCCTTGAGCATATAACCAGAGAAACATCTGCAGAGTGTGCAGAAAGAGGGGATGGAAGACAGAAGGACAGACTGCCACTGACAAGCGTCTTGCGACACCGGGCAGGAGAAAGTGAGTGATTTCTCAGCGTCTACTGAACTTACTCCAAGTTACACGAGTAACATGAATAACATGATTTTAATGGGGAAGAGAGAACATATTTTTTTTGGGCGACCATACCAAAAAAAACCAAGAAGTGGTCACTTATTTTAATGATGTAGGTTTCAGTCGTGGGGTATACTTAACTGCTTTTGTCAGTGCAAATTTGGACTTTTCTGTTTCCAGTCTCAGTGCAGGATACTAAAGAGTAAACTCAATTTTATCCAAACAAACAGTCTGATTACATTTGCACAATGAATGCAATTAATGTACTCAGACTTGGGGGATAACTGAAGCCCAACACTGGAAAATGAAGGTAAAGAAATGGTTTATGTAATAATGCTCTTTTGTGACAGATTGTGCACTAATTTTGCAATGTTTTTTTTTGTTAATGTTGTTTATTGGAGCAATTGCTTAATGTCGCAAAAAGCATTTACCAATAAAAGTGCTAATAAGAAAAATCATTTTCATGCATTGCTAATTATTACAGATGCATGGAATTTTCCAAAGCTGTACGTAAGAGGCAGTGGAATTAGTGTCATTAATAACACACTCTGTTCTTTATCAAGGAAAAAAGCCTTAAGAGATAGCCACAATACCAAACAGTTCATTGCCGTGGGCTGGAGTTTAAACCACCAGTTTAAATAGAGCAGTACCTCTACAGCTTGGTCACGTTCAGGCAACCACTGCCTGCCATTCACACGCACCTGATGACTAGAGGGACGTCATGCGTTTATCAAGGCTCAGTGGAGTCTTTATCATAAAATCACCACCCGAGGCACAGGGACCCTCCAGGCAAGACGCAGTGTAGCGATGCAATAAAGAGATTCTCCCTCCAGCTGCACTGTGCAAAACAGGATCAAAGAGGAGAGCTGAGAGTTACGGTCATAACGAAAGCGTTACACACCCCAGCAAACCAAGGGGTGTGGAGCATTGTCTTCTTCTCACCGCCACATCATTTGCAGAGTTCAAATAAAACGCACAGGGTATGAGATTGCCGGGTCTGACAGATACATTAATGACGACTCAAGTGAAGAAAAATCATGCATTGCATCACAGTTGATTAAACATTGTTTTCGAGATGCATGCACAGCTGTGTTAACCATGATTTGTCTGTTGCCGGGCAGATAAAGTGCACTGCATTGGACCCCTGCTGCACCTCCTAAGTTGGCCTGTCCTGCAGGGCAACTACAGAGAAGACGAGAAGAGCAGGGTGTGTTAGCCTGAGCCGGAAACCAGCCAGGAGTTGCACACCTGAATGGCCATGGCGGTCTTCCGCTCCCTGAGCTCTGCCAGCTCCTGCCAGGAGACGTACTCCTGGACTAACGGCAACGTCATCCTGCAGCACTACAACTACACGGGCCGGCTGGCGCGGAGGCGGAGCGAGGACGGGGGCATCAGCGGGGTGAAGATCGGCTTCACGTTCATCAGCACCTGCATCGTCCTGGAGAACCTGGTGGTGCTCCTGGCCATCCTGTTCCACATCCGCTTCCGCAGCTGGGTGTACATCTGCATCGTGAACATCACCCTGAGCGACCTGCTGGCGGGCATCGCCTACGTGGTCAACCTGTGCCTCTCCGGGAACATGACCTTCCAGCTGACCCCCAGCCTGTGGCTCTTCCGGGAAGGCGTGCTGTTCGTGGCCCTGGCAGCCTCCATCTTCAGCCTGCTGCTGACTGCCGTGGAGCGCTACGCCACCATGATGAAGCCCCTGACTTACAAGACCAAACGGAAGACCTACCGCGTCTACGCCTTCGTGCTGCTCTGCTGGGTGGCCGCCTTCGTCATCGGCTTCCTGCCCCTCCTGGGCTGGAACTGCCTGTGCCAGTTGGACAACTGCTCCACCCTCCTCCCCCTCTCCTCCAAGAGCTACATCCTGTTCTCCGTGGTCATGTTCAGCCTCATCCTCATCGGCATCTGCTTCCTCTACATCTCCATCTACTGGCGCGTGAAGACCAGCACTGAGAAGACCTCCACGCGCAGCCGGCTGAAATCCATCCGGCTCCTCAAGACCGTCATCCTGATCATGGGGGCCTTCATCGTCTGCTGGAGCCCCCTCTTCATCCTCCTGCTCATGGATTTCTTCTGCGAGTCCCACCAGTGCAACGCCCTCTACAGCATGGACTGGCCCATCGCCATGGCCGTCCTCAACTCGGCCATCAACCCCATCATCTACTCCTTCGGCAGCACGGAGGTGCGCAGGGCCGTCGTGAGCCTCCTGTGCTGCTGCTGCTTCAGGACCGGCCTGCTGGACCCCAACTCCATCCTCTCCAAAGACACGGGGAACTCTTCCGAGAGCTCCCATCGGCACAACAGCTTCCGCAACAGTTTCCGGAACAGAATAGGGAGCACGAGCCCCACGCCCAGCAGCAAGCCCAAGAAGATCCGGCTCAGCTCCACGACCTCTTGTCTGTCTGTGTCGAGTGCCTAGACAGCCAAGACAGAGGTGTCATGGAAATAGTGTGGTGTTGTTTCATCCCACCAAGATACGTGAGACTCTTGGTACTTGTGTGAAGTGTGTGGATATCAGTTAAAGATATTACATTTGATTAAACATGAACTGACACTGTATATAATGCAAATCCCAAGCCAATAGAGATGTTCTCTGCTTAACATTGCCCTAGGAATGTTTTTAAGGTACGACCCATCCCTTGATTTATGCTAGAAAAAGCAGAGGAATGTCTTTTAATCCTTTTTAGGATTCATAAGGTTGAGTGAAACAATGCAATGATACTTAATAAAAAAACTGACCTGTAGCTCCACCAGTTGAGGAGGTAACTCATAGCTCAGGCTGGGACATGTGATCATGGTGTCACGGGTTCGAGTCTCAGCTGTGTCACAGGCTGGCTGTGACCGGGATTCCCCAAGCAGGGCGTGGGATGTTGCTGGAGGAAGGGATGGGATTGGTTGTCGAGGGTTAGCCGGCTGTGTCTTGAAGGCTGTCCATGGAATTAGCTCCCACAGCTAGGATTGGCTGCTTGCCCCCAGCTCTTGGGGGGACTGCAGTAGCGCCAGCCAGAGATGTACCGCTAGTTCAATCTCTGCTCACCCACCTGCACAGCTCCTGCGACGACACACTGGGAGGTGTCGGAGCACTCTCAGCTCTGCAGGTGGTCACAGCCAAGGCGCATGCCAGCGTGTCTGTCCTCGGCAGTACAGAAACTGCAGGCGCAATGCCAAGCCAGGGGATCACAGCGGGTGACTCCAACTTGAGCACAAAAGAAACGATAATGGACAGTACCAAATATTCTTGAATCAGGTCTGCGCTAATAAGAGATGGCTTAGACTGCAGCTTCGCCACCAAAGCAATCCCTCTACCACCGAAGTACATTTCAGGTGCCCTTTAAGGTGATGAACACAGATTGGAATGGTCTGTCTTCCCATCCAGGGTGTACCCTGCCTGGCGCCTGTTGCATGCTGGGATAGGCTCCAGCTCCCCCCGACCCTGAACCGCATTAAGCAGCTAGAAAATGTAAGAGTGGATGCAATACTAACCAAACTCGCAGCCTTCCTGGAACTCCAAGAGCAGAACACTCTGGAATGGCAGAAAGTCCTTGTGCAACCAGACAACTGAAACATCCTGCTAAATGCCAGGAAGTCAGTGCAAACAGAACCGGGTTTTATGTAAACTTTCCTGCAAAAAAAAAAAAGCACTTTCTTTTGAAATCTCAAGGTTCTTTTTTTTCTATAAAAAACTTTACCAAAATAAAATGTCACAGGCTTGACACAGAGAAAGCCTCTGACAACACACTGTACAGCTGTGTTACAAACAGGAAAACACGCAACGTGCAAATAGGATTTCAGAAGAGAAAACACTGGAGATCAGGACTCGTTTCTTGGAAGATATACAGTGTGGTGTACTTGGTTAACAGAATTGCACTGAAAAACAAAGGAAGTCATATTAGAAGAGAAATTCCTGATCAGTCTTACGCTTTGATGACATATTCTTATTTCAGAAACAGGCAATAATCACCATTTCCTAAGACTGGTGCACAATTATGCTTGCACTCCTAACAACTATGAAATAATGTCTCGGGTTTCTTTGTAAATCTTGAGTAACTCCAGCTCAGAACTGTCAAAGATTTGAAATAAGAGTACATGGGACACACATTAATCAGAAATTAATCAGAAATGCATACTTCTCGACCTGTGGACTAAAACTTTTGTGGACTTTTACAACATGTACAATGATATTTATGACATTTTTAAAATGTATCATGTCCCCAAAAAAAACATTGAATTATAAAAACTGCTATAAAAAAGTACTATAAAAGTGCTTACAATCTTTGACATCCGTGTGCAATTCAATGTGCTGTATGCAAATGTATTCTGTTTTTAGCATCTGTAATATTTCATACCCCTATGTTAGCATTATAAGAAAGTATTGTAGCAACTGAATGTATCATTTTATTAATGTTTTTTTTTCAGATGTTTCAAGAATTAAATTCTATAATTCTCAGAGCTTGTTGCAAAGTAGTTGTACTAAACTGAGTTACACTTTAAAAATAATAAACAATAAAATAAACTATTTTGTGGCCATTGTGTCTTTGTATATTTAAAGTCGTTAAGGTACATTGATATCAATTTTAATATTCTACTTTTAACAATCCAGTTACAGCCCTACACCTGCTGAAAGGCGTTTAGACGTCGAAAATATAAACAAACAACTACAATATAAAATAAATAACGTTTGCTCAAATAACCATACATTATAGGGGCATTATATTATACATTATACAGTACATACCGCGAGGTTTGGAGTTAACAACCACTAGGTGGGGCCGTTCTGTAAAGAAAGAAATCACCACGCTGTGTCCAGTGAAATGGTAAAATTAAGCTATTACCGGTACTGTGTTAATCTCGCACAGTGTAGCTTTTCCCGAAATCAGACCTGTAGTTATGCCACGTGGCACGATTCCATACGTTCTTGCTCCCACTTAAAATTAATAATTTTCAATTCAATTCAACGAAGTGATTGTTACGCAGAGAACAGAAGACTGAAATGCACAAAGCATGTTCGCGATTTGGCTGAAAACAAAAAAATATATACAGTACAGTGTGATCATTGTTATGAAAGTGCACCAAGTACAATTAAACTCGAACCCACAAGACCGAGATCATAACAGATAAGTAAGTTAACATGAACAGTATTCACATGGTTAATTTTTAATAGCGATTTAGATTGTACGTCGTTCTCTTTTTAATTTCCAGACTTAGGGAAATGATACCAGTATGGCCATTTCCTCACTTCTAGACCAGGATTAAGATTTGTGCGGCGTTGCCAGTTTGTTCACAGTTCTTGGATCAAATTCCCAAGAGTTTAATTGGGCGTTCCGTTCCGACCTGCTGTGTGGAGTCTGCATGTCGCCAGAGTGTGTTTTTTTTTAATTATCCGCATGCTTCGGTTTCCCTGTCCCCTTTCAAAGGCATCACTGAGCCAGAACAACTCGTGTCTTCAAACCGCGAGTGTCTGTACCCCGCGGAACGTGAAGTCCCACACAGCAAGGCTTCGCCCGGTTTGCGGCGACCCTGTAGGTGTTGACGGCTGCAGGCAATTAACTGGATGGATGGAATTTCAGACGCAATTGTCTCGGATGTTACCGGAGCACCGTTCGCTCCAGTAAGATAACATCGAGGCCCCGCGGGGATGCAGTGCGTTTTTATTTTAATTATAAAAGTCAGCAAGTCAGCATCTGTGGTTTCAAACTGTCAAACCGACACTTCTGAGATTAGATGGAGGGGGGGTTTGCCTTGAGCGATTTAGTTTTACATAGACTGCATAATCGTGGTCATTTGTCGTTCACTTGGAACAAAGTCATCTCCATGGCGGCGAGCTACATTTTAACCTGTAAGAACAAAAAAATCATTTACTCCACTAACTGCATTAATAGAATTAACACTGAACTATTGTATTCTATGTATTCGCACATTTGCGCGAGAAACAGGAGATTGCGGGTCCGCTGGCGCCACGTGCTTCTCCTTCTCCCCCGAGTGGGCGCTCCAGCAGGGTGGCCCGCGAGAGCGGACGTGACGTCGTTTAAACCCCCCAACGCCCCGTGCCGCGCCTAACCATGTGGACGTCTCAGGCTTTCAACTCGTTCGGAGCTTTGTGTTTCTCTTTTTTTTGCAATTGAACAAATCAAAAGGAAAAAAAAAAGATAACGCCACTTATTTAGAATGAACACAATCACACGGAAAGCTTCATCGTGTATGGAAGAACGGAAGGTCAATACTTGATGAAACTGTGGTCCTGTCTTTGTGACATTAGAGGTAGCCATATTAACTTTAAACAACCGTGTTATATTGAACAAAACCAAACAAAGTCCCTACTTTGGCGTCAGCAGACGTGGGCACAATACTGTAACTGTGTATCCTAGACCGCTTGCTGTTGTAAGTGTTACAATGCGGTTGAAAGATCTCTGGCCTCGTCGTTTCCTCCGGAGCCTGAAAAGCTGCAGTCAGGGGCTGTGGTGCACTAATTCCCATTTCAGACGGCTGAGGTCGGTGATGTTCTACACCTTATGGGAATACAGCGGTCTCGGTGCATTTTGAACGAATCGATACTAAGTTAAGACTTGCAGGCCGCGCATCTTGCTGGTTTTATACACAGTGGTACGGTAATGTCTTACCATAATGTCTGGCCGCTATTGCATAGACGTGATCTTGTTTATTTTCTCTTGATCACCGTCTGCTCACACAGGAAATATCTTTTCTAGTCCCGCGAAAGCTTAATCTGTTACGATCTGGCCTTTTTTTTTTGTGATTGTTATTGTCATTGTTTTTATCGTTGGCCGGCTTGTGCGTGGTTGTGCGCACTTTCCAGTGGCTGGAGAAGCAATGGGAAACGTATTTAAAAAGAACGATTTCGTGCAAGCAAAGCACGTGCTCGTCCGACACCACCTGACCTGCCAGCCAACAGAGGACCCAAAGTCACAGGCGGGCGCGTTCTTCACATTTCTTCTGAGCACTTGGGTCAGATGGGAGTCGGCGCAGAACAGGAAAATGCCAGGTGCCTGTGAGAGACCACAAACCGTCTGAGGATGAACATGTGACTCCTTGCACTCTGCCATACTTTGAGACAAGGAGGGATGTGAAAACTGCCCGTAAAACAGAATTCTATTAAGTTTGAGCATGAAAACTGTGCTAAATAGTTAATCATGCCACGGAAAGTTGATAAACACAAGTCCATTGAATGTGCTTTTTAAATTAGCTACTCGCGTGATTTTTATGTGATGCTTTGTATCTTCAGCAGTTGGCAGCACCATTGTATGTAAAATCAAATTCCCATTAACTCTCCTGAACGAATCGGTGCCATCTGTCATCTTTTGACTGGGTTTGAGGGAGATCAGGGAAGAACAGGCTGATCACAGTCATTACTGTAAGTGTCGATATGCATCTGGAGAAAGGTGTAGTGTTAGTTTGCACAGAAACGTCCTTCCTTGTTAGGGTGATTTTAAAATCCATTCCCATCTCAAACCTATTGAGCATAGGGGACACCTTGTTCTTATTTGCATATTTATCCTCTCGTGTGATGGTGTTGTCCGTATGTCTTAATCCACAATTGCCCAGCTCTGATCCTGAAGGGCCACTGTGTCTGCAGATTTTCATCAGCTCAGCACCTTGTCACCAAATCCACCTCTTACTCTCTTAACTTACTGTTCTTCCATACATTATGAAGTTTCCGGGTGTCTTGTGATACATGAAAATAAAGCCCCGAAAGGCAATCTAAAATCTGACAGCTGGAAACATCTTTGTAGGTTTGCACCTAATTTCCTGCTGGATGAAATCTATTGGAGGTTTTACTTCTCTCAGTCTTTCTTGAGAAGCACCTATGAGATCATGTTATAAAGCTTTTTTCATCCCCATACCTCCTGTGCTGAAGGAATGTACTGCACTGTCTCAGTGTGAGTTGGGATCACGACAGCATTGCAAACATCTTCGCTGAAAAGATTTCGAAAGCACCAGGGTGCCAAAAGCCATTTATCACGAAAGGCTGCTTTTCAGAGCACACCTGGGCTCAGGGCATATCCCCCACACCTGTCCTGCAGCACCTTGTAATCACTGCCTAATAACATTCTCAACAGAGGAGGGTTTGATTTCACACAGACTGTTCCCGAATGGGAGAGGCACAGCAATTGCACTCATAAATCTCCTTGCTTCGACATTCTTTCGACTGAAGACCTTTAAAAGAAGCGTTTGGTTTCCCGGCTGTGAATATGGGGCAGATACTTGGGTGTGAAGGAAAGACCAGGCTTGCCTGTCTGTAACGGTAATAAGCAGATGGGAAATCCTTAAATTCGACGAAGCGTGAGGCACAGAAACCCATTTTACCTCCGGCTTTGACTGATCCCTGTGTTGACACAGATAGGATTAATTGCTTTCAAATTGCAAACCTTGTTTGGTCTAGTGAGTCTGTCTGCAATGCCTTGATCGCAACCCTCTTAAAGAGCCACATGTCTGCCTTTTTTATTTTCAAACACTGGCCTCGGTTAGGATAAGCATGTTATGTCTCGAGTCTTGTTTTCCATCACACCCCCTTACAGCAGAGGAATCTGTTAATTCCACATGGAATGAGCAAGGAAGTAGCATAGGTCCTATGCAGCCAACGCACCCTGATGCAGCTCTCCACTTTGGGATGAAGGATTCTATTGGGTGGTACACCGGGGTCAAAGGTTGTGTGCAGTTAGTTGTTAAAGTAAAGCTATGCCCGTTGCAAAAGATTAAGAGGATCTCGCCTTCTCTTTTGTATGAAAGCAAAAGCCATTTTTCATGGAAGAGGGAATTCATTATTTTCACCCCCACTCTCCCAACTGATGACAGGACACCAATCCAAGACCTTCAGGTAATTTCACTGTTCTTGCAAATCTGCAGCCTTATTTGTTTGTGCTGTTCACCGGGAATTGGTTTTGGTTCCAGCCCAGCTCTCGGTTAAGTAATGAAGCCCTGGATCCACCCCTGAATAGAATTCTTTTGAGCTCTCCGTGGCCTTCGAGCTCTTAAATCGCTTTTGGAGGTCGGGCTTTTCACTGTTGCATTTCATCAGGAGCTCAGTCCTCCACTTTGGGAGGAGAAAAGAAATGACGCAGAGGCTCCAGTCAAGCACCTCGTTACTTCGGTTATGTCACAAGCTCGTCTGGAATCAAAATTGAATCAAAACCAGGCCAAGGACTGGGAAGCCCCACTGTGCATCTTCAGCCAGGGGCGGGCAGTCTTTTTCCTGGGGGGGCCAGTGTGTTGGTGGGTTTACAATCCAGCTCAGTTCCTTACCAGCTCAATCAGTTCATTATTGGCTGCCTCCGGATGACTATGCATTTTTGGTTTAAATTGTAAATTCTGCTGATTTTCTTTCCATTTCATCCGGTTTCCAAACTGATCCCTTTTTTTTCTGCAGGTTTGACTTCGGCCTTCACCCAGGTGTCTGTTATTCTGTGGTGAAAGGAAATTCCTGCGTCTCCAGCTAACGCTAATCAGGGATAAAAAATAAATCTCGAGGCGATGGGCTGTCTGTTCTCCAGCAGCGCCTGATGAAAAATCTTCTTTACAAATTCCTGGGTTTATTAGTCGACAGGTCATTTGCTATATAACTCAACATGTCATGGGCTGATCCTCGCTGATAATCAGCCGAGTATTTCCCCCACAACAAGCTCTTTCTCTTATCTAATTGAAGTGCTTGGAGTTAATAGCTGTTGCGTGCAGGCATGGATGTACCCAGCTCTTTAATAACTACGCATGCCCTCAGGTGATCACAAGACAGGTAATGATCTACAGCACTAGTCCCCATCTGGAGTAAGGGACAGCTTTTCACTTGCACTTGATCGGGCATGTCAATGTTTTTCATTTTTATTAAAATTGCACTTAGTTTGGAACAATGTTTTGAACAAAACTTTACACATGGCCTGTGTTTTAAGGTATTTTTATGTTTTAAGTAAAATCCAGACTTGAGACTAGAGGAGTGCGTCCCGGTTTGTGCAGTGTGGAGTAAGATGAGCATAGGTGAGTCCCACCTGGCTGAAATACTAATCAATCACAGGGTGCCCACCCCTTCAATGGTAGAATCCACTTCTACAGTGCAGTACAGTACAGTGAGCATTGTACTGAGGCACTTGGGGGTCATGAATCTTACAGTTACCCTGGTTTTGTCACAGATACTCACATATTGTGCAAACAGTTCTGCAAAACTCTCCCAAAAACTATAGAAATGTCACCCCATAGAAAAAAATTGAAAAGTTGAAAATCTTTAACTAGAAGGTCAAAGCTATGTTTCTTTTCAGACAGTTTCATTCAGATATTTTACTCCAGGTTAGAACTACGGGTTTTGGTGGATTCAAGGTAAGGCTCTGAAGCAAAGACAATGCCATTAACTGTAGGTGGGTGCAGGTCACCCAGGCTGAACGCTCATCTTGTGGGTATTGCTAGTCAGCAGCACCGGGCTTGCTGGGTATGGTCTAACTGTGTCAAGGGATCGGGATCATATCCCATGATCCTCAGCTCTCACTTGACTTGGTGCAAGGCAGCTCTGTGGAGCAGTAGGCAGGACCTCTGGTCTCTAATGGAGGAGGTTGCAGGCTCAAATACTGAGTGGGGATGTTGCTTTGTTTTGGATGAAAGCATCAGCCACAAATATTAATCTGTGTAATGGAACAGAAGAAGCTGAAACATTTACCCGTGGTTAATTGTCTTTTTTGTGCCAGTAGGTGAAACAGCATGGAGTGCTGTCTTCATTATGTCAACAAAAGGGGCTAAATGAATTATTCCTGAAATCAGTTCCTTATTGTTTTTTTCTCCGTTCAGACAGTTCCCATCCCTGTACCCTCCTGACCTGACCTGGGCTGTGCTGGCAGGTTCTTCACATCGTCTGTACGCCATGTCAGTGGAGATGTGGAAATCAAAGACTGCTTATTGGTGAAATTGAGAAAAGGGATATTAATGGTGAGCTGTTTTTTTCCCCACCCAGCCCAAGCTGTATTCATAACTGCGACTGCTGTTGAATTAGTGGAAAAAACTAGTGGAGACTGTGGGCTAATTGTTGTTGCACATATAAGTACTGTACAGTATGTGTATTATGTTTAATGTCTAAGATTTATGCTAGCTATGTACTTCTGCAATCTGCTTTTCACCCAACACTCAAGATTCTGAACTTCTGTCAGTAACTAGAACTTAATGACTTTCCTTTGGTGACCAAGCCCAGATCCCTTCTTCAGCTCCTGGACTGTGCAGTGATCTCCCACAGGCGAAACTGTGACACGGTTACTACTTCTAAATCTAAATCAACACCGTACTCTTCTGCCTTGACGTTTATTATCTGACGTACCATCTCTGCTCTCTGAACTTCATTGTGGTGTAGTGTACTGGGTTTTTATCCTGCCGCATTTTTACTGGGACTGTTTTAATTTTCTTTTTCTTCTTGTGAAGTGTCTTGAGTTATTGTACGTGAAAGATGCTGTTCAAAATCATGACGAGTCTTGTGTTTTTGATCTTGTAATTAGGCAACAAGGATAATGGCCAGCAGGAAACAAGCTTTGGCACAGAAGACAAAACAGACATTCTTTCAACCACAACTGACTGCAGAAGGTAAGAATGTTTCCTTTTACATTAGACAATTGCAATCACGTTTTTATCCTGCCACCTACGCTAATTGGCAACAGACAATGCGGTCTCAGCTTGCCCATAGTATTTGCATAGAATTACTCAGGGTGCTGTAATGCCAAAAGCAGTGCATCCATCCTGTCGCGAGCTGGTTGATGATGGGGCTGTGTGAGAGTTGAGGTCTAGAGTGAAAAATCACGGTTGGCCAATTGGAGCAGGGATCACAGATCCATTGGTTCACGTTCTTGCCCACTGACAGCTGCACACTGTCCGTGATCCCCATTTCTTATCACTGAGGTGCTCCTGATCCAGCTCCAAACCCAGAAGACTCCAGCCCCTCCAGGAGCCGAGTTAGAGATCCCCGGCCTGGAGACTTGTCACTGAAAGTCTGCGTGTTGGTGGGCCGGGCTACCCCCCAAATCCAGAGGTGCTCGCTGGATCTGGAACCACCCCCTGATCAGAACTGGCAGTGGAGTGGCGTCCAGCTGTCGGCGGACTCCGAGCACAGCTGCAGCCACGTCTGGCGGAGCATGTGGAAGAAAATCGTTCCGGCGTGATCGAAAACATGGGCTCAGATGTTTTCCGAATGCGATTGCCGAAGGGTGCCATGTGTTCGTCCACTTTGCAGAGTGCTGGGAGATGGCAAGGCTATTTTCCTGTTTTGTTTATTTTTACAACAAAAGGCCAACACAACTGTTTTTTTAAAAAAAGGTCTTGCTTGGTGTCAGCGTGGCATTTAGCAGCTCGCTCTTTGTAAAGCGACCTGGCGAGACCAGATCGTTAAATGGGTCCTATAATTGGGAAAATACAGAGCAAGCTGTTAAAGAATAATAACAGACCTGCTGCTGAAAATGCCTTTAATAATAATAATAATAATAATAATAATAATAATAATAATAATAATAATAATAATAATAATTCTTAGCAGTTATGTAATGGGGACTCCTTGTCACCATCACCAATGTGTAACACCATCTGGATGATGTGTATACAAATATTTACTTTTATGTATAAATCAATATAGAGTCTCTACTTAAAGAAGTACGTTTACCTTTGGGAACGCCAAAGAGAAACCTACCAAACAAAGCACTGGTAACCTGCAGTAATTTATTATTATAATAATAATAATAATAATAATAATAATAATAATAATAATAATAAACTTTATTTTATATAGCGCCTTTAAAGGTGGCTTCTCAAAGTGCTTTACAGGATGAAAATAACAATAAATAAGAAGACTACAACAATAAATAAGAAGATTTCACAAGATAGGACACAATTATAATTACAACAATACAACAATAAGAATAGAGGAGACCGTGGAAGGTGGACTTAAGAAGAGCAGAGGGGTGAAGAATGGAACCAGTTCAGTAAAGGCTATTCTGAAGAAGAAGGTTTTGAGTCTAGATTTGAAGGAGTTTAGAGAAGGTGACTCTCTAATATCCTTAGGCAAAGAGTTCCAGAGCTTGGGGGCATATTAGTGTAACTGTGAAAAAATGCCATTTCTGAAGGTATTGCCAGCACCCCACAAATTCTCAGAAGGAAGCAGTAACAACTCATATTTAGATGCAATCAGTTGATCAAATTTATTCTTCCACGGCACCTTGCAATCAGAGGATTCTCAAGACACTCTGCAAAAATTACAGCTGGGGGGAAAAGACGAAAAATGCACAGAAGTGAATAAAAGAATAATACAAAAAAAATGTGCTAAATTATTAAATCAAAAGAAAGAAACAGTTACGAACCGAGGAAAAACAAGTACGTTTTTGAGGCGAGACGGGAAGTGTATCCAAAGACAAGGGCCTAAGGTTGAAAAGGCTCTTCTCCTAAAATATGATGTGAAGGTTTTGGAACGTCGAGGAGTCTAGAGCCAGCGGGATAGAGTGAGCGAGCTGGGACCTGTAGGGATATTACCTCTTGAAGGAGACACCGCAGACAACCATGTACTGCAGCGTGCACATGTCCAGACAGTTTTACAGTCTTCAGCACCATTACCTTTCCATCCTGTTGCTCTGCTGCAATATGTGTCTGCCTTTTAGCGTGCAAGATGGCACATTGGTGATGTGGGTCAGGTGCAATCTTTGCTTCTGATGTCTTTTCCAAATGACAACTCAGATCACCAGATCAACTCGGATCACAATCACCTGATTTTCCCATCATGCCTCACCATACTCATCCATGTGTATTCCGTGTTTTAGCTGCATTTTCATTTAATTATTCATTTTATTGTCATTAAATGGTGATTTTACATGGTTTCCACTACTCCTGTCATTGATTCCATTATGCCCTTAGTTTTGAAGTTAAGGATTAAGATGAGCAAAACGGAGCAAAGTGATGAAAACCTGGATCACAATTTAGAAGCTTTGTTAGTTTCTTAGTGCTTCAAATTTAAATTAATAAATTTCAGATTAATACATGTATTTCATTAAAAAAATACAAGTATTTTGCCTTTATTGTGTGATTAAAACCCATAATACTGTAATGATGGCTGGTGACCCGTACTGTGAAATGATGGGACCTGCTGTTTCCGTGCTGCCTGGGTTTGAGGACAGCTTGTTTCATTCAGTCATTTCTCCTGAAAAGAGAAAAAAAAAGTGTTATATATTATTTTGTTTTTGTGAGCTCAGCTGGTGTTGCTCAACACAAGCCAATTATAAAACCCTACCCAGCACAGCTCTGAGTTATGAGGAAACCCGATTCAATCATGGTAACGGCGACAAAGGGAAAATTCAGCAAAACAAACCTGTTAAATTATGAAATCTGGTTAGCCTCAGAATGTATCATTTTAAAATAAATGTTCCCTTGACGTCACTATGGAAACTGAATCTGGTGGTAAAGGCCTGGGCTCTAATCCCCACTTTGGAAATCAGCGTGTCCACAGAGCAAATTGTTTTGCGAAGTACAAAGAAGCTGAAATTTTATCTTTGGGGTTGTAAAGTTCCAGTAATTTCCCATTCCCACTCATAGCTTGGCTGCAGCGTCTCGCTAACAGGAGCAGAGTTTTCTGCAGGGACCTTTGCAAGGTGTCAGGTGTGTGAGAACACGATGTGTGGATCAGACAGGACACTTTTTGGGGAAAGATCCCTAAGAATTTTTCCTTATCTTTCTCCTTTTCAACAAGGACATTCAATAAGGGCAGTTCATTTGCGTAAACTTCACTCGGTTTGTGTCTTCCCTTAAGTAAGATCCCATAGTAAAATTGCAGATGCTGCACATCTGTTTTGACACAATGTACATCCATTCATTTTCTAACCCTCTTATCCAATTATTGTCATGGGGGAGCTGGAGCCTATCCCAGCAAGCCATGGGCTGAAGGCAGGGTACACCCTGGATGGGACGCCAGTCCGTCAAAGGGCAGACACAGACACAAACACACACACTCACACCAGGGCCAATTTTACAGATGACAGTTGACCTCCCAGTATGACCTTGAACTGTGGAAGAAAACTTGAGTACCTGGAAGGAAGCTCACACGGATACAAGGAGAACATACAAGCTCCACGCAGATGGAGCCCCAAGGTCCAGAGTAGACAGTAGGAGGGGACCCACATTATCTCCCACAGTTGGGACCCCCAGATGGAGATGGATATAGTTTCTGCACCAATATTCCCACGAAGAGCAGATCGGGTAATTAAGTGAGAAAACTGCTATACCAATTGAATTAAGGTGGAGCTTGAGGGAGACCAGATTGTGACAGGCCAGTGTAGAATTTAACTGTGGCATAAATGTTAACACCAATAGTTTTATAACAGATCTTTAATGATAAGTAGTCAGGACTTCAGTTTAGTGTGTCATCTGAAAGACAACACTTCCTACAGCACAGTGCAATTCTGATCCAGAGGGAACAGCGCCTCTTACTGGTCCACTAACAGCAAGGAGCAGCAACCTGGCTTTCTTGGGAGGTCTCCCATCCCAATGATGGCCAGGCCCTGCCTTGCTTACACGCTTACCTTCTAGAAAGCGATAGCTTTCCTGCTCTTGTACAAGTTTGTTTTTTTTATGTTAATGAGTGTCTACTTTGGACTTCACAGAAGTCCTTAACAAGGGAGACAAGTGACCCAAAAGCATTCAGTTACAGCCCAAACCAAACATCAGCCAAGCTGCCCTCCTCTGAGGGAGAGAAGCAAAAATGAGCAAAATCAATGTCTTTAATTTCTTGGAGGGAGTCTCTCGAGACTGGGCTTCCCGTTTGTAATAGATTTCAAGGCCGATGTCTGCAAGACCTTCCTGTATCGCTTACAGGGTATAATAAGCCCTGCAAGGTTAAAAATAATTGTGCAAATTCCACGCCAGCAGCAAAAAGCATCCATAATCAATGGAAAGTGTAGTTCTCAGAGAGCTGTATTGTCTCCTACAAGCCTTCCTGTTACAGGAAAGTGAATTTTTTTTAGAGCACAGACCAATAGTGTGCCGGAGGAAAGAGAAATTGTCTTTCAAATTTTCAATACAGCCTGCCTTTTCCCAATCATCGTTTCAGAATGGAGACATTCATTTACACACTGCACATTGTTCTCCTCACAGTGGGTACAAACAGACTGTCAGTTCAGGTGTTAATGACCAAAACCCCTAATGTATCTAAATACAATGAAGTGAGACTTATAGCATATGTTTTTATTTAGGGGGAAAGTTGCAAAACGATCAGGCAAGGAGAACAGGAGGAGAGGTGTGGAAAGCTAAACCAGCAAATGAATAAAGATGAGTTAGAAGGAGATGAGTCTGTCGTGGATAGAAGGGGAAAGATGTGATCCAGGTTTCAGGATCATTTGGTTTTGGATGTCTTCCCGCAACAGGAATTCTGAAACCCCTCTGTGAGGGAAATATTGGTTTGGAGAGATCTTTGATCCTCACAACTGTGACATATTCCCTGAAAGGATCTGTCAGTCTTGTTCCTGTCTCACCAATGTAAATGGCTGGGCATTTTCTGCATGATGTCCTCTGGATGGCTTGGCATGGTCCAAAGGGGTGTATTGAAAAGGCTAAACTTGTGCTCTACAGCAGATTTCCTCAGCTTTGCTCCTTGAAAGCCACAGTCCACCAACAGAGCTGCAGGTTTCTTTTAACTACCATATGCTTCAGCCTTGGAAGAAAAAGGGTCAAATGAATCCACTTCTGCAAGTTTCTGAATCCATGTAGGTCAAAAAGAGTTCAGGTGTGAGGAAAAAAACAAAAACCTGGAGTCCTGGACTACCGGACTGGAGCTGAGGGTCTCTTCCTGTAGCTTGAGGTCTATTGTAACTCATGACCACTCCCCCTTCAGGATTGCTGCATGCTGATTGGGTGGTGATGAGGTAATGGTGTACAGTTGGGCTTAACTCCTGTTCCTGCTGAACTGAGCCAGTATTCCGTACACACACTGATATCAGTTCAGTAGGCACGGGAGGTCACAGCCCCAGCAGCAACGTGTCATTAGGCCAATACAACAATGCACTTGGCTGCGTCGTCACTGCAGTTGCAAAAGGAGGGAACTGTAACTGATTACGGCCAGGGCAGATTAGACGAATCATTCAAATTAACAATCATATTTCAAAGATTTTCACAAGAAAGGGAGTGAGATGGGTGCTGCTGCTCATTTATTTTCGGGCCCTTGCATTTTGTGTCGTTGCTGAAAGAATACACCGTCAGTCTGAGATTGATGAATGTCACCTTTCTTTAACTGAAGTGCAGTCCACACTACTTTGCCCCAGAGTGTTCATACTAATGGCCTGGGCAGGTAGCCTACCTCTCTGTGCGTTTCTGGAGAACTTGAGCGCGCCTCCCCCCAGTCTCCAACAGCAGGGACAGGAGCAGGGCCGTAAGTGTACCAGTCCTTTGAGGGACGTGAGCTGGATTCTTGCAAGCCAGGACTAGCCTGACATTTACCCAGCATGCCTGCACACTTTCTAGGCATCCAGTTACTCCTGCTGCCTTCTGGCTAGCAGCTCCGCGGGAGGAGGGTGGGATTTGTTCTGGGTTATCTTCCTCTGAAGAGAGACGCGTGATCTCCATCAGTGCATGCACATCCCATCCACTGTTTCACTTCGGGCACTGAACTTAGCCACTGTGAACAATATATTGATAGGAACAATGCTCGCCAATTAGCTAAGCTCTGTGCCTTCAGAAAGGGACTGGGCTACAGGATGTGCACAGTGCAGGACCTTAAACACAGAAAAAAAACTATTCTCTTCACTGCCTTTGTTTTTCATTCTGCAGATAATTATATGTTGCATCAGGACAACTGTCTATAATTCACTTCTCAAGTATATAATATGCAATTAAACTAGCTTCGAACACTTTCCCATCTTTTTATAGATGCAAAATTGCAGTTTAACAGACCATACCATCACAGGCATTTCGCTGTTACCCCAAGTTGTCATGTTTTGCTCAGTCAAATCTGAGCCTCCCCTCACTTCGGCACTCAAACTGAAAACTCAAACTAGTTTTTGTTTTGCACAAAAGCACAAAAATGGTGTGTTTTGTTAAATCATTCTTTCTAGGCTGAAACTCTGATGTTTTCCAATGGCGCTGAGCTAAGGATAATTGAAGTGCATCGAGAACAAAAACAATAGCAGTCTTATCAACCTTTTTTTAGCTTTCGCTCATCCCCAAAATGTTCCCAAAACTGCTCTCACAGTTTCTCACAGGGGCAGCACGTTTTCATGTTTCCTTTTCCGAAGCAAGTACTGTTTAAATACCTAACAAGTTCAGCAATGACGGTGCTTTTAACAAACCCCTCCTACCCTGTCTCCACAGATTAGGGAGAAAGCATTTCCATCTATTTTGTTCTGCCTCAAATCCATCCATCTTAAACCCAGCGTCAGGGAACGGTCTGAGAAGGCTCCTGCAACTTGAGCAGCATAACCGAGGGACTTATCAGGCACCTCCTTGGTCATCAACACCACAGCCCGAAGGAGCAACCTGTAACAGAGTGGAAATCCCTGGCAATGTGATTTTGGTTTCTGTTTTTGCATCAAATCACGGTGCCAGGAACCCTCTCCGATACAGCCAGACTAGTGGTTAACCTTCAGTCCAGATGTGATCCAGCTGTAATCCACAGCCGCTCCCCCTGTAGAAGAAGAAAACAGAGACTATTTACAGTCTGTGTGAAGTGCGATACAGCACAAGTTTTCCATATTCACATTTAATATGTTGTTTTTTTATACACCTACATTTAAATGATCATGGGAAACTGTAGCATTAAAAACCCACTCATGTCTAATAGCACCAGGGTCTTAAAACTCTGCCTTTTAATTATTTTCAGATCCATTTGTTTAGCCACTGTTTATAAGTCATTATTTTTTTCAGAGCATCCGGTTTTCCTAGAATTTCCTTATGCAAAAATATCATTTGTCTTTGAGCTAAAGGGCTCAACGAAGATGAGTCATGATGTAGACCAGGCCTGCACAACCCATGACCATCCCAATGCACTCCATCACGCAAGTTCTCTGCAACCAGCTCCTTAATTATTTAATTGGTAAGGCACACAATCAATATCGCAATTAAAGAGATAGTTAATCGAAGTGCTGCAGTGGAGCAGATGGCAAAGGCTGCCAGTTGAGAAACGTCTTAGAATGAGTCTTGTAAGCTGTCAGCTTGCCTGAACCAAGACTCTGAACAGATGTTCTGTTCTGGTTCAGTATGTGAAAAGAGTGCAGTGACTTACAGGGATAAAGCAAGTGTCATTAAAGTGCATAATCCCCACTTCCCCCCTGATCCCCAGTCAAGGGAGAATTACGCAGAATACATTCCCAAAAGCCAGCAGGTTTTGAAGTACAGGGGATTACAGGGCTTATTTAAAATACAAAGGTAATAAATAAGACGTCTCTCAAAATAATAAACTACTACGGAAAAAGATTCTTCCACCTCTTGACTATGACAAAATACTGCTTCAACTACCACTGTGACTCCAACTTCTTTTCCAAACTGAAACTCCTGCTGCTTCTGGAGTGATGCAGAGCACACACTCAAGTTCGCTCCAGGCACAGCGGAGAACAGGAGCTCCGTTTTGGGCCGGGAGATTTTGGACAGAGTGGAATGCCCCTTGGTATGAAAGCCGAATTGTTCCCGAGTTAGATCAAACTTAAAAAGCAAAAGCCACACTCTCTGCTGATTTTACAAAACGTCGAGATTCCTTTACTGTTGACAACAGCACGAGAAAATCGTAGCTGGTTTTGGGCACGCTCTTGAACCGAGAAAGGAGCAAACAGCACTTGCAGCCAAATTTATTTGCATTCATATGCATCTCCAGCACAGCTGTTCTCTAAATGATACAACTCTAAATGTTTTAGAGACCACGCTGTTGTCTTGTTTCCTCATCAGGGGAGTCCTTGGCGAACTTCCTGCACTGTATCTTCTCTGGTGCCAGTGCAGGGCCAGGACGCAGTGGAACCTGCAGTACTAGTTGACTGCCAAAGCTTTAATTTTGGTCTGAGAAATGGCAAAAGCACACGTCCACTCCGACAGCCTTGAAGTGGGACTGAGGTCTTGTAACCACGACTCCAGAGTTAACACACATGTAGGAGCCAATTAACAAGCCAGCAGCTGATGACACACTTCAAAGGCCCGACTTTAATCAATTAACTTCGATCAGCTCTGTCACGCCCGTCAGTTGCTAATTTGACAATGTATCCTATTGACTATGCCACTGACCTCTGGACCAGTGACCAATGGACTGGTCAAGTCACTCGTCAGCCACTTGCGGTGGGCACGTGGGTGAGCAGGGCCACAGTGTGTAGGGGGCAAATCGAAAAACACAGAGCAGACAGAGAGAACAAAGCACTGGACTCGCCGGCCACTCGCTTAAATTCACAAACGGTGCAAGCATCACGTTACATTTCATCTGCCCCGATTCCGTGATCCAGAGAAATCTTTTTTTAATAAATCTGGTTAACGGGCTGAAAAAAACGGATTTGTTTCAATTGCCTAAAGTAGCTTTTTCTTTCATGTGGCTCCTATAACTCAGGGCGACTGTAAGACATACTGTACATACGGCAGCCCTCGGCTCATTGAGTAACGTGCTGGTGTTGGAGACTGTAACAAAGGCCCTCTATTGACTCTGCACCCTGCAGTGGGATAAAGTTTCATGCATCTCCCCTTTTCCCTCATTTCTGCCTTTTTTGAAAGTCTGGTGAAGCGCCCTGGGTATCTGTTTCACTGCACAGCTAAAACCACAAACAGCAAAAACAGCACCTCGCCAACACTCTGTGACGTCACGTGACGGTGAAGGATTATGGCCACAGCCTTCATCTTTATTTTTGTGGTCTTTTCCGCAATGTGGCAACAAGCCTGCTTCATTTCCCCTTTGGTGCCCCTCTCTTTCCTTTGTTACTGGAGGAGGTGTACCGCTGGGAAAGGGGGAAGACTAGCCAAGCAGGGCTCAGAAGTTTTTTCTGTGACAGTACATCAGTATGTGTGCCCCGGGCCTCAGCAGAGAGACGGGAGATCTCCATCGCCGTTCTGTGGGAAACTTTAAAACCTTGCAGGATGCAACACTTGCCTCCTTTCCTTTGTAGAGGTCCTTGAGCTCCTCTTTCACCATATCCTTCTTAACACAAGAAAAGAGGCATTACTGAACCGGTCCGGCGGGGTTCGGTTTTCTAAAAGGACACTGTCGGGCAGTGGAGGCCTGAGGTGGAGGGGTGTCTCCTGGAGCTGTCCCAGGGAATGCAGGAAAGTCACTGCGGTGTCACCTGACGCTGGAGGGAGAGCCCGTCTCTCTCTTCTCCACTCCGGCTCTCTGAGCCTCTTTTCCCTCGACAGGTGTGTTGTGTAGGAAATGCTTCTGCGCTGATAGCGTTTTCCGCAGAAGAACTGCTCTCCATTCGCCACATTCTTGGCCCGGGCTGCTCGGCGGGGGGCGGAACGCGTCGGGAGCGACTGGCGGTGAGGGGTCCTGACCGCGGCTACTGACGCTCATCCAAGGAATGCGGCGGCTTTCCCCGTCCCGGAAACACACACACACAAAAGCGTGCGCGAGAGAGAGAGGTTTCTGAGCTCACGTTTCTTAGAAGCCTCACATTTCCTAGTTGTACATCACCAAGGTCCTCGGAACACCCTGTGCAACATCACTCTTATTACTTTCCAAGGGGCCCCAAGGGTGTGCAACCTACCCTTTCTGTGCTTCACAACCTATTCTGACGTGGGCTCAGACCTGCAGGTTTGGGTCTGCAGTATGACCCCGTGCTCTCTGTTGTATTTTTGATGTATTTGCTAGTTCAGTGTCAACAGTGGTATCGGCACATGGGCAGGTGTCCCATCTGAGGATCAAACTCCTATCAGCTGAGAAGCGTCCGGAATTGTAGCCCAAACTTCTGCTGGCGAGAGACACTAAATTCTAGTGAATGAACCCCCCTCTGTGCCATTTCTTGCATATAAATGTCTTTCCATAGATAACGTCTTTGTATCCCTTTTAGGTGAGCCCTTTCAGCAGAGATAAAGTTCATTTAAAACCAAGAACAGGGGACTCTTCTTTACGCAAAGGGTTGCAGGAGTGTGGAACGAGCTACCCAGCCACGTGGTTGAAGCCCAGGGTGGCTTCTTTCAAGAAACAGCTGGATGACATCCCCCGATCCATTAGCTACTAACTACCAGATGGACTGCACGGCCTCCTCTAACCTTGTAACCTTTCTTATGTAAGTATGAGATGTTTTGTTCCAGTTTTGCCAGGAACATATGCCATTGCCAAAGTCAGCCTCCACAGAAATAAAATAGAGACTCTGAGTACAATTTTTTTCTAAACAGTTTGCTGAACTGTTTCTTCTCTCTCTTGGGCAGTGGGGTCAAATGTCAAAATTCAAGAGTCTGAGTCTGGCTAGGTAATCCTGGATTCTCAAGTTGCAAAACCTGAAGCTTTGATCTGACAAGGTGTGTATTGCACAAATTCTGAGCCATTTTCACTGCCAGCCTGTCATCACTGTGAAACAATTTTAAAGTGCTTTCTTTAGCCCCTAGGGCATTAAAGATACTGCGTTTGATAGGATTGTTTCCTTTAACCTGATGTGACCGGGCACAGGGTGTTGGCCCGGAACTAGCAAAAACATGGAAAACACAATAGAGACAACAGACCCAAGTCATATGAAACAGGTCTGAGCCCATCTTATAGACGGTCAGGTTACAAACAGAGAAGCCTGTAAAATCTATGGTAGAACTGTACCTGCTGGCAGTGCTAATACTGTTAATGTACAGACAATCGGATGTCTAGAGTTTAGAAGAGAGCCAGGGACTGATCTGGACTCGCACAGCCACAAGTACTACAAAGCTGTACAACATTAAAAAGTCATTAGCGCCTCTCATTAGGGCTCCAGTCTTAATTAGCACTGGATTCTGTGTTATGCCACTAGGGAGAAGATGCTGACCTCCCACCCTTTCCACTTTAAAACCCAACAAGAAATAGAGTAAAGGGACATGAGGGAGACAAATAGTTGACACCCTTTCGTCACAGGATCTCCCCACGTGAAGGTCCGTACTGTCATGTCACAGCAAACAGGATGTATTAACACATGTTTTTACTAGGAAATATATGAAATTGCAAATGATTTCTAGGTACTGTCAGTTTGAATAACAGCAGGCCTCATGGGAAACACTATGGCTTAAGGCTTCATTGTCATAAAACCATGCACTCAGACGTTGCTACAGAATGGCCCTTGCTTCTAAATAGGCATTATCTCCACAAGTGCACTCAGTTTAGTTGTATCATAATTTGTCATTGGCCCTTTATTTGTGATTTCTTTCAATAGCTTAGTGGAGCTGACATTTAAAAATGGTTTTGTTTGCAAAAGTGTAAGATTTGTTATCGAAGAAACCTTTCTGGTAAAGTACCGTCTTCACAGTAAGTCCTAGCGTTGCTGTTGCTTACTTGAAACAAACAGATGTGTCTGTAGTGGTGTTTTTGTTAAACATGAGGAAAAGCCAATGAGCAATACTTGTCAGATTAAAAAGACACAGTTAAAAGCTTAGCTATTTGAAACCGAACAGCAGGACTGTTTTTATAAAGTAAGAATGGGCAAGAAAACAGCTGCAGAGATTTTGATCTGGGTATCTCAGTTTAAAAGCACGATCCATTTCAGTGTGACAAAAAAACAACAACGTCAAAGCTGTCGGGCCTAATCCGATTTCAGAATCTGATAGCCTGACTAATAGCTGTTACTTGTTACTGGGCCCAAGGAGGCTGACAGCTAAACCCAGGCCTATGAAAAACAGGACAGCAGATTTTCTTAACCCTGTGCTGCCCGATATGTATCCACAACAATACATTTAAAAAGGTTTGCCTTAATACAGTTACACTGCACTAAGAGGATATTAATGGAGAGACTCTTAGTTCCAGAGTGCAGGCAGTGAAGAGACACTTTGAGGCCTACTGAGTAGCTGCCATGTTGTGTGTTTAAACCACTGCTGTGGACATTATTCCCTGGAACAAGAAGCTTTGGATATTTATTCCCGGGATCATGGAAGTGAACAACAATAGACTCATCCATTCTGTGTTCCTGGTACAAGTTACTGTACCCCAGTTTCTGCACTCCAGCCAGCTGTAGAAAAAGGTCTGAGCAATGCTGAGGGAGGGTAACCCTGTGATGGGCTAGTGTCAGTCAGTTAGTGCTATAGTTATTAGGATAAGCTCTGACCTGATGAGCCTCTGTTCTCGTAGACTACCTAATGCATGGTGTTACATTAAATACCCTAGCCTACAATGCAGGATAGATTTGCTTAATAGGCAGATTAGAACTTTGGTATTCTTTGGTGCATGTCTTATCATACATATTGCTGTCTGTTGATGTTGACTAGCCATACGAACAAAATAACAGGTTCAGGAGTAACAGCTTTGTGCACGGCTGAAATGATTTAGGGATGTTTTGCACCTGTTGCACCAAAGTGCATGGTGCAGCTTTGTTTTTGCTTCCTTAGGACACTTCCTGGCCTTCAGGAAAACGCAAGAGAAGCATGAATTTATAGGACTCATTCTTCAACCTGAGTAATCTTGTCACGGTCCTATAACCTTTGTCTATTTTAGCCCCAAACTCGGCAAGCTATTTTTGAACATTATCTTTATAAAAACGAGAGTATAGTTTTGATACCGTATGGAAGACACAGTATTCCAGCTTGTTTTCAAATCAATTTTCCACCCATTAATTTGCTCGAGTCACTCTGAGTTAAGCACACTGTCATGCTTAACATTAGGCAGCTGTGCTGTGCAGGAGAAACCTCCGTAGCTTCTTCTGCAACATTTTATAAGTGTTTGTCTAGTGCCCTAAACCTCAGCCCTGACAAACAAAGCAAGGTGTCCCAAGGCCGACCACAAGACACCCTTGTTTGAGAGCCATCGCAGATTTATCACCACCGCCAACTCGCCCAAGCCTGTGACTCAGTTTCCCAATGATTTTATGTACAAACAATACACAAAAAAACACCTTTTTCAAAATGTATGCTTATGGGTTTGGAAATTATTCAGTTACGCAAGAATTGTAAGGTTTTTTTGTACAAACCAGAGTGTTGTCCCCCTCTTACTCCTGACCCGGCTGGGTAGAAGCGAAGACACACGCAGCGTCCCCCGAGCCTGCTGGTTTTCCACATGATCCTCTCTCCGAATCAGGTCCCGGGCAGCGCTTCTTAAATGCCGGCCGGAGGAGGGGCCTGATCCCAGCGGCCTGCGCCCCGCCAGCCTGGCGCTCCACTCCTCCTCAGACGCTGTCACTTGGTCTCCCTGCTCCTGCGGAAACGCTCCGGACTGCACCGCGCCGGGGCGTCGCCACCAAGGGGTTAAATATTCACTCGGAAAAATTGTAAAAACTGCAGCGGACTGCAGCAGGTCACTGTCTCCTTTCGCCCTGCCCAACCTGCCTGCCTTGAGTATGAAACAGTTTACGGGGAGCGCCTCACTGAAACACACTCTCCCAGGGGAAATCCCTCTGTCATTTTAATCCAGAGGAAAAACAGACTCGAGCTCAGTGCATTCACGAGCCCTTCCCTGACAACCTGTAAAAGATGTTATTCTTTTCACTTTCCTCAAAGATCATGTCGACATCACATAGGTCTGAGCTACCGTAGACCACCATGTAGCAAGGTAGCTTAATAAAGAAACCCCTCTTTTAACTCAGAGGTTCCACTGGTGCATGTTTTCAAAGATCTGCTAAACAGTCTTGTGTGAATCTCCTGTTCTGAAGATACACATGGTTGCAGGGGAGAGTGAAAGAAGGGTGAGACAGAGAGACAGGACAACTAGGTGTGCTCTGTGTTCTTCATTAAAAAAAAAACAAGTTTAGTTTCTGTTGGATCTAGCCTTTGGATTCTATTGGATTCCAATTCCAGTTCCAATAAGCACAAGCAGTTAAGGTGTGCAATAAACACTAGAGATAACAGTTGTGTCAGTATCCTTCGCTTAGCAAGACTCGGCATGCATGAATCTATTTAACACGTTGCGTATTGTAGATGAAACCCAGCATACTTGCATTGTTCAAGAATCAGAAAATAGTTCACACAAATGAAAGACCCAACATTTAAACCTTTTGGGAGCTCGTAGAGCAAGTTTTGAAAAAGCATTGCTTTCTATTTTAATAGTCAGAAATGCAGAATTCTGTTCTTTTAAATACAACTGAATTACCTCAGCAGCCCTTTGCAAAATGATTACAGGAGTAGCTCTGTAGAAGATGAAAGCAGCCACGTTATTAAAATTTAATTCCATATTAACTGACTTTGTCCAACCTTACCCACAGGCGCTGCTTATCCAGATGTTATTGCCTTGCAGTGTCAGAACAGGAGTATTCCTCTGGGGGAGAAACATACCAAGGCTTAGTATGAGTCTCCCTTAAGGACAAAAGCCTTCAAAGGTCAGTTTCTTTTCAGTAAGAAATTTAAGTAATAAAAATAACTACGACATTTTTTGTTGTAACCATGGATTGCGTTCCTATTTTATTTTCTCTCTTTCATTCTTCCCAGTTTGTATATCCTGTAACTTCTGCAGTTTCCTTCAAATGAAGTTGCTTTTGTGCCCAGTTGGGAACTTACAGTGGGGACACAGGCATCATTTCTGATTTCTTTTGCTTTCTGCGAATTGCTCAGGGGGGTCCCACACAGACCTGCAAGACACTCAATCCCCACACGCCTGGGCGGCAAAGGAGACCAAGTCGGACACACTGCAACTGCACACAGCACGAATAAGTATTCAAAAGCAAACTTACTTACTCACCACAACCAGGACTGGGCTATGCACTTCTGTGGCACTGAGTTCAACAGAAGACATCACAAGGAGTGAACAAGTTCACTTGGCATCAAAAGAGAGTAGAAGACAGGCATCCAGCTCTTTTTCTTTGCTCACGTTTTCTTCCGTAGGAAAGTGGTAAAAAAAAAGTCTGACAGGTCTCCTGGGCTGTCCTGTCCTCACCTGGTCCCCACCCCGGACACTTTTCCAGTCAGGTGTGTGCACCCACACCCCGTGGGCTCAGCACTGTGGAGTTTGTGCTCCAGCCTGATGAGTCACTCTTGTAATGCAGCACAGACTATAAACACAGAATACAGAGGACAGGGAGAGGGAGTGAGAGAGAGAGAGACACAAGACTTTTAGCTGGTCGTCCCAGGGGGCCCTGTCCATAACCAGCTCTCAGTTTCCTGGGCTCAGCTCTGCTTCTCTCTCTCTACTTTCCTCTCTCCATTTTTCCCATTTTCTAGGCTCCACTGAGACTCCTTTATTGTTGCAATTGCATTAGCCTTTAGCCAGAGAGAAATGGCTCCAGTGTCTAATGCATATTCAGCCTCTCTCTCTCACACACACAGACTGACACACACACGCTAATTTTCCCTCACTCATTCTTTTTTTGTTTTTGTTTTTTTTTCATGAGGTATTCCTTAAAGGGGCAAGACCACTATTTTTTCCGTGGGATTCTGTGTGTTGTGCACCGTTGCACATTATTATTAGAAGACATCAGTAGATGCAAGAACCTTTAATAACAAGTGGTATATTTATGTTGCCTGAAACCAACTGGATTAAGACGGCAGAGTGTAGGGTGTCTTCTTTTAATCTCCACGTTAAATCCAACAATTAATTATTCATCTTTAACTTCAAACACTTTCTGTTCCCTTTTAATTTAACGGGGAGCAAATTAATCTAAATGCTAGTGTCAAAGCAAATAAAAGATAAAACACCTTTTAATTTTTACTTAAGCAGTCAAACGCAACAAAAACCAAAATCTAATGGGATCAGATGCAAGTCATGTAACAGACTAAAAAAACAGTAAAGTGGGTTTCACATTCTGACTGATTACAGTCTTTTCAAAATATACTGTACAGTAGCTCTTGCAAATTCCAACCGACTAGAACCAGCTACATAAGAAATATTAGGTAGCCCTAGATTCACTTTATATTTTATTTATTTTTTCCCATTTGAAAGAAGAATGGTCCTGATATCACTTGAGACCAAGTAAAATAAAGAATGAGTTTGGTCTTTAGCCATAAAATATGGTTTCTATTTAAAGCTCCGGTAGGAAATTTTGATATACTCTGAGGAAGATGTACGTTACTGGGCAGTATTAAATAAATAAAAACCTCAAAGCTGTTTTATTTTTGCTTCTTAAAAAAGAGTCATTTCAATCTGCTGGCCATCCACTCATTATTAGACGATCTTCCATGAATCTTCTTCTGATCCAAAGCATTTCTTTGTTCCAGGTTTCCTGGAGGGGGCAGAGAGAGAGAAGCTCTGGAGCTGAGAACAGGTGAGACACATTGGGAATTACTAACACCCTGATGGCCAGGATAGCCCCCTTTCTGCTCAAGTGGATGGTTGGTACCACATCCAGAGAAGATGGGAGTTCCTCACCTTGACTGAAACAAATCAAAAACAAAAGGCCACCAAAAACATGTGTCAACTCTGAAATGAGGTGCTGTGACTGCATGTGATGGGCTGCAAAAACACAAAGAGACAACATGCAGTGTAGTGTAATAGAGCACAGTGCAGGTAGGGACATCACAGTAGAAGGCAGTGCAATACAGTGCAAATCAGTAGAATGAGATGCAGTATGGTGCAAAGCAAGAGAACAAGACACAGCAGAGCGCGATGTAGCAGAGAACAAAGCAGTAGGCTGTGATGCAGTAGAAAGCTACAGAGCTGAGCAGGAAGCACTGGGGCACAGTTCAGTAAAACATAACATGGTAGAGGGCATCATGGTTAGGACTCAAGACAGTAGTGGCAAGATGCTTAGGACACAGTGCAGCAAGCAGCAACATGGTAGGGCTTAACGCAGTGGATCACTACATGGTAAGACTCAGTACGGTAGATGGTTAAGGCTCAATGCAGGAGATAGCAGGATTGTTAGGGCTCAGTGCAGTAGATAGCCGGATTGTTAGAGCTCAGTGCAGTAGATAGCTAGATAGCCGGATTGTTAGAGCTCAGTGCAGTAGATAGCCAGATTGTCAGGGCTCAGTGCAGTAGATAGCCAGATTGTCAGGGCTCAGTGCAGTAGATAGCTGGATTGCTAGGGCTCAGTGCAGTAGATAGCCGGATTGTTAGAGCTCAGTGCAGTAGATAGTATGATGGTTAGGGCTCAGTGCAGTAGATACCACTTCCTCTGTGAGGCCTTTGCTCTTGTGCAGGGGAACTTTAAAGCCTGTGTATCAATCACTGTTCAGACATTGACATTTAAGTCATAAAGAAAAGGAGTCTGGCACTCAAAGTCAATATAAGACTGCAGGAAAAGCTTCCCTGTCCTTTTGTGTCCCTGCATTAGACAACTGAATTTTGTTCTTCATTTTGATGTTCACCTGCCTGTTTTTTTTGCCATTCATGCTGTCTCACCCCAGATGTCTGTATTAACGGCTCAAAAAATAATCTGTACAAACAGGCAGGATTGTCCCAGTTCTCTTAAGCAAACTTAAAAAAAGACCAAGTAGAGCTCATGACTTGGAGGAGAACAGGGTAGTGTAATGCCAACAGTAGAAACAATATCAGAAAACCACTTAAACATCTGCTAGGCTTTTGAAACATATTTTAAGAGATCCTTTACAGAATAATTGCTGAGAGCTTCTCCCTTTCAGTGCACAGATAGTTCCACAGAACACAATAGCGAAAGGAAAGAGGTATTTATGTATATATCATATACGTATTCAGGCATGCAGAGGCAAGAGAGATTTTCTGTAGCTCTATACAGGATCAAAGTATAAAGGAGTTTCATTTATCAACAGTTAAAGAAGAAAAGCTATTAAATTAGCTTAGTCATTGTTCTTAAGAATTCTGATGGACCCCCTTTTTTAACAAGTGTAAGATTCATAGGAAATACAAGGACGCTGTCTGAACACATCAACAAATTTCTGCCAACCTAGGAACCTAAGCAATCCAAGTTGATTCACCGAAGTTTTCGCAACTGTAGGAGATCGGTTTAGCAATTACCAGCACAGCAGGGAGGGTAAAGTTTCTGAAGGCATAACAACATTCAAGTAGGAGCAGCTGAAAGAGAAGCAGCTCATTGTAAGCAGGACTTCCCCCCATTTCTGCCTCTCTCCCTTTTCAATATGGAAGACTGGGTCGTGGCTTTCAGAAAATGTGCTCTTGCGCTCATTAATGAATAGGTGCCCGCGGATCCTGGCGCTGTCTTTGTGTGTAGACTTTCCAGCGCTTCGTGCCAGCCCAGTCGAGAGACGCTGCCTGCCATTGTTGCTGCAGGTTGTGGGCAAGGCACCGTGGGATGGCATACGTGTCGCTGTCCTTCTGAAAGAGACGCACGGAACAAGGGCGCCGCTCTGTAACTAAGGATCGCTCGGCATGTGGCACAGCTTCAGGGGCACAGAGCCCCCCCTCCTGCCCACGCAAAATTCCTGCCAAGGAGCCTCCCTCTTAGAGGCCAAAACTGGTGGGAAGCACCAGCTCCAGTGGTGGTTTGTGTCATTCGCTTGTGTCTTGTTTCATTTTTTTCTTTTTTTTTTACGGGCGTTTCCGTCAAGGACTCTGCTTTTACTGGCTTGTGCTCGCGATTGTTCCAGACGGCCTCAGAAATCCTCCCTCTCTCTCCGAACGAACCGAAGGCATTTGCGATTTGCAGCAAATTTCCTTCCCCTATTGGAAAGTGGCACGTCATGTTATCGCTATAAGACAACAACCTGAGGCGAGCAATTCCTCAGCTTCAGTATTTGCCAAACCCCTAGCAAACCATCAGAGAAGAGCGTGGACTTGAAAGGGGAAATTCCTTTTTTCGCAGAACTGCAACAGGTCTGCCTCCAGAGCAGGTGTTCCCAGCTTGCATTCTGGCTGAAAATACCACATGATCAAACAGACACAATTCTCAACACGATTAACCATGGCTTCCTGAGCGCCATTGGCTGAATCCATGTGCCAGTGCATTGCCATTGAAAATATTCCAGATCAACCCCAGGGGCAGATGAAAACGTCCCGTCACAGGCTGGCCAGACTATTGACTAGTTGTGTTGATCATGCTTTCAATGGGAGAAGGAAGGCATCTGAGACGTACCAAGAAACAGGATGAAGACGTCCATTCTCCAGCCAAAATATCAAGACACATGCCCTTTATATTTTAGGAATGTAACCTGGCCGTGAAACTGGAGGAATGTGGTGCACACTGTGGAGGAATGTCAGGACTCTAGGAACACTCTGGGGATATTCTGTGTCCTACGGAAATTTGGGTCCCTTCAGCTCCAGTTCTCCACTGGGTTTTAACTGGTCTCCAGACGGGTCGCCTACAGCTGCCCTCACGAGGTCAGTGCTGCACATGTGTCAACCCACTCCACCTCTGCTGAAATTTGGGATCAAGCCCAGGCTGTGGACACAGTAACACAGCAATTACTGAGCACAGAAGAATGAGGACAGGTGGCCCAATAATCTCACACAGATCACACTTGCTGCCTGTTAGTGCTTCCCTGGGCAGGCCTCCAGACTCGTGTGACGAAAGGTACCTCATTTCATCAAGATACTGCACTTCCCCTGTGGTGCAATAGCAAAGGTTTGGCTGTCCCAGCGGAAATGCTAATTGTATTCATCTCAAGATTGCTTAAAAAAATGTGCTACAACAAGCAGATGTGTCATTCCTTATTACCAATTACTCAGGGTTTTAATTTACACCATGCAGCAGAAAAATTTCTAATGTGTCCTTTTCTTTTCCATGTCTTACTTGTTGCACTTGTTGCTCTCTAAACATTCTGGGTAATTCTCAGTTTCTGCTGTTATAAACGGCCATGCCAGGTGACCAATCCAGCAAACACAACAATAAACCTTCAAGGAAACTGGAGCTTTTAATGAAGACCTATATCGGTCTTCATGTTAAGGTACCTGGTAAAATCAGAAGATGCTGCAGATATGAAGTGCAGGAACAGCTTGGTCACCCTGTGGCATGTGAATAACATCACACAACTCTCCTGAATCCTGCAGGAGCAGCTAGATCGCCTGTCCCTGGTAGCAAATCCCTTTTCATACTGCACAGTTTCAGAGAGTCCACTGAAACGTGGTACACTTCTGGGGAGCACACTGGAGAAGTACCATGCAGA
The DNA here is from genome assembly GCF_040954835.1 of Lepisosteus oculatus. Lineage (NCBI taxonomy): Eukaryota > Metazoa > Chordata > Actinopteri > Semionotiformes > Lepisosteidae > Lepisosteus > Lepisosteus oculatus. The sequence continues at coordinate 5,856,539 of NC_090724.1, read as the reverse complement.
AAGCCTTCACTTTCCAGGACTAGTTTAGAGTAAATACCCTGCTCAGCTTTTCATGGGAATCCAGATTTTGAAACCGGGGGATTTTGATACTATGCATTGCATATCGGACCTCTATAAAGTCTGATTAGATTTAAGGAATTGTGAACCAAACTGAAAGCAAAGGCTCTTCTTGTGTTTTGATGATAACACACATTGAGAGTGCCCTTACTTCCTGCTGATCCAAAGTTGCTCTTGTTACTGACTCCATCACCCAGTCTTGTATAAAGGGCATCCTGGAGCAATTGAAATAATTTTATTGTTGTTGCACTTCTGAAAATTATTTTACAGTGGAATGGATGCATATTAATTGGAAATCTCTCTCTGCAACCTAGAAGCTAACTTCAACTAAGTCCAAATTAGTTCCAGATACTGCTGGGATTTCAGCCACCGACAAACCCGAAATAAATCCATATTCACTAGTCAGAGCCTGAGGTCTTGATTTGATAGGGCTAAAAACACTGCAGGTTTTGTCATAACTCGATTATTCCGTTCTTTCTCAGAAGCTGTGGTGTCTCTCTGCCTCCAGCCCAATGCACACAGAATCAGAGGGGCACACACGCTGTATTGAGAAGCTCAATGAGTTCGGCGTGGGCAGGCTGCCGCCTCCTTCTCAGACGAGCCCCAAGGTGACAACAGCAGACAAGATGACGCCGTGACAATTAACTTAATTAACTTGTCAGACAGCAGCAGTGGTCGCTAAAGAGAAGCAGGGACAAATGATCCTGGTACACGAAACACAGTTCAAACCATAAATGATGCTCCTGTGGTGCTCGACCAAGCCAACACAGCCATTTGACATCTGTTGTGTAGACATCCCAAAATGCAGACTTTTAAAATTTTCTTTCTGGAAATCATAGCGTTGCAAGTGGGGGGACACTAAAATGAGGGCCTATAGATCCGCAAGAGCACTTCAGAACTGAACCTCTTAAAGCTCATCCATCCAGTTTTCCAACTGCTTTTTCCCAGTACAGGGTCGCAGGGGAACTAGAGTCTATCCCTATAGTTAGAGCAAGAAACGGGCACAAGGCAGGATGCACCCAGGACAGGACGCCAATCCACCGTAGGGCAAGCTGTACATCATCGGACCTATTAAATATTAACATCAGCCACCTCATTGCTCTCTCTCACTTGCTAGTTACAACATGTAAGAGGAGTGTGATCTCCTTGTGTTGAAGAAGAATACTTGTACCAGTACAGTATACACAGCATGCAGCGAGAGAATAGGTTCAGTGGGGGACTAGAGGAGACAGGAGAACCTGCCCTGACCAAGTTAAAAAGCTCCGTCTCCAGACGTTGAACACACTTTAGCTTTTAATCATTACAAACCTGCTACAAAACAGGGTAGAGCAAGCACACAGCACAGGATCTCAGTCAGCACCAAGGAAATAGAATTGTTGTTGTTAATATTAAAAGTCTCCAGTGGCCTTTTAACAGATTCATCACTTTACAAAGAAAAAATGTCAGGTTTCTCTTTATCCTCAGCGAGTTAGCCAGCGTGTTTGAAACTTACGTCCAGAATAAATCAAAACGTCTTCCCACGCAGCATTCGCAGCGTCCAAAAGCCAGCGCCTCTGAGCAGCTTTCCAGTGGGTAGGCCCTGCTGCTGAACAGAAAGCAGCCATCAAGGGCTGTGTGAGCAATTTGCTGTTGAAGGTTTGGATGAAGTTTGGATCTAATCCTAGCCGGGGCTTAAATATTCCCTTTAAAGGGCAGGAATGTATTTATTTTTATACAATTTATAAAATAAGCAGCTTGAAAAAAAACCCCTGAAAGTCTTTAGTTTAATTAAAATTCTTGTTCTCAGCACTATAGCCACTCTCCTCTACTGCATGAGTCAGCTGTTCTCAAAGCCTTGTGGACTAGCGTGTTCCTGAAGAGCGAAACTGTTTTAACGCTCTTTGTTATATATTTTAAACAGATGTGTTTTTCAGTGTTGTCAGGGAATATTAACCCTGCATTTTCCTAGAGCTAATCATTGTTGACCGAATGCATCTTCCTTATTCAATGACAGTTATGTGTGCCAGACTCGTGTGTTTGGGTAATGGCAGTGACCCCAGTGCACAAGATGACTGCACAGCTGAGAAATGCCTGGTTTCTTCATTTCCTGTGGAACACGCACAGAGTTTAACCTGGGCTAGAGGCAGCCAACAGAGCTGAGAAGAGAACAGGAAAAAACTATTTGGAAAGCTGCGGGGGAAAAGCAGTTGTTGACAAGATCTGAAAAGAACAGGTAGTATGAGCTACCACTGATTTCCTCCTACTGTAAATGTATGGCTTTGGGTCATGGATAGCTAAAAATAATCCCGAATTCCTGGTTTTCTTAATGCCTGCATGGCCCTGAAGAATCTGTGCCACAGGTCTTTTTCTATTGTTCTGTCAGCAACGGTACCTGCATCGATTTGAGCTCAGATGCCGAAAACCATTTAGACACAAGAAAGAAACAGGGGAAGGATAGTCAATGGAACAGTAAGAATTTGACTCCACAGATCTCCTCTTGTGCATAAACATGACTGAAAAAAAAGCCCTTTTTCTTCCTTGGAAACTTACTTGAATTTCAATCACTCCACACTTGTGTGTCTGGCTAGTGTCCTGTCCTTGTTTTATATTCATCAAGAACAATGAGTCTATGCAATAAAAAGAACCTTTAAACACGAGCAGCGTGCAGCCAGAATATGTAACTCATGTTTATTCCTTTTGTGAAACAGAAGGCAGCTTTTTTGCAAACTGGGAGCAGGCTCGTTTTTGGTTGTAACACACCCACACAGGCCATGAGCCTTCATGTCCATTTATGGCTGGTTTTAAAGTTCAGCTGATCTGGAATTCACATAGTTACCAGCTGTATACTCAAAGTGAGGTCTTGGCCAAGGCTCAACTGATTTAGGAAGCTTGAATCCTCAGTTTCTTTGTCTTGAATTTAATTCTAGGAATCAATGGGTGTTCTCCAGTCTCACTGCCTGCTAACAATGTTCATCAGCTAAGAGAAGAGAAAGGTGGTGATTTCTCAAAGCCCTTCACTGTACACAGGTCAATCTCAGTAGTGAGATTTGGTAGCTTGGTTACCTATAGAATTGGAGACCTAGAGACTTTGCTGCACAAGTGTCCACACCAGCTGCCAGTTCTGAGGAAGAGGAATTGATGCTGCATCTTGTTGCCATGGTTCAGCTGTGAAAACCACACCTCATGGAACAAAAGCTTTTAAAGTATGTGCTTATCTCCTTTCAAGTCAGGACAGCTTTCTGAGACACGCAACTCTTTGAACTGTGTTACATTAACCAATACCCTGATGACATCATGCTACACGACTGATGAAAGTAAGTGGATTTACAAGAACAGATTGCAAGTCCTGGCAACTTCAAGAATGGCTGCCAGGTATTTATTAAATAATTAATAAAAACCTTACGTCACTCCATAGTGGTAACATTCCTAGGATGAAAATGTTGATAGTTTCCCTAAAGAATCAGTCACCTGCATCTATCATGGTGTAGCTGAAAATCTGATTCTCACACTAAAAGAGTTTAAAACATCCATCTTGAAGAAAAGGCCCTATTTGTCAGATTTTGTTGTTTTTTTTTGTTTCTAACTGGGGTTTCGGGTTGATCAATTAACAAGGTAGGTACGCCGGATCAGGAACGCCTCCCCGTGATTTGCACTGCATTTCTATCAATGATTACATCAACGTCACGTCAATCAAATTGCCGTGGAGTTGCAGCAGCATCAATGGAGCGAAAGAAATCAAATTCAGCAAATGAAAAACAGTGGGTGACAGCTGATCGAACCCCGATACAGATTTCATTACTAATTGATGTTTAGGTTCAATCAAACAGACCTCACTTCCTACCCATATGGGCTGCTAAATGGCTCTATTCTGTTTGCCTGTCTGGGAGAAGAGGCACTGTAGGAGTTTAATTGCCTTGCATTTCCATTGCTGAGTTCATTACATTAACAGCTCAGCCCACACTCCACATACTTCTGACCTGCTGCAATTTGTTTTTGTATTTATTACCCTTCTCATCCGCCGATTCCTGTTCACAAAGCCCGTCTGAGGAGAAGGTCAGTGTAGTTCTCTCGCAAGCGCCTCACGCAGGCAGCCTTTGGGATCTGCTGACCGTGCAAAGCACACGCGCCGCAGAGGAGATTTGGAAAGGAGCAGCAGGGTGTGATGGAAGCCTGGCGTGTGTGCTGTATGTGTGGCAAAATCTTTTAAACCTCCAGACCGAGACGCGTTCCGAGGGAAAGGACGACCTTTTAGATTTAAGTTATTTTCAGAGCAGAAAATGCGTCCCTGAGACATTAAAAAATTGAACATGGTTGGTGGGTTTCCTGGGGTGGAACGGTGCCACAGTGGTTCGCACTGCTACCTCACTATGCTGGGGCTCTGGGTTACAATTTCGGGGTGCTATCTGCATCGAGTTAAGACATTCGCCCTGTGTTCGTGTGGGTTACCTCTGTGTGTCCAGGGTTCCTCCCACAGTCCAGAGACATGCTGGGAGGTTAACTGGCTTCTGCGAAAACCATCCCTGGTGTGTCTGTGTGTGGCCCGGCAATGGACTGGTGTCCCTTCCAGGTTGTATCCTGCCTTGTGCCCGTTGCATGCTGGGATAGACTCCTGAATTTGAAAAAGAGATGAATGAATGGTTCATTTTCCCAGTCACACAAGATCCTGCAAACAATGCATGCTTTGAGTTGGCCTTTAATTACATTTGAAATGAAATCAAATCCTGCAGCCCCTCACCTAGATCACTTAACGAGCGGTTCGTCCGAAATCAAAGTTCAGGTTTCGGGGTCAGCGAAGCGCGAGACGTGGAACGGTTCGCCCCCGTCACGCGGAGACGTGGAGATGTTTGTTTTTGCTCCTCGGCCTGGGCGTTGGGAGACCTTGCGCCACGTGTGTAATTGAAGAAGAGCTGTGGTGAGGCGGGGGCGGCCAGGTGTCAAAGCAAAGCACCATCGGGTGACAGGAAGATGGTTTCCTCTGGGTTGAGACAGATGCCACCAGCACCCTGACAGGCGGAGACACTTTCACACGCAGCTGAGCGTGCGGTCTCCCCAGCTGTCAAACTGCAGCGCCTCTGTTTGTTATGCTAACTCAAGAGCCTGGAAGCCCTCATTTACCCAGTACAAAAGTTAACATGTTGCTTCATTCAAACATCTTTTCTTGCAAAAGCAAACGTTTGCTAAAGAAAAAAAGGAAAAGACCACCTAGTTACGAAAGTGCTTAAGTGCAAAAAAACTATTGATTTTAATGATCTCTTACATCGCTCTGTTGTTGTCTCTTGTTCATGCAGGGCCGACTTGGACCACAAAGCTATGAAATACCTTGCTGATATAGGCAGCGTGTTTGGAGAAAATCGCCTTCACAGTACGCACGCAGGTTTGCTGGAAAAGTTCCTTCTGCCTGGGAGCCATTCCTGACGTAATAGACTTTGTCTTGTATCCAGTGTCTGAAATCTCAGAGCCCCACAGTACTCGTCTGCTCTTTACTTGCTGAATGCTTTCCCGCAGTGCTTTAACAAAATGTTCCTGCTTTGCTATACAAGCTACAGTATTTAGGAATTTAACATGCTGTCAGCTTAACATCTTCATCCAGGCTTCATCCCTTCGTTAGCCAATTTTTAACCGCACTGTCGTTGGACCTGACTGTGCTTTCTCTGTGTAGTCCTGGGGTATCTCAAACTTATGTGCTGTTCTTTTATTTAGGCTTGTCTGTGCTTCGTCATGGTTTCAATGGGGACTTTTTACTTGATCGTGCTCAAGAGCACTTTGGCCAGACTTTCTGCCACTTCTGAAAATGGTTTAAACGGAGGTTGAGTGTGCTTCAGTTTTGGGTGATAGCCATACGTCCCTCTGCTTTTCGTTGGGCTTCGCCATGTTTCTGTCATGCCTTACTGCACCTCTCTGCAGTAGCTCGATGTTTCAGACGCCACGCTTGAGCGATAACAGACCAAACTCATCTTTTATGTGTTTATATAGCCTGAGCTGGGCTTCCTCGTAAACAACACTGAGGTTGACGTGTGCTCAGTCCGACAGCAGTTATGTCGCTGTGATTGAAAGTGTGCACATGTACCGGCTCTCAGCGGACTCGATCACGCGATCACATCGCAAGCTTTACTTTGTTTGTTTAGTTTTGCCATTTTCACTGCAAACCGCCTTTTCCATCGTGGGTGTGAGAGTAACAAACCACACGAGGGCAAAAAAGAAGAACTAGCTTTGATTTTTATGCTCTGGCTTTTTTTTTTTAAAATGACCCTTCGAAATGAGCACCAAGCCCAAATGGGGTTTTATCCATTCAGTTCTGTCCTTGAAGAAGAAGAGCAACACTCAGGAAACTGGGGCTCGCTGGCTACTCTCTGGGCCCAGGGTCAAGTGAAGAGCTTGCTGCCATACTTAAAGAAGAGCTGAGACACAATGTATTTGCGATAAACAAACAATCTCAAAATAGAGCAGGCACAAACACAACTGCATCTTGGACCTGGAATCCATGTTCAGCACAGGGTCTCATGCAAATGGTAATGCAAGATATCTGTACCCCTCTAGGCAAGAAATTGCAATGGAAAGGCAGTGGACATCACTACGAGGGTCGAAATAAGAGAGCTGGGATCTGTGCATGGCTCAGCCCCCAATTCCATGCATCCCTGACCAGCGTGTTGGAAAGAAACAGGGCCGGGAGCAGGAATAGAGCATTTCCGCACCTCAGCCTCCCTGCAAATAGACAGCCAGTGAAACAGGATACGAAAGAGATGAGTAGCCCGCTGCGCTCCTGAAACACATTAATGTAACTTAATGGAGTATCTGGCTCCACGAGGCCTTACCGTCCATTATCTGAGGCTTGGCATTACAGCAGAGATGGACTGTCTTGTTATAGTGACCTTTTGAAAAAATCATCTAGAAGCCACTATGCCAGTTAACCGCCTTCCCAAATTCCATAATGCATCAATCATCACTGTTATTGTATGCGCCCCTCCCACCCCAACCCCCCCCCCGGCACTTCCCTGCATCCGTTACCGATTTACGTCCGAGAAATTGTCTGTGACTGATTCACTACATGTGGCATCTCTCGCTGCTCCTGTCCTCTTCTTGCTTTGATCTGGGGGATGGCGTTGCGTAATGAGGGGTTGTGGGTTCGAGCCCCTACTGCGGACACTGGCGCTGTTGTACCTAGAGGGGTACCTAGGGTGTCCCACCGGGGGGTGTTGCTCATGTACTCTCTCGTCTGATGATGCTACAGAAACCAGGACGAGATCTAGCTGTGTGAGATGCTCCGGTATGGTATGGGCTTTGCCCTTTTTTTTGACTTGATTGGAATGAAAACCTCCAACATAAGCACTGAGATGTTGTGTCAGAGCTATCTCCGCGGACATGGCAAGGGCAGTCTGTCCTCCATGCTCCTGTACTTTGAGCTTTGCTGGGATGCCTTGTGCTCCACCGCGCTTGGCTCGTGACCCCGCCCCCTCCCTCTTCTGTTCTTGAAGTCTGGGAGACGTGGGCGCTGGTGTCCGAAACAGCCCCCAGCCAGGGAGGACGAATGCTCAGTGGAGCCTGTTGGCAGCCAGGGAAATGGTGAAAGAAGGGGTTTAGGGAGTCAATAAAAACTTTTTAAAAAGCCTACTTAGCGCTGAAAGGCTAATCCCTCAGTAATCCCTGGCAATTACTCACACCGCGACTGCACCTTTTGTTCACATGGGGAAAGTGCATCTCCACCTTGAAGTCAGAATCAGCACAGAGCTGAGTCATTAGGTTTCCATAGTACGGCAGGAAGACCGTCAATGGCGTGGTCGCCCTGTACTGGCGATTCAGTGCTCTCCTTCACAGTGTCGGCATCTTGTACAGTGAGGCCTGTGCGCACTGGGGTTTGAAAGCATGGATGTTCACTCCTAAAAGCATCACAACGTAACTCACAGACGTACGTCAGAAACCCGCCATTGGAATAAAACCATAAGAACACAAGGAGGGGCACAAATTAGAGCGAGAAGGTTTGCAGATGAGGGGGTGACGCTTGGCCCGTCTAGCCTGTTTGGTAGTGAGGAGTTAATTGATTCAAGGATCTGTTTCTTGAAAGAAGGCCTCTGGGTAGGGAAGTGCCTCCTGTTCTTGGGTTTCAATTTCCATTTCTTCCACGTGTGTCCCTGGCGTTTTTCCCCAGCATTTCATCCCCGTTCTTGGCTTCCTTCTCCAGAATGGGCAGTGAGAGCCCTCGCTCTCGGGGGCAGGGGGCCGTTTGGAGGGTGTGTTGCTTGCGGTACAAGTACAAGCTCTTCCATTCCTGCACTGCGGTGCAGGTTCCCACACTGTCAAACGAGCTTAACAGATCGTAACAGGTGCTCGTTAAAGCCCATAAAGGGAAAACAAAGCTGAGGCAGGACAAAAGACAGAAGCGCATTTCCAGATTAAGTTGTCATCAAGGAAGACAGCGGTCTTGACCCTCCTTTCTTTCTCTATCAGATGCTGCTGTAGGCCTCTGCTGTCATCGCTGTCGGAAAACCATCCATAACCGCCCCCGGAGGACAGAATATTCTTAAGACCTGTGTTTAATGCACAATTGTCTGCTTACAAGTGAAATCGTGAGCAAGGAGTGCAGATAGTTCAGCAGCTAATTGGTCTGGGCGCTTTTGTCTGCTCGTCGCCCTGTTCACAGCAGAGGCGAGATTCCACACGCCGATGGAAACAGCGAATCGTCGGGTCCATTAAGCGAGATTACAGGGCATTATTTAGCCATTAATCTTCTACCTACTCAAGCGGTTTGCCAAAAAAGCAAACATGACATCATTTCATTCCGTACCATCTCTCTGCCACTGAATGCCCGCGTCTCGCTCTCTGGGCGGAACAGCGATCCCACTTCAAGCGCTCCTCCCATCCTCTGGGGGTGGAACTTGCCCGGTTTGCCCAAATGATTTATTAGAATCACATAAAAGCCTGGTGGCAGGGGTAAGACCATTAGGAGCTCAATTAATGGCTCTGTGGTCTAAGAGATTCCAACCATTTTTCTGAATATTGTGCTTCCCTGACATTTAGAAAATACACACGCCACAAAAGTGCAGTAATTGCTTCCCAATCTAGGCGATGAAATGTTATATATACCAAACATAAACTTGTCTCGGAGGTGGTCAGTTGAGTAGACGCTTTGTTTAGTCAATGTAGGATTTCTAACAACATTATCGCGTTATTCACAGTGATTTAGGGTGGATCGTGCTAGTGGGAAATGGAGCTTAATTGAGAGCAATTAACACAAAGTTGAAGGAAGGGCGCGTACACCGAAATGTGTTATTATTCTGTGGTGACAAGACGTTCAATATAAAAAAAACGTAGCACCTTGCACAAACTGTAGCAAGGCATCTGACCACAATTGTTATTTTACTTTAGATTTCTTTTTCCTGTCTGGCCCACACTACCTTAATCCAGTTAAGTGTACGTGAGAAAATATTTTCCCTTATACAGCTTTTATTACGCTTATATTGCAAATGACACAAAGGCACCTTTTTTTTTAATGAAAGGCTCGGATGGTTTAGCGAAGGGAATGCGCTACAGGCAACACAACTCAGGTAGTCGTAATGATGATTTGTGAAAATCCGCAATCAGTTTGCCGCGGGGGAAAAAAAACCCAACATTTTATTGTGGAATTTCACGTTTCTTCTCGTTGGTACCACTAGGAGCACAAACGCCAAATTTGAAAGGGCTGGGAATGGTGACTGTGGCCTGCAATGGACTGGCATACCATCCAGGGCGTACCCTGCCTTGTGCCCATTGCTTGCTGGGATAGACTCCGGCTCTCACGTGACCCTGAACTGGGAGAAGTGGTTATAAATAATGGATGGAAAGATTGTAGGGGCATGATTCATCCTCTTAGTTTGCCGAAGCACCGGCATGGGAAGAATCCGATCTTGTGAAGTGGGTCAGATGGAGGAGGAAACATAGATGTAAGAGATCACAACATGGACCACTTTCAAGGTGAATTTCAAAGCTTGAAGTGAAGAGTCTAATCTCGTAGTTCTTAACCTGAACTGCTCCCCTTTGGTTCTCAAAATCTGTCCTTGCACCCCTGACCAAAAATCATTGAAGCAGGTCACCTCTTTAAATCTAAGACAACTCACTATACAATAAACAAATAATATTATACATTTATTTTAATTCCGCCAGAAAGTGAAGAGTACATGACAAAATCTGCACTTTTTAAAGTTTATCTTAAAATACCTAGGTTTGATGGGTCTTACAGCCCTGTGTTTCATTTGTGTTTTTCGATGATTACCTTCTAAAAACATGTGGCCCTACCCACACCTCAGGTTAAGAACCACTACTCTAAAACCATGTGGTTTCCAAAAGTGGGAAAAAAAAAAACAATTTAAAAGAGTGACACAGATCTTAAGTGAAGAAATTGGGATCAATTGGATATAGACTCGGGAGAGGAAGCCTGGGTACTCTTCAGAAACATGGTACTAGGGGCACAGGAAAAAAAAAAGTATAACAAAGGCCAACAAATGACAATATAGAACATGGTGGCCTGCGCGGATTTGAAAGGCATTTGAGAATTAGGCAAAAAGAACCGCAAACTGGATCGAGCTGCAAATACAAGTCCAGAAAGACAAAGGCGAGAGAGACAGGAAAGGAATATATTTATGGCAGCAAAAAAGAATGCAAAGTCATGCTTAAAAATACACAATGCATTAGACCTCAGTTGCAATACTGTGTTCAGTTTCAGACACCAAGCTTTAAGACAGATATTGCTTCTCTATTAGCATTAATAATGAATGCGTTCTGTTTCATAACAAAGTCCGCTTTTATGAACCATCTTTCCCAAACAGTGAAGACGGCCTTAGGTGAAACGAATCCGGTAAGAATTTGATTTAATCTTATTTTGTCTGTTTATCAGCGCCCTCTGGCGTCCATAAATTCATTAAAGGCAGACATTAACTTTTTCAAAGTCATCAAACCAAAACAAGCGTTTCTAAACAACATTTATCTACTTATTAGTAAATGTTTCTAATAAGGGAAAATAATGGAAAAAATATAAAACAGATACGCATACAGTTGAAATTTTAGTTTGACTTCTTTTCATAGTTGATAATTTACCAACTGTAGTCCCTGTATCTGTTCTTAAACAGATTTAATTTGAGCTTTGTTAGAACGTAACCTACGTCTCTTTTAGTAAAGGACTACACTACCCAGAATCATTTTCTATTTCTGGAACAGACTTAGGTGTCTGTGGGCTCCTAAAGGACCTTTATTCAAAAAAGTGAAATTTCAAAGGACATATTATATATTTAGATATATATAAGGATTTATTTTTTGTAATGTCATAAGAAACAAAGTTAATGTAAAGACAGTGGCGTCCCATCTGGTGCCTGAAAGCCCCTTTCGTATTTAGGTGTCTACTTAGAACGCCTGTAGGACCCCGTATTGTGGTCGTGCCGTGTTTGTCAGCGTGAGCTGTCACTTTCAACCCATTGAATCAAACCGAGGACTTTCGTTTCTCTTTTTCTAAAGATTTGAAGCATTTCTTTTTTCTTTTAACCTTTTGTTTACGGCGCCAACATGTTCGAGGAGGCCAGCGAGGTGTTTGAGAACATGCTTAAGTCTTCTTTCCCGTTAACTTTCATTGTTTTTCTGCCGGCGGTGCTAATTCTGGTCTCTCCGCTTCCAGCCGAAGCTGCACACGAATTTACAGTGTACCGTATGCAGCAGTATGACCTACAGGGACAACCGTACGGTAGGTAGCATGCCTGGATCGCGATGAATCTCAGAAAACCGTACCCAGGGTAACGAGGGCAACGCTTAAGCCCAAAGCAAAGAGCTAGATGAGGCCTTCATGTTGTAGAAGTCACCGTGACTGTTTTGATATGTTTTCTAAATTGACTTGACGACACTCGAGCGATACTGACTTGCACAACAAGAAAAAATGTCGGTTTTTTCCGCTTAAGTGCTGATTAATCGATAGCGACAGGAACGGTGTCAGGGCGCCTGCGGTGCAGCCCGGGGGCAGTGTGATTGTACTGGTTTACCTTAAACAAAAACACAACATGATATGAGAATGTGATTTTGTTAAAAGATCGATTGAGCCCAGAGGGACATGAACCAGATTGATTCAGGGACGGCTGGAACCAACGTGTCCCCTGTGCACGGCAGTTGCATGCCTTATGAGTCTCAAGCGTCCTGAACAAAATCTGAGAAGGTACAGCAAAAGTTAAAGGTTGAGGCGAATTTCAATCTCGCTCGGATCTATGCAAATCGGGCGACACGCCTGAAAACGCACCTGGTGTTGCTGGCTGTCACGCAAGAGTTGAAGATTCGCCTGCACCTCGTGTAAAACTATCACAAGGTCGCACACGCCATCAGACGTCTTGGAAAGAAACTGCACTGGCCGTCTTCAGGGTGACACGGAAGGAAATCGGTAAAAGGTTTATTCCATGCTGGAGGGGGAAAAAAAGAGAGACAACGTTTCTACTGGGCAGTTTTGAAGCCGAAAACGTTGCCCAGGACAGAAGTAGATAGATTAAATATGTTCTTTTTCAGCCTACTAATGCTGACACCGCTACCTTTTCGAGCTAAAAGAAATTTGCAGATTAAGCGACTTAATAATGACAGGAGCTTCTTCTGCGATCTTGTGGTGGAGAGGCTTGCATGTCTGAAAGAGAACTCTGCTGGTGGGGGGTTTTGGCAGGTGAAACCATACCAGATTGGTCCCAGGCGGGGAGAGGCTAGACAAACTGCGGCACATCAGGCCCTCTAGGTTGGGGACAGTGCCACACTGGAAAGAGCAAACCTGTTACGGAAACTACAGTGAAAAACCTGACTAGCAACAGGTCCTCTGCCCACTCCAGCCAGCCGACAGACAGTGGGATACCTCCAGGAGCACAGTGTGAAGGGCAGAAGACGTTCAAGTAGCGAGCTGCATCAGCATGCATAAGCTGCAAAGGAACAAGGAAAGGTTTATCCCGTGCTGAAACGAAGAGAGACGCAACGTTTCGGCTGTGGAGCCTCAGGTGTCAGAAGGCTACCCTTAACCAGGGTGAAGACTAGTCTACTGGGACCTCACTCCGAAGGCCACCTTGGATCGTGGAACGTCCGAACCGTGTGTGAAACGTCGAGGCACTCAGAGAAATGAAGAGATGAGATCTCGACGTCCCGGCAATCGGCGTGCATCTCCAGATCTCGGCTCCCGTCGTCAGGAACAAGGCATGGAGCGGTCGATCTTCATTCGGGTCACGAGGACATGCATGGTGTAGCAATCGCGCTCTCTCGAAGGAAAAAGCAAGATCCTTCCTGGCCGGTGAAAGAATGATGACGGTGCGCCACGACTCAGAAGCGTTGCAGACGCACAGTCTGGCAATCCTAGGTCTCCTCTGGAAACAAAGGAGCCCAGGACAGAAATAAGTGGCAGGAATTTGTTCTGGCCTCATGTCACACGTGCAACGCAGAGGATGCTCAGTGAGTTCTGATGACAGGAGGGCTGCATGCACGTTGAGACCTGTAGGCGATTGTGTTTTATGAACCAGAAATCGATGTGCGTGTCAACGGGGGTTTAAAGGCATTCGCCCTGTGAATGGTGAAATGAGCGGATGGTAGCCGTGCTCTGCATCGAGTGCCAGCATAACGAGTGTCCGCCTGCCCCTCGGCATGTCCCCCTTGCGTTCCCAGGCACGCGGAACGCCATATTGAACACGGAGGCGCGCACGGCGGAGGCGGAGGTCCTGAGCCGCCGCTGTGTGCTGCTGCGGCTCGTGGACTTCTCCTTCGAGAAGTACCAGAAGGCCCTGCGCCAGTCGGCGGGAGCCGTGGTCCTCGTCCTGCCGCAGAACATGTCCACCATGCCGCAGGACATCGTGCAGGTGAGGGCGTCCGGCCACGGTCGGCCTTTCGGGATCTCGTGCGCCCTGCACGGTCGCTTTCCTCCCGTCTCGGGGTTTGTCCTTGGCTTCCTGTCTGTGCTGCTGTCCTGACCCTTCTCGTTCTCTCTTCATGTGGCCCGTCTGCAGGTGCCTTTCTTATGTCCCGTGTGCCGGACTGTAAAACTGTGCTTTTGCGTCTTGTCCACCAAGGCATCGCGCAGTGGTCCAGGAAGTGGACCAGGCATTGACCAAGCAGTTGTCTTGACAATATCAGTTATTCTGGTGTGTTTCTAAGGGTTCGAGGAACATGCTTATTCTCATTCCAAGCAGCTCTTGATCTCTAGTGCTTATTGATGACTCTAGATAGTTGCTTAAGAGTTTTAACTTGATTCATCAGTCACTTCTGGGTTGTACAAAATACCCTGTTCTTGAGTACCATTTCTCACAATGTCACCACGCAAAACTCTCTACAGCCTCTTGCCACTTGTGATTATTTCTGACAAACAGCTCTTACTGGCTGATTAATGAGTAATGGGAAAGACTGTATCTGACATACCTATCATGAGCATTGTTTCCTTCTGTAGAGGTTCAGCTGGTTACATTTTAGGCAACGCATCTGAATGAGGGCTGTTCTGAAACTCACAAACAGGTGTAGGATTGAAACCCATGACAAATCTTTGAAGAGATGAAAGCAGATGTCTAAAATGCACCCCAAATAGAGAACTGAAATCAGTGAGCCTTCTGAATGTTCTCGTCGTTACAAAAAATCCCAAAAATTAAAAATTAGAAGTTAAGAATCGAGTAGATATAAATAATAAAATAACTGGAAATCTGTTTTAAGTGAAAATAAAAAATATATATATAATTATAGATTATGATTATTAAACATATTAATTATAGATGTAAGCAGAAATTCTTACAGAAAACTCAGCTGGAGCAAAAACCAGGAGAGACAGGACTGTGCATGGGAGTCACTCCTCTAATCCATCTTCTCTGGAAAACCCCTGCAGCAGTTTATGGAGATCGAGCCGGAGCTGCTGGCCACCGAGACCATCGTCCCCGTCTACTTCGCTCTGGAGGACGAGGAGCTGCTGTCCATCTACGAGCAGACCCTTGCCTCCTCTTCCTCACAAGGCTCCGCCTCTGCTGCCGAAGGTAGGGGGCGCCGTCTGCGCCGTCCTGCAGGCATGTTCCTGTTCTCAGGGAAGTCGGGCATTGTCATTTTTTTATCATAGTGTGGATTGTTAAGTCGTGATTAATGAGGAATTAAGCATCAATAACAAGGTTATACTTGCAGAACACTGGCTGTAAAATGGGTTGGATTGTGATTCACTGGGTGATATTTGAATGACAGGCATGGCTGCTTGAGCTGAGGCCAGAGAAGCTGAAATATTGCTAGAAAGTGGATCTGATTCTGTATTGGTGAAATCAATTGTAAAGGGTCTAGAACAGGATTTGTTATTGGTTTATTAACACAAAATTCTTTGTTTCCTTGTCTGCCAGTGCTGCTCCACACAGCGACAGCCAATGGGTTCCAGATGGTAACAAGTGGCGCTCAGAGCAAGGCAGTGAGCGACTGGGCTATCACTAGTCTAGAGGTGTGTTCCTGCATGTGAGAGAAATGCCGTACTATTGAGGACTGATGGGCTAAAGTGCAATGATTTGCCATTCTTTGTGGCTTCGATTCTGTTACATGGTAATCCTGCATGGTGTGAATGGATCGTGAGGTTCTGTCAAATATTAAGTGGTTTGAAGATTAACGTATGCGAGGTAGAGCAAAATATTCACATTTAGAACTAGCACTTTTACAACGAACATTTAATCAATCAATTTGGGCATCAAGTCTAATCTTAAGAGCTTTACTTTCCATTGCCTTTACTCATTCAGCTGCAGTGATCGCTGTTAACTCGTAGATTTTCGGTCACATGAAATTTAATCAGCTCACCCCTAAGAAACCACAGTTTTATAGTTCTCCGTATTCCATTGTGTGATTTATCCTATATGTGAAATGCAATGATGCCCCAAATCGCGATGTTTTAAATATAGTAATGAGTATGTTGGTAGGTCGTCGTTTTTCCTTTATAATGTTCCTAGGCAGGTTTTTCCTCAAGGTTGCCACTGCATTCTGCACGTGTTCCAGCGCATGTTTGTGCCTTGCGGTAGTAATGCACAAGTTTGACTGTGCAAAGATGGCTGTGTTTAATTAGCGGTTGAGTGAGCCGTGACACTGTTAAAGTGGGTTTTGCAGTCAAGAGCCTTAGACTTCGGTTGAACAGGCTTGGTGATGCTGACAGAGGATCAGTGGAGAGGGACTCCAGGGGATTCACAGGGAGGCCGTGATTGCTCCCTGCAGGGGCTGTGTCTCTCTCACTGTTGAAGGCAGGTTTGTGCAGTGGGACCCTGCAGGCCTTACGGTGGGGGAAGGAGGCATGCGGTATTCAGCTTGGACAGGGAAAGAAAGGTCACTTGAGAGATGAGCATCTTTCAAAGCAGTACAACATTGTTCTTATGACACAGATCTAGACAAGAAACACGGGGGGTTCTGAGCTGTGGCTTAGGGAGACTGTAGCTGTGCCAGTTTAGAAACGATCCTAGACCTAGGTTGTGTAGATAGCTCTCTCTAGATGGGCACCGGTGTAGGGGCAAGGAGGGCTGACTGCCCCCCTTGCATATGTCATATGTGTAAGTGAGGAGAAAACAAACTCCTTGTGTTTCACCCACAAAAACAAATACCGTTGCCTGCAGTAGTGATGGAGCAATACCTCCCCATACAACGTAAAGGATATGCTGTTAATTTGTGAATCGCTTCCTGTTGATGCAAGACCTCAGATGCTCACCACTAAATGTGAGGAAGGCCACGAATTTCGCCATCAGGATAAACGCAAAGTTGTTGTTGTTTTATTTTTGCAAGGCGCCAATAGGTCAGGCTTGGCAGTGAACAGAGACGGCTTCCTTGCAGATCTGTGCATTTTGCCTTGTGCATATACACGGTGACGCCAGCCTGGATTTGCTCACCAGTATCGAAATACAAACCATGTCCTTAAAAGAAAGATTTTTGGTTGTTGCTAGAGGTTGTTTAAGACTGACGAGCAGGTTTAAGTTCTGATTTAATCGAATTTTCGTCTCTAAGCACTGATGGTTGGACTGAAGCGTGGCAGGGCAGTAACCCTGTACGGTTTTCTCCCACCTCAGGGTAGGCTGGCAGGAGTGGGAGGAGAAGATCTCCCCACGATCGTCCTGGTGGCTCACTACGATTCCTTCGGCGTGGCTCCGGTGAGACTCCCCCCCCACATTTTCCCTAGACCCTAGTTAACATTCACTCCTCGCAGTTCACTACTCATTCATGAAAGGTTCCAGAGACGCTGGCATGTTTTATGAAGTGTTTCTTGAACCCTGTGATCTCTCCCTTCCAGTGGCTGTCTTATGGTGCGGACTCCAATGGCAGTGGGGTCGCGGTCCTATTGGAGCTGGCCCGTCTCTTCTCCAGGCTTTACACCTACAAGAGGACACACGCAGGGTGAGCGCTTCCTGTCGGCCGAGTGGAGCGACCCACCCTGGAGCTTTGGGACAGTTGCTGCACTGCCGGAAGATGGGCAGATTGCAGATTCCTGCAAAATCGATCTCTGGTTGTTATTTGAAAGTGCAACGTTAGCTGCATGAAATAAATATGCATCTTGCTGGGTTTTATAGGAAAGGAAGGCATTTGTCTGTTCCCTTGAAGATTTAGTTAAGTGTTTTCTTCCTTAGGTACAACCTGCTGTTCTTTGTGTCTGGAGGGGGGAAGTTCAACTATCAGGGCACGAAACGCTGGCTGGAAGATAATCTGGATCATACAGGTATCGTCTTGGAGACTGCTGCTTTGATTAAGCCATGATGCTTAGGCATGGTGATTCAAAATATTAAGGTTTATCTACTAAAGATCCACCAGAAAGCACAGCAGATGCATTGTTTTTTTATTTTACTTTAAGGGTAGTTTGTTCTTGTAAATATTGCATGTGAATAAAGTTGTACTTTCCGGCATGCCTCAGACAAAGAGTTAGTGATGGTATTGGTCAACGGGGAGGTGTGCTGTATAAACACTTTGCACATCCTGAGTGAGCAGTCATGCAGGTCTGGTCCCTCCGTCCTGAAAGCGTTTTTGTCTCGTCCCCAGACTCCAGCCTGCTTCAGGACAATGTGGCCTTCGTGCTGTGTCTGGACACCCTGGGCAATGGAGACAGTCTTCACCTTCATGTGTCCAAGCCCCCCAAGGAAGGAAGCCCCCAGCACACACTACTGAGAGAACTCGAGACCGTAAGGGGTCCTTATTACATCATCGTCATCTGACATATTTCCGGTCTTATTAATTTATATTCAGTTAAACCTGGGCTGCTGTTTGATTCTATAACTTGATTAACAATATTTTGGCAGTAAAAGATTCTGGGTAAGGTGTTGTGTGCAAGCATTAAGTCTATTATAGTGCGCCTATTGTGCTGTTTCTAAGACAGGAATCTCCAACCCTGGTCCTGGAGAGCCCCAGTCCAGTTAAACTTACATGTCACCCCAATTATCTGTTACTTGAAGATTAGGAGTACGTGTTTAACCGATTGATTGATTGAGTAAGTAATGTATCAATGAAAGGAACACAGTTCCTTGAGGCCTGAAGGATATTTTATTGAAATTACTAATTTATATAGAGGACTTCAGTTTGCAGCTGTTTATACAGCTGGGAGTAAGTTTTACTGGAGCAGTGTGAGTAAAATATCCTTGCTCAAGGGACAACGGAAGCGTCTCATCTGGGATTTGAACCCACAACCTTCCAGTTGAGAGTCCAGAAATCTCATTTCCGCTCCACACTGCTCTTATATCTTATATAATTTTCAGAATTGTGTTCCAACTGATCTCTCAAGTCTGTAATTGAACAGACTACGTGTTTACTAGATTCTATTTCCTCCGGGCCTTTTGAAAATTAATGCTTTAAAGGCTGAACCTCCTGGACTGGGCTCTCCGAGGCTAGTGTTGGAGATCTGTCTCTTCTGAGACAATGCAGGACCGTGAGCTTCATCTCCACTTGTGGTGTTTAGCCTTTATTCTTGCGGGGAAATCCAGGCAGGGCCCCAGGTGCTGTGCTGTGCTGACCGCTCTGGGTTTGTCCATGCCAGGTGCTCTCCAGCCAGTACCCCGAGATGAAGTTCTCCATGGTGCACAAGAAGATCAACCTGGCCGACGACATGCTGGCCTGGGAGCACGAGCGCTTCGGGATTCGCCGGCTGCCCGCCTTCACCCTGTCTCACCTGGAGAGCCATCGCAGCGCACAGCGCACCAGCATCATGGACACGCGGTGAGGGCTCTCCCACGGCGCTCCAGCCCTGATTCCCCAGCAGGGCTGGGAGGAGCCGCTCAAGGCTAGTTCCGCGCTGGAAAGCTGAAGGGAGAAACGCGGCATTTTGGCTGTTGAGGTTTCTTCTCTTGAAGAAGGCTCAATAAGCCGAGACGTCGTTTCTCCTTTTGGATTCTCCTCCTGGAATTGTCCTTTACTTGTTCCTTTGCAGACGATGCTCGCTGACGAATCTCCCCACTCAAACGTCATGCATTTTGGCCATATTGAAAACTCCGCTAAACAGGTGTTAGGTGTATCAAAAGCCTAAGGCTCCTGTGATTTACGGAACTAATCCGTAACTTGCCTCTGTATAACCCATTATGCATTACTTAGTTCATCTCATACTTTTGTCTGAAGCGCGTTACGATGAACTATTTTTGCATTCAGGTTTTGTTGCGCAAAACAGCTGGGGTCGCTGGAGCATTCTGGGTGAAGTGCCTTGCACCACTGACCCCACCTGGTGTTGAACCCACAGCCTTCCAGTAAAGTGTTGGTGCTCCAATCCAGTCCTAGAGGGCCGCAGTGTGTGGGTTTTCAGTTTTCTGCTCTTAATGACCTTATTGAGCTAATTATCCACTTAATTAACTGGACCAGTTTAACTTCTCAGCACTCTCCAGCTATTGGTTTAAATAGAGCTAGACAGCCTGCTGGATTCAGGTCCTTGACTAGAGATGTACGACTAGCACTCATCTACAGTGGCCTTTTGGATAAAAAATAATTCTGGGAGAGTGACGGGGGATTTCTGCAGCAAATGCCTTTGATGCATTTTGTTGTTTGTTTTTGCTCAATTTAAAATATGGTAGTAGGATAGCTCAGGCTGGCCTACTGTATGTGATGGGGGGGGGGGAACCTGCCCAGCTGCTTTCCTCAGTTGATAATCTGGTTCTCCTAGTTGCAGAGCATTTTGAAGGGTTTCAGTGTCACTGTGACGTAGAGCTAACCTTGTGACTTATTTTTCCTGCTCAGGTCTCACGTTGACTTGCAAAAGCTAAGTCGAAATACTAAGATTATTGCAGAGGTGCTTGCCCGAGTCATCTACAACCTCACAGAGAAGGTAATGTCTAAACAACAGCAAGCCTACCTCAAGCACATGACGTTAAAGACTAGCACACCTTCTTCTTTATTGCATGCCTATATTTAAATATTAGAAAAACACTCTTTTATGCAACGGTTATTGTGATTGACATTTCGATATGAGAATTAAAAACTATATTTAGATAATGGTTTCTGTTCTGATTCATTGTAGTATGGTTGCATGCAGTCTTATTGCAGGACGTCTTTAAAATGAACAGCAGTAGCTGTAAAAGGACATAGAGCGCGGTGCATTTGTTTGCTTCTCTCAGTTGTGATCTCTGTTGTGTGTCAGGTGTGATGGCAGGTGCTGTAAACAGGTGTACTGAAGCTGTCCCTTGTGTTTCCTTTAGGGTGCCCCTGAAGAACTGCAGATCTTCACTGAACAAATGGTGAGAAAACAGCACCCCAGGGCTTTAGCCCTCTTTAAATTATCTTTTGACATCAGTACGTTTATGTTGGAGTGGTTATTTACCAAGGCAAAGAATGTCCTGTTCAATGCGCAACAAGAATGACCGATAAAGAATTACTCCCTTAACTGTGTAGACCCTGCACTTACTCCATTTGGAATTCCACAATTTGTAGAGTTAGAACAGCCTTTAATGTATGTAGGAATAGTAACATTGTGCAAGTTTAATCGCTGAAGGAGTTAAAGATTTAGTTAGTTCCGGGTTGGGTTGGATTGAAAACCACGTGCAGAATTCTGATTTTGTTTTTCTTTTCTCAGTGTCTTAATTGGTTTAGATTTCTTGGTTTCACGTTCTGTGTTCTTTGGACTTTTGAATTATGGGCCCTGGAAATTTAAATAGTTCTACAAGCCCTTCCCTTAGGTGACCGACCCAGGTGTGCAGGATTTGTGGCTTAATAGTACTTAGTGTCTGCCTTAACGTCTCTGGAACATGACTATTTTAACCATTTTAAGTGACTAATCGGCTCAATGCGTTGGGTTGGAATCCGTGTGTTGCTGCAGCTCAGAAGACATGGTGTGATTATTCCAGACATTCTGGCACATAGAGCAGCAATCGGGAAGCACAGTCCTGTTGCTAGAGAATTTCACCTCTGCAGAAGTCTGTTCCCCGAAGGCAAAGGAGCTAGGAAGGAGCTTGGTGTCGGTGTTTGCCTCCGGTGGTGTGTGGGCGTGAGAGTGAGAGGTCGTTCCCCTGATCTCCAGCAGGTGCAGGAGGAGCAGCTGTCTTCGGTCATCAACTGGCTGACGGCTCAGCCGCGGGCGGCCCAGCTGGTGGACAAGGACAGCAGCGTGGTGAGCACGCTGGAGTACTACCTGGGCCGCTACCTCAAAGACGTCAAGAAGCACTACGTCAAAGCTGACAAGAGGTAAAGCCGCAGAGCCAGAGATCTCCCGTACGTCACCTGGGAGCCCAGACCTGCACTGATCAATATATCAGTATAGCCCGCTCCTCCTCTCTCTGCTGGGATAAAGGCTTTCGCCCTTAGTCAAGCTTGGATACAGTGGTTTTGTGCAGAATATGTTGCCTTCTTCCACCTGGAGCTCCACTTCAGTTGAATCCCTGGAGGATCCAGACTGGTGCTGGTGCCAGCTGTTTGGATCCTTGAATGCATTGGAAATTGATTTTTTTTTTTGGGCCAATCAAATTCGTCATCTTGAAGCAGCAGGTGGAGCTGATCTGCACATTGAGACCGTGGGGTTCTGAAACCATGCTGATGTGGCTAAACCATATTTCCTTCTCACCACAGGGATCCTGAATTTGTCTTCTATGATCAGCTGAAACAGACTATGAATGCGTACAGGTAACGTGCTTTTCTGGAAGTCCGAAACCTATAAATGGGAATCTTAATCTTTTTTTTGACTATGTAAAGACAGAATGATTCTTTTGTATTTAATGTGGAACACTTTCTGCAAGATAATGCAAGGTAATGCTATTAGACGTAGTGCAAATAATAAGACTGCATAGAATCACAGACTTAGCCTAACATATTCCTACTAATTAATTTTCCTTGTTCCTCTCTAGAGTGAAACCTGCTATCTTTGACTTGCTTCTAGCAGTGTGTATAGCAGCTTATCTGGGAGTGATGTATTTCACCGTTCAGGTAAATATCTTGAAAACAATTCAGAATGAACTTCTCACTTAAACTCTCATCACTTATCAACAAATGTTTTATAACACGGAAGCTGCATCCTGTTGCTCCTTGAAATAAATACAAAGGGAACCAGGGGTAGTCTTGACTTAGCTTCCATGCCAGTTCTTCACTATTTTTGTTGGGGTCACTATTCTGTTGGAGGAACCGCCCTTTGGATGTGACAATGCAAAGTCCTAAATAGTCATTAAATATCCCAAGGAGCTATTAACATAAAATAAGGGCATTGACCCTAGTGTCCTGGCTAAATGCCACTAAGGACCCACACAGACTGGACAGTGTTTTTCCCTTTTAATTCGGCTGAAGTAATTTTTTACCCCTCCATGTGACCTGCTGGGCAGTGGGGCTGCTGGTGCAGAATGATGTGTCTTCCCCAGGTGGGTGCAGCACTTCAGTGGTGGATGAAGTGGTGGTGGTGGTGGGGGGGGGATTGCTCCACAATGCAGATAAATGTCGTGAAAACTGCCCCCTCATGCACCATCGAAATCAGATACAGATACAAACGGGGAGCAGGTTCCCAAGAGGAACTCCCACACCACAGGGTGAAAGGGAAGGCGTGTGACCACCATGTTGGTTCTAGATGGTTTATATGCATCCCCTGTGGGTATCAGTGTGTTCTGTGATATACTCCAAAATTTTCTTTGCTCCCGAGTGCAGTTCTCCCCCCCCAGGCCAACTTAACACCGCAGTGTGTAACGTGTTGGGCATTGAACCCATAAATGTAGTAGTGATTCTGACAGCAGCATGAAGATCGGAGCCCCTCACACATCCTCTCTCTCTCTCTGACTCTACAGCACTTTGGCATGCTCTACAGTGTTGTGCGCAGAATGACGCAACCCAAGACCAAGCAGCAATAACAGGCGTGCTGCCTAGTTCCCAAGTTCGTCAAGACCCCCGAACTCCTGTTCTCTTCAGAATGAAAGGAAAACATGGGAAGCAGAACAAACAGCCAAATGTTTTTTTATTCCTTTTTTTTTTCTTTAAAAAGAACAACCCCTTGCGTGGAATTTTCAGATGAGCCTGTATTCTCCGTTGCTAGCACTCGGACAAGTACAGAGAAAGCTGGAGTCCCAGGAATATGCCTTTGCTCGACACTGCCCCCTGCTGGCTGTTCTGCTGTATTGTTGCCCTCTTGCTCCTGATCACAGACTGTACTGGTGAACGGTGGAGTCCTGCTGGGGCAGCCAGACTAGTTAAGTACACATAATAATGGGACAAAGCCCGGCAAGGGTTAACAGGCGGAGTCTCGTGAATTCTCAGTATTTGTTTAGCTCACATGTAGCACATCAGTGCCTTTTCCTCCAACACTACAAAATGAAACTGCTCATCTGAAACAGTAATGTTGTCTTATCTTTCCATGATAGTGTTCTGCAGTATTCTTTAAAAACTGAACACTAAGCTCATGAATTGCATTTCAATAAATTCTAGAAACTGGTATTCAAATAATTATATTATAAGGTATTAATTCTGTTAGGCACTATTAAAATATATATATATAACTATCCAGATTCTTATCCTAAGCAAGCACTCTTGTGATATGAGACATGACCTTTCTTTTCCCAGGAGACATTATAAATTCCCAACATGTTTGCAATGGCCAGTGCAAAAATGCTGGCTTTTTGTAACGTTTCTAACATTGATCGCAAGATTACCCAATTTCTTTACCATACTATCAGACAATTCTTGTATTTTAGCTGTGCTTTTGTAAATTATTTTATTCCTCAGTTTGGAAATATTACTCTCCTGAATGGTTTTTAATTGCAGAAAGGCAGTATTGAAAGCAACTTTTATACAATGAGGCCCGCCTGGAACCTTGAAGGTTTCATGGAGATGGTGTAAGGGCTACTCAGTCCTTCGCTGTGAGCAAAATAATACAAAGGTACGAGAATCAAACCTGCAGCTATCAGATCTCAAACTACAGGTCTGGGAGGAAATAAAAATAGGAGGAATTTGGCAGTGCTTGAAATGCATTTGAGTTGCCTTGGCAACTTCTGCTGGACAGCACACGAGACCCCACCTCACTGTCCCATTGTTAGTGTGCAAAAAAGAGCCTTCTTCAGTTTTTAATCTCAGTTTTTAGCCAAGGAGTGTTCAGTCTCTCTCCCTGCCCCTCTCCTCTGGGTTTTGCAAAGTCTTTCTAGCATCCTCAGGCAAAGAGGTTTGTCCTCACGGTTTAAGTGGTGAAGACTGAAGCAGGGCTTCCCCGACGATGCAAGGCCAGAGATGATGGGTACGCAACCTTCCATCTATTTATTGAAGCAGTGAATGCTGAGTGGTGCACTGAATCTTTATTTCCCAACCCTTTGTTTACCCAGCCCCCAATCCTGTTTTGTCTTCACCGATTGCTGAATCGTGTTGTAGATGTTCCAGAAAACGTGATTCTTGCAAAAAAATAAAATAAAATTCCTCTGTTGGATTGTTTGGGACGAGGAAATTGGTGTCATTCAATCTATTTAGAAGAAAAGTCCAAAGAGCAGGAGTAGCAGGTGTTTCTCATAGTCATTTTTTTTATTACAAAAACAAAGTACATGTCATATTTGAATGATCACATTGTGAGTGATTGAACGGTAACACTGAACATGCTTTATAAAAGGTGTGTTGATAGGGAGGAAATTACAAAGCTTTTTGTTGCACAGGAATAGGTTTTCAGCCACATAGCCTGGACACTGGATGCAATATACTCAAAAACTGGTGCAGAAAAAATGTTGGGAAAAAGTCTGTTGTTCAACCTTTCTTGAATCAAATCAAATTGATTTTTTCCTAAAATCTGAATTTAATCTTTTTTCTGAAGTATGCTGTTGTTACTCAGTTTTCAGCCAACTAACCATGTCAACATTACAAAATACAGAATTGAACAGCAAAAACGCAGTGCCAGTGGAATCCCATGTCTAGGAACTAACATTCTGCTAAGAAAGGGTGTAGTACAAATATGCAAACAAAAGTTCACTCTGCCTCAAAATAAAAGTAGGAAATTTCACATCTGATAAACCTGTACTAAGCAGCACTGTCCCTTTCTCCCAGAAAAAGCAGACCTCCTTTGATCATGGCAAATACTGTATCAGTACCTCGTGGTGTGCCCGTTCCCTAATGTAATGGCAACTAAACTCCATATGTACAATAACACAAATACTGCTTGGTGCTATTTGGCAAGCCAGAAGGGGTTCACATGTGGTGGACACCATTAAATAGCCATTACTTCACTTGGGTTTTCTTAAAATCACTTAAAAGAGTGACCAGACTCTCGGCTTCTTTAAAAAGGTTTAAAAATCGGCAGTCCAGGTTGAATGACCTGCCTGTGTTATTGCAATAAGTCCAAGCATATATATATACACCTCTAGATTTGTATACCTTGTTGAGGATCATAGCAGGAGAGGGTTAAAACAATCTCGATGTACACTGTTAATATGTCAACATTTTACATACGCTCGGGACACTACAGCAAACATTCAAGGCACCCACATCACCTACATCCACCTTCTTTTCTGTACACACAACTTCACAGTAAGACAAAAGTAATTGAAAACCACATTCACAGTGCTGTTTAAAAAAAAATAAAAGCCTAGACAGGGTTTTCTTTTCTCTAGGCCAGCAAGCAAGTCGGGCTACTGCTGTGAATTAGTTAATCTATTTCCTTGTAGCTACAGCTAATTGCCAGAAGGTGGAGTTAGGGGGCGTCATTATGTGTGTTTGTCCTTTACAATCCCATTCTTCAGGTGTTTCCTAAAAGAAAAAAAAGCCTTCTGTCAGCCTTGTGCAAGGTCTCAGCTGGACCCAGGAAAATGAGTTTGCAGAATTTTATACAGCTACAGCAACTGAACAATCACTTAGTGCAAAAGCACACTCAGGCAGAGTGGTATACAGGTTCTTTAATCCTGCATCAGTCCTCCATTCACACAACAAAACCATGATCAGTCGATCGATTTTATACAAAAGCGCCGATGGATTATTCTTGTCTTAACCAGACAAGGTTAGTGTGGCACTAGGCTTCGCGCCAACAAATATTGAGTTAGTCTAGACTACAACAGCGATCTTCTACTCCAAAACCCATCAGGTCTTACATTTAAGTGTGGATAATATCATGAGCTTTACAATTAACTAAATAATTCAATTTTGGCTTGTAATGAAAAGAAGCTCTCCTGGACCAGAGTTGGAGACTTATAGCCTTGTCGGGATGACATACTATTTATTCATTTATATGCCTGATGCTTTTTTCCCCCCAAGTGACTGACTTTTGCACCCACTACACTATGTGAACATTAGATGACAACACCCCCCAGAGTCTCTCATCGCCTCATCAGTTGGGGAAGGACGGGCATTTCTCACCTCTGTTTCCAGGAGTTGCAGTAGGGCAGGCTGTCCCGTCTCTGGAGCAGCGCTGGCTTCTTGCTGTCCTCCACGTCGTAGTCCCGAACGTCGTTCACCTCCGTCATCTGCCCTGTCAGCACCTTCGCCACGAACAGCAGGATGTACTGGGGGGGGCAGAGAGAGGTTCAGTTTCCACCCATCACCTCGTCCTGTGCTCACAGGCCTGGAATCGGTGCCAACCAGGACTCTGAGGCCCCCCAGGTGCCAGCGACACAGAACAAAACCCGAGACTCCTGGGGTGCACTGAACATCACCTGCTGTGGGCTGTCAGCCAAGAGTCTTGTTGGGCGCACCAGTGAGCAGAAAGAGGGGACAGGGCCTTCTGTGTTTATAAAAAAACACATACTGATAGGATACCTTCTTAACTGATTTGGAAGCAGGTAAGGGTGCACTTACTTTTTCTGAATGTTTCTGAATTTCTTTAGATTTCTGAATGGTTTTTTTTTGTTTAATAATGAAAAAGTCAAACCTGTGTGTATTTGTCGCTTGAGGATAGACTTACCTACTGTTAGGATGCAACAGGGGAACCAGGCGAGTGAGCTACAGGAGACCTCCCCCAGCCCAGGCGGCCGAGGTCCCTGCTACGCGCAGGGAGGCCCATGACGTCACCATGAGGCCCATGACGTCACCATGCACAAACTAGCTCCACTACATGTACTCACCAGAAACCAGTATATATTCATCAGGGTCAGCGCCAACAGCAGGGCATTGAAGAAGAAGTAGAAGGGGATGTTGGGGACAGTGTGCAGGCTGGAGATGCAGGTGGCGTAGAGCACTTTAAGGGGAAACCAGTAAAGTCGGAACCAGTACCTGCGCCAGAAAAGGGACAGACAGACACTTCCGTCACCGAGAGAATGGACACTCCTGGGAGGTCACTGCGCGGTCCTCCACTGACCTAACGACTTCCAGTCTTCACCAGGCTCTGAGGGAAAGTTCTCAGGCTCAGGATAAATAGACTTTGTGGGGCACCATTGACAGAGAATGTACTTCCTTTTCCAATGAGTCAACCTCAATTTAAAACACTTCTGCTTGCTATGCTGCAACAGCAAGGAAAGAGATGTTCACCATGGAAACGTCATGTTCGAATTCCTTTAACGCCCGTACTTTTGAGTTTTTCTTATAAAGCAGACAGTGTTTCAGCGGCCCCTGTATGGCCCTCTTGTGGAGAAACCACAGATGTCCCTCCGTCCTCAGGAACTCAATGTCCCCGATATAAAATCACCTCTTCCCTGGACCCTGAGCAGCGCAGGACGTACCAGCTGATGCTGAACGTGACGCAGCCCATGGTGGAGACAATGTCGTTGAAGATGTGGTAGACCCCTCCCCTGTTCTTGAAGTAGACGTTGACCTTGGTGAACTCCAGCTGGATGTCATTGATGTCGTGCAGGAAAAGAACCAGCACCCCAATGTTGTGGTACCTGAGGGACACACGGACAGGCAGGGACAGTGAGCGTGGCAATTCCTTCTTTCCTGGGATTTCTGTGTCTTCGGATTCACATTCTGCAGCTCAACTCTTCCCACAAGGAACACCTTTACACCGACAGCCTCTTAATGTGACAACACATCATCCCACTGAACGGCCTGGGCCTGCACAGTCTTACTAACACATTCAGCCTTCAGGAGTCTGGTTTGCTGGTGTGCATCCACAGGAGTCGAGGGTTTTCAGATGCTGTACCCCATGCCACTAGACCTCTACTCCACACTCCAACAGGGAGGCAGGAAAAGGAACTACATCACAATTCTGTATGGCCTGGCTTTCTGTCACTGATTTCAATGAGGCATTTGTATTTTAATCCTGCTGGGCAATGTGGTTTTCACATAAAGGGTACCATATAGTACCGTATTGAAGAAAGCCCTGATCAGAGGTCAAGGAGAGCTGCTCTAATCTGCTTCCCTTTAAATAGTCCTATAGGTCTGCGTTCCTCAGTACTCAAGCATCTAGGGTAATGAAGACTGATGTAAGATTTTCCTAACAGAAAATGACTGGAAGACACCCTTCAGGCCTCCTTGCTAACATGCATGTAAAGGAACTCTATGGCATTGAGAAGCTGGCAGTACAGCAGGGGAAACACACAAGGGGAGGACGCAAGACTCCCGTCAAGAAGGGAGGTAGGGGGGATGTGTGCAGGGTGCCACGAGCTGTCCTGCGTCGCGTGAGCCAGTTCCACGGAGCAGCCCTCACCTGAAAGCGTACGAGAAGGCGATGAGAGCCAGGGTGATGAGGTGATGGACCACCATGACCACCGAGTCCTTGCGCCAGGTGTCCATGTAGACCGTGGCATATATAGAGTGCCCGTAGAAGCTGCCCTGGATCAGGTAAGCAACGGCAATGTCAGTGGGCACAGACATCCCTCTCTTCCAGTCTGTGGGTGGGGGGGATGAAGAGGTACATGTATCAGACACAGGGCTGGTGCTCTCCTACTGTTAACAATCAGCCATTCAAATCATTGCACCTACCATGTCTCGCTAGCAAAAAATACTTTGAAGCACAATATTTACAACTGGAAATCTTCCGCAGTAAAGTACATTCTGTGTTTAGTCATATCAGAAATGCAAAACACAACAAGCAAAAAAAAAAGGACCCTTTCTGGTTCTACATTCTGCAGTCTGTAACTTTCCACAAAGACGTCTCTGTGCTTTGCAAGCTTACAGTATGTTCAGAGAGGGGCGTCTACTGGGAGGTCAGAGGTGACCAGAGCTGCTGTACAGCCGTGACTTGGAGAGATTCCTACCATAGAAGGCAGAGGGGGGGTCCTGGAAGAATGTGTACCGGGTGCAGAAGAGCAGGTAGGAGCTGTAGGACCAGGACAAACTGTAAAAGAGCAGCTTCCAGGAACTCTCGGGCATCTTGGCAGCATCTCTGGGCTGGAGGTGGCACCACTGACCAAACGGCTAAAAGGAAAACACACTGAGCCTCATCCTTCCATTCCGCTTCTGTGCTGGAGAGCAGTAATTCAGTGTACAGTGGGACTTGACACTTGACAATGCCCACATCAAATGACGTCTTTGTGTTTCCTGCACAAGTGCCAAAGTCTGACCTCATCTCATCAGAAAAGGTCTTGTTTTATTTTCTTGTTTTCATTCACCCCGTGTTTGGAAACACATGAAAGAAAAAGAAAATCTGCAATTCTAGGTGGCCCAACAGCGAGAAGATAACTTGTTTGAAAATAAAAGCCTTCCAAGCTGTTGGACCGAGTTTGTGAATCTGTGGATGGGGTGACCTGCTTTGGAAACGAAAGCTCAGCAAACGCTGGGCTGGGTTTCTAACAGGAGGCCAGCCAGCCCCTGATTCTTCAAGTTCCTTTGCAATTACTTTTGAAATGACCCCTGTTTCCAGACACCCAAACAGGATCCTGGAGATCTCTTTGGACAAAGGCATCCTTCAGCACCCGGAATGCGATCAGACCCCTCACTGCGGAACTGGTTTTAGTACGTTTGTTTTCTTAGAGATCAGCTCAGATGCAAACGCACATCTTGTGACTGACAAGCATGTCTGTTGCTTCTCCGAGTTACATTTTTACACAGTAAATCTATACAACCCAACCTGCTGGCTCAGATCAGCAGGGACCACCCCCTGTTTCCAAGCCCCTAGGCCTCCTGGAGCTATTAATAGAGCCCAGCTGTCAGGTCAGCACCGCCTTCTCAAGGCCTGCTGGAGTTGGAAATAAAACGAGAGGCGGGCTGGGTCTGGCCACGCTGAGACCTGACCATTGTGCCTGTGCAGATGCCACACAGGGAGGTGGCAGCACCAGAGTGATCGCCCGGCCAGGGTGTGCCCTGCTGCTTGCCGGGTCAGACTCCAGCATCTCTCGTGGCCCTGTACTGGATTAACTGGTTAGAAAATGCATATATAGATGGATGGTACAGATGTTGTGTGCCTGATTATTATTGTGTGTAAATGGTATTTAATCATGTTTGATCTCTGAGATATGGAGCAATTTGCTCTAGAAACTTCATTTGATTTTTTTTAATCCTGTCTTTGCATTCTTATTTCTCACCGAGCTGGGACAAGGCATTTATACCCTTCCAACAAGTCAAATCTAACCAGCATGCTCTGAGGAGGCAGGAGTAAATCCACTTGGATGTGGGGAGATCATGCAAACTCCTCACAGACAGACACCCAAAGCCAGGACTCTGGCACTATTAGGCAGCAACACTAGCCATTGTGCTCCTACACTGTGAGCGAGAGGTTGAAAAAACAAAACAAAAAAAAAGAAAAGAACAATTTCTTTTTTTATTCGACAGAGGACCTCGAAAAGCGACCCTTGGTTTCCCTGGCAACATGCAAGATGGTGCTGAATCTGTTGCCATGGGAAAAATAGAACAGCAGCAGCTACATCCTCCTCGGCAGAGCTCCAGCTCTCCTTTGTCGTCTAAAACTAAAAAATGGATGCAAGTTGAACTTACGTAACAGCGCTAAACGAAAAGCAGGACAGGATTTTCGTGCAGTGAACCCATTCAATAAACCCCCCCTTGCTGGGAACATTAGGAGACAGCTGCCAACGCAGTACAGAAGAAATCTCTCAGACAGGCAACCACGGATGCAGAGGACTAGAGGGCCTTTGTTCAGAGACCCTGTCCTCCTCATCTACAAACAGTAAAGCCAAGAACTGAGTGAGTCATTATTAAAGTGCTCCATACCGAGGAGTAATGAAAGGGAACAGGAATACAATCACGTCTGATACTGAGCATAAGAGATTGTGGGCAAATATTTTGTACAGCAATTATAGAAATTTGCTGTCCCTCAACTGCTGAATCTATGCAGCAACAACGGGACGTCCATTACAGATAAAATAAAATGTAAAACTGCACAAAAATATATTGAACTCTGGGATTAACAAATACTTCTGGAGGTGTTAGCCACTGTGTGTTGCCTTTAAAAACTGTTGGCTGAATTAGTGGTGCATTTTGTGTCAGACACGTTTTTAAAAGCATTCCCTAATTTTCTGAAACCACGCTATTCCAGCCTGATTTTCTTATATAATTGTACAGAGACTCCTGTGTGTCATCTTAACTCCATTCCTGTCATCACCACATAGAAGCAAGCCAGATTGTGCAAGCATCCCTTTGGAAAACACAACACAGGATAGTCATCACTGGGGGTTGCTTTTCCCAATCAATACAAAATCAGTATATGCATGAATAGGCTGCACCACTGCGGTTGAGGGCCGCCAGGTAACAGAAAAGGAGAAGGATTAAAGCAAATAGCCCAGATAGATCAAACTTCAGGTCCTGGGACCTCCTGGAATGGATCTGTACACTATGGTCTTTGTGAGCCAGTCTCAGCCCAGGATGCTGACTATAGCCACAATGCACTGAGTAGCAAAGCACTGGCAAACTAAAGTGTTTCCCAGACTGTGCCATGCGTATAGGGTCTCACTGAGGCTCGAATCATGCGTAACTGAGTTTTAGCCAGAATGTCAACAATCACTTGTTGTAATTACTGGGAACAATGGAATGTGGGCATGTGCTGTTCCCAGTCTCCACTTGTGCGACCAGCCCTAGCCCCACGTGACGTATGGAAAGAGAAAGGGCAATGTGGGCCGGAATTAATGAAAAATGTGGCTCTTTGTAGTCCCCAGACTTGTGTAATTCAGCAAGAAGGGTGAGGGTGGGGGTTGGTCGGCTCTCCGACGGTCTCCAAGGAAGCCAAGCTGATTAGAATGCAAAGCGAGCGGGCAGCATGCCGGGCCAGGATAAACACGGACACATGATATTAATAATAATCACTTGCATTTCTATAGTGCTTTTCATCCCAAAGAATCCCAAAGAGCTTTGCATGTAAGAGAGAGCCCATTTCCCCCCAAGTGGGAGCTGCACTAACTGCAGACATTCTGCATCAGCAAATCAGCTAGGGGAGTAAGAATCCGCTTCACTTATTGAATTAAGAGGGACCTTAAACGAACTTTACACTGACGAACAGTATAATGGGATCTTTAATGACTACGTCATTGGGACCTCGGTTTAACATTTCACACAAAGGATGAATGACCTTCCTACAGCACAATGGTTAACAAATTGGGGCGTTAAATTAGAAATTGTGATCTCGAAGAAAGAATATCACCTACTGGTCTACCTACAGCAGTTACATACTTGCTTTCCCTTAGAGGGTCTCTCATCCCAATAGTGACCAGGCCTAGTCTTGCTTAGCTTCTGAGGTGAAATCAGGCTACAAGATTGGGTAAGTGTTGAGTGGGGGTTATTACAAAAGTGCTACCAGGAAATGACTAGATTTCTCACATTTGCACACATGCCTCCTGACGTTCCCTGACTGTTGAGTACAATAAAAGAGGCATTACAAAGGATGGCATTCTGCAGCAATTTTTTATTGTTTATGTGTTTGTCTGGCTGCCCTGTTCCATCAATCACTGCCAGCTCTGTCTGACACAACGTGTTCCTGTCTGCTGCTTTCATCTGAACAAGTGGTCCGTTGTATCTACAGGCAATAATATCTTGCTTGTTAGGGAACAACTCACTCTCCGGCATAGGATTCCAGCATGTCAAAACCAGAGTTCGAATCCAATCAGAGACTAGGTGATTCCTATCACTCACGGACATTTAAAACAAGCGCAGCACTTCAAGCATTAGCGTTTACATTTGAATCGTAACTGAAACCGACTGTCACGAGTGATGATTTGGTAGAACCAAACGTTCAGTATCTACTAAAACGAAGAGGGGAAGAAAACAACAAATTTGGATACAAATGTTTGGGTAAACTTTCAGAAACCTGGCTTCCAGTGACCACAAACTGAACAACAACACAGACCTTCTCTTGGAATTACAGAGAGATGGATGGTGCACTGAGGAATATTGAGGGAATCCTGTGTGCATCTTTGCAGTGACTTCTGGAAGGAGCCCTGGATGAATTTGCCGCACGCTAGTCTCTGCTATGGGTGCTGAGTCAGCAGTTTGTACAGTAAAGGAGGCTGCCTGTCAAGAGACACAGCATCCCACTGCAGTTACTGGCAGTGCTGAGCAATAGGGCAGGAAGCTAGGAAAATCACTAAATCATCACATTTGAAAAGCTTTTTGACCTTTAAAAATCAGTTCTGCAGCCAGCCAGCATGTACAGCTTGTACACACACTTATCTGCCCAATTTTTTAAAATCCTAGAACATAACGTCTTTGTCTGGGTTTCAGTTTTAAGTCTACCTTAAGCAGTCCAACTAAACTCAAGTCTGCAATACCTTAAAAAGCTGCTATTTTTTTAACTCTGTGGACAGTTCGAAATAATCTTACTGTAATGATCCAGTATTGTTTGTGCAGTCAAGACAGTAGTTCACTGGTAAGCTTGTTATGGTTGGAGGCTTGTGGCACATAGACACGCAAAGCACACTGACGCAGCTCAAATTGCAAGTCATTGGTTTGGGAACAAATTACTTGGGTATCTTCCGTTATTGAGCCACAGCTCACTCAAAAGCATCAAGAATTCAAGCAGGAGTTGCGGTTCGTAGGCATTTTGTAGTATGAGGAGACTGGAAGATCATCCATATGAATGTTCTCTTCAACATCACTGCGCTAAAACAATCCCTGGACTTGTTTCACACCTCTGTCCTCAAAAACCGTACAGAAGTAGGTCATCTGCACTGACTCAGCACTCAGCCTCAGTATCCTGCTCTGTTCTCAGGCTGTCATGGCTGAAAGATTTTGGTGTAGAACTATCTGTTATAAAACAAACAGGCACTGGTCTGTAAATAGCACAAAAGCCCAGGGCCTTTTACCAAGCTAAATCCTGTAATACACATTGGGTTACACAAACATGAATCATTTGTTTCCAAATAAAGCCCTGGTTGTCATACAATTAGGGCTAACCGGTAGGAATCAAGCTGAATTCCTCTGAAGTGGACACAAAGAAGAACAATTAACGTGGGTGTCAGAGGCTGAGATTTTGTTGAGTGAGAATGCTGTAAACTACAGCTGAGACATGATTAGCAAAGACGATCAGATAGAATTTTCATTTTTCCTTCCCTTCTGAATTAGGCTCGACATGTACAGTGCAGGCTGTTATACGCCCTCACTTCTTGGCAATATCTCCAAGTATTATTTAACAAAGAGATGCTGCAAAAGCAAAAGCTGACATATTAATATATTGGACAGGTCCCATGTGGCCCTAGTAGCAGCCAAACTACTTAATGGTCATGTCTCACATACTATTATGGTTAACATGACTGCTGTAGGATGCATGTTAACAACTGGAGAGGCCTTGCTCAATCCAAAACCATTTTAATAGAGGGTTTCCTGCAGTGCTGTGCTTATGTTAGCCTGGGCACAGCCCCTCATTTGTGGCTTCAGCAGATTGCCACACACCACATAATTTGTGTTCCTGCCCTGTCTTTCACTTTTCCTGTGAGGCTCTGAGCACACCAAGCACAAATTACACAGTAGGGGCAAAATCAGACAAGCCCTCTGCTCATCTTGATTCAGGCTGTCCCTTTGCACAAAGAGCCTCCTCTCGTTCTCCCGGATCTGCCTGCAGAGAGTGGGCAGAAGGCAGAGGGGCACCGCTGGCAGTATTGGGGTGCTGCGTTCAGCTGGCTGAACCCCTTCCTTCTTCGAGTCACTTTGAATTCACCATAGTCTTTAAAACAAAGCTGACCAGACCCCCGTCACCCTTTAAAATTCTCCTGTGAAGCACAACCAAATGACACATGTGGAAACTACTTGGAAGGGCATTTAAAACCCAGAATAGGGGGCATCTCTTTACGCAAAGGGGTGTGGGAGTGTGCAAATTACCCAGGCATGTGGCTGAAGCTAATACTTTCACTTCATTTAAGAAAAAGCTAAATCAGATCC
Source organism: Lepisosteus oculatus (assembly GCF_040954835.1). Classification (NCBI taxonomy): domain Eukaryota; kingdom Metazoa; phylum Chordata; class Actinopteri; order Semionotiformes; family Lepisosteidae; genus Lepisosteus; species Lepisosteus oculatus. The sequence goes on along the minus strand of NC_090724.1, from coordinate 5,820,977 downwards.
TTGTAACAATACACTTCTAATGACCAAAGCTATATATCAGATAGGCCAAATGGCCTGTTCCCCTTTGTAACCTTTCAAATGGGCCTTTTCATATCTTGGGAAAAATGAACATTTGCAGGGAACTGGGCATCCTGTGGGTTTAAATCAACTCTATTCTACTGGACAGGTGACAAACGAACCTTGGGCATAATTCCATATTCCCCCATGCTGCTACACAAAATGCTGAAGGCTGCTGATGATCTTTGAAACCAGAACCTTTCAACACTGTGTCATGCCACCACAACGAATTATTCCTTCTTCAGCTTGAACATGATTGCTGGGAGACAGGCAATGGCTCTAAATGGCCCATGGAGCTCGTACCCCAATGCTCTCATCCTCCATTGACCAGCAAGAGAATGCCTGACACTGCATCACAGACAACCTGAACATCCGAGGGCTGAGGAGGTCATCATGTCCACCTGACTGCTAGTGGCTGGCCAGAACCCAGTCTCATAGGACCCCAGAGTGTTAACTTCAGCCTCTCAACACCTGGGACCATTTCATTACTGGAAGACAACCTGAGAACACATTGATGCCATTCAGACACATTTTGATTTGGCTGCAACCCCACTAAGGCCACTGCAGTCCATTCAGGACTTAAGATAATAAAGAATAAGGAATTACAGCTGGGTCAATGTCACCACATTATCGCTGCAACACAACATGCTGAGATAGGAAAAAGATTAGAACTCGTACTGCAAGTCAACAAAGTAGGTCAGCCGTTGATAGCAGGAGAAGTAAATCAGAAAACAAATTGCAATACTGACTCACCTTAACTGTAATTGTTATCTTTTTACAAAAGATAAGTACGTGGTCCAAGGACGCAATGTCCGTTGTCAGCCCTGGACTTTTATCCCCATTTTTGCCTTGAGGTGCTGATTTTCTTGGAACTGAGGGCAAACTTTGCAGATTTCAGAACTGCTGATAACCTTATGGTGTTAATTGAAGCTTCCAGCCATAGAATTGACTGTATCAGGCTTTTACGCTATCTCTTATCACCTCAGAGCAAGACATTTCAACTTCTGATTTCGCTCTGCTCTTTTTTACCCACTGAAGGGTCATCATCTCTAAAACGTTTGAGCCTGGAAGGAGGCAGAGTTGTTTAATTGGCTAACAGCTAGGCATTGAGCTAAACCTATTTCCTATACCTATTGAGCTGGGTATTTGCTTTGACACCAAGTGTATTTTAAACACTGTGATAACTGGCTCACAAATATGACACTGTCTCCCTACAAAACAAATACAAGATCTCCTCCTATCTGATGCACAGGTATTAGACTGAACAACACAATGTAGCCGACAACAATATTAATAAGCAATCTTTCAGGAAAAGGCTATAAATCTTCAACACACATTATATGAACTTGGTGCACAGTACATAGACTTTTATTTTTTAACAAATTCTTGTTCAAGAAGTACGGAGGACGGCATGTACTTTAAATAATCGGAACTATTCTAGGTACTTAATGATTAAATATGTTTTTTTTAATTATTAACAAAAATCATATCTTCGTGTAACAGCATGAGCGCAGCAGTGTTGGGGTTGTGATTCTGACGCTATGACATCTCGGTACAAGGTCGGTCCGTTCCCATCAAGAGAGCGAGTTCACTGGTCCCACTTTTAGATGCGAGAGTAAAAAAAAAAATGCATTTCGAGCTAAAAACGTGGTCGTTTTGAACGTTTGAGGAGGAGGCTACGTTATGGGAAGCAAGCATTAATAATAAGGCGCATAACGAAGAAGGACAAATCCCGAGAATAACCGAGCCCCGACATGATCGAAGCGGCTGACCCGACCTACCTCGAAGACCCAACATGTCAGCGCCTGGCGGAGAATCGTCCATCCCACGGCGCAGAGCGCAAACAGCCCCACCTCAGCCCAGGATATGCAGGCATTTTCCAGAAGCGTCTTTTTGGACAGCTCGAACCCACAGCCGCCGCAGTCTCTGAAGGCGTTGAGCAGGGTGGCGTAGCCCTGACCGATCAGGTCCGCGTATCCCGGCATGGGCTCTGCTACGTGAACATTAATGCCGGCATCATCGTGTTGTCTCTCCATCCTGGCGATGCGGGTACCCAAGACAGCGTTTTCACAAGGGCGCAACTGGAGGTCGCTGATACAGACCTAAGTCTTTTCAAAACCCAACACCTTTATACAGGTGATTGTTGGTCACAACCTAAAAACAAAGAAAATCTCGCCCTCTTGCTTCACCAGCAGCTGTGTGTCCTGGAAATTAAGCCAAAGGTTCATTTCACGGGGGGCTGCGATTCCGTTATTTTTTATCATGTCACACTATCATTGATACTGGAAATTAGAGGCCTTGAGAATCATTTACCCCACGGGTAATCTTTAATTTTTAGGACCCAAAGAAACATTTTTGAAAATATTTCAATCGTAGGGTCAGACTTAAATCTAAAAAAAAAAAGCGAACATTGACTAATTGCATTCGCAGAGGGCTGTCAGCAATCGCACAGATGCATTTCTCCGTGCTCTAATGATACCGTCAGATACCGGCGAAATTAACACCGCTGACCAGGTGAAACAGGCCCAACTGGAAAAGGATCAAACCAATTACTGCTTCACAGACGAGAGGATGCAGCCGGAGGAATCCCCTCTCTCAGTCCCCTGCTCGCCTGCGTTTCAAAACCACCGGCTAGTCGTGCACCGTTATTTTCGCGTTTTTCCCCGGAAAAAAAGAAAAGATTTCTCAGGAGACCCCGGCCGGCCGGCCGCCGAAGTTAAAATATATCCAGTTAGGTTGGGGTTACAAAAAGAAAGACAAGACATAACAAAATAACGAAAAGAGAGATGATATTGTGCCCTCTCCCGACCGAGCGACAGAAACCGAGCGCAGGCAGGATCAATGCGGACCGACGCAGTCTAGGAGATGGCACATTTTAAGGAAGAAAAAAACGAAACAAAACGTCATTTAAAAAAAAAAAGAATGTGTCGTCTGCTTTATGCTCTCACACCATCGCCCAGGTTTGCAGTCCAGTCACCGTCGCAGTGAAGGTGGGAAGTTATACCCCGAGCATGGTATAACGGAGAACAAAAAACACTAGAGGTGACGTGACGTCACCAGGACAGCTACCCCTCCAGCTCGTTTAAAGGAACCGTGCACCTCCGTTTGCACCTGCCTCCGCAGGAGTAACCCGGGCCTTTATATCAATCATGTCCGTCATCTCGGAGTTGTTGGGGTTTCGTTTTTCTTATTTATCCCGCTGTCTGTTTTATTGCCAGCCAGGCAAGGCGCCGGTGGAAAACTCGCAGCACATTGCGTGAATAACCTCCTTTGCACTGCTGCCAGTAGGCGTCATTGAACCGTCACGGCACACCACCAGCTTGGAGCTCGCATTTCGTGAATGAAATAGCGCCCAACCCTAATAGTGAGCCAGATGAAACCTAATTTTGGATATTTGATTATCAGAATGCCTGGGGGGCTGTTTTGTTTTAAAACAGACTGCCAAATAATTCTGCCTATGAAGCGTTACTGCCGTTTTCTCTCGATAAGGTGCCGTGTTCACTATTTTCCCTTTAAAACACGTGTAAACGCAGAGTAAAAAGTCCATCAAAACTCGTTGCGCTGCATTTATCAGTTTTCCTCTTTTTTTAACAATGGACAAAATATACAAAAATGCTTAGAAGGGAGCAGTGTGATTTTTTGCTCTCAGTGCCGTAGTCTGTGAACATCTGTCCATTGTTGATGACAGATTTTTATATCCTTACTCCTGTTCGACTTTAGAACAGTAGCCACCCGTGTTGCAAATGGACTTAGTCGCGACTTTCACATACAGGCTCACGAAAGAACACGAGTGAACGCGAGCCCACGCAAGATGCAGTTCTTTCAAGGGGAGACACCGACTCAATACATCTCTCATTTCCAACTCGAGTATCAACAAACCAGGCTGCAGACTTGCCTCACTCGCTCCAAGAACCCCAAGCAGAAGTTATATTAATCACCGGAGGGAATATTCCCATCTGTTACTGCCTTCCCTCCCTCCCAGAACAAACAAACCGTTGACACCCCTTACATGGGTTTTGGGGTCTCACAGACACCCCATCTCAGCAGATCGCTCAGTGAATGTTAGCTTCTACAAACGCACCGAAATGACCACCTCCTTCAACTTGACAGGACCCCCCTGAAAAACAAACCTTTATTGTCTTTTAGGGTGACAAAATAAATTGACACAAAAGGAACACGCACAGCTCCCAGGATGCTTTGCAGCAGACAGACATAAGGGAATGGGGTCCCGTTTGCATGTATTTACAGCCAATTAACGTATTCACTTCAGGGACAACAAGAGAGGACACTTCCTTTCTTATCCACCTCCAGCTGCAAAATGAGCGACCAGCTCCATGTGTTAAATACAGGAAGCGAGAGTAATGTCTGCCGTTTAGAAAGCAGAAAAACGATCCCCAGGGGACAGCGGTCCTGGCCGGGCTGAGACTCACGCGCTGGGAGCGTACTGCATCACTAGTCGATCGAACTCGTTCTCCTGTTTGAGGGAGGAAAAGGAGGAAACAGCATTAACAGGAGGAAGAAGACATTTCAATTCTCAGTCAGGATCTCGTTTATTGGCCAAGTACATTTCATGTGCAAGGAATTACCTCTGGTGTTTTTGGCGTTACAAAAACAATTCTACATAAACCGTACATAAAACATAATCAAGACAACACAAATAACTAGGAATTCTGGTTGAGCAAAAAGACAGCTCTTGGGATACTGGGTGGTTCTGTTTTTAACAGACTGGTAGCGTCTTCCTGAGGTAAGTTTATGAAACATTTGGTAACCTGAGTGGGAGGGGTCATTTATCTGAGTCGCCTTCAGGGCAAGAGGTGTCATACAGACAGGTGTAAGTAGTATCCTATTGGACACATGTGATAACCATGTGTCAGTATTCACAATACGTGCCCCCTTATGTGGACTGTCATGCAGAGTGGAGGTTTCACAGTTTTCCCATTCCTTACCTTTGCGACATACTCTTTGAGAAAGGGGTGTCCTTTGTGCGAGTCCTTCAGCTGGGAGAGATAGCGGTTGGTCACCTGCCCAGCAAAACAAATACTCTTTTAGGAAGAAGGCTCATTTTGGAATACACACGCACAGAAAAAACAATAGTTCAGGAATACAAAGAACAAATTCCTTTCAATGTCTAATTAACAACACAGCAAATCCAAGTGAGAATCTTAGGTTTCTTCCATATATCTACAAACTAAGCCGATCTCAAGTGTCCCAAGCGTGTAAGGCATTTTGCAGACTTACACCTGCTGCATCCACAGACATGATGCAGAATGGTGAGCCCTATTCAGTCTGGAGATGGTCACCAAAGGTCAAACAAACCAATCTGTTGCCTCTTATCTCTCAAAACTGTAAGCAACCCATCTTTCAAGGACTTCAGGAACTCACTGATTACTTCCACCATGAAAATAAAGTTTCCAGAGATCACTGAATAATTATTTAATGTACATTTTCATTTCAAGGTTATACCCTACCACTTCCAGACTTTTAACTGTCTTTATATGCAGCAACATCTTCGTTTGTTTTACATCAGGAACCAAGAGTCGGACTAAAACACTGATCTTGGAAATGAATGGGATAGAGAGTATTCCCGGGGGGTAGCTCACCTCAGGAGGCTTCCCCAGGTGCTGCGTCAGCACGATGAGGTTGATGAGGGTCTCAGGGTGGCTGCTGTCCTGTTAGAGAAAGACAGACAGAAAGTAAGAGAGTCAGAGTGAGAGGTGGAGACAAAGGCGTGTTTTCAGAAATGCGCGCAGAACAACCAATTCCTATTACTACACCAGAATGTACACAATTCAAATGACAAGATTTCTCTTTGACACTCTCTATTTACTTCTAGCCTAAGTTAAAAAAAATCACCTTTAAGAAGACAAAGCCAAAATAAACCATTAACTTTTTAAAAACCAGTGCCTATGAAACGTAAGAATTTAAAAGACATTCAGGCCATTCCGGTTGCTTAAGTTTTTGTTAGCTAACTACTAGGAGAATTCTGTCGGGACATTTCTTGTAAAAAGTCAGGTTTATCAGCTGCAACAACATGACTGGACAGGATTCTCCAGTTTTCGACACTATCTGCGCACAGATGGGCTTCCTGTTACTCATTTTGCATCAAAAAGTACTAACACACACACCACAAAAATGTATCACACAAAATCTCAACAGTACCCAAGAAGCACACAACATTAGAAACCAAGCTATTGTTTAACATTCTTGTAACAGGGGCATGGCGCCATCTATGGTACAATAAGGTGAACTACAACAGCAATGCCCCCAACAGATCTTTGACCCGCGGCTGTGAGTTATTGGTTTGAGAAAAATCAGCCTAATCCCAGAGGCGCTTGATCCTTATGGTCTATGGTTCGAACTTGGATCACAACCGTAGCCGACCGATAAGGCCCTCTTGCAGTCCAAACAGTGACTCCTAGGACTTGTTGGGCGCCTGTAAGACTGCAGCAAAGGCAGGGGGGATGCTCTACTCCCTCACTCACAGTTAACTCTCCTGTAAGACACTGTGAAGCAGCAGTGTGCCTCAAGGCACAAGGGTTTGACAGGTGAGTGCGTTTGTGTGCCTTTGTATACCTGGGGCAGCAGTGGAAGCCAGGTCTTGGCAAGTGCATAAAAAAAAATCAATGATTTCTAAGAAAAAAAAACAAAATGCTGTAGCAAAGCACTCTTCAACCCTGTCAGAAAAAATGGCATTGGGTTATCAAGACCTGAATGTGGATCACTAGGCCCTTCCTTCCTCTGCATTCTTACTGTACCTTATCAAGAGCCTCTTGCAACACGCCTTCGGCTTCATCCCACTTGTTCTGTGCCATGTGACAGACGGCCTGGCCATTCAGGAGCAGCAGAGTGGCGGAGTACTTGTCCGACATCTCCTGGAAGATGTAGTAGGCATCCTGGAGCTTCTCTCCTCCCTGTTGGCAAAGAGACCTCAAAGAACTCCGACCTCCCTCTGAGCCCACACAGCTAAACAGTACAACCAGTATTCCTGAGGATGCATGGATGGGCATTCACGAGGAACGGCAATTTGAGGACTCCTCCAAAATGTCTCGACAGCGGCACTTCACTCATAGGCTACGTTTTTCACAGGACTTTTATTATTTCGGAACGATAAATATGGTTCGAAAAGGAAGTTCGGGAGGGTCCCCCCTCATCTCTACTACTCTAACGCATCGCTCTCCATGACATCACTTCCTGAAAAAACTATAAATATCCCAGCAAGCCTCTCTCTTGCTCGCATTTATCCTTCGGCGTCATCCTACACCCCTCCTCTCCATCTGTCCCTGTCCCCTGTCTGTTTGGGGGTCGTGACCTCCTTGTTCCTTGCTGACCCTCAGCTAGGCAGATAAAGCCAAAGCTTTTTGCTAGACTCCTCAAATATTGCTAAACCTGTTTTCTTCGTAGGCGTTTGTCATTCCTTGAGAATATCCCAGAAGGAGAGGTCTTTCTGCATCTGAAGCAAAATCCATCCTATGGTGCTCCAGACAAGTCTGAGGTGCTCAAACCCTGGTCTGAGGAGGCAGCTACTCACGATGGCCAGATTGACCCAGGCGGTGGCCAGCTGAGTCAGGGTGGCGTCTTCATCCTGCTCCTGCATCTTTTTCAGCTCCTTCCTGTGGAGACACCCAGCAGTCGATGAACAAGTCTACGCACCGAACACAGTGCCAAATAGACTAGAACGTCTGAATTAATAACTGGAGCATTTCCAACATATCTGATTTCCCTAAAACTGTAGAATTTACCAGCAGGTTTTCTTTACAAAATACATTTAAAAAACTGCACACATAACACCTGCAAAAGAACTACTGACAAACATGTTCTCAAGGTTGGAAGGATGACTAAACCTGCACTCTAAACCAATATAGATTACAAAATAAATTATTTTTGAAATTCACGGCATGCAAATCCTACTACACACAGAAATTACACTGTAATGTTCACTCTCTGGCCTTTCAGTTTTGGCCAAAGATTAAAACATTCCCCCCTACCACACTTACCTGGCTAAATCCAACCTGTCCAGCTTCAGCAGCACCTGAATTGTCATCGCCATGCTATAACGAGATTAATCAACAACAAGATATTTAAAAAAAAAGCCATGTTAGCACATTCTGGGATAGGTGAAAGGTAATAAGTGTACAGGGCATATAGACATCACTGCTGCAAATTCACCCATTAAAGTCTGAACATTATGTTCATTTAATCACGGCCTCTGACATGAGGGTACAGGCTTTCTGAATATGTGGAAAAGCCAAGAGACAGGAACTAAAGCAGTTAAAAACTCTAGGATTATCTCACAACTGATTTCCCTGCAACTTCTTAAAAACATTCTACGTTTTCAAAAAGCAAGGAAGGCAACGGGCATATTCCAGAACATGCTTTTAAAGGCAGACACATTTGAAATCAAATCAATTTAAAGAAGAATCAGACTTCTGAAGTGGCCGCAGACGGCAGATTTTGGATTCTTTTGCACTTTGGTGCCGATCAGAAACATTTTCAAATACCCTGCAGGCAATGGAGGCGAGAGGCTGCTCTGCTTCATCCCCGAGCTGATTTCTAAGCCCCCTGTCCTCCTCCCTCAAGAAGAAGGGAGACAGAGGCGGACACTGCCGGGCTCAGAGAGTCTTACCACTCCAGGCTGTCTCCCTGGTGCAGGGTGCGCAGGGCCGCGTCCGTGTTTATCTCGTGGAAGTAAAGGGAGGCGGCCATGAGCAGGAAGGTTGTGTTGGCTACATCGACACTCTTCGCCATCTTCTTATCGAGCTCCGCCACAATGGCATCCCTGAACCGAAGGCAGAGATTCTTCAAGCAGTTAAAATAACCATTTTCACACTCTCTCTCTCTCTTATGGAAAAAACATCTAGCATGGTCAAACGCACAGACTCGAAATAATCCACAAACATAGCAACAGAGGATGACACCTCTGAGCAAAACATGCAGCACAATAACAGCTTGATCATTAATGAATTTAAGGGCATTTATATGCAGAAAAGATTCTGTCTTGGATTTTTCTTCCAAAATGTCTCTTATGCAACACAGAACTCACATGCATTCCCTCCATCTAGCAAGGACAGACAATCTCATTTACAAGACATGCAGTTAGCTCTGGTTTCCATTCATTGTCCCTTCATTTTGATGTTTTTCAGTTTGATTAGGTATTGTTTATCTTTTACGGACCCAAACCTGACCTTTTGGCCTCGTTAGAGAGGTATTCCGCAAACATTCTGACTGCCTGGAGCTCTGGTGAAGAGCTGGGTTTGACATCATCCAACACCACACCATACTTCCTCTGAAAATCAAAGAGCACGAGGAATTATCACGACCAGTCCAGCGAAGCAAGAGCATCAACCCTTCAAGCTCCAGATCCAGCAGTAAATCAACCCAGGCCAACACCTGCACACAAACTGATACAATACAAATCCTGGAGATGTGTGAACGTTGAGCAAACAGACCTTTTAAATATTTGTGGTTTTATTAAGGTACAAGAATTTCCATACATAAAATAATAACTTAATTACTGTTCCCCTGAATATACTCTCTGTTCCCACCCTCATGAAAGGATTTATCATTATCAATTAATCAGACATTTAGTAAAGTTCAAACAGACTTTGAATATTATAGCCTGGTTTCTGCTATGGTAAAAAAAACATATGGCAAAAAAGTCCCTTTTTTTTGGCCAAGAGACAATGGACAAGTCACAGCAGAGCAGGTGAAAACAGAGAGAGACTCTGCACAGGCATGGAAATGAAGGAGCAGTACCTACCTGAGCTATGTACGCTCTGTACAAAAACACATCTCTCTCAACCTCTTTCTCCGGACTTGACGGCTGAAAGGGAAGGGAGGGGAGAATCACTTTTTAACAACTTATTTCACTTACAAATGTGAGTTAAATTCAGGGAATTGGTTCAATGTCACTGTTTGATATTCCTTTATAAAGATTTAACCTCGAGTCCCTGTCAGCCACTTGAAGGACACGTCCGTGAATCCGGAAAGGTACTGAAACGCTTCAAAAACTAAACCTCTGATGTACTTCTGTGAAACGTTTACATAACAGATACAGCTTTAAACACAGATCCGCAGTTGTGTCCCAAACTCCTCTGTATTTCATTACAACGGCTCGATTTGTCCAACATTATACAAGAGATGCACTATAAATACTGTCAGTAAGAAATCACGATCACACACAAAAAAAAAACGGATCTGGATTCTCCTTGACGACTGTTTCACTCGTACTCAAATATAATCTTTGTTTTTACAACTGTATCAAAGTAGTAAAAACATCGAAGTATGATGTGTTTATATTATGTGCTCTCGGTTCGTTCTCTTCACTATAATAACAGCTTACTGAATCAACAGTGCAATGTTTAAAAAACAGTCCACAATAACGTTTCCAGATACTCCTTACCTTCGCTTTTTGCGCCTCGTTAATGCATTGCTGATAACTACCGATATAATACGCATTTTTTACATCAAAAAGCTCATCAACTTCTCCCTGTTGAGACGCCATGTTGACCGAACCGAGCAGCTTCCTGGACACGTTGGCCAGCCACGTCATCTCCCGAGCTGGCGTTTCCCCGCCCCCTGAGGGTTATGGGAGATGTAGTTTGAAAGTGGCAATTTTTCAATTAGAGATGTTTGAGTAGTGAGCTGCGTCAATGTGCGATGGCTGTAAAAGCAGCAATGCAGAGGACGCTTCCAAGCTGAAAAACAGAAAACGTTTCTGGTGTTCCGCTACTTTAGATTTGGCTCAACAACCAAAACGTTGTGTTTCTCCTTTTCTATTTTTTTGTGAGCGGTGCAATTGTCTGCCTCCTCATCAACAATGACGTAAAGCCTTATATATATTCTTGTTTCTTGTATAATAAAAGCTACTTAAATAGTTTCATATTTTTATTGCTAAAGGACTGTACCGCGTAGCGATATTTGCCTTACAGCAAAGACCTTCCTTATACTGTATTCGCCGTTTGAAATAAGAATAAGAAACTGTATTAATATAGCACCTGTCACTTGTCTCATTATCTCTAACACTTTACATATAGGAGGAGGATTGACAGCATCCACTGCTGAGGTGCTGCCCCCTCCTGGTGACTAGGGGCATCCATTCTGCAGCCTCCATGCACAGGACCTTAACCAAGGAAGCAAAGGGGGAACTCTAGGGAGGCCACGTTTTACAAGCCCAGAGCCCTCGGATTATTGCCCCAGCCGAAGGACGGCGTCTCCTACAGCACAGTGTCCACGGCCGCCATGCCTGGGCAGACAATGGCCTGGAAATTGTGAACCAGGGATCAGAGCGCCACCTACTGGCCGATCAACAAAGCTAACAGCAGTTGCCTCATTTTCCTTAGAGCAGGGGAGTCCGTCCAGTTTTACAGGTAGTCTTTAATCATTCGTTTCTAAAGTCGTGGATCCATTTACCTGTGGTCAGTTAATCAAGGGGTGTGTTCGACTGAGTAATGTAGCGATGACGTTGAACTAAAATGAGAGCAGCCTTCAACCCTAGTGGCCAGCGAAACATTACTCGCTGAATTGTTCTGTTACTTAAAAACGTCTTCCTAGTTTTTCATCGTTTTCAGCACCATGTGCTTTAGGGTGACCTACAATCTAAGATTCGTGCGGCACTCTCAGCAACGAGGGGTCAAAAGTCTCTCATCGCAGTACTAACTCGTCCCAACCTTGCTTGGCTTTCGAAAGCCACTTTAACTTAAAAGTTTACGTCGCAATCGAAAAAAAGCAAAACAACTATCTCTATATTTGCGGACAATGCGAGCAGTACGTTTAAATAATCCAAAAAACAACAATTTTCTAAACTCTTCTTCCAACCCAGCGTCGCGGGGAGCATATCCAGGTGGCTTATCCAAATCTGTCTCCCCTGGAAAACTGTATTCCCCACTCGGCCATGCGCATGCGCTCCGCAAAATAAGCGGCTCCCGCGTGCGTTTGTGTCTTTGCGATTTCAAAATCGGGAATAAAAAGGGAGCCTCTCTGTTCGTGTGCGCTGAAATCCGCTATTTATCCCGAAAGAGTGCACACACACACACACACGGTATGCGTCCTTTGCCCTTGTGAGTTCCATATAAATCATTTCACCTGCGGAGGAAGCAAAAAACAAAAACCTGTGTTCTTGAGGTAGCGGTGCGGTACAGATTTCCAGGGGGAAAGTGACTTGGATACGACCCCTTCGAGTAACAGGCAAGATGCACCCTGGACGAGACGCCAGGGCAAACAGACACGAACACACACACACACACTCAGGGCCAGTAAACCCACTGTACCAGCATGCTTTTGGACTGTGGGAGGAAACCCACGCGCACACTGGGAAGAACATGAAAGACTGGATATAGTGCGGGGAAAAAAAAATCGCTCTTGACATATCGCGTTATTTCCCATTCACATCTTCTCATGTCTTTTGCAATTATAGGCCAAGGAAAGGAAACCCAGCACTACGGATATAAAGTACATCAATCGCGATATAGGTTAGAATGTAATTTCTTTTTAATCAGAATAGAAATCCCCGATCATGTACTGTTTGCTAATGTTTAACACAGGAAAACGTACAATGCCGAGCGTTTCCTTCCCCCTGCGTTAATATGACAAAGCAAATGTGCTGTGTGTCTGGATACAATGGGGCACGGCATTTAATTACAATATATATTTATTTACAATGCGTGTCTAGTTCGGAAATTGTCTTAAATACAGGAATTCCTCTAACAGGCCTCCATTCATGCGACGGAAAGCTGTAACAATACTGTCCAGATAGCATCCGTCTGTTAATATAAGGGACCATGTCTGGTCCGCTCTGGGGCTGATTGGGAAACCCCACCGTGAAGCTTTCCGTCTGAGCTCATAGAAACACACTATATCAACAAACAATGGGCACCTATAGCTGTACGTGTTTCCGAAGAAATGACAGTTCATCTCTGCCACTTGGTCAAACCGAGATAATTAAAGGTTCAGGTCATGAGAAAATGTGTACAGCAAATCAGAGGCCGACTTCGACAGCAGGGCTGTGTATCTTGTTCCAGACTCCTACAACCCTTTGTGTACAGAAATACCTCCTGTTCTCAGTTTTAAAGGAGCTTGCATTTAGTACCCACATTTTGTGCCGGAAAACTGGCTTTTAATTTAGTCTTGATGTATATGCTAATAGTAATAATAATATTCATGTTGCATTTTGAAGCACAGTGGTTAGGACTGCTGCCTCACAGCTCTGCAGCCCTGGGGTCAGTTCCTGACCTGGAGTGCGCCTTGCGCCCGTTGCTTGCCGGGATAATCTCCGGTTTCCCACCAACCCTGATCTAAAAGAGGCGTATTAGAAAATGGATGTTACGTTTTGTGGATATCTTGATATCGTCAGTAGTAGTAGTAGCATCTGGACTGCGATCTCTGCACCGTCAGGAAATGACATCATTTTATTTAAGACGAATAAGGACGTTATTAGTTTGGATTTCAGTTTTATCTTTTTTTAATTAAAAAACGTGAATGCGTGCAGCTGCAGCTCTGTTTGTTTATATTATAACAAATAAATCCCTCTCAGTTCCCTCCCATTGTTCTGCTAATGCCATTTCCTTTGGGAAACTGAGCCACGGAGCTGGGACCCGATTTGTGGATAATTACTGGAAACGGGGCTGGGGGCAGGGAAGGAATGGGGCGGGCACATTACGTTCCGTGCCTTATCCGATTGGGCAGATTACAGCAGGTCCTGTGCTGTCATTGGTCATCCACGTTGTCAATCAAGCGGCCGAAACTCCAGCCTCCCAAGTCTCCCAAGTTTGAAACTTTGTAAGGAGTCAAGTTTCAACCCCCCCATCTGTAACTGATCCCAGAGAGAAAAAAAACTTCTTCAATTATTTACAAGCTATTAACTGACACAGACCATACCGTCTAACGCAAGACGCGGATAAGCAGGGAATTAATTACCCGATTTCGACAAGTTAAGACTCCGACATTGCGAGGCGAAGAGAGAGAGAAAAAAGACCATTGTCTGATTTGGCCATAATGAAGGTCCGGGATTTTGCTGCGATGAAGATTTGAAAAAGCAACTCTTGAGTAAAGTTTACAAAACGGACGGAGAGGCGCTTCTTGTGCGTTTACGCGCTGTATCCGGTGTGCATTGAAGAAAGGAAGGTAAGACGTTGTTAATTTCAAATCTTAACCTATATTCGTGATAGATCGCATTGAAAACATGCCAAAGAACGCTTATAGGTAAGTTCTACATTTATTTCTTGCGCGCAGAGCACGGTTTTATTAATTATGGGGGGCGTTGCCATTAGGAGAGAGCATTTTAAATAAAAAAAAGTGTAGTAACGGTAGAATTAAAACGTTTAATCAGAGTTGACTTCCCCTCCTGGCTCCGCACGAGGTGCCGTTTCTTTGCCAGGTCTATAAACGTTTGAACTTCTTCACCGAACTTGGTGGTGGTCGTGTGTGCGATGTTCCCCGAGAGCTTGACAGCTGTCAGTGTCGGCTTGCTAGTCGAGATAAACAGAAGTAGCATGTCTGCTTTCTCTCACATGCGCTGCCTTTGTTTGGGGGGGTCAAATGAATTTAAAAACGAGCGAGCGCTCTCCTGTCTCCCCACCCAGCAGATCGGTTAAAAAACGGAGATGAACTTTGGCCTCGCATTGACTCGGCGGCAGGGATGGCCGTCCTCAGCTGTGTGTGTGTGTTTCCACATACATGGGTTTGCATGAGAAAGCCTGAAGAGGAACTCTGCACAGTTGCATTAGTGTGAACGGAGATCGATTATCAGTATTTAATTTGTGCGTATGACGAAACGCAGCTTGTTTGGAGGGGAAACAAGCTGTATAGTTTTAGCGGCACTGGCGCGCGTGAAATATATCCTGTTTGATTTGTTGAGTCATAAAAACATCCTTAAGGAAGCACGATAAATCTTCGCCGTGCAATGTCTGGATCTGCTTGCCCTTCCGAACTGCACTTGAAGACAGATACCTAAAGCTGTATCTTCTTACGGTATGTTGGTAAAATAGGTCAAAGGAAGGGACATTGTTGTTGTTTTTTTTCCAAGACTTTGAAATGTTAATGTACCATTTGGTTTTGGTTTGGGGTACATCGTCGCCTCTGCGCTTCGTGGTTCCGTAAACGCTTTGAGAAACAGCTCACTTATTGCCTGGTCAGTTGCAAAAAGGCACCAAGAAACGATGAATACGTCACTTCGTTATCAGCTCTTTGCTGTGGGCTTCAAGTTAACCCCACCGGATGTCGATGTTAGGACTGCGTTTTCTAAATGAATGCGTCTTTCATTAGATTTTTCTCTCTCGCCTGCAGTGCATTTAATCAAAACAATACTATACACTAAAGAACATTTATTGGAAGCTTACAGTTCTAAATCTGTTTGCATAAATACGCTACATTCCTTTAGTTCTTTAGTGGGACTTTGTGGATCAATTCATAATAGTATAATCCCTTGTTAGATAATGACAGTCAAACAATAAATAATCCACAGACGCTTAATTGTGTTTTGCTGGGATGAATGCAAGAAAACACAGCGCCTAACATCTTAGTGATAAAGTGTGTGAACGTTCAGATTCCGAGAGCGGCAGCGAGGAAGCTCATCCGGGCGGAGCAGCTTCCGCGGTTGCCTAGGTAACCCGCAGATGCATCGCTGCCTTGGCAACGCCGGTCCCGGCTATGCGGGGACGTGAAATTTAGGAGAGGTGTGACTACCGAGGACCATGTGTTCTTCAACAGAACAGGATGACTAAAAAGCAAACACACCTGCCAGGTTTTACAGAGAAACGCTAGATCTGTATGTCAATAAACCTTAATTACAGGGATATAACCCAGAAGTAAATGCTTTCCTAAATACAACAGCTAAAGCATGTTGTTACACAAAAGATTACGTCTTTCCTTTGGAACCCAATAACACTATATTAAGTGAAACCTTTAGAAGTGTTGGTATTCCTTGTCAATGTAGATGAATTGTATTTGTTGCGCCGCGGCTGTACACTAGGGGGAGAAATTGCTATGTAGTTACCCGACATTGTACTGTATTGTACTGCGACTGTCGCCCCAGCTGGGTTATCGAGAATGCAAACGTCATTAAAACTAGATTATATAATATTACAAACGCCCTGAGAAAATAAGCAGTTACTGGAAAACATCCTTGCCTGCGTTAGCCAGCGTACAACTTCGTATGAATCCGTTATCGGGAAGCCGCCGGTTCCCAGTAAAGCGTTGAGTCAACCCAGAGCTCATCCCGGAAGACCAGCGCGCAAGGCGGACCTGACCGCTGGACAGATCACAGGGCAAACACACACACACACACACACACGTCCAGCTCAGAAACAGCAGTTATAACGGTTAGCATTACATTTGGACAGGAGCATGTGGCGAAACCTGGCACTGGGAACATGCACACTCCACACAGAAAGTGCTTCCGTCGGGAACTGATCTCGGGATCTGTAACAGCTTTGAATATACTGCAGTAATTCTGGCTGCACAGGTATATTTGATTTTTTTCCACGCCAAAGTTGCATAACCAAAAATCCTCCCAAAAAAAGAGCAGTGAATTCATACCACACCTATTGCACCTGACTCAATTGCTTTTAGACTTTATGTCACCTTCTTTGTACTGCTTTCTGTTCAAGGTTTGTGGAAGTTATTTTTGCCTACGATATCATTAGGGTTCTGCCTGAAAGCAGCTTAATACACCTGCTGCATTATTGTCAAAGACCTTTTTCCCGCCTCGTTATGTCTAACAAAAAAGTTATGCATTATTAATTAGGTTTTTTTTGTTTGTTTGATGCCCTTAATAATTGATGATGCAATGGGCTGAGCAGATCCAAGTAAATCCGCCTTTGGACAGCTAAGCTGTGTTTTCCCTGCTTGGAATTCTGTGGAAACCCTGACAGACACAATGGCCAGAACGCAGGGGTGACGTGGAGATCGATTACAATACTGCGGGCGGCTCTTCCTCTTTCCTCTTGGCTGCACAGGCCCATGTCCGGAGGGGCTGGTAGGTGGGTAGTTCTGGATTCGAGCCACATCAAGTCAGTCGGTCCAGAGCTCATCCTGGTTTCCATGGCAATACGCAAACAAAGAGCCCAGTCCACCACAGACCCCTCTCCCAGCAAACACTGGTCCCCATTCCTACAGCTGGGTGGACAGGAGCCACTGGCTACAACATCAGCGTCTGTAGTGGGGACCCGAACCCACTGCCCACCTGTAATGAATGCAGGGACTGACGTGCAACTCTACACTGCCCGCTAGACTTGGAGGTAATTGGGTCAAAAATAACATTCAGAAATTCAGAGTCAAGTCAAAATAATCAAATATCCTCAAATCAAAAGTTCCTAAAAGAAAGTTCTCCGTCGACCTTGACTGAGATCACCTGCAAGATGTCCAGAGACTCACCCTCAAGGCCACATTGCTCCCTTTCCGGGGGGAGAAGAAAGTCAAACATTTTCTAAACATCTGGATCAGGGTCATGGAATCGAGAGCCCGAAGTCCAGGATTGAACGCAAGGCCTCAGCTCTGTGAGGCAGCAATGTTAGCCCCTGTGCCACCGTGCCCTCACTATCTTTAATAAGTTAGATATTTAATCATATATATGCGCAGTAGTTAACACTTGCCTTCCGCTCAAGGAAGGAGAAGAAATGAGATTCTGACAGCAGCTTGATTGTATCTCTGTGCACACAAACCCACAATGGGCAATTGCAGTCCTGCAGGAACTGCAGATATTTTTCAATTAGCAGCTGATTAAGGGTCTGACAATTCTGTTCCATACAATCATTAAGATCAAAGAAGTACAGTGGAAACCCAGTCCTCTGGAAGCCTTTGAGGATTGGGTTTTCTTAAGGCACTAGATCAGAAATTCCTAACTCCAGTCCTGAGAATCCAATAGGTCTTCTCTAGGTCTCCTTAAGTCACAATTGTAATAATATATTTTGATATAAACATGCTTCTTCTGTCGTCTCTATAGTTGTTTATACAGTAATAACTATATATATATATTTATGTGGCAAAGGCGCTATATAAATTAAACATTTTAGTAAATTGATTAATTTAAGGTTTGACTGGGATTGCACAGCCTCAAGCTGCGACTGTTTTTAAAGAGATAAGAAACCCGTTGGATCCTGAGGTCTTGTGTTAGAAACTCCTGCCTGAGATCATCAGATTCCAATGATATAGAGAAGAAGGAGAATTCCTTACACTTCTACACCACTTTTCTGGACACTCCACTCAAAGCACCTCACAGTTAATGGGGATCCCCTCTTCCAGTGTGTAGCCCCCACCTGGATGATGCGATGGCAGCCAGAGTGCGCCAGTACACTCCCCAAACACCAGCTCTCAGTGGGGAGGAGAGTAGAGTGATGAAGCCAGTTCAGAGACGGGGATTAATAGGAGGCAATGACCGGTAAAGACCAGTGGAAAATTTGGCCATAACACCAGAGTAACACATATACTCTTTTCAAGAAACACCCTGGGATTTTTAGTGACCATGGAGAGTCTGGACCTGGGTGTAACATCTCATCTGAAGGATGGTGTCTTTTTTACAGTATAGTGTCCCCGTCACTATACTGAGGCATTAGGATCCACACACTGCAGGGAGAGCGCCCCCTACTGGTCTCACTCACACCTCTACCAGCAGCAGCCTTAGCTTTCCCAGGAGGTCTCCCATCCAGGTACTGGCCAGGCTCACACCTGCTGGGCTTCAGTGGGGCCGCCAGCTGTAATTTGCAGGGTGATTTAGCTGCTGGCATAGAATGTACGAGCTCTTTGTGTCTGCAACAATGTGTTGTGGTCACACGCAGGCTGTACGTGCACACTTAAGTTAAAAGACTTAAATAATAAAAAAGAAGGGAGTTGTTCCCGGGCGGATGAGAGTGAGGGCGGGCGGAGAGGAGGGAGGGAGGGAGGTCTTCCTCCCTCAGCTGGCGAGAATAGTGAATTCGCGAGCTCACCTGTCGTGGAAAGCAGACGGAGTGCTCCGCTGGCTTTAGAGGAGACCGAGTTACAGGTCAGGTCACACTTCTGCGCTGACAACCCCCGACATACCCAGACAGACACAGTCACTCAGTCCCACCATGGAACAGGACTCAGATTTGGACCTGCTGGATGGTGAGTCACGGAGATACTTGCTGGTCATATTGTGGGTCAATAGTTGGGGTTTTTCTGTGTGTGGGAAAGGGGGTCACCTTTCTGAAACACCGTCTTCCTGCATGAACAGAACAGTTTCCAGAGAGGAAAGATTCTGGGTACTAGATTTTACAGTTTTCTTATTCAACATTTTCTTAGTTTTGTTATCTTTTTTCATTTTATTCATTCCAGTCATTTATTCTGTTTTTGGCAATGTGATGTGAATGTTGTATTATTACAAGATCATAGCTTTCCCCCAGTTTATTCTAAGGAATAGTGAAGAAACATGGAATATGATAAAAATCCTGTTTTGTATGAAGTCCATGCTGTGTTTTGTTTAGATTAATTTAAAATTTAAATTTAAAACCATACATTGTATACAGTAGTGCCTCTTGTCCTGACTGGAGGATCTCATCCAGCTGTTCCTTGAAAGAAGGCAGGGATCTGGGTTCAGCATCAGAGCTTGTTCCACACTCCCACAGCCCTTTGTGTACAGTAGTGCCTCCCATCCTGACTGGAGGATCTCGTCCAGCTGTTTCTTGAAAGACGGATGCAACATGCCTGTGTAGTTTGTTCCAGGCTTCTTTAAACTTTCATTTTCCTGCACAAATGCAGAGTGTTTGTTAGTCAAGTTGATTGCAGGCACCAGTATTATTGTTTTTATCTCAGTTTAAATGTATTTAAGGAAATTGAACCAGGTTATTGATAGGTGTTGTTTCAACAGGCTTTTAAAGTACTTCTGCATAGATAGCAAAATATTAGAGAGGTGTAGCTACTTCAAAACTTATTACTCAATGCACGTTCCTAGGGGACCTGTTCATCACGATGAATTAATTCATTCTGTGATGAGTATGTGCAGATCAGCCTGTTCTGAATTGATGCAGTCTGAAGGAATTCATTATGTCAGAGGATAGCTGATCAGTAAGCTCTCTCAGACTACATACACTGCTGAGTATCCATTAAGACTTAACTTTGAAGTGTTAGGTTTAAAATATGGAGAAAAATAACTTGCTATGTGATTTGTTCCTATCCCTTTCTTGATCATTTGAGATTTTTAAATGGCACCATTAATGCCCAAATTAAGTGTGAACACTGACACACATAATCAGTTTCATGCTGTTTCTGAAGTGTGAGCAGCTCCTATCATCTTATTGTTAAAGTGCTGTAATGCAAATAGGACAACAGCATTTTCTCTCAATAGAAACTGAGATATGAAAGTGCAGGGTGCAGGAATTATGATATCTACCACACCGGAACCCAGCCTGACTCTTGCTTCCAGTTCTTGTTGCTTGGCTGCATTCCTCAGATTCCAGTCTGGGGTTTTCCTGGGAAAAGAGGCTGAATATCATTCTATTAGCAAAGCAAAGTAACCACATATCAAAAGATCCATTACACTGTGTTGTGCAGAAGCACTTAGTGAGACTAAATTACTTTAAATTTATTTTATTAACATCATATACATTTTTGCAGACCTTTCCCCAATTCCATTTACTGGCACTTGTTATAAAACATATGGTATACTGTGGTTTAATTAAAGTGGTCCCTTAAATGTATGCAGAGGCTTAATATCTCTTAGGCATGTATAATTCTAAAACACTCCCTCAGTCTTGCTAAGCCTTCAGCATGTTTGATTGAGGGATGACACTGGCTCCCTGCATCCCCACAGCAACACCGTATTTGTAGCCGCTTTGAATTTTTCCTGTCAGATTATGAGGCTTGAAAAAATGGATGTTTTTTTCGAGGAGGAAATGCAGAAATGCAAAAATGCTTTGTTATGCGCCTGTTTGTCAGCGAGGACCTGAGCTGCTGAGGCTGACAGAGGAGCATTGTGCTTGTTGCTGATGGTTAATGGCTGGGTCCTCCTGCACATTGCTGGCTTTGTATTCCAAACAGAGATAAGACACCCAACCAACAGGATCAGTAATGCAGACTTTGCATATCAGTACACAGCTTCTCCACACACCTATAGACCGTGGTATTGCAATAGACCTGGTTGCCCCTCCCAGCACACAGCTGCTAACTGACTTGTTTTTTTCTTAAATGTGCCAACAATAAATTAATCTTCTCTCCTCAGTCTTATCTGCAGCTTGAGAATGCGATCTCATTTATGTTCTTCAACCCCCATCCCCCCAAGAGGTCTCAGTGTTTTGATGATCACTGCTGACTTCTGAATGACAAAACACTTCAGAGCATAAAGGTTACAAAATAAAAAGGTGGCCATTCTGCACGTTTGAAGTAGTTTAGGCTTTGTGAAATGCAGTTGTGTGCTGCGTGGGCATACTGGCCAAACTATTCAGAGATGCCAGAAAACAAAGATTGCAGAAGCTGAGCTAAATGTGTAATACTGCTGCTCTTCAGATCAATAAAGACAGCAGAACTTACATCCACGATGCACAACTCAGATTGGCAAACTCCTCGCAAGCAGTTTTGAACTTTTTCTACTCTTTAGTTGATGGCGAATCACCCACTAATATTTTTCCTAGCCTCGAAAGGTTTGGAAAATTACACATTTAATTCAGTATTTCCGGTGTCAGAACTGAGGCATCTAGAGTAGTGAAAGGGACTTAGCAGAGAAACGAACCCACTGTGTGGTTAAGGAAATCGGAGTCAGCACTAATTTATCCCCGTCCATTTACCAAAAGGCAGAACATAACGTAGTTATGTGTGGGACTGAAGTAATGTGCTTTTCTGTGTAACTTTGTTACTCGCACATCTGCGCCTATTTAAGTAGAGTCAGATTTCCGAGACCTCAGTGTGCTCCTCTGAGTACCAGGAACCATATGTACTGTAGATCCTGAAGACAGAAAAAATCAGACCACACTATTCATGGATTGACTGAAAACGCCTACAAACCCCACTAGCCCCTCGCTCACTAGAAACTAGAATCTGCTTTCAAGCAGCCAGGTCTCCATCCTTTTCCTTTTCCTTCTCCATCCTTTACTTTTTTCTGCTACTTTTGATATTAACAGTGTAGATGTGTTTAGACAGGCATTCTCTGTCTATTTGCTGATGGGAGAGTGTTCAGTTTGTGCAGTGAGGTAGGGAGGACAATTTAATATCTGGTGTTAAAAGACAATCCCCCCACTCCACTAGGAAATACATGCAAATAAGTCGAGGTTGATCTTGTGTGGGACAACTGAGAAAAAGGAAGAAAAACAAACTGATTAAGTTGTGGATTCTTTTTCAGGTGTGAAGATTTTACCATGAGCAAGTTTGTTCTGCTTTCTTTTTAATTATTCAGTGTGGAGTTGTCCCCTTCTTGTAACTTTTTCAGTAGGTATATCCTGTATATACAGGACTGTATATCCTGATCAATGTGATAGAGGGACTGTAGGGTGGCGTGACTCTCACAGCTGAGTGAATGGTGGAATAACTGGGAAGATAATCTGCCCCAACCCCCCCTCTATATTGCAAGGATTGAGCCAGGGAGCTGCTACAAGGGTGTAGATGGGGTGGTGGGAGGGGTGCAACAGATATTTGCAAAGGGAAGTTCTGGGTGCGCAAATGTAAGATCTAACCTTCTTCCCGAACATCTCTTACAAAGTTCATGAAGTTTGCAGGCTGCCACAAGTCCTCACTTCTCCCTTTAATAAATGGACATGCTGTGAAAGCTTCCTGGCTTGAAGGAACTTTGTTTCTGTCCCTGTAGACTCCATGGACACCTTCAGCACCAAGAACCTGGCCCTCCAGGCGCAGAAGAAGCTGATGAGCAAGATGGCCACCAAAACGATGGCCAACATGTTCATCGACGACACCAGCAGCGAGATTCTGGACGAGCTGTACCGCGTCACCAAGGAGTACACCCGCAACCGCAAGGAGGCCCAGAAGATCATCAAGAACCTCATCAAGATGTTGGTGAAGCTGGGCGTGCTGTACCGCAACAACCAGTTCAACAGCGAGGAGCTGGGGCTGGTGGAGAGCTTCCGCAAGAAGGTGCACACGCTGGCGATGACGGCGGTCAGCTTCTACCAGATCGAGTTCACCTTCGACCGCCGGGTCATGGCCAACATCCTGAACGAGTGCCGGGACCTCCTGCACCAGGCCATTAACCGGCACCTCACCGCCAAGTCTCACTCCCGGGTCAACCACGTCTTCAACCACTTCTCCGACTGCGACTTCCTGGCCACCCTCTACGGTCCCACCGACGTCTACCGCCGCCACCTGCAGAAGATCTGCGAGGGCGTCAACAAAATGCTGGACGAGGGCAACCTCTGACCTCTGACCCTTGACCCTCCCTGGAGCTCCAGGGTCTTTTTTTTCCCAAGTACATCTAAATATTATTTCTTGTTTCATTTCGTGTGTTTCTTTCCCATCTCTACATCTACTTAATAAGTCCAAAGATGGCCCCACGATTGCAGATGTGACCTCACCCTTGAAATTCAGACTGCGATGAATCAAACCAGTCTCGATACTTCGGTTTCTCCCTGTGAAAAAATGTTCCACGCCATTGAAGTGCTTTCTGCTGGTCTTTTCTGTCTAAAGTGGATTGCTTGTGTGTCTTTTTTTATTTATTTTTTTGAGAGAAGGAGAGGTAGGTTTTGAAACATGTAATCAAGAAGCTTTGACATTCAGACACATTTGTGTTTGTTCACGAAGGCTGTTTTGAGTCTGGTATTTTTGCATTGGAACCAAAGCTTCAGAGGTCTTTTCCAAATATCTTCCGCTTTCTGTTTTAGAAAGAATAGGTTTTGCATAGAATTGGTAACAAATCTCTCACAGAAATTTACCACTGTCTTAAGCATCCTGGAAAAATAACTAAATAGAGCTGAACAATAAATATTTAAGACCTCAGATAGGAAGATAACTGTCATAACTAATCAGCAAAACACTTAAGATCAGTTTTACACTCACCATGCAGAATCTCATTTGATTGTAGTTTTCTGCACTGATGAGCTCTGTTAATGATTTTGGTGTAGGAATTTGGACTTTATCTCCTTACAGTTTCCAAGTGTTCCTTCAAAGTGCCAGATCAGCTCAAGAAGAAATGGTTTATTCCATAGCATTTATTTTCTATGTTGGGGTTGTCGGACTCATATAGACAAAACACAGACACAGACAAATATATCCTCTAGAAAGAAAAAGATGAATCTATGCAATACCAAAAGGTTTTGTCTTATACAGGTAAATTCCTCACATACTGAAAAAAAAAAACATTAGTGAGAGTATTTCTGTAGGATTAGAGTGCAGCAGTATAGTCAATCAGTTTGCATTATAAGTTTGCAATGTTTACAGCCTGGGTCTCCCTGGTGTTTTTATGAATTTTTGGAATATCAAGGGCTTTTTTTGTTTTGCAACCTGTCGGACCAAAGAGAATGTGGGAATTTTATATTGGGACAAAGCTTTGTCAAGGCACCAGGAGTTCTCCGAGTGCATTAGCCTGGAAAACCAAGAAGGATTTGTCAATCAGTCCCCTGTGGAGCAAACTCAGAAATGACCCTGCCTGCCAGTAACGGAAAGGGCCTGTAAGCCAGGCCGGTCTTGCTCATTGACTGTTTTAGAACCTGAGTTTACAGCTGTATTTGTAAAAATAAAAAGAAACCGCAACTCTCAGTGCCTGTCACCCAAAATGAAACAGGGGACTCAGCCAGCTGGGCCCTGGAAATGAGCATCCTGACAAGATTATTCCATTGCTTCATCTGTCTCTTCTTCGGAAAAGGAAGAAAAGAAAACAAAAGCAAACTTGGTGCTCTGGTTTACTTTTATAGATCTGGCCCCCCATTATAAACAGTGTTTTTTGCCTGCAAGGAAAGGGGAGTTGTGCCTCTTTAGTGGTTCACTTCTGATTTAGAGGGCCTCTGGGTTTTAGCTGTTTAGCGAAGGAGCTCGAGTGTCGGGGGGGGGATTACGGTTCTGTGAAAATGTCCGAATGGAGTAATTGGCGGAAACGAGACGGGGGGGGAGGGATGGGGGAGAAAAAGCTGCCCCCTCGAAAATCACAGAGCTCTGCTTCATCACCTCTCGTTCGGTAGCTCTCTGGCGGCTCAGGTGCGCTCAGGCCGGACTCTGAAGCCGCGACGTGGTGGAACTGACTCACCGCTGGGTGCAGGGAGGCCTTTGAAAAGCCTTGTGCGTCAGCCAGCCGCTTCCAGTAGTGTAGGCAGAGCCTGTACCTGTGCCCACAGTCTCCCTCCTCTTTGCAGGGGTGTTCGGCACTGCCATTAGGCTTGGAGGTGCTGCAGCCATCCCACCTAGCAAAAATCAGACTCTCAGACGAGACAGATACCTGAGCTCAATCAAATTCTTCTTCAGTGCTTGCAGGCTTCACCTCAAGGAACAGCCGCAGAAGTAGCTTCAGAGGCAGCTGGGGCAAAAACACACGCCAGAGCATATTGGAGCTCCACTTTCACCTGGGTGTTACCTCATTCTTTCCTTAACTAAACCGAGCACCCTCACACGGTGCAATGAGCTGGACAGCTCTGAACCCCAGCCCCCGCACACACACACACCCCAAATCACCCATGCCGCTGTCTGTGCAGAGAGATTGGCGCTCGGGTGCACTGTGGTCCCGTTTCTCCCAAACAGGCCCTGGCTGGGCTGTGACGTCAGCCCGAGCACCACACTGTTTTGGAAACCGTGCGGCACCCAAGTTCCCCTAAAACACGGCCCAGTGGGATTTTCCTCCTCCGATGGTGCCGGATCGTCTTCTGAGGGCTCTCCGGGCTGCCAGAGGGTTGCCGAGGGGATTTGTATTTATTGTGTTTATGGGCTGGCGCTGGAATGTGAAGAATAAACATTCGACCGAAGAGAGGAAAGATACTAGTGGCAGCCATGGCAACGGCCGCCTAGACTGTTGCAGTCGACCATCACATGACCCCAGCACACGCTCGTTTCCACGCTGTTACATTCGCCACGGGTGAAACGCACAGCAAGGCGTGTCCACATTGCCTCATTTACCACCCTTGTGCGGTTTGTTCACTAAATACCTGGGTGTGTTCTGAAACACAATTCCTCTTTGATATTTAATGAGCCATCTGCCCTGCGTGTGCACCACCAACCCACATAGGAACCTTGCTCATTTTATTTGGCCAGAGCACTATTTAATTAAGCAGTATGCAGGCCTAGGTAATTATACCTGCATGGTTTGTTGGGGTTTTTTTAGAAATTGGGAGTCGTATCAGAATAATGGTAGAGAAACGTTTGATCCAGCATTTGCTGGTCACACTTGAGACAGAAACCATTAGCTGAGCAGCTTTTATTAGAAAAGGTCAGCTGGAACTCTCTCTATATATACACACACTGCATTGTCCTGATCTCTTCCACACCTTCTCAGGGGATAATGGTCTGACACAGCCTGTGCATTTGCTCAAAAAACGCCTTGGGAGAGGAGCACTACGGCCATCCCATTAGAAACTGAGAGTCTCCTCTACCTTCTCTGCAGATCCTGTGCCCAGCTGCTCTTGTGACAAGAAGTTCTGTTATAGAAACTCAGTCTTGTTTATTTCTATTTTTTATGTTTATATTTTTATGATGGATCTTTGTACCGTGCTTGTTATGGTTATTTTTCATCGAGTTCTTAATTTTTATGGAAGAAAATTAATGTAAATACAGCTGGTTTTTATTTTCTGTGTATTCCCTATTCTAGAAGAGTAAAAATATACTTTTTTGGGAGGAAAAAACAAAAGCTTTGCCTGTGGGTGTTTCTTTGTTGATGGAAGTCGTTTTAATCCACAGCTCTTTGAACTGTGCTGCGGCGACTCATCTAGTTTGACATAAATCTCAAACTGTCTTTGGGTTGCGTAGCTTTTTTTTGCGCCTATGTGAAGTCCAGTTATAACCATGAATAGGAAATACTTCTTTACACAAAGGGTTGTGGGGGTATGGAACAAGCTCCCCTGTTGTTGAACTGTTGTTGAAGCTGATACCCTGGTTTCTTTCAGGAAACGTCTGGATGCGATCCTCCGGTCAGTCAAACTATTTAATGGTATAAATGAGTTGAATAGCCACCCTTTGTTTCTTTCTTTTGTTTTGGCAAATTCTTTCCGGTCTGCTCACACTTTGTGGATATTTCTGTGTGTGCTATGAAAAAACCTCTTCCTGGATCCCAAACCAAAGTTATTTGATTTGTATTTTTGGTTTAATCTTGTTTGTTGTGCTTCCATAAACAGACGCACCCCACCCAATACGTCAACAGACTGGGCCAGGCCAGGAGTTTGAAGCGACAGGAAATGAAGTTATGAAGCAATTTGAGTTAGGCATTCTCTTGAGTCAGCTCAGGAGGTGGGGGGTGGATTTCCTTTCGGGCCTGTGCCATGAATAAGCTCACAGTTTCTGTGACAATCGCTCAAGAACATTCTGGAAAAGACAGACCTACACAACACAATATAACAAACACGCGACTCAGATATACAGCGAAGTGATGTTTGTAACAAAAGACCGGGAGGGATGACAACAACTAAGTTCAATCAGACACGGCTGTCAGTTATTACAATCACTCCTGACTCATTTCATCTCCGAAAACACTGTAAATACTGTACGTGATCCCCATCTCTCCCTCGTTAGTCTTTTGCATCCTTCCTCCACCCCCATCTCCACCTCTCTAACTGCCCCTTGGTCACTCTTCATTTTCCACAGGGGTGTCTTGACCTTCTTGTCCTATGACCAGGAGGTCAGCCCTCAGCCAGATGGGTTAAGTCATAACGTTTCACTAAACACTGCATAATCCATTCAGAACACTTTCTCCTTGGGTGTTGTTATTCCTAGTGAAACACATTTATCGCAGTACAGCAACCTTCACCCCAGCCATAGCTTTGAGAGGCACTGCATTTCCATATGCGTGTTTGGAGGAAAGTTTTCTTTAAAAAAACTTTGTAATATCCTAAACTAAACAGAAGAATTAGCCGATATAATAAGAAACAAATCCTTTCCTTTTGTTTTCCATCCCACTGAGGTGGAAAGGTTTTTTTTTTGTTCTTTTTGCTGAGGGAAAAAAAAACAAATGCATTTTTAAAGGTGTTCTCGGTGTTGCTATAAAAATCTTAAGTGGTTTCTCTTAAGAAAAAACGGAAAAATTGCCCAATTAAGATGCTGTATTATTAAAGCTTTAATAGAGTCTAGGTTTTAATGAAACAGGTTTCCATAGAAACATGATTGTGACTTTTTTATGTTATAATTGCCAACAGACTAAATAATGGCTCATGCCAGTCACCAGAGAAAAGACAGATTTTTAGAGACGGTGCTGTGGAACCCTCATAATTTCCATCTAGGGTTTTGCTCAAGAGATTCTGTGCAATATGTCAGGTGAAAGCACGGCAAACCGTTTTAATACCAGGAGGAAAAATATTTCTTTTTTTGAGCACCTAGTGGGCACTGTTACCTTTTCTACAAGTCTCCAAGTCCTACAATGTGTTCAAATGCTGTGCAGATATGCATTCCTTTGTCTCTTCCTAATTATTTTTTATGTCTTCAATAAGCCAAGACACAGAGGTCATCTGGTCAGGTCCTTCACTGTCTGCCCACGATGGTGGCTCTCTATGGAAAATCTGTAATTCAAACCCTTAGCACAACCTCTGCCCCCCCCTTTTTTTTTTAGACTTTTACAAACATGAAAGACTAAATCGGGTCATTTGAAGTTGATTTCTAAATTGAAGACGAGTGCAGCCCAGACTGAAATTTTTCAATTACTACCTCAGGTGTGTTGCAGCTGTGTGCAGTTTTGTATATGACCTGAAAATATAAATATGACCTGAACAAGGTCTTGATCATTTATTTAGATGGCAGCCTGGCTAAAATCCAGCTGCTGCAAATAATACAATCCACCCCATCACTGCTGGCTTCCTCCTTATAATGAAATTCAGAGATGAACCTTTTCATGTTTGTGTTCCTTCATCCTCATAGGGTTTGCCTGCCTTCACCGCGAAGCAGAAACCTGTCAGCTACTAGCTGTTTATTACAAAGATCACAGAGTTCCAGAGTCTTTTTTCCTAGCACGTCTACTTTCCTATTCGGAAAACAGGCCTGCCACGATTCGTCAATATAATATATGACGGGTAATTTTACATTCCTCTGCAACAAATCTAAAAAAACACATTTTATTTGCACACACCTTGCTCCTCTCAGCCCCCTAAGAAGTTATTTGTTTCTCAACACTGCGTGTTGTCTCCAGCCAGCCCCGTTTCCACTCTCCGGATCACACAAAGCGCTCTGGAGCCTCCAGACCTCTGCCGTCTGCATGTCCAGCTCCTTCAGGGTACGCATGCTGTACAGCAGCGCAGGAGTCAGCCTCAGAACCAGCCAGCTTTGAGAACCACTCTGCAGTGCAGGGCATCCAGCATGCTGGCCAGCCTAGGACTGGAAACAAGGGCTGTGAGGGGGGCTGGAATATAAAACAGTGGCATTCCAATTCCAGTTCGATTCCGGTTCTGGACTTTGGTGCAACCTGCTCAGGTGATAAGGGGTCTTCTTGTACTGTGGGGGCCTCACTCCCAGCCCTCACTGTGTGAGAAGGAGACTGTGACCCATCTCCTGTGGTCCTGCCATTTCCTTGTTACAGGCTCTCTCACCTTACTTTTCCCTGACCACTGCCTTAGAACAATAATAATTCCTTACACTTATGTAGCGCTTTTCTGGACACTCCACTCAAAGCGCTTTACAGATAATGGGGATCCCCTCCATCACCACCAGTGTGCAGCCCCACCTGGATGATGTGACGCCAGTACACTCCCCGCACACCAGCTATCACTGGGGAGGAGAACAGAGTGATGAAGCATAGGACTGAATCTCAGCAACCTATCATATTGACAATCGTGTAAAGAAAAATGACATCTGTCATGCTTTGGAAGCCAAGAAAAAACAAATGCACCTGAACAAATGCAATTGTTGTAATTTAACTATTGCATTGAAAGCTAGATGTGTATATACAGTGTATCATATTGTAAACTTTTCCATTTTTCGTGATTCTTTGTATTTGTTTGTGTAAAGGAAATAAAGTTCTTTAGCAGCTCCCTAGCACAAAGAAAGACCCGTGTTCTGCTGAAGCTGGAATTCTCCAATAGATTTGAAGGAACAGGCTAGTGAGGAATGTGTGCTCCAGACTGATGCCCTCTCAACCTGTCTGGATTTCGGAGGCAGGTGCATGAATGATTACACAGTAAATCAGCAACAGAACAAAATCCCATAAGGGAGGTTATTGTGTATTTGTGTGTGTGTGTGCATGTGTGCTTACAGAAATAAGAGTTGTTTTTCTGGAACAGATGTGACAAAGCCTTTTATTTTTTTTCCCCAAAGTAAAAGCCCCGATGGCTTAATCCATCTCATTCCCTGGTGGCTGCGGTTCTGATTTAATTTCAGATCAAAACCCCCTAATCTACAGTAGGTAAAATTCCCTCCTGATACTGGGCTCCTCGTTCACCTGGCCTGCTGTCTCCAAAATGATAGCTTTTCAAAAAACAAATTGGGGCTTCCCGTCTGGTCAGATTTAATTGAAATGTTTTTAACGTAGGACATTAGGGCAAATTGTAGTTTTCAGATTTGGTTGTACAGTTGTGTTGGCCATGGAGCGAGATTTCCAGGCGAGGGTTACTGATTGATCTGAAAGCCTGATACCTCCTGTTGCTGCATTGTCAGTTAATAACAGTCATTCTCGATATTATTTTAAGAACTGCTGCATTGACCTTCTTAATCGTGTGTCCATTTTTCACATTAGACCCACCAATCTGGACTCACCACTTGTTTCGGATAAGGCTTCATAGGTATAAGTCTCGGGCGTCATGGTGGCACAGTGGTTAGCATTGGTGCCTTGCAGTGCTGGGGCCCCAGGTTCAATTATTGTAGCGAGTGCTATCTGTGTGGAGTTTGCATGTTCTCGCTGGGTCCGCTTGGGTCCCCCCCCACAGTCCAAAGCCAATTCTTTAAAAAGAAAATCTTACAATGAGTACAACTCTAACTTAAGCCTTCTCTCCAATAAAGGACTTTAAAACAGTGTCTGTTCTCAATCATATCATTTTGCAAGAGGTTGCTGGGGCTGGATTTGCACGATGAAAGAGTTCCTACCACTTGTCGTCGTCCATGTCTCTATAACCTGTCCTGGCTCTGAAGCTGCAACTGTCCCAAGAAATGCCTGTAGGTTCATTGGCCTCTGGGAAAACTGGCCCTAGGTATGAGTGTGAGTGTGTCCCTGTGTGCCCAGCAATGGACAGCTGTTCTATCCAGTGTTCCCTGCCTTGCCCTCTCGCTTGCTGGGATAGGCTTTAGCTCCCCCTAGCCCTGTACTGGATAAAGTGGTCAGAGAATGAATGGATGGATGGTAATGTCTTGTACTGCACAAGCACAACGAGACCCTGAAGGCTTGTTCTTCTGACACAGCCACCTAGCAGAGACCCCCATCTTTTGACTCCCAGCCTGACAGTAGAGTTTGCCCAGACTGGACGGGCAGAGCGCCTCTAACTGACATGAACCTGCAAGCTGCAGTTCGCTCAAAGGCTGAGCAGGTTCTCTAGGGCACGGGGGCTCTGGAAGGGACCGTGGGCCCCGTGCAAGGGCTGAGGAGGAAAAACCTGTCCTCCAGCTCCTGGAGAGGCTTGGACGACCGCAGTTTCAGGGCCAGGGCAGGGAAAATAGACAACGGACAACAGCAAGGGGTAGGGCTTGGAGGGACTCTTTATAATGCCAATCCAGCCACAGCAACCACTTGCCCAGTGAAATGATTGAACACGACCTTTTAAGAACATTTACAACTTTGTAGAGGGTTAATGCTAAGTAAGAGTGCAAGGATGGCACACAGTACAGAATAAAGCTGATTTTTTATAAGAAAAGGCTGAAAAAAGGCCCCGGCTGTCTAACCCTTGCCAAGCAGCGCTCTGCCAACGGTGTGCCAAGCAGTCAGCTGGTGACGTAGCCCAGGCTCGAACTGGGACTGGCCAGGGCTCGGCCTGCGCTCTAGGAATATGCCCTCATTGGTGGAGCCACCTAGGACACCTACAAATTTGTTTCCCCCTTGTCTACTTTCCTGTAGAGTATCGCTGTGAAGCTGGGGAGAGGAAGGATAGATCTTAGGTGGCGTCACAGACTTCTAGGATACAGGGGTGCGCGATTCCGATAGTCTGACAGTTCGGGCAGTTTTTGTTCTACATGTAACATAGGACAGAAAGCCTCCAGTCCATTGGATCATTATGCTGTCTGTTAACATACAATATTTGACACATTTCATATTTTCCTCTTCGTCACAGTTAGAGAAAGAGGAAGGGTTGATACTGTCTGACCATGAGACACGCCTGGCATTTCCAACATGAGCTCACATAGTCTCACAAAATCCCACCGCTGCTCTTATTTACACAAGGCTTTTTTAAAAAATATATAATTCTAAATGGTTCTTATTTATCCCGGACAGCCTGGAAAGTCAGTCACCAAATTTCCATACTTAAAAAAAAAACCCAACACGGAATAAATGGAGAACTATTAATGAATAAATGTCCTGGATTAGTAATGGAAAAAAAATGTGACAAATTTACAGAATGAGTAAGGTTTACAGGGCAGAAGACTTCTTCTGTACTAATGGCAGGGGGAGGCTGGCAATTGTGATGTTGAACAGCAATATAGAAATAAATTGGGAATTGAAACAGTCTGACAGGGGTTTGGGGTCAGCTAGCAGTAACAGATACTGTCACGTTGCTTAAAAATACTTACAGAAAAGTGAAAGCTTTCTGTGGGTCTCCTCTAGTGGCATAAATTGAGTTGTATGCATGAAACTACAGCGCGACAGAATGACTGCTGTGAAGGAGCTTGATTGCAGCCACTAAGGCAAGTCTCTCACCTTTTAAAACTAGTTGCCCTGGAAAAGAAAAACGAGGGGCGCATTTTTGCCTTTTGTGCCTAATAATGCCCTCCCTCCCACTCTGTTCTCGTTTCCAGCCCCCTCCTCCTCCCCCGGTGTCCCAAGCTGCATTTAATTGGTGGGTACTAAAGCCAGAACAGAAGTAATCAGATCAGAGTTTTTGAGCCGGGGACTCACGTGGAGACGTGCCGTCTGCGCAGGATTACAGCGGGACCTTGATTGAAGGCAGAGGCAGAGAGGGAGCGAGCGAGGGAGCGAGAGGAATCGCTGGGAGAAGGAGTGGGAGGCGGAAAGCCAGAGCCAGGGAGACCGCCGAGCGCAGGCAGAGGGAGAGCGAGACGGGGGGGAGAGAGGAAACCGGGGGCCCCCCGACGCCTGCAGAGAGGGCAAAGGGGCGAGGGAGCAGGAGAGAGGGAGCGAGGGGGAAGAGAGTGGGGCGGGAGCGCAGAGGAGAGGGTGGAGGAGAGGAAGTGAGCAAGGAAAGAAAGTTAGAAAGAGAGGAGAGGAGGCACATAAATGAGAGGAGCAGCCAAAGTGAATGGCAAGGAAGGAGACGGCAGCTCATCCTGCCAGGAGCCGTGATCTGCTCTGCCCAGATGGCGTCTGCCATGTCACCTGGGGCTGGACACGCGCTACAGCAAAGGCTTCCTCGCCAGCCCTGGCCAAAGCGGCCAGCTCTCCAGAGCCACTCCGGATTAGCAGAACAACGCAGGCAGGCAGCACCAGCCTTCCTAAAGCAGGGCAGCTTCGTTCCTCGGGGAGCGCCAGAGCTGGGTTTCTTCCCAGCAAAGAAGAAGCCGGAACCGAGCTCCAGCAGGCAGAACCATCGCAGGAGATTACTGCTTTTCGGTGGGCTGAAGCATTGCGCTTATCTGGGCTTTTCTGGGCAGAACTACTTCGGGGAATCCAACAGCGCCGGCCAGAGCTGCTTATCAGATGGAGAATTTCATGGACAGAAGCCCGACGCCGAAGGTGGTGTCACTAAGGGGAAATCTGTGAAAGCACTGGGCAGTGCTGGGCTCAAGTATCGACCTGAACCACATGGTTTTGAAAGGCAGCATGGGGCTCGACCAAGGGTTACAGGACTAGAGAAGTCCAGAGAAACTGACTTTGCTACAGGGAAGTATCAATCGCAATTGGACTTTGCTGGAGAGGACCACCAGAGGAGATTAAATAAATCAGAGCAGGGGAAATCGATATTCCCAGGATTTCACAGATACCATTTGCTCAAATCGAAAGTTCTTAGTGGACAGCACCATGACCGTGACCCTTTAAAACCCTCAGATTCAACCAGAACCATCTGCCCACCTGAACGCCGGTGTAATGGACCTAACTCTCGCCGGGACATTTCCGCAGGAGACGTTCAAAGGCGATCAAGGTGGACCAGACGGTGGACTGAACACCGCCTTGCCAGCGTCTCCCAAAAGCTGCGAGATGAGCCAGGCAGCGATCGGCAGGCGCAGGAGAGAGAAACTGGCGTTGACCTAGCCGATCAGAACCCCGTGCCAGTCCGGGATCAGATCAGACAAGTGGTTCTGGACCTCGAGGGGGTTCTGGAGGGACTGAAGCAAGTCCATGTGGAGATGAAAGAGGTAAGCGATGTTGAGCTCTGCTCTGCCTGTGCACAACTGTTTATCATTTGTTCCCCATGTGTTCTGCCACAGAGTCAGACTGAGCTATAAATTTCAGGAGCAGGAGCCCTGTGTTTATGTAAAAAAAAGCAGTGTTATACACATTCACCAAACTGTGATCACACAGGGGGAGAGGATTAATTACTGGATACACTCTGCATGAAGTGTCACACCCTATACTTTTGACTTACCAATGTTTTAAAAGGTAAGGCTGTTATGTGATGCACTTCATTCTTCAGTTTTGCTCAGAGGATGAAAGCCATAAGGGGGATAAGCAACACAGCAAAATTCCTTGTCAATGAATCATAGTCTTTCTTCTTTTTAGGAGTCTGATTGTCGTCTCATACACTGCACCTACCTACATACACCAAGCACAAACGCAGGACATTTTTTTTTGTCTTTTTCAGGGGAAACAGGAATAAGAGGTTACCTAGAGATTTGTTTTTGGTTATAAGAGTGGTAACAATGCATTTTAAAATCAGCACCACCCACATTTTGGACAGCTCTTAGCGTTTAAGATGCTTCTCACCTTCACAGCGGTTTTAGGGCATCTAAAAATTAAATTCTTTGTGATCTGTCGCCTCATCCTTGTCAAGCTGCTATGCATGGCTGGTGGACGGACGTCAAAAATCTGCTCTTTTCCTCGCAGGTTGTTCAGCAAATCGAAAAGCTGACCTCCAGCCTTGATCTCACAGGGGAGGAGCCTAGCAACAGTTACCCTAACAACACCCTCTGCAGCAGCAGCTCCAGTGGGGTCATGGTGTCCAGTCTCAGCATGGGGCAGCCAGAAGGCTCCAAGCAGGGAGACGCAGGCTCTCCCTATATAAAACTCCTCACCGGTCCACATCCTCCTACTCCTAATCCGGCAGTCATCCTGACTTCCCTGAACCCAGATCGTGTCACTCTGCTGGTTCCATCAAGCAGGAGCGCCCTCTCTGCCACCGAGGAGAGACCAGGACTGGTCTGGCTGCCACGAGTCCAAGGTCAAAGCCCACAGGGTGGGACGGACAGTGGGCTGGCTGTTCCCGACCCACATTCGCAGAACCAGGCCCAGGCTCGTCCCGTCACCCAGAGACCCAGTGGCAGACCGGCAGGACCCAACAGTCTCCAAGCCGCCAGAAGCAAGAAACCACCCCCGTATCCTCGAAATGGAGAAAGAAGAAGCAACCATCCTGTCCGTACCTCGAAGACTCCTCCCTACCCGGGGAAACACAGACTCCTGTCCACTACGGTGTGAGGCAACAGGAGCTGCCATCATCACAGAGCTGTGACCAGCTGGGCCCAGACCCCGGAGAGCCGAAGACTCCGGTCTGCAGACACTGAAGGGTGAGTGATGCTACCACTAACAGCAGAGCCAAATAAGGCAAAGGCAGAAAGGGGCTCCCAGACACTCATCATTCATTTGCTCTTGGGTCTGCTTTAACGCTTGTAAATCTTTTCTTTGGGATCAAAATCAAAACTAGTCTTCAGCGTGGTCTGTCATGGCTGGTGCCATTTTGTTGTTCTCCTGAATGGGTAATTCATTAGTTTTGTGCCTCAGGCACAGAAGACAGATTTAGTTTTAAAAATCCATTGAAATCTATAGGTTTTCCAATGTTGATCTCAAAGGTAAGTGACCGGGGCTGCTACAACAAGGGTTCGAGTGGGGCTTCAAAGTGAAATGAGTGTGATATTGTTAAGCTTAGCTTCATCTGTGTCCTGAACACGCCATCACTTAAGATGTTTAGATGCACCAGCAAACAGTGAATTACAATAATCCAGCCTGGGAAAGACACACCAAACATCTTAGCTTTTGTACTTCAGAGAGAGAGAGAAATGGAAATGGAACTACTCCATTTTATTTTCTACCCACTTGTTCCAATTCACGGTCATGGGAGAGCCAGAGCCTATCCCGACAAGAAAAAGTGGAAGGCAGGCAGGGTTTGGCCAGCACAGGATGACAATCCAGCGCAGGCCAGACAGACACAGACACACACACTCACACCACAGCCAGTTCTCCAAGCAGCCACATAACTTACCAGTCTGTCTTTGGACTGAGGGAAGAAATCCATGCGAACCTGGAGAGAACATGCAAACTCCACACAGACAGCACAAAGGGTCTGGAATTGAACCCAGGGCCCCAGTGCTGTGAGGTGACAATGCTTACCACTGCCGACATGCAACCCTACAGTCTGTCAATTGGCAAATTAAGACTGCCATGCATTTTTTTTAAAAAGGTGCCGTCCTTTGAATGAGATGTAAAACTGAGGTCCTGACTCTCCGTGGTTTATAAAAATCCCAGGGCGATTCTTCATAATAGTAGGGGTGTTAACCCTAGTGTCCTGGCCAAATGTCCCCTTGGCCTTGACCAATCATGGCCTCCTAATTATCTCCATCTCTGAACTGGATCCATCACTCTGCTGTCCTCCCCACAGATCCATACCACTCCACCCAACAGACACGACGGGCGCTGAGTTCATGGTCATGTTAAGCAATCTAGTTTAATAAAACAAAAACCCAGACATCACGTTTCTGCACAGTTCTCACAACAGTCTTCTTGCAGCAAAAGGAGTGTATAGCCATGACTACAGCCTTGCTCTGCATTTCACAATGTCTCTGGCGGCCCACTCGGCTGTGCAAGAGGTCACCTCTGACCTCCGACAGCTCGACAAGCTCCATCTGCTTCTCTATAAATACCGTAAAAGAGGTGAAGGGGCACCACCACAGCACACACAAACACCACCCACACCACGCAACCCAGCATTGCTGCGTGTCTCCGACTCAGTATTTACAATGATCTTGCATAATAATTAGGTCTGGGAATTGTAATACCAGATGTTCTGTATTATCTAATGTGAAAAAATCACCTCACTGGTAGGTTGGGCATATTTAAAACAGGAGCAAAAACGTCTAACTTGAAGAGTACATCCTGTTGTGAACGAAACCTGAACATCCAAGAATTCAGTTTCACAGGAAAGCAACCTTGCATCTGTTATTTTCTAGAACAAAAACGAAAAAGTACTCTTTCCTGTTCCTGTCGCGTTAAATAGGATTTTCAACCACACACTGGAAAATTGTATTGAAATTCAGTAGCAAAAATCTCAAATTATAAAAAAAGCTTGGCTGCCCTCCTATGGATGAAATCCACCTCTGCACAGTAGTTTATTTTTCTTCATCTTTATGGGAAGCCCAGGATTTGTAGACGTTCACCCAGAACATGTTTTACAAATCCCGTTCTTTTGGAACATTCAAGTTCATGATGCTCTTTGCCACTTTCCAGGTTTTATTACTGGCCCTGGAATTACTCGTCGTGCCCTTGTGGGAGTGAATTCCCTCTCATATTCCAGCGTGGAGAGACTTCTTACACCAACTGATTACGGCAAAGTAAGCCATTACTCATTGCTCATTTGACATCCGTCACCAGAAAGGTGTTGGGAACCCACAGCTCTTCCCAGCAGCAGGAGGAGGAAGGCAGGGCCAGACACTCTATGGAGGGCCAATGGCATTAAAGGGAACAATTTAAAGCCAACGTCTTCAAAAGTTGGGTAAAACTGCGAGCACCCAGAGGAGCCCAGTAAGAACACTTCAGCTCCACACAGAAGACACTCACTCCACAACCGAACCCTAGACCCACGAGCAGTGTGGCAGAAGCACCATGAAGTTTTTTTTACATATTTCTCCTGAATAAAAGCAGCCCCTCTGATCCTATTACAATGTAAACACTATGTGTATTATTATATTCTCATCCAAGCGCACACCATGTTTTTGAGTGTTGAAACGACTCTCAAATTAGCAAAATCTATAGTAAAAACAAATCAGTTATTCCAGATTTTGGGGGCAAGGTTTTCATCGGCTACAAATTCCAAAGCAAGTAGGTGAACGAGAACTTTGTTCCTGCTCTGAAATGCATTTTGCTGAAGCTGTTGGCTCTCAAATGATTCTTTTCTTATCCTGCAGTTTTTTTGCGTGGACAGAATACGTTTGGCAGAATAAAAAGGAAGGCCCATGAATTCATTCCTCACTAAGTCTATTGGATCTTGTTTGCCGGACTGCAAAAACAAGAAATAAACCGTGAGATTATTGAAGCCTTTGAAGTCAAAGTATGTTTAAACTATTTCTAGACCGTGAATAAGAAACACCACCACAACTCACGCTTGTTGACAAGAGTTTAATATGATCCTTATTTACTGCTCATTGTAAACTGGAAAAAAAAAGTAAAAAAGAAAACATAAGGATGAAAAACTTCAGTAACCCAATCTAAGCATGTTATTGCGCTGTAAAAATCTCATTTGTGTTTCCACAGTGACCCCTGCTGGCGGAAGGAGGAAGCCGCGCTGCCCCCGGACCAGCGGCAACGTCACAAGGCGGCAGAATTCTGGGAACGGGGAATCTCACGGAGAAGGTTTTGCAGATTTATTATTCACCCGTTTGCAACGACGTTGACGATGTGTGCGCAAAAGTAGTCTAGGGGCGTGGCTTACAAAAGAAAAAACTTGTCCTTGAAAAATTAAAAAAAAAACTGCAGAAAATTAAAGGAAATAATAACATAATGGTAGTATGTTTGCACAGGACAGGCAAGGCTCAAAATGTCAGGGAGAAATCAAGGTCTCTGTACTTGCAGACAACAGACTATCAACATACACCCAGTAGCTCTCAGACCCTAACTCCAAACCGCAGCTTTCAAATCAACCCCCTCACGAATCTTAATCATGTTTTCAGACGCGCAGCCTAGAACAAAGACAAATTTTCAGTTCTATAAACCAACAGCCTCCCGCAGCGAAGGAGCGCAGCCGCGGAGACGTTCCACAGAGGCGGCTGAGGCGGCTCCCTGCCGGCTGTTCAGAGAAAACGGAAGGGTCCGCCGAGACAGCCCTGCAGGAGGTCAGAGAAAGTTCCCCGCTCGGTCCTAAAAGGGCGCTCCTCCTGGCGGCGGCGGAGCCCGGCCGCTCAGAGCTCGTCGTGGCGTGTGCGGGCGATGATGGTGAGCTTGGACAGCTCGGCGCGGAACTTGCCATCTCTCTGTGTCACTGCAAGGGGGGGGGGTGGTAATTAAATCATTACACTCTGATTAATTGCAAACTAAAGGCACTGAGGAGTGATCTTTCCACGTCCAGTACATCCTACATACACATTAGACCCAGCAAAGGTTTACTCCATGCAGAAAAGAGTTCTTCAGCTGTGGCACGACAGCTGAAACACTTTTCTTTTCAATCATGGAATAAACCTTTACTTGCTCCTTTCTAACCTACGCATGCTGACCCAGCTATCCAATCAAACTATATACACACACATTATATATGGATGTACACAAGTATACATGCATGATCATTCCTTAGCCATCAATATCACTTGACCTGTGAGAGTTCAGTGCTCACAGCAGCGTGTGGTTGGCCGAGTCGGCTAACGCTGCAATCCAGCCGATCCTGAATTATTTCTGCAGACGTCAATGAGGTAAATTAACAGCTACTGTTTGGAATCGCACTCCTACACTGGCACACCCTGATCTGTTGCCCTCTGACCTTTGACCTTCTAGCTGGGCCACGGAGGGCGCCTGAGGCCAAGGGGGCCCAGTGTCCTGCCTCACCTGAGGTGTCCCCCACAGTATACTCCTCCTCCTTCAGCGCCACGTCCTTCTGTCCACCCACGGCCGCCTGAGACTGCGGGGCGAGAGAGAGGGAGGAGCAGGAGAGAGAAGAGCCAGTTCCAATAATTACAGCCGGCAAGTATAACATCAGGAACTACGCGTTTCACTTCACAAATACACAATAACCCCGCTGAAAAGCTGCTACAGCTCTTGTTAGAGATCAAATCAAACCAGTTCTGCTTTCTTGTGCGAGTATTCCAAGGGTCTGGCTGGTCAGGGATCTGAAGCCAGTCCACACTAACTGTGTCTTTTATTCTGCTACAGCCCCACGGGAACAGGGCCTGCAGCGCGGGGGGCGGAGGAGGGGCCTGTCTGTATCTCGGCACCCTGACTGCAGGGCAGGGACCTCGTGACCTGGCAGCCTGCGGGGGGGATCAGGGGGCACCTGCGGGGGAGGAGGAGGCTTTCCACGCCAGCCTGCGTTCAGGCGCAGACCCGCATGCAGCTTCGTCAGGGCCGTTTCTCATTGCTCTCCCCCTTTGCTCCCGGCAATCGCACGCAGAGCAGCCCTAGACCGCCCAGGGCAATGCTTTGATGTCATCTTGTGGGTATCCAGAAAACAATAAAACTGTGAAACAGTGATGTGCCCCTTGGCTCTTCTTTAAACAATACCAACTTCAAATTCCCCCTCAGGGGCACGATTCAGAAGAGCTGACTGTTTAAGCATCAGTTGTTGATCGCCTGTCGGTTCACCAGACAGGGCAGAAAGGACCCTGATGGGGTTCTGAGCTAAGGAGAGGTGAAATCAACTGACACTAAAATCAACCCCCCACCCCTCCCCATCAGAGCAGAGTTCCAGAGAGGCCAGAGGGCTGAGCAACACCCCCTATCCCCTATGATCCATGGCAAATTGTCATCCGCTCAGACACAGAAACTTTTCCAGGACAGAGAAGTTCAGAAAGATGGAAAACTTTCAATTGCGTCCATGAAGTATGTTAGAAATGCTGCCCCCTCCTGGTCAACCAGGGACAGTGCAGCAGCGTGCACAGCCACTTGCAAACCTTGCGGCTGTGAATTTCTCTGCTAGAGTGGCCATTTTTAGAGAACAGGAGCGCTCACGTCCTGAACACGGGTCCAAGACGAAAAATACAGAGATCCAATGAATTTGGTTATCTTTGATAAAGCAATAAGGTGTACATAAATATGGTAAAGAGACGAGGAGTGTAAGAGAGTGTTTCTGAGCCTGGCTGATACTTACATAGGCTCTGGCGTATTCAATTTTAGCTCCCGTCACCTCTGCCTTGAACTGAGTGAAGAAGAGGTAGGACTTCCCCTGGGGTCTGTCAGCGAAGACACACAGGAGTTACGACCAGGGACAGGGCTGCTTGAACACGCTGCAGCATGAAGCCTGTCTGTTAGGTAGCTTATTCTACAACAGCTTTCGAGATGTACATTAACCCAGCAGTTGCGCTTAGGACCGATGACACAGGTACTACAGCAAACAAATTTAGGAAAAGCGACTGCCCCTACAACATCACAACTATTGAACTTTCCGATATTCAACGCGGCATCAACGATTCTATCAAATGAGCTTGATGACATTCACGAGAGGAGAACGATGCAAAAAACATACCATGCTTTTTAATCCCTTAGGTCCCTACTGCTCAATGGAAGACTCAAGACAATGTGTGGGAGCTCAGGCGCGCCTCCACCAGACACAGAAGAGAAAGGCGGTTTCACTTCACACAAAGCAATAATCCCACTGAAAACCCCCATCTGCAGTGTAGCGAGCTGGATCTCTTGTTAGAGCCAGCTTTATCTCAAACCCCTTCTGCTATCCTGTGTGAGTATCCCAAGGTTTCTGGCTGGTCGGGTGCCAACAGGTCATCCAGGGGTCATTCAAGCTGCAGCCCCAGAAGAGCTGGGAGAAGCTGAGGAATCGATCTAATTAAGACAAGTCGATTCAAGTCATTAAAAGCCCAGCTGGATGGAAAGCCTGTAAACGCACCATCTCTCCAGGATCAGGATTAGGGGACCCCTACATGTGTAGGCCAGAGGAAAGATACTTTACCATTTCCATTCCAGGACTTTGTTCTATCTACTGCTTATTTAGTGAGGTGAATTTCAGCAGCCAGGTTAATTAAGCAAATTAAGTCATTCATTTATTCGATGTCTCCAAGTCCTGGAGTAGGTGTACTGGTGGACGCCACACCTTAGCAAAGCCTGGGAGTGGCACGTGGGGGCAGTCACACCCAATACTGCAGCGAAAGAGATGGCACACCAACCTCCAGACCGAGCAAGAGAAGAGGCGCTCGTCGTCACTGATGCCCACACTCATCTGCCATTGCTGCACAGAGACAAAAGAACAGTGACAGTCCCTCCTCCCGCAGAACACACTCAAATCAAATGGTCAATTTAAGGTTCAGGTTTGAGGCTTAGCTATAAAGTGTTACATGGAGGTGGAGAAAACAAACTATAGCTACAAAATGGGAACTGAGGATCTTGAAAAAAAATATTAAATAAAAACAAGTATTTAAATGTTCAGACTTCATCTTCCAGAACACAGATCTCCAGCTCTGTTCCTAGAGAGCCACAGCTCAGCTGGAGGTAAAAGTGATCAATGATCATTAATTTATAAAGGCCTGGAACACATCTGACTTTCGATTATTTTAGTAGATTAACTGATACAATTAAACCTGAAATGGCCAACCCTTCAACTAAGTGAACAAATCTCTTGCAGTGCCAAAACGAAATTCTTCCAAGTGTTTAGAAATTGATTAGTTGAGGTGGACCCACCAAATCAGCTGAAGAGTGACTTTCTGGGGCCAGAGTGGCCACACCTACTCCAGCTGTGTGGAAACCACAGCTACAGACATTGTGAAAAAGACAAATGTGGGGATATATTATTAAAGATGAAGACGATGAAGGGGTGGCACATTAAAGTTGTAAATGCCCTAAGTGGGGCCTCTTTTAGGAGATGTACAATTTTGGTCACAACATTACAAAAAAAGATGTTGCTGTTCTGAAATCAGCCCAGGCAAGAGCAAGCAGACACATTCATTGGCAGCAAGGAACATCACACTGACAGGAGGAAAGAAGAACTGTAATGTTCTACTCTTGAACGAGGGACCTGACTCAAATACCCAAACTCCTTGACATTTCTGACAGTAAGCAATGCTTAAAATGTGGGGAAGTGCTTTTAAAACTGAGGACGGGAGGCGCTTCTTTACATAGAGGGCTGCGGGGGTCTGGAACAAGCTGCTCAGCCATGGTACTGAAGCCGAAACCATTCCAAGAAACGGCGGGACGAGATCCTTGGATAACTTAGGAATGGGCAACTGAACAGGCTAGAATGGCCCCCTCTGATTTACAGCCTCTAGTTATGCTCTTATACAAAGCCCACTTTTCCTTCCCTCCAGTAAATAAAGCCCCCAAAATTGACAATGGGTGCAGACTGAATCTCTTCATCGTTACACTACTCCCTCTTAATTATCACCCCATGGAACTCATCACTGCTCCCAATTAACCCATTCGAGTCAACAGCTGGCTGGACTCACCTCGTTGGTCCCTCCTTGTGAAGC
The DNA here is from genome assembly GCF_040954835.1 of Lepisosteus oculatus. Taxonomy (NCBI): domain Eukaryota; kingdom Metazoa; phylum Chordata; class Actinopteri; order Semionotiformes; family Lepisosteidae; genus Lepisosteus; species Lepisosteus oculatus. The sequence continues at coordinate 5,777,285 of NC_090724.1, read as the reverse complement.
ATAGGTAAAAGAGCAGCCGTATTCGCCCTGAAAATGGCAACACACGTGGAGATAAGACATTTTATTTCCTTTTTAAGCGACTGACAGGCATTTTATTCCCGTATGCATCAATGGCGCTGCGGCCAGTTTTTTGTTCTTGTCCTCAGGGATCAGATCTGCAGGCTTAGAAAAGGAAGATTTCAATAAGCGTTCACCGTCTTCTGCCTCCTCTCCTATTTCTATGATCACTTTCCAACCTTGTTGGTGAATCCCGCAAAAACGAGAAATTCGTTAAATGAATAAAGAACTAGATAAAAGCGAAACTATGCCGATTTCAGATGCCTGGTGTAAAAGGGTTTGTTAAACTGGGGGGTTTAATTAAAAGTAACAGGCATTTTTAACCAGTGCTTTCACACACTCTATTAGGAAACCTGGGAAAAAATCAATTTAATTTCGGAAATCAAATCTAGAACGAGAGTTAAACAACATATTGAACAGAGCCACACACAGATCATCACACTCGTGTGCAAAGTCCTTGATTCACAGAAAGATCTGCGGGTCGGCTCCCTCCTCTTACGCCAATGAATGGCCACATTGTGGATGAGCCAGCGCTTCAAACCCTGACGTGTCAGTCTCTCACAGGACAACCCACCTTCCGGTCCTATGCCTCAATTCCACTTTTATTTCCACACTATAATCGTCGTTTTGTTTCAACGAGAATCACTATAAGCGCAGCAATAGGTTCGTGGAAATGTGCATGTCCATTTGGAGGAAAAGGCGCCGCTCGGAAACGCATCAGCTTTGGCGTAACCGTGCGTTTTGGTGCAGCAGTAGCTAACCCGCTCGACTCTTGTACACGTTTTCCAGACACGATCGTACTTCTCCACTCAGGCTCAAATGCCGTTTTTCGTTTCAAATTTGGAAGTGCACCGCCAAATACCTCAACCGAACCTAGGTTTTAGGCCAGAAAACGTTAAAAAAAAAAGGTTCAGCACAAACCTGACCACAGTGCACCGGTGTCTCTGCGCCTTCTGATTTTTAAGCTAGTTCCTACCCCTTCACAAATAAATCAGAACCAGGACCGCCAGGGTGACACTGCAGTTGGTAATGCAATCCTCTCTAGTTCATACGGGTGCGAGATTTTACAGATCTCCCAATTTTACGCACACGAAAGCGCGCAGTCGGTGTTTGTTAACACCCAGCGGTGTCCACACCAGGTACTTACAATCTTCTCGGAGAAGCTGTGCACCATCCCGCCGGGCCTCACATTAAACTCCACGGTCTTGGTTTTTTCCTGGGAAGCGGAGACAAATGTCACCGCTAATAACGATATTAGCGAAACCTTCAACACGGTCTGAACAAGAGAGGGAGCGAAACTGCTGCTACTGGAGGTAGCCATCTTGAAACCTCGAAATACTCCAACTACCGTAGTATCCGTAGTAAAGGAGTAGCTACTTGGGTTTACGGTAGTAGATGCGCAACTAAAAAGCCGTTTTCCAGCTGGGTCTGTGCACAGCCGCTCTGTGGAAGTCGGGCGCTTTTGTCACCACACCTGGTTTGAAAAGAGTAACAATATGACTGCCCCGCGTTTTGAAATAGGTTCTTATTCAGTATTGCTTCTCGAGATTGTTCGCTTTGTGTGAGATGTCGATATTATTAAAATCCAGTTATATTCCACAAAACAGGTTAAACGTGGCCACTAACCAAACGTTTTAAATAATAATAATACACTTATATAGCGGTTTGCTGGACACTTTACAGGTCATGGGGATCCCCTCCACCACCCCCAGTGTGCAGCCCCACCTGGATGATGCGCCAGTCCGCTCCCCCAACACCAGCTCTCAGTGGGGAGGAGAGCAGAGTGATGAAGCCAGTTCAGAGATGGGGATTACTGGGAGGCCATGAGTGGTAAAGTCCAGGGGGAAACTGGCCATGACACCAGGGTAACACCCCTACTCTTTTTGAGAAGCGCCCTGGGAATATCAGAGATTTACATACTGTAAATTTAATCACGAAAATAGGTATGTAATAGATCTACTTAGAAAAAAAATGCATTTTGAAGTAACGTCTTTTACGATTTCCAACATGATACATTTTTTCATGCTTTCACCTGACACCTGAAGAAGGCGCCACGGCCGAAACGTTGTGTTTTCTCTCTTCTCTCTTCAGCATGGCATAAACCTATTACTTGTTCCTTTGCAGCCTACGCATGCTGACGCAGCTACCCCCCTTAACTATAAATAATACATTGTTACCAAAGACTCGTACAGTGTATCAAGGTTGAGAACCTACTCGTATAGACTCTTGTCTGGTTAAGCAATATTTACTTGTACCACTAGAGGGCACTCCGGTCGCTCCAGAACACTGCGGAATTCGTAGCTTTCCCCTGGCTGAATGCCTATTACTCTTAACGCTAAACCGGGCTGTGGATCTCGGTCCTGGATGACTGCTGTCAGATGACTAGGTCTCTTTAAAGCGCCTGTGCCTGTAGGACAGAGATGTGTTGTGAAACCCGAGCAATCATGCTGATGGGGAGCTAAATGAAGTTACTGTGTCAGAAGCTGAACTGGAATGAAAACCCATGCCGACACACCAACCCTCCAGGACGGAACATTAATTAGACAGGTTGCATCTTAGGACAGGATGGCTCCTACTCCAGTCCTGGAAGGCCAGTGTGTCTGCAGTTGTTAATTCTAACTAAGCTCAAAGTGACCCAATTCAAGCTTGAAAATTGCTCCAGTTAAGCCCATAACCAACAGGTTTTCAGGGGCTGTGGCCTTCAGACAGCACTAGGCCAGCTGGACATGATATGGATCACCCTCGTATGCACATATCTCTAATGATTTAATGTTCATTAGCCATTTGCCATTTAAATACATAGCTGGGCATGTGGTGCACCAAAACCTGGACAGTCCTGGGTTGCAGTGCTGTGTATGACTAGATTCTTATTCAGTAAGCACACAGGACAAAACATTTTTTAAAAATACAGCATTTGGTTACAAACGGTCTTACCTCTCCAATAATAACTCAGAAACCCGCTAAGTTAATCTCCTGCTGTTTGTGCGATATGTTCTGCTGAAGGAATGTTGCGCTCCGTTTTTGATTACATTTCGGCAGAGCTGAGCCACAATTTCCCACCAGCTTTCGGCTGCTCACGTCCCTCAGGTCTCGCGCCGCAGCTCAGACGCGTCCTGGGACGGTTGTCTGACAGACACCTCCTCAAAGAGCTGCCTTTATTTTCACACAGCAGTGGTAGAGGGGCAGCTGGCACTCTGCTGTCGGCTTCTCTGTTTATTTAAGTCTTGTCTGAGATTCTCATCCCTCCTGCATGATGTCCCTTCTTCCATCCTCTCATGCACTTTCCCCTCATCTCCAGCTCTGGAGAAACTCTCCTCTTGTTCCTGGGCAATGTCCTTCATCTGCGCTGGTCTTATAAAACAGCCAGCTGTGTAAATAGGTGCAAGTGTAAGTTTGCTTTGCAGAAAAAAAACTCTCAGCCCCATAACGTAGTTTCTGTTAATTATATTATGAATTTAAGTCTTTCTTATATTTGTTAATGTGAGCAGGGTGGGGTATAGGGGGGTGCCTGGATAGACTCTATTAATCATCCCTACTCCCTCCAACAAAACTCAGCTGCAAGTGAGTGTGGGACTCAGTTAGGTCAGTAGCTCAGTGCTGGAAAGTCAGGCAGAAGTGTGAGGCCGTGTGCTAACTTTCACTAATGCTCTTTAAGTTCAAAGTTCAGGATGCCTGAAATTGTGCAAACATGTACCATACAGAAAGACACATTGTAAACCAGGTTTGCTGCCTCTAGCAAGGTAGCCAAGGTGCAGTGTTTTAATGTAAACCACCCAAAGCAGCATGAGTGAGGAGCAATTCATTTTTTTACCAAGAAACTAGAGAAAAATAACTTGAGAATGACATCATTGTGCTTTATTGTTTATGGTTTTTAGCTATTAGGTTGCATTTCAGCACACAACTATTGGAATTTTCAAAGCTTTTTGTCACAAGATTAAGTCTTCTCAAACAATTGTGATGAAAAACAAACATGGAAGTACTGTAATTCTAGGTTTATTAGGACAATTGCAATCAAGGGGAATTAAATGTATATTTAGGCATTTTGGTTGATTAATGTAAGTCTGTAATTGTTTTATATAGGGAAAGTATATAATTCATGTCAAGGGAGATTACAGTCTGTCAAAATTGTATAACGGTCTAGTAAGACCTAATTTAGAATATTGTGTACAATCATACACATTACATTAAAGAGACTGCTGCACTAGAATTAGTCTACAGAAGAGAATCCGGGTATATTCCAGGACATAAAGGAATATCCTACACTGATTGGCTGAAGGAACTGGATCAGAGAAAGAATTTAATTATGAAGGGATCTGATACGTCCTCAAAAGCATTGACAGAGTCCAGCCAGCACACCTTCAGAATAAGCCATCAAGTATGTATGTCGCTGAGGGTAAGGCTGTTAGGTGTGATTGGACGGTAACGAGGATGGATTCGGTACAGGAGCAACGCTGAATCTGCTGTGCAGAAGAGAGTTGCAAGGGGCTCAGGCTGGCAGTGAGGGGCTGCCCACAGGCTGGGGCTGGGTGGCAGTCTGGTCTACCCAGTATTTCATACAGCCGGTCAGACAGACAGGGCTCAGTACTGACCTGGCTGCGTTGCCTCTTGTATGTTGAAACAGCGAGACAGCACTGGACCACAAATAACAAACAGAGATTCTGTCCGAGACATTCACCCAGCTGTCCCCTGTGGCACAGATGCTGTGGCAATGGCCTGGTGCTGGCAGAGCAGCTGTGAGGCGGGCACTGTGGTGCTCCAGACGCAGCAAGGATGTACAAATTGTCCCAGGATGGGAGCAGGCTGGAAGTGGAGGCATCCATATCGGCCCACTGCAACATTCCTGCTTTCCCACAACAGCTGGGAACACCCCCAGTATCCCATCTGAGGAGTGGTAAAAGACATCTGTGGTCGGTGGACGAGCTGTCTTCTGCCATGCCGAACTCACTGGCCCCTTCCTTTGTTTGTTGTCTTCCCGCAAGGACTCCTCAAGCAGCACCGCCTTGAGAGACCTATCTCTCAGGCCATCAGGCAGGGCTCAGATAAGAAGAGATCATCCAGTTCATCGTGCTGAATTGGATTCTCTTCTCCGGAGTCGCATACCCACATCACTGTGCTGTTTCATCCGGATTTCCCTTGCTTTCAGTTTTAGAGGCATGCATGCATGAAGTATGGTGTGTGAAGCTGGATCTTCTCAGAATATAAAAAGCCCCAAAACAGAGCGTAAAACTGGCATTCCATCCACTTTCTAACCACTTAATCCAATTTAGAGTCACAGGGAAGCTGGAGCCTATTTTAGCAAGCAACAGGCACAAGTCCAGGTACACCCTAGACAGGACACCAGTCAGTCCATCACAGGGCACACAGACACACTCACACCAGGGCCAATTTTCCCAGAAGCCAATTGACCTGCCGGCATGTCTTTCAACTGTGGGGGGAAAACCAAATCGCCCAGAGGAAACCCACACAAACATGGGAGAACATGCAAACTCCCCCCAGACAGCACCCGTGGTCCAGAATTGAGCCCAGAGCTCCGGCACTGCAAGACAACAATGCTAACTACAATGCCGCCGTGCCTCCTGGACATCTGTCCTAACGGCTGTCAGACATGTAACAAAGTCTGACTTTGGGTGTGAGGGGGTTCCATTGCAGCACAGTATCCTTTTATATCACCAACACAGCACACCTCTTTCCCGGTACGCCACTGATCACAGGGATGAATCACACGGAAGGCACAAGGCAGCTTTTCTCTTCTCTTACCAGCTGCAGGAATCCTGCCCTCTGTCTACATTAACCTCTGTCAAGAATGGGGATCGATCTTTCTAGACATACGTCCATAGAAACTGTAACTAAGATGCCGGTGCTGAGGATTTATTTCTATAAGGAATCTCCGCACAGTGTTAGGAGAGCAGAGCAAATATTTAGGAAGAGTGGAAAAAAGCGTTTTGGAGCAGAAGTCCTACGCTGAAAAGGGCATGTGTGTGGAAAATGGAAAAGGTCACTAGGAGGATGGATGCCTAAACAATGGACAGATTTATGGGTGAATGTGTTTGTCTGCCTTGGAATTCCATTCAGTGGGTAGCCAGTGTGGATTGAACCTTGTTTGGCGCAGACACGGGTGTCCAGGAGCTTCTTATGGAAAGATAATGGTCCTAGAGTCCAGCGGGGACAAATCCCTGGAGGATAGGAAGAGTAGCTTGAAGGAGGGTCCAGTCCCAGGCACCTGTATGATTTTCCAGGAATCCAGGACTGACAGCAGCAGAAATAAGTACGATTCACTGAGCTCCAACTCCTATTCTTGTGGAAATGAATGTATATGCATTATGCATTGTTAAAATCTTAACCTGTCTTATTCCTCTTTCTTTAATGTCTTGGCCTGCCAAGAAGGCCCAGTAGCAGAATTAAAACAGACAAGGACTCCTTTTCCCCTTGGATACCTTACATATTCCAGATCCGGTGACCAGTGAAGTCGTATCTGACTCCTCGAATGCGGTTGCTCTGAATATGTGGAAAGTTACATCGAGAAGGCTTGCACTAGACCTCACTTTAGTGACCTCAGTTAAAGGACTGACTTAAAGCAGCAGCTACAGAAAACTAAAATGGGAAGGAAACGGTATCAGAGCAGGTGATTAACATCAATCTGCCCTCTAAGCTCTTGGCCACAAACATAAACAAGTTAGAAAATAAATTGTATGTTGCTAAAGCCGAGCATTTTGTAACTTTTACTGAATATAAACCCAACTGGGGTGACTTGGGCCCGGGTTTAAATTCTGTACCTGGGGTGCTATCTGCATGGAGTTTGGATGTGGGTTTCCTCCCACAGTCCAAAGCTGTGCTGGTAGATTAATTATCTTCTGGGTAAACTGGGCCTGGGGTGAGTGTGTCTGTGTGTTGCTCTGTGATGCCCTGGTATCCTGTCCAGGATGTATCTCGCCTTGCAGCTGTTGCTTGCTGGGATAGGCTCTGGCTCTCCTGCGACCCTGTATCGGATTAAACCAGTTAAGGTGTGGGACTTTTATCATTATGACACACTTAACCTTGGAGTGCTGAATGAGACCGTTCCAATCCGCTTCTCTGATGATCTCTGCGCAATCCTCTGTCCAGTGACTTGGCCGGTACACATGCTGCAAAGGTCTGGCCAGCTTCTTTGCTGTACGTTATGGCTGATAGGTGTTGTTTGCTGAGCTCAGGGCTTTCTGCCCGGATGACACAGCATCTGTGGAATTTCTCTGCTCCCTGCAAGCAGAGCTAGGCTGCCATCTCATCCAGACTGCTGCAGGCCATTGTGGCAGGGCTGCACGTTCAACTGCTTTCATCCCTGATACTGGCATATTGCATTGGTCCTTGCATTGGTAGCCCTGGTTTTGACTACACATGGGGATCTGGTTAGGCTTCCTGTTACTGGTTTGCTGTCATACCGATAGGCCTTTTGACTAGTTTGATCCATAGATCAATCATATAATCACAGTTTATGAGCATCACTATAAGAGCTTGTGGCACTTAATAGGCATCAGCTCCTGAGTTGCAAATATCAATGTGACAGTTCATCTTCTGTGAGTTTGCACTGATCCCCAGACTGATGGCATTTGACCATGAACAACAGCCTGTCAAACTGGGCCGTTCTCTTGTCATTCATCTTGACATTCTCAATGTGATTGATAACAAGTCTCAATCAGCCAGTAAACCATAAACCTGCTCTGTGGAACACCCTAGCGCATGAACTAGCATTTAGTGTTTTAGTGGAAATCTCACACAATCCTTTCAGTTATTATCAGGACACAGGAAGAGATGTTCACATTTAGAGAGATATAAATCTGCTCCTATGTAGAGACTCAGGGAGCCTGGCCATGACGGGAGAATCTCTGATCACTGTGCTTTATTCTGGTTCCAGATCTATCTCTAGCAGATAGATGGGTTGACACAGTCCCTGCCGGAGACCTGTGGCACCCTTTGTTACTTTGCTCCTGCTGTGTTTGGATGGCTGGTGATGACAGAGATCAGTCCTGTCTCCAGAGTCGCGCCGTGTGTCCACATCACAGCTGAGCAAACTTGTGGAACTTTATTTTTGCTTTGGCATGCCTGAAACGACAGAAAAAGGGAGGGTATCTATTTCCTGCGCAGTCCCCCCGTTTGTCAAATGTCTTTTTTTAGTCCTGCTCACTGACTTTAACTCCTGTCTCCGTTAATCTCCAGGGACGCAGGAGTAGGATGACACGCTGGGCTAACTTTTTAATAAACACCCCTGAACTGAGGTGTGGATAAAACAGCACTGCGGGTAAATATGGGTCTGGAATTCCTAGACAGAAGAGAAAGGAGTTCAGCGGTGAGGAGACACTGCTTTCCAGACAGCTTGAAAAACACTGAAGATAATCTGGCAGATGCTAACCACTGCGGAGTCCAGTGTAAACCACTTGAATTTATGTGTTGTTATTTTTTTCATTTTCACATCTTCAATTACTGCAGCTGCCATCCCACACACTGGACTCTGCATGTGGGCGCATCCAAAATGAAAGAGATCAAACGAAAAATTGCAGCTCACATTGTTTCTGTTTCACAACATTGTTGGAGGACTGGCGGCTGGCATTTTACAGAGAAGCAAACGCAAAACCCCTTTCGAATTCCTGCAGGTCAACATCTGTGCAATTCTTTTTCTTTTAAATGAAGCCTTCAAATCCATCAAAAGCCCAAAGGTGCAGAATCTATCCTCTGTCTCTCTGGCATGCATGAATAATGGTGGATAATTGTTTTAAGAAATGACAAGTAATTATCCTTTAAGTATAATTTACCTTTCTTTGACACCCTGAGAAAAAGCTCAAGTGAAAATAACTATGGGAAACGAATTTCATCTCTCTATGTCTTACCATAATTCACCACCTTGTCTGGGGGTTTTTTGGGGAGGTTACAGTTAGTTAGAGTAAAAGATGGGAAAAAAGTTCGGCTTTGAGGATTGGGCTCGTTTTTACAGCCGAAAGAAAAGGACACATTCATTCCCTCAGAGTGCTGGTGGCTTCAGTAAATATAGCACGACAGCTCCATATCCTCCGAACTCCAAGTTCTCAGGTCCTCGTCAGCAAACAGCCTCCTTCTGTTCCCTCTTCTGCTGCTGGAGTGGGCTCAGCACCTCTCTGAAGTTAGAGCAGGCCCTTACATCCTCCGTGACAATCATGGTCTGGAAGAACAAGCAGGAAAATCGACCCCAGCAAAATTCCTGCCTTTGGTCATCCTGAAGTTTTGAAGATGGCATGGCCAGTGTTTGTCTTTTTCCAGATTACTCTTTAAACTGCCCCCACCCCCAGGTGACCGTCTACCTTGTCTGCAGTGACTGGGGTTAAAAGGATTGAATTTAAATGATAGAGCTCTCCCTTGGCTCACAATCCCAGTTATAAGAGCAAGGATTTTTTTTATTTCTTATTTCTTCTTCTTTCCAATGTATAGATTATTGTTATTACATCATCATCTAATCTAAATCGAATAATCTAACCTTACGTGCCAAAGAAAATGTAAGAGGTCTCCATTTTTTTATCAGTTGTCAGGCCAACAACACATTACCTTAACACAATTACATTCATCAAGTGGTTTTTGGCAGAATAAATTCAACATGGTTTTTGAAAAACCAAAACCCTAATGTTAAAAAAGAAATTTTCACATCCTTAGCAGGGCTCTTTAATTTGCAATGAATTGTTGTGTTTACTCCCTGAACGAAACCACGGCACTACGCCTAGGGTTGTGGTAACTGTTGCACAACCTTGGTTCGTAGCGTCTCTCCACGTGCAGCTCGTCTGCGGTCTGCAGCACAAAGAGAGGAATAGGAGTCAGGCCGACTGTGAGCACAGTTTCAGGAATGTCTACACCAAAAATTTCAGGAGGAATGTCTACACTAGAAATGTCAAGAAGTCAGGCCGAGAAGCCAAGAAACACTAGCTTTCTTCATCTTCAATCCGAGACGGCAGCAGCCTGTTTCGCAGACTGGACTGTGGAGTGATCCCCTTTGTAAGCCAAGAATGCTTTATTTGTGTAGGGAAAAAGAAAAACAACAAAGAAGTACAGGCATTTAACAAAAGTTTGTTTTTTAACTGGAGCTCGGAGTTAAGTTCGGGTTATAATGCGAGTGTGGTTAACAGAAAAATACCACATGTACAGTATGTAACATTGATTTTAATTAGAATGCTTGCTCCCCCAGACAACTTTGACTTTACAATAATCACATTTCAGTCTAAACTTCCCTGTTCCAGCTGTGGGGAAATCTTTGTACACGTGGGCAAATACTGAAGAAATCACACAACTGGAACTTTCATTATACTGCACATTAACTTCCCGTTTCATTGGAGTTACTCAATAACACTGACTGCATAAAATTCTCAGACAAACAGTGCGTTAATGAGGTAACACAAGCATCATTTGAAATTCTTGCCCAGTGAAAGTAACTAGGTTATTAGTGAACAAGGTAATCTAACCAGCAGATGTTTTCTGCATAAAGAGCAGAACTTTCTTAGGTGGATGGCTGATACATAGAATGGTTATGGCTTTCAAAAATGTAAATCCAGTCCCAACCTGACTTTCATATGACACACAGAACAGACTGAGGTGCAATTGAAAAGGAGTATTTGTGTCTGTGCTCCCCACTGGAATGCAGAATACAAGTTTTGATTTAATATCTTACACGTTTTACAAAAGACAGTTTATTGCAAATTCCTTACAAATAATGAAAAACAAATGACAGAACCATGCGTGTTTTACACAGCTCATAGAAAAAGTGTTTTACATATGATAACAGAGCAAAAAAGCTGAATACACTCATTACACATTAGGATCCAAAAACTCACTTAAAATAAAAGGTTTCAAGTCCTGTTTTGCTTCTTCAGCAGCCTGGGCTCTTGAAAAGGTTTCTGGCAAAGACTGTCTCTATACATGCATGAACTCATACATTAATATTTTAATACTGCCACTGTTCCCAGACTGATCAGGTTTCAATCATGACTGTTTTGGCTCAGTTCTGAAAAAAACAATTACCTGTGTTTGTTTACTAAAATGTTTTTATTTTCAACATACTTTACCATGTATATTACAGTCACTGATTGGTTTATTTTGATTGTTAAATGCAGTTTCAAAAGTGTTCAGAGTATTGGATACTAATTTTAGTCATTTTCCGATTTAGAACTGACTTAGCTTCTAGGGGATAGGGAATCAATACCAGATACAAAAGTGTAATCATAGACTTTGCCTCCAATAATAACTTTTCTTCTCTCCAAACGATCTCCTGGCATACACGGCCTCAGTTTCATCCCACAACAGTTGTCTTTTTGCTCCTAACATATAGAAAAATCTGGAATATCTCTGCCTATGTTACAAGGCAATGCTGAAGACTGTATTACACAAACAGAAGATGTGACTAAACTACAGAAATGCATTGAAGGAAAAAGCAACATCTCTTGGTCACTAAAGAGCTATCATAATCCTTTGCGTTTTGTACACATTGTCACAGATTTATGAGAGAACAAAATACAGTACTGTAATAGATGACCAGATAACAGACTCAAAAATAGTGCTACTAACAGACATGTGACGATAATCTAAATCTGGCGAGTTACCTCTGCTAGGAGGATGAATCAGTATGTAAAAGAAAAGGCAATTGTAAGCGAGACAGGGTCCTCTGTCAGGCCTGCCTCGTCAGGGAAGATGTAGCCAGCAAGAATGAGCACTTTTGAAATTTTAGAACTGTGTTTGATTTAGTATCTGTGAAAACAGAAAGGGAACAAGAGGAACAAGTCACACATCAAAACATGAAAAACAAAATCATGGCTGAGCTGCAGCGCGATAATCTTGTAAGTATTTTTCATCCCACTTGAAATCTTCAGTTGCGTCTGGAATAGAACCAGCATGCAAAGAAGATCCTTTTCGCTTGCTTGGCCAGAACAGCTGTCCGTCCATCCATTTTCAAACCGCTTCTTCCAATTCAGGGTTGCAGGGGGAGCCCGAGTCTATACCAGCAAGCAACGGGCACAAGGTGGGGTACACGTCGCAGGGCAACACACACTCACACCAGGGCAAATTTCCATTGGACTGTGGGAGAACACTGGAGCACCAGTAGGAAACATGAAAACCCGGGGAGCACATACAAACTCCACACAGACAGCATCCCAGGGCTGGAATTGAAGGCTGCAACGCTAACCCCCGCAGCACAATGCCACCACAGAGCAGCCGTCATTCTTCCTAAAATTCAGATTTTCGGTTGTTTGCAATAATATGCCAACCCAAGATGGAATTGCCAACTGCTCTGAGGCTCAGATCTCCTACCTACAGGATGTGTTCTGGCTAAGTCACAGGATCGCGGTTTGCCGAAAAGCCCTGGCCTGCTAACCTCATTGCTATCCCAGAAGCACTCTCTGGTATATAGTGACCCAGACTCAGCCTTGTATAACGTTCGGGCCACGGAGCTCAGCCCGCACTCAGAGTGCGTGTCCCCTGCTGTCCGGAACAAGGCTGCCATCCCGAATCCGAATGGCAGTTACCCCACTCCTGTTTTCCGACACCGCCCTGCGGGCAAGGCCTGGCTGATACAGCTAGTGGTGGGGTAAGGGAAACTCTGCCATTTCCGCACAATGGAAAAGCCATTCCTACCCAGTTATCCTGCAGTTGCGCGTCGAGACGTAAGAGCCCGTGTACGTTATATCACACCTCACGACGTTGTTGGAGAAGTCCGTCTCCTGAACTTGGAAATTGGGGTTCACTGTGACCTGGTGGCGGAGAAAACATGGGTTACCTCAGAGCTGCAGGCGCCGCTTGACATCTGGACACCCCAAGAGTGATCCCACTGTAGGGCCTGTCTGCGGGGCTGCAGGATGACAGGCCGCAGTCCCACTGCTGGAGGGATTCTCTTTTCAGAAAGAGAAACCCTTTGCAAACCCTGTTACATAGGCATGCAATCCATTGCTTGTTGTTCTTTCCCTCCTGGCTTCCTCTAAAATGCCCATCGATTATCATCATTCATGTAGACATCTTTATTTTTGTATCTTCTGCCTCATTTAGCATGGACCTCGTTAGCGCTCAGTGTTTCAGTGTAGCTTCAGCAAACTGACAAATCCCTGTCATTGCCTACTCTGGTCAGGACAATTTAAAATCGGTCTTCTCCTTGAGACATGAGGTGAGGAAGGCTCCACAGTGGCTGCAGACTTTATAGAGCGCAGAGTCAATATTTACCCGCTGTACTGGGGAGGGAGTCTATAGTCCCCAGTGTCTCTGTCTGGCAGAGGGTACATTTCTCCCCTGTGTGGGCGTTCATAGACTTTTTGAGACAGTGGTCCAGGATCCTGAGAAATCAGCCGTTACCTAACATAGTATTTTTCCTGTTATTATGAGAATTACTGTTATGCTTTGCTATTTTTGCTTATTATACTGTAAGTACACAGAACGCAGTTTTTTTTACAAACATAAATGAAGATTTTGCCACACATCAAAACCAGCCCTCATGTATCACTGGGAAACAAATGGCGAACTCTGGGAAAGAAAGGGAGGATCTCACCTTGAGGACGTAGTTCCCTGGTGGCACATCTGTGATGTCGATCCACTGGCAGTCGATGTTGGCATTGTAGGTATCATAGCAGCCAGGCCCCAGGCCCTGCACCATGCAAGACAATTATGGGACATTCACTCAGGCCTTTAAAGGAAGTTATTACCTGAATTTTTGGAGGGGTAGTAATGGCGAGCCAATCTCACACAGCTGCCCCTGATTGCCAGCGTGACAGAAAGCAGATGTATCTATTGAAACATTCGGCTCAAGCATCCCTCCTGCCCCCTGCATGCTCACTTCTCTCTGAATGGGGCTCCAGTCTCCTCGTGCTGAGGCCAAGAGGCTGCCCACTCACCAAGCGGGTTACAAACTTCTCTCCCCAGCTATTCCAAACATTGACAAAGCACCTGACGTGAACTTGCTAATGGCTTTAAACAACTCAATTTATTTCAGTCTTCTATTTGAGGCCTTTTTTTTAATTCGGTTTCATTTCTTTAAAATGTTGAATTCAATTTGTAATGGGTATGAACCCTGTGCTAATCAGCATGTTTCAGGACTACCCTCACTCAGGTGTGCCTGCTGGAATATGACCAACTGGGCTGAAGCAGAAGGACAAACACTCAGTGTCATTCCCACCTGTGTCTGTTCATCACCAGTTGATCAACCGATTATTAGCTGTTTAGTCAGAAATTAGGGCGCAAATTCTTCATTAGCACACTGAGGACAGCGTGCACAAAGTTCTGAGTGCTGGTGGTTTTTGGAAAAAATGCACTTAAAAAAAAGTGAAGAATTAAAACCGAGGACTGAGTTTAAAAAAAAGTGTATACCAGCAAGAAGGTCAGTTACTGGCAGCAATTAGCACTGGTGATTTAGGGCCCAGTTAAAAGAAAATCCAGCAGACATAGGGGCTCTCGAAAATTGAGAGCTATGCATGCAAGTGTGCAAGAACAGGATTACATTATCAATGCAGTTAGAGCAATGAGGAATAGAAGTTAGGGCTCTGGGTTCAAATGCCAAATGGGACCACTGAACCTTTGAAGGCAACTAGCAACAGTTGTAAGGAGGGAAACTTCCTATCAGAAATAATTTGACAGCAATCCTCATTGTCAGCTTGTAATATTGTTACAAAGTGGAAATTTTTGTCTTGGATCTCTACACCTGACCTGGAGTTAAGGAAGCACCCGCACTGCTGTATGCTATCCACTCAAGAACCTGAGGCCACAGAGGAGCCCTGGGTGCAGTTCAGCCTCCCACCTGCGTGTGCGCTGTGCAGGCATAACGCCGCCGGAAACCCGGGTCACAGCTGGTGTCCTCCAGGCAGAAGCTGGCCTTGTGGCCCTCCGCCACTTTGCGGCCAGTGGAGACGTCCAGCAGGTCGTAGTTACTGAAGGCGTCCATGCTGTGGTAGTGTCTGAGAGGTGAGAGGGGGGAGAGGGAGAGAGACCAGAGATGGAAAACGATTCCTGGCCAAAGCACAGAATGTTAACCAGTACTGGGTATCCCTAGAGACCGGAAACTCATTCAGGAGTTTTCTCAACAGGGCAAGATTCACTCCATATTGACCCAAGACCTGCGTGAAGTTGTTTGCTAAGATGTTAGGACACTGGAAACCCCCAAGTGCCCTGATAACTGAGGACATACTGTACTCCTAACACTTCTTACATCTAGAACTGTCTTGCCCATTCATGCTGTTGAATCTCGAACCCTGAGCTTCTTTCAAGAAACGGACGGATAAATCTCGCTTGGATACAAACGACCTCCTCGCCTTAGGTTCTCATGTCTTCGGCCCAAAATGAAAGACGTTTTTAAATTTCACCTTGTGTCACAGCATTGGCAGTGTCTGATCAGCAGGTACTGTGTGTGTCAGCCATGCGTGTGTCTGCTGGGGAATCGCTCAGCTCCTCCTTCGCCTTGGACCCCTCTCTTACTTACTGATGACAGCTGTGCCACTCCCACTGGTGTCTGGGCTTGACGGGCAGAAAGTCGGCTGTTCCTTGGTTTTTGACCCTCTGAGGGAACCGTAGCAACACCCTATAGTGAATATCTCTGACCCCAGGTCTGTAGGCTGACCTAGAAGACATCGCATAGAAAATAAACACGTTTTGGCCATTGAAAGTTAATTGAAGGATCGGCGCTTAAGGAGACTTAGGCATCCCAGCAAATGAATTAGAATTCATTTAGAAAATTAAAATAAGCACAGGGGTGAACCAAATACCTCTATGAGGTGAAGGGAAAGTTGATTTTACTTTGTATTCTGCGATATCATAGGTCATGGGAATACCGGTATATTGCTTTGCCTCCAACAGCTTTGGAAACCTTTGTCCACACTCACATTACCATCACAGACTGAGGAAGACAGGATCAAGCAAAACATGTTTCATTCAACACCGACAACCTTTGTGGTCGTGTTAGGCAAATCGGTGATTTATTTCAGGTAGATTTTAAACGCGTAAAGCGGGTTTTTGTTCGGACTCGTGTGAATGGTAGGGCTGTACACCGCCCTTTCCAGGAAGGACTTGGGCTCGCAGAACCGCTTACTCCCCGCACAAGGAACAGGGGGCCTGCTTGGGTCCCGCTGCGATACCCGGGACTGAAGTGCTGGGGTCAGGCGTTACTTTGCTTCTACGAATGGAATCCGGCGCATCATTCAGAGTCCGGAGGTCAAGCGCGCTGTTTCTCCGGCTGGAATGTGTCGGTTGGCTCTCTTTGCGCCGGCACGCCTCGGGGGGAGGGCAGCCTCTGTGCCAGGCCCAGTTCATCCATCATCGGAGTGGATACGCCAGGGAGGAGCGGTGCCGAGGGAGTCTGGCAGACACACGGGCAGGCACAGCGGCTGCCGGCGTTAACCTTTGGACAACCGGACTGGTAGCGGTGCCCACAGTTCTGCTTCTCGTTAATTAAAAAAAAAGTTTTCTGTTCTCCAGCAGGTGCGTTTACTCACCTTGTTCCACTTGCTAGCGTCGTAGTTTTAAACGAAATCTCCGGCTACTTATCTGGAACAGTGCGCAATATCCGCCGAGGAAGCAGGGGTTAAAGACTGCGCGGATTCACACGATTTCAGTCAAATAGGCAGACTACACCCCCCCCCACACACACACACACACACGCTGTTTGCAGCGGTAAAGCCGCTTTTTCAGGCCAGAACACCGATCAGGCGGGCAAGCGGCAGCTCACCTGGCCAGACAGTTCTCCTCCGCCGCGCAGCGCAGCGCGTACATCTGCACTCGCTGGATGTACGTCGCCGCCTGGATGTAGTAGGGGTCGGGCACGAGGTCAGGGAGTCCTGGAGGAGAGAAACACCGCACATTCACGGTCCCGGTTGTACACATCGTCAAAAGCCTGGACATGTAATCGAGAGTCAACAGACAGACCTCGGCTCCGATTTCATTCTGGGGAAAACATATCATCCAGGTGGGGCTGCACACTGGTGGTGGTGGAGGGGATCCCCATTACCTGTAAAGCCCTTTGAGTGGAGTGTCCAGAAAAGCACTATACGTATTTGTGAGGGTGTTATACTATACAGTGCCATGCAAAAGTATTCAGACCTTTAATTTTTTTTCACATGTTGCTGGATTACAAATGATACACATTTTATATCCTCGCTGGGGCGATTTATTTCACCCGTGTCCAATTCGAGCTGCCACAGCACAAGGGTCTGAATACTTGCGCGTGCGGCGTTGTTTCAGGTTTCGACTTTCTCGAAGAGATCTGCTGACAAAGCTCGCAATTACAATACTGATCGGGGAAAAAGATGTGTCGCCTCCCTAATCCAGCCACAATCAAAAACCTGAAAAGGATCTGAATGATTTCCCGAGACAGCGTATATATAGAGAGATTTTTTTAAGTTGCCCCTTTGTGCGCTCTGAGCCGTGCCCAGTGATTTAACTTTATTGTGTTCACTCTGTGCATTTAATAACCTTTCGGAACTGTGGTTTGCCTTCACTTTGGTCGTCCTGCTGGCTGAAGTGACGAAGTCTCCAGGTGGAGGAACCTCTTACCGTTCTGGAAGTTGCGGGTTCCGAACCCGGTCTCGGGCGGGCGGCGCGCACGGGTCCGAGTGCGCCCGCCTGCCGGAGCGGAAGAGTAGATGTTGTACAGGACTGTATTCCTGCTGTTCTTATAGGGGTTTCGGGGGTCATCCGACGCCATGTCCTCCGGCCTTCGAGGTTCCTCGGACCCCGACAGCGCTCCGTCCGCCCCCGCCCTGCCGGGGTGATCGAGCACGGCGCTGGGGGGCAACTGGTCCTCCCCGGCGAGAGTGATGGAGTCGACGTCTGGGCTCCCTCGGCCGCTGACCCCCGCTCTTGCGCCCGGGATGCCGTTTCGCGGCCCCGGGCCCGGTGGCGGTGGCGGGAGGTGGCGCAGCTCGGGTATATTATTGGCGGCGTTGTCTCCGGGCTCCAGGTTTTCCGCCAGGCTGGAGCTGGCCCCAGCAGCCCGGGTGGCCGCGCCGGCTCTCGCGGCTGACGCGGGGGTCCTCCCGGGAAAAGACACGCTGCTGTCTCCGCGTGAGGGGGTTCCCCCGCTCCGGGGCACCCCGCTGCCCGAGGTCTCGGCCGGCGCCGCTCCGGAAGTGCCGTTGACCGCCCCGTGGGTCCGGTGGGAGACCCGGCGGGCGCCCGGGGAGCCGGCTGGCCGGAGTCCCCTGGCGCCCGACGCGCGGCTGCTGGCAATCATATAGAGACCCGAGTCGGGCCCCAAGACGTCGGGTTCAGAAGCGGGTGGTCCTCGCTGTGCCGTCTCTGACGGGCTCCGATTGGGTGCTCGGGGTCCGGACCCCGAATTCAGTGCGTGGCTGTTAAATGGAGGTTCCCCGTTAGTCGCTCCAGCCTCCCGGTTGGTGCTCAGGTAGATCTGAGACCCTCTCCTCCTCACCGTCGATAGTCCCGCTGGGTGATACTCGGAGCCGGTGCTGAGTAAACTGTACACCCGGCCATTATTTTCCCATTGGATCTTCTGCCTCCACGGCCCGACTCGCTCCCGTGTCGGGGGGCGCTGCCCCGTTACGAACTGCGCTAACCCGTGCAGCAGGTACAGAAGCAAGACCGCGCATTTAGCCATCGCAGCAGCCCTCCGCACAAGGGCATCAACCACCCAAGCGGCGACTACCAGTCTCCTCTCTGCCCCTCTTGAGCCGAGTCCGGCGGGACGCAGGCTGTGCGAGAGCCGAGAAAAACGTTCATCCGATCACACACCGAGCGTGCGTTTCCACATCTTCAAAAGTCGCCCGAATCGTTCTCTGCTGAAGCCGGAGGGGTGTGTGTGTGTGTGTGAAGCTTTAACATTTCTTAAGAGGAAAAAAAAAAAAGTTTATGCTTACGTATACGCAGAGACGACGTGTTTTTTTTTTCTTTTTAAAGGATTGCTGTTAACCCTCCACGGTCGCGCAGAAGATGAGTTACACAACATTATTTGTCTAGTAAACTTTGGCGCATAGGTGGTATTTGGGGGGAGCGACGAGCGATTTTACACGTGGCTGTATAGGAACATCGTATTCGTGACACCTGATTGAGTCTCACTGGAGGGTACTTACTGTATAGGCTCTGTAATGAGAAGAAACAGCGCGTTTCTGATAACCAGAATAAATGCCTTTTCTAATTTCACTCAAAATGTGTGTTCCCTTCATCACCTAAGGCTCAGAATAACACGGCACAGTAGTTTTCTGCCAAAGCTTAAAAAAATTAGCATAAACTAAAAATTACTTTGTGATTTTTAACCCCCTGTGCTAGAGTGCGAGGCAACTCGGAAATGAGCTTTATTTGAATTGAGACAACCGGTTCTAATTGCGCCTTTCTGAACCTGATGCTCAGTCTATCCCTTGAAGAAAAGTGTAAGCCCTATTTTTGACATGTCTTGCGCTCTGCCTGAAAACTAAGCCAAGAAAACTAAACACAAACATGCCCGTTATTCCGTCTGTTTACGCGCTTCTAACGGGGTGAAGACGGTCCTCAAACCGCACGTCCCACACGTACACTCACTCAGAGACACCAGCTCCTGCATATGATCACACCTTCACATTGTTAATATGAGTTATTAATCACAACGATGGAGAGTTATGGAACAAGTCATAGGTTTATTCCATGCTGATCTCTTTTCAGCATGGAATATTACTTCCTTTGCAGCCCAATGGAGTGGATTCATGACCTCGTTACAAAAGCTAAAGACACCGAAGTCCCATTGAGGGTATTGTACCCCCTTTTTGGATCCTGAATGGATTCGGGGAAGAACTGTAGTTCTGAACTGTTTCGGATCTAGGAAGTGACCTTCTTCAGTTGATGGGATCAAGCAGTAATTAAAAGGGCCTCTATTGACTGGTCACTTCTTAATTAATGAGAAACGCTAAGCGCCACCGACGGTCGTTTTATCACTTTAGTTTTATTAAACCAAATTTACAGTCCTGCGCATTTAGGTCTGGAGCACAGAAATGGGTTCACCTCGTTTCGGAAATACAGGGGTCTGCAGGCAACATCCTCAGTGCGGTGTCCCAAACACGGATACCGTGTTCGCGCCTCGATGGCACCGGGCTGGGCGTCAGAGTTTACACTACAAAACCCGTTTCCGCCAACATTTAGGGAGCTCAGCAGGAAACATATTTATATACAGTTTTGCAAATCCGGTCAAACAAAGCAAGGTTGGAGTTCTATTTATTTTTCTATAAGTAAGATTTGCTTCACGAGAACTTTCCGTCTTGCTCCTGATTTGAGATTAAAGATTAAGAATAAGGTGGAGTTCCCCCCATTCACTTCCTGTGAGAATCAGCTACATAGTCATTTTGCAGAACTCATTTTCATTCTAATTAAACGTCCTATTCTCTCCGAGCCAGTACAAACATGTGAAGGATTATAAAACAAGAAGAGGCCATTCTAGCCCGCTGGTAGCCTGATCACTCCGGCTATGAAAGCAACAAACACATCTGGTCTTGATTTTTACAGCTTGGTTTTTTTTTATTTCTTCCAGTTTGTTCTTTCGTTATATCACGCTCACACTGACACGGAACCGTGTGTGACTAAGAACAAGTAAAGTGTCTGTTGAGGACTTTATTTATTGATTCAGCCCCTGTGTATTTTATTAGACTTCTTATGAAAAGAATTATAAACAGTCTTTTTTAAAAAAAATGCAGAAGCCAGTCGCCTTAACGCTGGTTTTCGGATCAAAGCCATGATGTCTGGAAGATTAAGACTCCTAAATATAGAAAGTATTGGGACTCATTGCAGAAATTAAAATGTTTTTAGTTATGCAATTTCAGTCTCTTGGCCGTGAAGGACTCCGACATGCCCTATCACACAACCCAAGCCAGTGGTTCGGTAAGCAAATTCTGAACAGAACAGAGGACCCACTAGAGTTCCAACATCCATCTAATATGAATTCAATAACAGAACGTTTGTTGTTGTTTTATTTTGTTTTGGATCAGAGCCCCAACACATTGCTCCTAGTGGATGATTAAGCTTAGACTGAATGGAAAGGAGAAAATCTACAAGTCCTCTCCCGTTAATATCGCACACTATTTAATTTTGGACACCTGAAGAAGACTCCACAGCCGAATCGTTGAAGAGAGAAGAAAAGAAACACAAACATGGAATAAACCCGTACATGCTGAGACCGCTCCCTACTTGAAATAATTAAAAAAATACCCTTCTCCTACAGAATACGGAAAATCGGAAGGGGGCGCTTTCTTTCCGTCTCAGAGATGTTCTAAAACTGGACCGGAGCTCTGAAAATAGCCCCTGTGAGTTTATATTAACGGCAAATACCTTTGCAGAAAAGCAGAGAGGGGCGCGCTGGGAGTTTGGGAAGGCGGTGCTGTCGCCGGCCTGGTACTGAAAGTGCAGTATTGGAAATCCATACCAAGACTGTGAGTGAGTGTTGGGGCTGGTGACAACAGGACGCCCCCTGGTTTATAACACACTGCTAGCGCTCCAACAAGGTATACCTCTCAAGCTCTTGGGGAAGAGGCTGCCTTAGACGTCGAAGGGGAGCCGGCCTGTCTACGGAATCAAGCGCGCAGCCGAGGTCTTTGAGACCAATTTAAATGCTGTTGTTTTAAAAACATCCAATTAACCTCCGAATTTAGACATTGATTAAAAAAAAAAAAGCCACATCGCAAACTGACCACAAGGGGGCAATGTTTGGCTGTTAATCAGAAGCGCCCCGTGTACGTTTCTGTTGAAATAACAATCCAACCAGCTAGGTACTTCTCTGCTTCAGTGTGTCGCTGAGGCAGAAAGAACTGATAACCAGGTGTGTTCGTTTTTCTTACTAACTGAATCCTTTGATGAGGTTTATCGACATTAACGGTTTACGGTGCGGTAGGCGGACAAATGCAGACGCACCGTAACACGGTAACAAACCCGACCACAGACGTGTCGGTGACGCGGAAATGAATGCATTGCTCAGAGTGACGGTGCCGCTCGGTGACTCAGCCCACCTGTTACTGGGCTGCACCAGAACCTGACCCCAGCGCTCAGAAGGGGTGACGGGTTACAGAGTCGGTCAGTAACCCGATAGCACGTGGTGACGTGCAGATCGCACTCCCCTGCTCCACCTGCCAGCAGGAATACTGGGCTCAGTATAATAAATAGGTCACTGGCACTTTACCTACAAATTGTCCTGACAAAAGGAGGAGCAGAAGAAAGTAATAATAATAATAATAATAATAATAATAATAATAATAATAATAATAATTCCTCACACGTATAGAGCGCTTTACAGGTCATGGGGATCCCCTCCACCACCACCAGTGTGTACCCCCGCCTGGATGATCAGACAGCAGCCAGAGTGCGCAGTACGCTCCCCACACCCCAGCTCCCAGTGGGGGGGGGAGAATGAAGCCAGTTCAGAGAGGGGGGTTATTAGGAGGTCATTGTTGTTGTGCAATAACAAGGTCACGTGTGAGATCAATGGATAACTCTTACAGTAATAACTGCACTTTTTCCTTGGTGCGGACCTACTCTTTATGTAGGTAAGTACAAATACTATCGATTCTCCTACTAATACAAGAACTAATGTGTACAATACTACTTTCACTAGTAATGCACAATCCTACGAATGTGTGCAATACTACCACTGCTGTTTCCATTAATAATAACGTGCGCATTGTTATTTGATGTGTTTGGACATCATAATAAATCATGTCGTTTTCTTCAGCTTCAGCGGAAAACCATCCGTATAGATCCCCACGTCCCCCTCCGCATGGCAAACAGGTGCCCGGCCCCGTGCTCTTATCCAAGTCGGGTTTTGCAACGATCTGGACTTCTGCTGGAAACATTCCTTGAAGCCGGCTAACGCGGGAGAGAGAAGAGACACGCTGGGACAGAGGCGTGACCCCGCTTATTCGAATCTGCAGCGAGGCCGAAACCGATAACGCGGCTGCTGGCTGCCAAGCCTCACGGAGAGCCAAATATGGCCAGGAAACCGGGCTATTTTAACTCGGGCATCCCGTGACTCTTTTCCGCCCGTCTCCCTGGTCGAACCGCCCCTCTGTCAGTCTATAAGTGGAGCAGAGCTCCGTCTCGACAGCCGCACAAGACCCTGATCCGCGAGCTGAATTCTAATTACAAAGTAGTAGCCTAAACAGTAAGTATAAACGCTGTGTTGAAAGAGCTGAACTTGTTGGAGGACAAAAGAAACTAAAATAAATAAACCAAACACCGTGTCAAAAATGGTATTTGCACCAATGGTCACAATGTCTATGTGGCACAGACTGCCTAATGACTTGGTTAAAATATTTACTGTGTACATGTGCTTTGTTTCTAAAACAATGTTCCTGGTTGCTCCAGGAATCCCCGGTGTTTAATAAAACTGTGAAAATAATGGAATTGTCTTAAGTGGTTGTTCATATATAGGTTTCTAGCGTATTATTCTCTGCTGCTTAAAAATATATATTTCATTTCACTAATCTAGGTGTGCAACGCGGCCCTTTGCTGCCACTTGTGTGATTAAACGAGAGAGACGGTGTTTACTGGGGTTCCAACATCAAAGCCCTACAAGGAATTGTGTGCGTGTCCGTTTCCACCTTATATCCGATGCGTCGTAGAGAACGGAGACTTAACGTGACTTAAGGAGACGCTGGTGACTTTTTTCCCCCTGATGGTCTCCAGAGGGTCACTTGTTTTTACTCTCTTCGCCTTGGGAAATGTGCTGTCTAGTAAAGCACCAGCCGATACAGCTTGGTTTAATGCGCGATACCGTCTCCAAGTTGGACTTGGAAAACGATCTCACAAAGACCGTCCCTTTCAGGTGTTTGCGGGGCGTAGTTTAACACACTGACTTGCAGGAAGATACAGGAAGAGGAAAAAAACCCGTCGTCTTTTTTCTCCCCCCCAGACCAAACTGGATGCTACACGGGACAGACACGCTTCTTTCACAGATGCTTTTAAATGGCCAAAAAGCCACTACATTGTGCCGTATTCATGTAATCTGCGACCGCTGCTTTTTAGACAATAGGGCACTGAAATACCCTCGTTATGGCTCGTTATGTTTTTCACCTGCTGCTAAGAAGGGCGGATATTTCTCCCTCCGAAAAGACCAGTCAGAAGCTCTGGTCCTGCGACCTTGACTGTTTTTCACAGATAAATTCTTATCGGTCTTTGTTCAAAGCGAAATGGACTAACACCTCTTGTGGGATAGATTAATTCAGACTCCGACACTGTGGTACACGTGACGCCCGGCTCTCGTGTTGCCAGCACTCCCTGAGATAACCGACCCCTCTCCCCCACTCTCACTCTCCCTCCCGTTTGACCTTTAAAAGCCAAGCGTGACGCTTTGCAGTTCACGCAGAGATGTTAAATCAGCGTTTACTCACCGATATCTGATCCCACGCCATTCGGGCAGAAAAGAGGAGAAGTCCTGTTAGACCCATTCTCCAGGATGGTGCCTGAGATGTCTTGAATAAATAGTTCCTATACCACTCTATCGAATATACACGTACACACAACACCATGAACCTCCAAATCAATAGCACTATCTCCACAATAAGCAAGCTACGCGGAAACCAGTTGCACAACCATTATGACCAGAAACAGGCAAACACCAACGTCGCCTGTAGATTTAAAATGTGCTGAATTAATGACGATACGGAGTACTGTAGGTGATGCAGTATGCAAACCTTTATCGTAGATGCTGCTGTTTTTAAAATAGCGGGGGTTTGGGATTCCATTAAATAAGCCAATTAACTGAATAATACTAATGATTCAGTAATAGCTAAAATGTAGTGAGATGGGGTTGGACATGACGAGGAGTGTTGCGCGAGATTACTCAATAACTTGCCCTCTGATTAAAAATAACATTTTTAATGATAAAGCGTTAATATTATGAAAATAACTGCAAAATAGTAAGAATGCCGTCTACTTGCAGCATGCGATGTATCTCGTAAATCAAAATAAGGGGATCGGCGCATTATTTGGAAAGCACTATGTTTATATAGCACCCTTCCTCACACCTGAAGAAGACGTCACAGCCGAAGCGTTGCGTTTTCACTCTTCTGTTTTCAGCATAGAATAAACCTATTGCTCGTTCCTTTGCTGCGTATATATAGTTTGCATGCAATTCCATACTCGTGGAGGGTGAAGCGGTGACCTATACGTCAGCGATTGAGGAATTCCCGAGGCCTGCTGAGCGCAGGCAGGCGGGGGGGTCAGGCAGCAGTTACACCGGGCGCCGTTATGACCAAGGCCGCGTTGTGGCCGGTCCACAGGTGCGTGTGTGTTAAAGAAGTTGGGGTATTTACCTGCGCAGATTCTGCAAAGCCAACAGCTAAAGGTTTATTCCACGCCGAAAGCAAAAGAAACAACGTTTCGGCTGCAGCGCCTTCTTCATACCTGAACACACACCTGTTCCTCGTGTGTGTTAAGACCACATGGTAAAAAAAAACGGTCACACCTGGTTTTATGTCTCTGGATCACTGCTAAACTCAGCCCCTGGGGCAAAGCAATTAACAGTGACGAAACAGCAGGACTGCCTTATTGATTTAAAAAAAACGTGTCAAGAGTTTTGATATCTGACGTTGTTTTGCTTTACACCTGCTTTGGTTTCCCGGCTCCGGCGCTCACTTTGTTAGTGAGAAATCTGCTGTTTCTTGTGAGCAGTCAATGTGATACGGACCCTTTTTTTCTCCGAGAGAAGGGTTTACCTATACCTACGCCTTTCTTTTATGGTCGATATGTTTTTCTGAGTGAGTGCAGAGAATTACTGTACATGTAGGTCAAGAGCTTGAAAAGACCCGGTAATATTGCATAGCAAGTGAAAAAAAGGACTCTGTTGTGTCCTCTCAGATTGCAGTTGGCCTTATAAGGTGCAGACTGTCTGTGAAAGCGCTCAAATTAAATGGTATTATTATTAATACAAATATTAAAAGACCAAAGTTTTAACAGCTCGCGATGCAGTTACACGATGTGGCCGCTATGAGCGTCACGACACCACGTACAAGGAACAGAAAAGGAAACGCGATAAGTGCCTTTGGACCGCAAGAAATACGAGAGCAACAGTATTTCCAATCGATTGGACACCCTAGACTCCCGCACTGAAAGTCCGGCTTCAAAGTTAACCTTTCCTCCTCTTACTTTATTAACCAGTGGTGAACAAAAACCGAAACCAAAATAATTACATGGCTTTTTAGAAAGCAAGCCGACCTTCACCCTTGAAGCCTGTGGGGTCTGGCATATACAGTATATCATGATCAAGTTCCAGGCCTGTCAAAAATAATTTTTGCTTTCATTCCACAGATAGAGTTATCTAAGTCTCAGAGTAGGCTTTCACTTAACCCCTCGCTAACCTAAGGTTTTCTGCTCCTCCTAGGTTTTTGGGATCCTAAGGGCTAGATAAAGCCCGCAAAGGCCAACTGAATGCTGTCCCGTGACGACCACCTGAAAAACACAGTTTTAAGTGGTAACTCCACATTGTGCATGCATTTTTATTAGCCAGGATTAAGTATAAGTAAGTACAGATATGTGTGATTACTTATAATTTAAGTGGTTCAGGTGGGGAGTTGCGTCAGCATGCATACGCTGCAAAGGAACAAGTAAGAGGTTTATTCCACACTGAAAAGAGAAGACAGAACACACAATGTTTTGGCTGTGAAGCCTTCTTCAGGTGTGAGGTGGTCTCACACCTGAAGGTGGTCTTGCACCTGAAGAAGGCTTCACAGCTGAAACGTTGTGTTCTCTCTCTCCTCTTTTCAGCAGGGAATAAACCTATTACTTGTTCCTTATATTTTAATGCTTTTCTGGGAAAATGGACCCCTCTATCGCACTGCAGCAGACTTACATCACCCCGAGGGTTATATTGTGAGAAGAGGCCACCAGCCCCCATGTCTCCCCCCTCCCTGTTCCAGACTGAGAGGGGAGACTCCCACTCTCTGACCAGTGTGAGCACAGCTTTGGAAATTTCTAATTTAAAACGTTAAACCCTTTTTTTTGGCAAAAATAAATTTGATCACAGCACTGATTTATCAGATGAAATTATCTTTTTTTTTGTTAGAGCCTTGATACCGAGTTTAGCATCGTTCCATCCCTACCTTCATTGTTCACACACGGTGTTCTCCCCTCTTCCTAGATCGTGAGCTATTGTGCTACCCTTGGGGCCCTGCAAGCTCATTTACAAATACACCTCTTACCTCACTTCATTACCCTCCTTCACACAGGTGACTGGCTGCACAGAGCAGCAACACCAGTCAACAGGAGCGTTACCATGTCCAGCCCCACGCAATTTGTGGGTGTGATCTTTGTCGTCGTACAGGAGAGGAATTCTTAGAACTGTTGAATTAAAGTGCAACCACAAACAGAGAAATGGATGACAGAAGAGATGAGGAAACACTTACTTTCCAGCTTGGCTAAATAAAATGAATTCATTAAAGGAATCGAACGGGCATTTTTCATAAGCCAGCCACGCATTTCATTCAGGAAAATGAGCCAGTGGGGAGCAACATGCAGTGCTTCTGCTTTAATGTAAGTATGAAAAATTGCAGTAAGTGTAGACAGGTTTATACGGGGTTCATAGCAAACCTAAGAGTTGTTCTAAAATTGCTTTCGTGTTTGAGCTGGCAGCATTTCTGGAATCGCAGTTGGGTGTAGTTTAAAGAGCAGCCTGTTTCATGGTGTTTTCCAGCGACTGGAGCTGTGCTGTGTCTGTTGGGATCTTCAAGGGTATCGTTAGTGTAGCAGTTAGAGAAGACAGGAGGGGGGGTCTGTGAGAAAGCTGGCCAAGTTGCCAGGGTGCACAGACGCACGCAGACCTCTCAAATTCAGCCCCTGCAGCTCAGTGCCTCTCCAAGACCACTGGCAAAGGGCCCTTGACCTATTTTGTCCCGTGTGAGAAAATGCTCAGGAGACTCCCGCCAGCCTGCTGATGTCCCTTCGTCTGGCCAGTTATCATTGCGAGACGAGAGGTACCTGCTGCTCACCGT
The DNA here is from genome assembly GCF_040954835.1 of Lepisosteus oculatus. Classification (NCBI taxonomy): domain Eukaryota; kingdom Metazoa; phylum Chordata; class Actinopteri; order Semionotiformes; family Lepisosteidae; genus Lepisosteus; species Lepisosteus oculatus. The sequence goes on along the minus strand of NC_090724.1, from coordinate 5,749,326 downwards.
GGTGTTGAAGCATTTGTGGCCACTGCCAAGAACTGGAAAGAAAAAACAGCAACCTGATGCTTGAAACTGGATGATTCAATTATCATCAAGTGATGAATGCTTGAAAACAAGCCTTCGGGTGTAGATGTTTTGCAGAATCGTACCAAAAGCAGAGCACAATATTAAACAACACAGAAGCTCCAAGAAACTGATGTAAGAGAGGGGCAGAGAAGTAATGGAAAACCACACTTTCACCCATGACACCTAATTAATAGGTAATGAGCTACCTTTTAGCTGCTCAGCTTTGTTGTGCAACCACTTATGACTATTTTATTTTCTGAACATAAGCAATATTAATATTCTGAACATAAGCATATAATAACAGCAGAGAGTGAGCTGTGTATTGCCCAGATGAGAAGCGCAGGTGTCTGTCATGTGTGGGCCTGCCTGGGCACCCATCGCTGAAGGAAAGGATCCTGGTGATCCCCAAAAAAGGGAAGATAGAGACGTGTGTTTGTTTTTTTTCCCCCTGTCTTTTTCCATTGCTGCTCCCTGTTGACACGACGGAGGGATTCTTTGATAAGGGGTCAAGCCCCGACCTTTCCCCTGCTTCTGCTGTTCAGACAGGCTGGGTAGCGTGACCGCAGGTGATCAAGAGGGAGGGGTGGGGCGGGGGCAGGGCTGGAGGGTGGCGGGCAGCATGCCAGTGACTGAGGAGGAGAGAATATAGCCTTCTTTATAAAGGCCTATATATACTCTCCTGACACTGCAAGCATTTGGGCTAAATATAGAACACAGTCCCCCAGCCAGCCTGCATCTGAAAGTACTCTCGGCCTTTCAGCAGCGTGTATAGGAGGGGGCTGAGCTAGGGGAAATTGCAGAGTGCAGCTGTGTGTTAAAAGAATCTTACATGATGATCAGGGGTAGGGCTTGCAGGTGTAGATGGACACCAGGTATTGGTGCCTAAAAGACCCTGGTAAAGAGTTGCTTTGGAGATCAGACAAAGGCACGTTTGGACGTGACTGGGCTCATGACATTAACCATTACAGCACAGTGACGGAGATCAGGTGCCTGCGCTATGCCAAGCAAGTGTTACATAATCTGTACATTTTATTACAGTTTGTCCTGCTCCATGGTGGAGAGGACTTAACTGTCCTGCTCCTGTGCCACGCGGACGTGCTTGTGGAAAACTCCGTCCGTGGCGGTGGACTTGGAGGAGCTCCACAGAAGGGATGTGGATCTTCTGGGTGGCCAGCCTGTGGAAGCACTTCCTGTTCAGCAGTAATTGGAGTGCCACCTGCGGGGTGCATCTTGTGATCACAGGCCTTCGCCTCCCGTCTAAATTTTCCCCGGCCTGCCTGCATCTGAAAGCACTCTCTGCCTTTCAGCAGCGTGTCAAGGAGGGGGCTGAGCTAAGGGGGTGTACGCTGGAAATCGCAGAGCTCAGCTGTGTTATATGTTACATGACGATCAGGGGTAGATTGGGAAGGTCTAAAGTTGCTAAACTTCACACTTTAAAGCTGCCTAAAGACACTGTGACCTTTAACATGGAGCACCTCAGGCCAGTACACAATGTGGCACTAGAATTTAAAAGCTATTTGCAAAGGGGCACATGATTGCCCAGGTAATAAAATTAAAATTAGTGGAGGAACAGCTGGGGATGAGAGAGAGGTGGCTGGTATGGACTGGACAGGGGAACATGAGATTAGGAGAGCAGGTTGTGTCAAGCGTCACTTTTTATTTTTCATTTTGCTTTTCCAGTTTTCAAAAGCAAAACTAAACATCCGCAAGCTTAGCCTTTTTTTTTCCTATGGGTGCACTGAATTGTTTAAAATGAGAAAGACGAGGAACTCAAGCACACTACAATAGGCAAAACCCACATAGTATTACAGAAAAACATATGGTCAAAGACATTGATCTGAGCATTAAAATCCCAGAATTATTTGGACTGCCTACTTACTACTTAAAAGGGTGTTCCCATTTTAACTTGACTGTCCATTAATCTGACTTCTTAATAATATATGCAGCAACGATAATTCCAATGACTCAATCCAGACCACCAGTCTTATTTTTCATGTTTTGTCCGATTCCCCCCCACCCAAAAAAAACCTAATAGGACAAGTATAGAAGTGACTTTTTTCTTGCTGCATGAAAAGCTTTCCGTTCTGAAACTTTCCAAGAATTCCAAAAAGGCTTTTCAGAGTTTCAGAGGCTGTTGTGATGAGATTCGAATCTCAGAACCTCCGATTCCCGCGATGAAGCGAGCACGTGCTGGCACCCATCTGGAATGCCTGAATCAGGTATCGCCGGAATGGAATCGCTGGTGTAATGTTGTACGGATTAAGACCTTCCCTGGCAACATTACACAACTGTCACCACATTATCCTTCAGTTCTCCATTCCCAAGCAGACATTTCTGCTGCTCCACCCCCTCATGTGTTCTATAAGACAAGCGTGGAGCCAGTGGGATGGTGTAGTGGCCTGTGAGTGTGTCCCAGAGATTGTGCTATATTGCTGTTATTGCCTGGAGGAATGTATTGCTGGTCAATGAGGGCTGGGAACTTCAATCTGTGGTCCTGTTCTAAGGCAACTGCTTAAAAATGGAATCTGGTTGACTACAGCCAAAGGCGACAGAAATGATCTTGCAGGAGAGAGAAAGTCGAAGACGCTGCTGTAATCAGGCTGCCACTACACTGCTTTACCCTTTTGAATGTGCTTGCAGGACAATGTTGGGGTTCAGCAGTACAAAAAATAGCACACTTGCCCAGCATAGGAAAGAGAAGATATGGGGTTATGCGTCTTTTATTTTTGGTGCAAACCAAAGAGTTAACAGGGGTATAGTATAAATAATTGATTTCAAGACAGCGGACGGTTTTGGTGCCGAGAAGATTCTAGCCAATGAGGTGTCTCAATTCCAGGGGCCTCAGTGGAACATACCCATCACGCCTCAGAGCATGTGACCGGAGCCACAGCAGAGAGAGCACGCAGCGTCAGCAGGCTTTATCAGAGCTGACAAACCCCTGGTGCACCAGGCGCAGCTGGGCTCGCCGTGTTAATGCCATTCCCGAAATTACTGACACGTCGGGCTTGGAGACAACAAAGCTGTTAAGGTCCGGGCATCCCAGATGAAAGGCAGGCTCACCACTGACACTTATCGGGGCGTGTCGCCCTCACAAGAAAGGAAAAGATCTCCGCAAAAGGGACACAACATTTTGGATGTGGATCCTTCTTCAGGTGTTCAATAGGAAATAGGAAAAACATGAGGGTGAGCTGTGTCCTGTACTTCACCTGCTGGAGTTAATTTCTGCTGCACTGAATGATACTTATGCCCATGAAGGCAGAGAAGGGGATATTCTAGCAGCTAAGCAAGCCTTGCTCAGGTTTCAGCTATGGTGGCACGGCCCCCTGACCCCATCTTGGCTCAGGTGCTCGTCTGTGGCCCGTGTTCCTGTGTGCCTGTGGAGGCATTTGCACCTCCCCGCCCTGAGCAGACGTTCACACGCGCCAAAGAGCGTGTGGAAATCACATCAGCGTTCTGGCTTTGCTGGTGTGCAATCCTGGCCCGTCAGAGATGCCAATTAATTTTCCATTAGATCAGCCCTTGGGGTTAGAAAATAAACCTCAAGGTGCATGAAGATCCCGAAGGAAATCGTAGGTGTGGATGGCATACAAAAGTGCACATAGAAGTATTGAGTGGTTTAATGCTGACTGGAAAACTCATGGAAGCAGATGTGAAACGAACCAACAGAACACATGGTCTTTTTTTCAAGCAAACGCATCTTGTGTTATTTCAGACCAGCTACACTGAGCATTTATGTTCTCTGTTTTCACCTTTATGCATCTCATCCACATCACTACTAGAGTGACAACTCTCTCTGCTCAAAGCACTTGTTTCCATTCAGGTGCGTGCACATTAGCCAATTTAGACTAATTCTCTCCTATGCAGGTGGACAGGGGCTGGTGAGGAACCCTGTGAGGTATAAGCTTTGCATTCAACATGAATTACAAAACAAGTGCAGATTAAAATAATGTGCAAGAAAGCTGGCAGGCACAATGCACTTCACTGCCTGCAGCACCACACACACACACACAAACCTTGGGTTGCTGTGTGCCCAGTAACACAGAGAACAGCTTCTTGCTCCAAATGCTACCCGAGTAAATATTTATACCCTGGAGTGAAATTAATCTGCACTGTAGAACACATTTGTGGAGGGGAATCCACAACTGTAGGTCAGGCTGCTTGATCTATTTGCAATACCAGCAGGGACCTCAGGCTTAAAACCAAAGCTGGAAACTGGACTGAGCCCAAGTATAATGCAGTTGTGTCATGGTATCCAAAAAAAAAAATTCAATCCGGCCTTTTTTAATTTATGAGCTTTTAAAAACAGTAATTGAACTCTTCCAATCCTCCACCCCCCCATAAACAAACAACCTCACCCTCAGATTCCCTGTCTGTGGGACTCATGGTCAGCAGACAACACAACATGTGCTTTGGGGACGATTTCACCCAATCAGTAAGGGAGAGACTGGATCCCCATAGTCCAGCTCCTGGGAGAGAACACAGTGCTGACCTCCAAGTCTAACGGTGGTGGTGGTTGTGGGGGGTCATTAACCAGAGTGGACAGAAGGACAGTAACTATGTGGCTACCGGTTCTTTACCAGGAGGGACTTGTGCAGGATAAGGGGATTTGTTCCCCAACATGGAGGAAGATGAAACACTGCAGGCCTGAGGGATGAAGAGACCCCTGCGGGGGGGGGTCTCTGTGAGGGAGATATGGAACAGCTCCTGTGAACAATCGCACTTTAAGCAGCAAATAGGCACAACAGGGCATAAAGGTCTCCCACTCTATTTACTGCTATGGAAATAATGAATGTAAATGGTGAAGGACTTGTGAGGGCAGAGAGGAGGGGTTTTACACCCTCAATGACCAGAGGCTATTGGCTAGAGAATTGAAACCATTGTACTGCCTGCAGTGAACAGTGTATGAACTACAAAGCAATTTTAAAACAAAATTACCAACCTACATTTCCTTTAACAGTACAGCAAGATTGAATTGCATTGTAACCTCAAAGACAGCTGGAATAGGAGGCTTTTCCCCTTCATCTAGAAGGGAATTAGACTATTGTATACATCAGCTTGAACTGATAATGGTTAGTAGCCTCTTTAGAAGTTGGCATTTACTTTTCTTGGGATACAAGTTATATGCTCCGAAGACCAACTGTTTGAAATATGAGTATCCTTATTCTCTTTGCCAACATAAGCATTTGGCTAAAGAACAGGACTCCAGGCCAACAGTTCTAGTATTATTGCAGCAAACAAAGTGCCATTTAAAATTCAAAGGAACAAGTAACAGGTTTTTTCTATGCTGAAAAGAGAAGAAAAAAAAAAAAACAATGTTTCGGCTGTGGAGCCTTCTTCAGGTGTGAGTTGCCATTTAAGATTATCCTAGCTGACTTTGCAGTGTTAAGGTCACAATTTGGCAAGATGCCACCGCAAGACCCTTTCAGATCCTAAAGGAAAAAAAATAACCTATTATGGAAGATGGTTTTATATGAGGGTGAAGCATCACTATTTTACTTTAAGGAGACCACTTATAAAAGGTGGTGTTAAGGTGCTTAGCCACTCAGATGTGCATTTAGCTATTGGTGACCATGTGTATTAAAATTCAAGACCAGGACACAAATCTGGTTATGAAAGTTTTTAAATGTAGTGACAAACCTGTTTAAACAGAGAATGGCTCACATCGCAGGATCTACATTAGCAAGGTTCTGAAGAAAACATTTTGCACCTCAGCCGAGCTGCATGTTACCTTGGCACACATCTTATGGCAAGAAATGTAAGCAACAGGTTTTTAAAACTGATTCGATCACTACTTTATACAGAACAGTATAAAATACCAAAAATAAAATTGCCATCAACTTCTTAAAATAAGTTAAAGTTCCTTCATCCTATTTACAAAATCTTCCACAGGTAATCCAAAAAAAATTAAAAAAAAAGGATTAACAGCCTGAATACTATCCTAATGATGATTCTATTTACAATTCTGTACATGGGTCTTCAGAGCTGCAGTCTCCGCTGAAAAGAGAAAAGGAAAGCGTCAATGACTCAATCACATTCCACAGGATCTTAAAATAAGCTAAAAGGTCACAGCTCCTTACCTATAAACGATTTAGCAGCGTGTTCTGGATGTCTTCATACACCTGGTTATAGATCTCATCTTTGGACTTCAAACCATCAAGATATGCTGTAATAAAAAGATGACTGAATACCTGAAATGTGCCAAAAGCATATCTGTACTAATTGCACAGTGAATGCATAAGGCCTAGGATTGATCTTTTGGTCTATGCCAAGATTTGTAGGCAAGCAATTATGTTGCAAGTTCCTCAACTGGTTTTACTGCACACCCACTCATCCAATGTAAAGTCGCCACCTACCAACATCCACGTTTTTAGCCTCCATTTCTTTCCTGTGCTTCAAGTACATGGGCCACACGTGGCCATCAAACAGACCAGGGGGGTCGGGAACAGTGTATTTCCGTGTGCTGAAAAATAAAGAGAAGCCCTTAATCCTCTCGCTAGCTCTTGAAACACTCAAAACAGTGTTCCTTTGACTCAAAGTCAACTAAAGATTCCACAGTTGTTAATCTAGGGCAGAGATACAGTAGCCAGCAGGGCAAACAGCAGTTTATTTTAAGAGGTGAATAAAGGCATAGAAGCACAGCCTACCTTCTCCTCCTCTTGCACTCTTCATATGGAATGGCAATGTAGTAGCGCTTGTCATATACATCAAGCAAAGGCCTGCAGGGGGAAAAAAAAAAAAAAAAATCAATCCAGGACATCTACATCTACACAGAGTCACAATATTGCGATATTTTAAAACTGCACATTTGGACTTGCCTAATTTAGGAAGAGGATTAATGGAGTAATGTACAACTTTAAGCAGTTTTCTCTCAACTCAAAAAAAATCTCCACCTCTTTGGTTCCCCCGTCAAATATGTAGAGCTCAGAATATTACATCAGAGAAGCAGTGGGATCTTTCACCATCTGCCACGGTGACGAACAGAGCCCAGATAAGACAGCTGGAGAACATCATGTTAACCTTCTGTGACCCCAAACAGGTCAAAGCAAACCAGCACAACCTCTAGTGGCAACACCCTGCTTATCTCAAGCCCTGTGCTTCACTGCTCGGGGGTCCCCACACCTCAGCCCACTCAAAGCTTAGACCTTGCTTACCTTAGCCATTCACTATTGGCATCTCTTGCGATTCCTTAAGTAACTACCTGCCAACGTAGAAGGATCACAATCTCATTTTAACTAGGATAAGAATTCCCCTACAACTTCAGTGTATCTCTATAGCTATACGTGGAGACAGAGGCTCTCCAAACCACACACTGTGCAAGATGGGAACAAGCCACCCAGCCATACTGATGCCAATACCTTCAAGAAAGGGCAGTAGGAAAACCTTCGATTTGCCAAATGGGAGGACGCCATTCAGGCCTATCTAGCCCGGTGGCCACGCTTTGAGAAATGGGCCACTCTTGACAGCACAACAAAGGAGCCCTCTCCAGCTTCCCCACACCACACCGGTGCACGAGCTCACCTGTAGTTGTAGAGAAGGAAGCCTTCCACGATCAGGATGTGGACCTCCTTGTCAGGATCCGACTCCTCCGCCACAGGGGTCACACTCACCCCGTGAGAGCGGGCGAACTTCACCGGGTTCTCGCTCCACGCCTTGACAGTGCTCGTCATGGCCTCCATGTCTAGGGCTGTGATCACTACGGACAAAAGGGGACGGGGGGAGAAATACAGACAAGACTGTTACTCAAGGGAAACAAACCAATTTAAGAAATATGAAGATCAGATTCTACCATTAAAATGTAGAATGTAATTTGGTTTAATTATAAAAAGTTAAACATCTATACAAAAGCTTTATTGGTTTCCTACAGCAAAAACCAATCTTACCATCCCACTGTCTAAAGCCGTCCTCCCCGACTTCTATCTGATCTTGTGGCTGAAATAACAGTGACCAATAAAACAATGCTGCAAACTCAGGGTGAGCCATCGGGCAGATCGGATTACATCCTGAACTCTAGAAGCCAGACGCACACAGAAGGCAACTATAGGGACTACGTGGTCACAGGAGTACAAGGGGGAGAGATTACTATGTAGGCACCCGGGGGTTCTGTATAGACGGTCCAAGAATCACACAGGATCTTTGCAAGATGGAAGCAGCAGCACTGCATTCACAGGCAATCATCCAACTGGATGGAAGCAAAATTACCCCACCCCCACCCCCCACTGAGGCACTTAAGACTGCAGGAAAAAAAGCTTGCATGAATACATGTACCCACTAAATTGTGCACAGGCAGGTTTATGGCTTATCTGCTAAGCCTATACTCAAACCCCCAGGTGCTTCAGTCTGAAAATCTTCAGGTTCTACAGGAGCCCAAAACAGTTTTACGTGAAGTGGCACATTCACACGCAAGGAAGAGTTTAGTCCACAGAGCTTTTAACGTTATTTGCCGAGGTTAGAAATGCTATAGATTAGCAAGAGAAGTGCACAAGTTCATGGATATGAATGCTTTTTAAAAAGAGGATTGTTTGTGGAAACGCTATACTATGACCACCAGTGTGATGGCTGAAAACTAATCCGCACTTCTTTTGCAATCGCTAGCTCACAATGCGTCATTCAGCCATAGAATACCGAGCTCATATCAGATGTACAATTGATTCTGACCCAAGCATGCAAAAGAAAAGCCAAGTTATTATGCTACAAGTGCATGATTTGTTTTGCATGACTTATAAACATCTTCAATTAGAAGACAGTTAATCATGGGGGCAGTAACTTTGCTTCAGGATACTACCAAATTCACCTAGAAAAGCAACTGAATGCTCCCCCTTCCATTCCAGCAAACAGACCCCATACTCTTAAACAGCTTCTTAAAAAGTTACACAATTCACAAAACCAGACGTTACTGCACAAGTTAGAAAACTTATTTGGCACATTTTCAAACTGTAAATTTAAACACTTGTTTCTAGATCTGTAGCTGAATACTTACCTTGAAAAAGTCATCTTGATGTACCACGCAACAGTTTGGCAGTGCTTTGATAAGCTTATTCGTCAAAGTGGTTTTCCCACCATTGGTCACGCTAAATAGGAATTTTAAGCACATAGCAGAAGAGAATTAATACAGGGTTGCACACAGCAGAAAGAAAGCGACCTGTAGTTCTTACAAGCGGCTGGAAAAGCCGAGTTTATACCATCTGTAGCAAGAAGGCAATGGGGGAGGGGGGCAGTTTTGGCGCAATTCCCTAGACAGCCAGTCGTTGGAATAAATGTTTTAGCGCACCATTACAAGTCAACATAAAACTGAACTAACATAGTATTTGTAGAATTAGTCATGATCATATATTGCATACGCATTGGTATTCTGTAGCGTATTACCATATTGAAACTTCATAACGGCACTACTCATTTTAAACCTCCTGATTGCGTGGCGTATACATTGTAACGTGTCGCATTAATTCACCCTCATCTTATTATGATCCTGATTGTTATATTGCCTGATGTAACACAAGAAGTCGTAAAAATCGTCGTAACATTTACTAAAGATGAACTTTCATTAGGAGGACACGGCGATATGGGCACAAAGACATTCCATGTTCAGGTTTCCCGCCCTGGACACCAATACGACTCTCGAAAAACATCAAAACGCCTTAAAATGGTGGCGAATAACCCTGCGCAATCTCTAGCCATGTAAAAAAAAGAAAATCTTCGCCACATCCAAGTAAATTAGATTTTTCAGCCATTACGTCATTTTTAATGAGACCACAACCCTATTATGCACAATAGCAAAAAGGGACAAGGTTCAAATGGGGGGGGGGGGGGAATAAAATATATATCGTAATTGATCAAACGAACACACTGCTTAACGCTGAAACGGTTTATTTTTTAAATTCTTCTCGGTTGAGCCCGGCGACTGTCGGTCTCCTTCCGCTTCAGTGTGGCGGAGCGCGCGCTGCAGTTTAAATCTCCCGCTCGAACCGCTCCTGGAAGCACGCGCCGAGCCGTGTCTACGTGCCACACAGAGAGGCCACGCGCCCCGCAGCACAGCAGAGCAGCTACCAGCGTTATTATTAATTAGAATAATATTATTAGAATAAATAAGAAGTTTTTTTTGCTTTATACTCCGAGAAGTAAGAAATATTTGACCAGACCCCCTGCTCCCCACCTCTTATTTCTGGAAACTGCAGATACAATAAGTTTTAACTACACCTCACAAAAACGTAAGACATTAAATCTTAATTTAACATTTACTTCTTAAAAAAAGTTGTTTAAATTAAGGCGCCATTCCCGTCAAGGAGTCAGAAAGCTTACCGGTGTATTTTATAGTATGTTACTAGGACCGCCTTCCTCGACAGATCCTCCTGTACTGTACAGAGGTTTATTTAAGAACTAAAAAGTAGAATGTTTCGCCCTGCCCTGGACAACCCAATGAGAAAAGCTGGCCTGATCCGTATTTTTTGTTTAAGGTAGCTATGTTAATAACAGTTCTCTTTCAAATGAAGAAACGGTTGTACTTACCCGCCAATGCCTATAATGTATTTCATTTTGTCGATTAACTCGATCTTGGTCTTGTTAAACAGGTCAATGAAAATAGAAGGAAAATGAACCTCAGGATTTACAAACAGAGAACTAAGTTTTGAAGTTGTTTGCTCCCTTTTTTTCACCCCCTTTTTCTCGTCTTCCAGAGTACCCTCCTCTCTTTACTATTTCATTGATGAACTGGCCCGGCCTCTTCCCATTTAAACCTTCCCAGACCCCTACGTCATCACGCCACCTCCCCTCGTGCTCTGACGCGCCGCTCTTCTCCTCCGCGTGTCCTTTTTAACCGCAGCCAATCCCGGCCCTCCGAGCGGAAGGCCGGTCCAATCAGCGCAGGCGCCGCCGGCCCTAATTTGCATGCTGGCAGGAGGCCCACAGCGCGCACAGCTGTTGTCCCCCGTCTGTCAAGAGCGCGCACAGACTCTTAGCCTGAGCCCCCACCTGATCGATCAGAAACCCCCGAAATAGCAGTAGGATTTGGATAATAGGAACATTTACAGAAACGTAGAGTGTGTCACCTGAAGGGCCCATTTTTTCGGGAGTTTTTTTTCCGTTCTCTGTGGAAAAAATATACTTTATTAGAGCTTTGTTTTTTCAAGCAATGCTTTCTGTCGCTGTAAAACCTTTATGATGTAACAGATTGTAGTGTAGGTATTGGGATATATATTGCATACACAAATTGGTTTCTCCACCTAAAAGTACCTGACACTTATTTGGAATTAGAAAAAAAAGTAGAGAACATTTTACGTTCGATCAGAAAGTTTCGGAGAAGTTTAGCGCTAGATATCAGCTGCAAAGGTGTTGCAATCAGTCTAGGTGTAGCAAAGATCGAAATACACTGCAATGCAACTGAGTCAAACTAAACGTGTCACTATCTAGCAATTATCACATCATGAAGTTTTGACAATTAAACACAATTCCAAATTTAAAGCAGAAAGAAGAAACGACGTTCAAGAACACTTAAGCAGAATCCCCAAAAAATCATGTCGTGATATTCTCTCACAATCTCATGATACAAGAAACAAACGGTGTACAAGTAGGGCACATCACAAAACCGGTGTTTTACATTTGTTTACAATTGTTTTACAATTGCACAGACTTCTCGGAGATGACAATGTTTTTTTTTAACATTTAGAAGCAGTGTGCTTACTTCTGTAAATTGTAATCACCCATCCATTTTCTAACTGCTTCTTCCAATTCAGGGCTGCGGGAGAGCTGGAGCCTTTCCCAGCAAGTAAAGGGTGCAAGGCAGGGCTCACCCACTGCAGGGTGCATCCTCAACATTCACTGCAGGGTGCATCCTCAACATTCACTGCAGGGTGCATCCTCAACAGCTCACTGCAGTGTGAATCCTCAACAGCTCACTGCAGTGTGAATCCTCAACAGCTCACTGCAGGGTGCATCCTCAACAGCTCACTGCAGGGTGCATCCTCAACAGCTCACTGCAGTGTGAATCCTCAACAGCTCACTGCAGTGTGAATCCTCAACAGCTCACTGCAGGGTGCATCCTCAACAGCTCACTGCAGGGTGCATCCTCAACAGCTCACTGCAGTGTGAATCCTCAACAGCTCACTGCAGGGTGAATCCTCAACAGCTCACTGCAGGGTGAAACCTCAACAGCTCACCGCAGGGTGAATCCTCAACAGCTCACTGCTGGGTTCATCCACAACAGCTCACCGCAGGGTTCATCCTCAACAGCTCACCGCAGGGTGAATCCTCAACAGCTCACCGCAGGGTTCATCCTCAACAGCTCCCCGCAGTGCCTCAGGACTCAATGCACCACTGCACTCTGCACTTTCTGTATGGACTGCCATGGTTTTTTTTTCACTACCACATATTTATTGTTCCCTACAATGTATTTATTGTTCTGGTTGTTATTATTGAATTTGTTTGTCATGTACTGTCTACATCGTGCGCTGTTGCCCGTCCTACTGTGTCGTCTGCTGTACTGTGTATATCCCGAGGCACTGGCGCGAACAAGAATTCCAGTGTACATGTACATATGGCAATAAACTCCTCTCCTCTGCTCTACTCTACCCTGGATGGGATGCCGGTCCATCACAGGGCACACAAACAAACTCATACCAGGGCCACTTTTCCCAGAAGTCAATGAACCCACCAGTGTGTCTCTGGACTGTGGGAGGAAACCCATGTGAACATGGGGAGAACATGCAAACTCCACCCCAGGGGTTGCGCCCAGGGCCCCAACACTTTGAGGCAGTAATTCTAACTACTGTGCCTCTGTCCCACCAATGTTTGGCAAAGGTCCTTATTTTTCTCATGGAACAACTGGGCACAGAGTACCCACTGAGCAAATGAGTTGAGTGGCTTAACCCCCAGTCTGTCCAGAAGGGGAGAAAAGCCCCGTCACCCTATTACCTGTCTGCACGCAGGCAAATGAACTATATTAATAGAGTCTTGTTAAAGAGGTGACACGTTACTGGTCAGGGTTGCTATTCTGCCCTTCCTCTTTATCTCCCTGTCCACCGCACTGGGACGGCTCAACGCCTGGCATGTGTCGTGTTGAGTGTGAAACACGATGACAAGTTCATCCCCCTCCCCACTCTCGCTGGTATAGGAGGAGGAAGGTGATCTTTGGAAACAAAGGTAGTTCTGCCTGAGGTCCTCCTCCTTCCTGAAGCTGACTTGCTCAGAGAAGCGGCTCTGTCACGCAGGAGCCCCGCTGTAGGGCTCGTGCTGTTGTATGACATGTGCCGAGGACGAGCACAGAACGGCTGCCCCTCGTCTCACCAGGTTTCCTGAATCCTATTAGGGAACGTTAAGGAACTTTGGGGCTGCATGTTCATCGGTAACCCTATTTCAGCTGCAGTACCTGTAAATGGGAAGGAAAGCCATAGACTCAGTTACTAATCTTCTAATCCTCTCTATTCATTTGTTTGTTTCGACTTCACCCCTCTCTTCACCTCTCTTCACCTGAGTGGCCTCTCTGCCTCCCCCTGCTCCCGCCTCCTCCACTCTCCCGGCTTTTCTTCTCCTGTGCTGTATACTCTTTGCCGTTTGCCCTGTCTTTCTCACACCCGAAGAAGGCTCCACTGCCGAAACGTTGTGTTTCCTTTCTTCTCTGTGCAGCAGGGAATGAACCTTTCCTTGTTCCGACTCAGTTACTGTGTTCACCTCTGTTTCTAGTCTGTGTACTAGTGTTGGGGTCCCCTGGCCAAATCCTGAGGACACCCACATCTCTCCGCTACATCGCCAAACCCTTAATTAACCTAATAATAGCTTTGATTGTGTTCCATTCCTAAACATGTTGGGGGGAGTTGCCTTCTAATTAGAGCTTAGTTCTCCGGGTTCTTAGTAGAAAAGAGGTTCAGATCAAGCCAGCTGCTAGTTTAATTAAGGATTCCATTAATTACAGAGCTCAGCTAGAATGAAAACCAGCAGGTGTAGGGGGCTCACAGGATTGCCCAGAAACTGGCTGCCGTGCTCAGCCTCTTGAAGGATAATGTTGTCCGAGCTGCCTCTGTCCAGACACACGTACGTTTTGACTGATGATCGGAGTGCAAAACTTTCCCCACTTGTTGCTTTGTGTGTCTGGCCCAGATTCCAGTGGGTTAATTCGTTGGAGGGAGCCTTAGAGAATAAAATGCTTTGCTCTGATCAGCTGGACCCATGGTCTCTCACCTGTGTTTCCCCTCCACTATCACCCCTCTGACGCAGTATGCCATGTGAATTAACACAGCAGCGGCAATGTTTAGCAGCTGGTAACACTATAAAGTTCAGAGCAGAGTGTACAGTATCACCAGCTTCTCAACTGGCTTCCTGGATCAGAAACCTCGGGATGCAGTCCACACCACCGCTGGCTTAGAACGAGGCGTGTTACATTCCTGACTTTCAGACATGATGTAAAAGAGCTGTAATAATGCCCCATGAAATAAACAGGGGAAGAGTTTTGACATAATCAGAGCGTGGTATGTGTGGCTTGTGCATGGCAACACTTCAGCTCCTCAGAGTTACAGTGTGTTTAGTTAGCTTGTAAATCAGTCGTCTCCTAGAGTCCTGTGCTTGTATGGAGAGAGAGGGTTGAAGCATGCAACACAGCTGATGTAAGAGTCAGGAGGACACTGTATAGCATAGTATGGATAGCTCACCTGACTGTGATAATGCTGCCGCTTTATCACAGTGCATATTTCTGTGTCTATGTCCTTTTGAGCTCCATTCCTCTGCTGGGAATGTGCTGGGCTGTCCAGATGCTTTTTCATGTGATCAGAGAATACATGGATCTAAATTCTTCATCTTTACCCTGAACGTTAGCAACCTCTCTTTCCTACTCTGGGCCGGTGTGGTGGCTGGAAGGTTGCCGGTTCGTTTCCTGCGGAATCCTACTCCGTTGAGCCCCTGAGCAAGGCCCTTAACCCCAGCGGCTCAGGGGCGCTGTATAAATGGCTGACCCTGCGCTCTGACCCCCAGATTCTCTCCCTGTCTGTGTGTCTCATGGAGAGCAAGCTGGGGTATGTGAAAAGACAAATTCCTCATACAAGAAGTAGTATATGGCCAAAAAGTGATCTTATAAGGTGATCTTACTTTGGGTATTAAATACAGGTATAGTGGGACCGGAAGTGTTGTGTATTATATTATACTGCATAAATGTTGTCATCAAAGATTAGAGAGCCTCGTGTTCCTTAAATGTGGCCATTTATCAATCCTTTATCTTGAAAGCAAACAAAAACCCCCACACACAGTCATTCTTAGCACACTGTACAGTGTGATCCACATCAGACTTACAGAATCCAAGGTCACCCTATCAGAATCTATGAATAGAAATGCAGAGCAGAGGAGAAGAGGAAGTCAAGTGGCCCTACAGCAGCAGGCAAAAATGTGTCACATGAGCCCTCAAACATGCTTCCACACAAAAAGGCACTGTGGCAACGGAGCCCTGAAACCAGGGACTTTGCACAAAATCAGGCCAAAACAATAGATAACACAATATTTTCATTTTTGTTCATCTTTTCTCCTCACCTATATTCTTCTACAGAATTGCCGGAAAAGCAAACATATAAATCCAGACAACAGGCAGAGAGAGAGAGTTGAAGGAATGTTTATTTAAACCCCACGGACACCACAGGCTGTCCGTTTGCAAGCGCGCTGTGACTCACTCACCTGATTGCACGGTCTCTCTGCTTTGCTTTGATTCTGAGGGGACAGCGCGCCCAGGGCACAGTGATATTTGTGTATCCACATACATACGACTTTCAGATAGCCGTAATTCTTTCCCCTCGTACTTATTTCTGAAGTTAGAAGATCATCTAAGTGATCATTCCCGAAGAAAAAAGGGGCAGATTCAATTGCCGAATATGCGGGAGGAAGGTAATTGTTGTTACACACGCCTCTTGGTGGAACATGGTCAAATCAGGCGATCAGTGCAACAGTTTTATCCTTCCCCTGAGATATGGTCTTTCAGTTTTTTGAGAAGCTGTATTTTCTTTTTAGAATGGCACAATTTTAATTTTGAACAACAACAAAGCGGCAAAAATATATCTACAGCAAATGCAACATAGAAGGACTAAGGCAACAGGAATATCGAGATGACGTAAATTATTTAATGGTAAAAATAAATCACCTAAAAACTCTGGAAATCAGTAGATTTGGAACCAAAATTAAGCAGTGGGGCTATTAAGGTACAATGCAAACAAATGCTTTCAGGCTTTTTCTAAGGTAGAGAGTGCAAATCTCATTATTGGGAGTTTTAAAATCAAATTAAAATCCAGACCGTATATACTTATTGTACATGTTGCTTTTCCCGTTACAGTTTAACATAGTTAATCCCTGTGCCTCCCAGTCCAGACCCATGTGTTACCGCGACTTCTCCTGGTTGTTTTAGCTCAGGTCTTGATTATTTAATAGTACCCCATCTAATAATTGATCAGGTACACACTTTTTAAAATTGTTTTTAATTTTTTGGAGTAAAGACACTTTTAAATCTTTATCTTTTCAGGAGTGGAAAACACATAAACGTGCATTATTATTATTATTATTATTATTATTATTATTATTATTATTATTATTATTATTATTATTATTATTATTCAGGTTGGAATTCGTTAAGTAAAACCGAATAGGGGTCGCCAGGACCTGCATTAAAAAGCCTTGAGAGTCGCTCTTCTTTCATAGAAAAACTGTAGTGGGGGTTGTGACCGCATTTTGAATTTTTGAATTTGACCGCATGAATTACTTTTCATTTACTGTCTATTATTCACACCGTTACTTTCAACCTAGAAGACGTTGCCCAAGCACATGCGATAAATAAACGCGGTTTACTTTGCAATGTCAAGCAATCTGTCAGGTTGGTCATTTGAAGACAGCGCCTGTGATTTACATACGAAGATGTGGAATCAGATGTATTTCCTTTTCCGGAGTGGCAGTGTGGTGGATGATAGGACACCTATGTCAGAGTGCGTGTGGTGAGGTGCAAAGACCGGGGCCCGTGGAGCCGTCTCGAAACCCCGCATAAAAGTGAGACAGTTTGTTTCTCGACTCGAGATTTCTGAAGGCATGAGAGGCGCAACTGTGCGGACCGGGAGCCGCAGTTCGACCCAGAGATAGATGTTTTCCTCTTTTAACTTTAACGTTGACGGCGCAGCGCCCCCCTGGTGTCTCGGAGGCGTCCTTGTGTTGTGTGTTTGAGAGGAGGCACAATCGAATCGCAATGAATCGTTTCTCGAAAGCACACCCGTGTTGTCATACGCCAGTTGGCATTTTCATTTTCTAGCCGAATAAAGAAGTTATTGATTCCAGTGCGGTGGTCGAGCCAGGCAGACGTGAAGAACATCAGACAAGCGCAACTCTGTAATCTCCCTTAAACCTTCCGAGAAAAGACGGTGATATGGTACACATCACCGCAGACCCAGAAAACACGGCTCGCCGTCTAAGCACGCAACGTTTGTTACAAGACTTCTTTAAAGCCCATATTAAGGAAACAGGAACACATGGTAGAAATTATAGGGTGTATGTGCAGTATACAAGGACACGAGCAGTTTGAAACCATTCATTTACCCATCTCGTATCATTTATGGAAGAAGAAAAAACAGAAAAAAGAATCCATCCTTTTTCATTTTTTTTTTGCCGTCCACTTGTATGCTCATGAACACAAGTACACGAACTACGGGTTTGGACAATTTCTTACAGAGTGCAACTCACCAGATGTGTAATTTGTGATATAAACCAGACTCTCCCGCGAGGTGGCGCCTTATTCCCACGGCTGTCAAAGTATTTGCTTCTGACCAGTATTTACAGAACGAATAAGGCAGAAAACTAGGGGGACAACATTTCCCATCAACACACCTAGACACTAAGAACTGACATACTGTACAAGTGGAACCCGTCAGCCACATTATCTACAGGGTAATGATCAGGATTTATTTCAATACGAGTGCTTCATTCTCAATCGTATTGATTCATACATAAGACACTACAAAAACCCCTACAGAATTATAGGAGCTATAAATATAATAGCGGACTATAAATACTAGATCGATATATCACACCAAAAACGACTGTCACTACGAACCACGTCATTCTTCGTTAAATAACACTATGTCACTAAAAGTAAGGTGCTTTTCGTATGCACGGAAAATGTAATCAGGACGGGTTGTCTTTGTGTGTGAGATGTAGTCATGTCAAACATTTCAGGTGCAAACCCAAGGCGCAAAATCGGATTCCAGTGAGCCGCCAGCCAGGACAGCGCCGACCCACGTTGTCTTGGCAGTGCTTGACCGGGAGGGGGCGCTGTGGCCCTGGGGGGCACCATGCGGCCTGTTTCTCATGCCGGGCAGGTTAATCTACGGTCTGCGGGAAGAAGTCGAGTCTTTTGAAGAGCTGGAGAAATGGGTCAGGTTCATATCCTTCGAAACTCCTCAGCCGCCCCTTGCAAAAGCGACATCGCCACATCTGAGGAGACTAACGACCTGCAGTAGAATGAAAAAAGGCGCCCCCCTCCCCCGCGCTGAACAGGCCATAACCTGCATAGCATTTTTTTTTTTAAAAAGGTCGAAGCATTTTGTGTCGCATTTTGTGAGGATACTGATGCGGGCTACTAGTGTGAAGGTACGTGCACGCAGGCGGGAGAGATGTCAATTTTCCAAAGCGCTTGCAAAACAGCGACTTTCCTGCTGCCTCGGGGGTGGGAAAAGTGGAAGATATCCGTGCAGGGCTGGTCTTCAGGCAGACCCAGCAGCCCTGTCCGGGGGCACGCCGCGGCCGCTGGCGTCACTGGAATGGCGACGCGGGTGAGACTCCCACCAGAAACAGGTCCTGCGTGGCGTCGGGACGGACAGGCGCGGAGGGGGCGTGGGAATTGGGGGCTCGCAGGTCGTGTTTTACAAGTGAAATGAAAGAAAGGACGCGTCTTGCTTTTTTTTTTGTGGCGCCGAACATCCACTCAGCCCGTAAGCACCACCCGATCTCCGCCTGCTTCCTTCTTCTGGATCCTTTCTGTCACACAAAAGACCAAAAACAACAGTTTATTCTTATTATGTCTCTCTTTTACAATATTTATATCACCGCATATCCGAACTGTAAATGCATTTCCCCTACACAAGTACTGTTGTGTTTTATCTTCGTATTCTAAATGCTAAATGAACTAACCAGGCTTCATGTAACCCTTATCCTATTCTCTCACATATCAATGTAGGTAACAGCTCTTTTGATGGAAGACTTTCCTAACAAGAGAACAGAAGCAGGGGTCGTCGTCAGCAGTGTTTTAACGGCTACACCCGGGGCGTCAGCCTCCACAGACTGCCCGCACTTTCTCTGCCGCACAATAAAATTCACCCTCATGTGTCGGCGTTTTTGTGTCTTTCCCTAAAATAGCATTCAAGAGATGGTTTTTCAAAGGTAATACAACGTCAACAGCGGGGCTGTACAGGAGAAAGTGCCCGTGTCTCTGCTTTACGGAAGAGCCTGCCAGCGGGTGTCAAGTGGGAGCACTGCCACCTGCTGGTAATAAGCTTCATAACGTGCAATAATACAGCGGACTTACCCAACTCTCACCTCTCAGGTGCACGGTGGTCTGATGCTTCTCACAGTCCTCCTGGCTCTTCAGCTGTCGACGTCGGCCTGTGAAGACGGTTATTCAGTTATTTCTTCGCGCTTGAAACGCAGACACGCACCTGCCTGCAGAGTTAACATGCGCCGGTTTTTACCTTTCTTTCTCTCCCTGCTGCTGTGGCGGCGGCGGCGGCGGATCCCGCTGCTGCTGTTCCTGTTCCATCCTGCAGGGGGCGGAAGAGACTGTTACCGAGTGACCGAAACAAACGCGTCGGTCTGAGAGGATGTTTCTCTACAAGCACCACAGCGAGAGCCAGCTAAGGCCTCTGTTTAATGTCCGTTGTTAATCTAGACAAGTAAAAACCACGTCTTTCCCTAGATATTGACTGCATCTGCTTTTCGTTTGTTTCCCGATTAGACCTTATACTAAATGCTGCCAACTATAATGCTGGTTCGGATCACCGCAAGGCTGGGAGCTCACTTTAAATCTGACACATTTCTGCCATTTGCTGACAGCAAAGCCGCAGGCGAGCCAGGCAGCAGCTGCGTGTGATGAGCAGGGCAGTAGCCGTGCTCGATGCGTTGCGGTGGACTGAGACCCTGCCTGGCCTCTGTGGGCCTCGTGCGCGTGGCCGTGACAGCCCCCTGTGTTTCTGTGGCTTCCGGCGTGTTCAGTACGTGGTTCTGGAGCAGAAGGAAGTATAAAAAAAGATCTATTTCACCTCTCTTTCCGGACCTTAATTCTCTCCTCTTCATACCTAAAATTAAAATAGAAAACAAAACCACCATTACCAGGTTATCATTGCAATACGCTGTTACAATATGAAGGTGTTGTTTGAGATTAAGACGTTGTGATCCATGTTTGCAACCACTCAGCTCAACATTTTCACTTGTAGTGGATATAATAATAATAATATCACTTTATTAACCCTTTACAATTTCTTGCATGAGGAATTATCTTTTCGCAGACCCCAGCTTGCTCTCCATGAGACACAGACAGGGAGAGAAGCCTGGGATCAGAGCGCAGGGTCTGCCATTGTATGGCGCCCCTGGAGCAGTTGGGGTTAAGGGCCTTGCTCAGGGGCCCAACGGGGTAGGATTCCTCTGCCGGCTGTGGGATTTGAACTGGCAACCTTCCAGCCACAGGCGCAGGTCTTAGCCACAGAGCCACTGCTCCGCCCCAAATATTTTACTTTATTCAAATGTATGCATTTTTATTTTATTTCAAATGCAGTTATTGTACCAAACCATTTCTATATACCCCAGTTGGAAACCCCAACAAGCTAAATGGAGCCATTGGCTTCCTCTCGAGTGTGACGTGCTTGACTGCTGCCCTCTGGCGGCCGTGTGCACTTACTGTAGCAGGCACTCCGGGATCTGCACGTGCTCCATCGGAATGATCTGCTCGAGCTCCTCCAGGCTGTGCACGTAGCGGATCTTGTTCATGAACTTCACGCTGCGCGAGACACGGGGACACTGCTGTGACGCGGGCTGCCGGCTCTCAGACACCAACAGCAAACTAAGTTCGCAAAGTATTTGTTTTCAAACACGACCCAGTTCCATCTTGCAGTACTAACACACACTGCCCTAAGTGCACCTTGTGAAGACTTGTGTGAGCTCTCTAGTGAACACGATTTGCATTGTGTATTAAATACAGCAAGACTTCTATACTGTAGGCATGATTCCAAATGTCTAATTTGGATGCTGTAAATTATTTGGTTCTTTTATATTTGTCTAGTTTCGACATTGAATCACCTCCTAACTTAAAATTACACTGGGATTAATGGATGATGATGTGCGTGTATTTATTCACTCATTTATGTGAATGAGTCATCTTTATTAGATATTAGGCCACGAAGACGTGAAAACAAACGATTAGGAGCTGCCTGGAGAATGGCGTGCTCTCTGGCCCTGGCTGGCAGTGGGTGCTAGGAGTCCTGCAGCCCGTATCCCCCCTCCCAGTCAAACCCAGGGCACCCTCTCACCTGATGAAGGGCCTGGAGATGGCCAGCACAGTGCGGATGAACCAGGAAGGGTGAGCGATGATCAGAGACTTCAGGTTCTTCCTCAGCCTTCGGAGTTGCAGACACAGACACACACACACACAAATAAAACTCCCCTCTAGGTCAGAACCAACCGGCCCTGCATTTCACCTGCAAAGACTCAACACTGGAAGAAACAAATACTACTTTTGGGCAATTGCTCAAAATGAACCTGCCGCAGATGTTTTTTTTTTATCCCTAGTGACATTCGATATCCCGTGTGTGGGGCACCTGCGAAGCTTCCAAGAAAAGTGGCCTGATCTGAACTACAGCAGGAGAGAACTCTTGAGTGTGGGTAAGTGCCGGGACCGAGATGCATGAGAAAGAGATGGTTATTAAATCGCAACACTGTTTTTGATTCTAATCCAAACAAACATGCATGCAGCAGGGAAATGACATTCGTGAACAGAGAAAGCCCAGAATGCACCACCCCCGTGCATGACTGTTCTGTGTAGCCATCTTTGCACTGGTGACAACAGGTGTCCGATGTGCTCGATGATGGGACCCCACAAGGAAACGTCGTTCATTCTATCACCCCTCCCGTGGCGCACACAGATCCCTGTGAAAGCCCTCACCTTCTGTCGATCATCTGGTAGCACTTCTTGAGCCAGACAATTCCAGGCATCCTCCTCCGAGGGGTGGCTCCGTTCAGGTAGATGATCATGTAATCCTCTGCCACCAGGAGCTCCAGGCTGCTGATCACATACCTGTTGTTGGGGGCCACAGAGAAAAAAAGAGAGAGAACACTGGCTCTCAGCCCCCAGCTGTCACGAACCGCACGGGAGCACCTCTCCCTGTAGACATCCTCGCACTAATTAATCAATCATCATTCCACACGATCTTCCCTTTTTATACCCTCTCACTCCACTGAGTCTCCACTCACTATTAAGGTTCCCTCTCTCAAGCTCAACCTGCATCCTGCCCTTTTGGAACGACACTTTAGCCTAATCGACTTTTGGCTCTTGAAACCCCAGCTATATCCCTTGACTACGGCTTCGCTTTTACGTTTTCGGACTTGGATACTTTTGGTACTGTACAGAACCTTTCTGGGAAAGATCTACCCCGGGATCTAACCAGCCGCTGACACTAGCAGAGCTACAGGAAGAGACCTAGCTGCTGAAAGACACTGAATGCGTTTGTATGGAGACGACGATCTTGATGTAAAGATCTAGTACGAAGAGTTCTTCACACAGCTTGACATAAAGAACAACTGTCAGATGCCATTCCTTAAAAAAAACATTGGATCCTGCTTTTTAAGACATGGGTGAAGAAACTGTTATCCAGTCAAGCAAACTGAATGTTAAGATCACAAACCTATACTGCTCTCAAGTGGAGCTTGGTCCCACAATCAGAAAAAACATGCTGCTGTGCATCTCTCACTGCCCAGGGCTCTGTTTTACAGTAAAAGGATGGAGAGGGTGGAATCCATACAAAGCGGTATTCAGGATGTTCCATGGCTGCTGCCATGCTTCAGCGTCTCTTCTGACGCAGGCTAGGTGAGTAAAGGGCAGACTCTATCCTGCAGTGGGATGCTTACAGGAAGAGGTTCTCCATGATGTAGTGGTAATCTGCGCAGTTGCTGTCTGGGAGGTAGCAGGCTGCAAACACGATGATGGCATTCAGGCCTTCTCCGTAGTAACCTGCGGGGAGAGAGGGCGGAATCTCATGGGAAGGCTGGGAAGCTCAGCAAACTGCCAGAGACGATGGAGAATTTCTGATTGCCTTCGAGTGCATCCCAGAGACTTGCAGTGCAGGTATAGGTATAACAACACTGTTGTATCCAGTAATTCAGTGTCAGTCAATGCATTGATCGTTTTATAGAAACTGTCACAGAGCACATGCATGGAAGGCACTGTAAAGACTGTGTCCAGTGCATTGCAAATACAAAGATGAAATAATGTATAATATAAAAATCCATGCATGTGCAAAATGAACTATGAATAATGGATAGGTCGAGTTTGTTTCTTCTGGATAAGGTTTCATGGTTTGCAAGCTCTTGTCATAGTTCTTTTGTACTGGGACACAGAAGCACTCAGTGGAGTGGAGCCAATGTGCACTGCAGGCTGAACAAGGTCATAACTGTGTTTAGGTTTAATGTGCAATAAGATGATTAAATGTGCTTCTTTCTGACTTTCTCTGTCCTGCAACAACTGTCAGAGTTTAAATGGCCCCTCCGTTGGGGTCATGATAGGTCTTTCAGCTATTTTGTAAGCCGAGCTGAAGAATAAATAATGATAAGAGAACTTGTCAGTGCCGTGCACTGTGAGGGGCGAGCTCGCGTGGCTGATATGGTGAACGCACTCACCCCCGTGGGTGATGACACGCAGGTAGGGCCTGATGACTTGCATGTCGATACGGTGCTCCTGCTCCCCGATGATCACTGTCCTCCACAGCCGCCCATTAGACGCTGACCCCTCCCCTTCCTCTCCGGGCAGCCCCGCCCCCTCACTGGGCGGAGCCTTGGCTGAGGCGACCGGAGTGTCATCTGAAACACAGAGGAAACTGTGTTCTTATGAACCTTTTAATGGTCGTTACACTAATATTTAATGAATACATGGCTTACACTGCAGACTTCAGGACACTCACAAACAAGACCTTTAAATAATTTGTGAGGATTTCTCATAAGCCATTAACAGTCTGATAAGTTGGTAAGCAAATTATATATATACATATTATAAAGGAGCTCCTGTAGCCTTTGTGTAACAGACAGCAGATAACTGGCTACTACTTTAGGACCAGTATGTCATCATACAGTACTAAACTGACAATTTTAATGTCATATTGAATTTCCTCACTGTTTTTCTTAATCCCCAATACCAGCTGACAAACAAGGTCAGAAAGAGCTTTTTCTCTTCTCAATTCCATCCTACGGAAAGACACCTAGGCTTTCTGTACCACAGAACCCCTGCATCCCAGTGACCCTTGACCTCTGACCCATGCTGACCTTCCCACTCCAGCTCGTTGCCGTTGGTGATGAACTCCAGGGAGTCGGTCTCGTCGGGTGTCTCTATGTCATCCACGTTGATGTCCAGGTCATCGGGGGTGTCCAGGAAGTCGTCGGAGAGCAGAGAGCCCTCGCTCTGGTCAAGGGACAGGTTCATCTCGGGGGCCACCAGGGTTCTCCGCTTCCGATGAGCCGAACTCCCCCCTCCACCCCCACCCACGTTCAGGGAGTTGGGAGGAGCTGTGCCGAGAATCCAGAGAGAGAGTACAATGGTGATCAATAGTAATAGTAACGCTATATACCTTTGCAGCTCACAACTGGGAGCCCACTGAAGCTCAGCAGCTGTGAGCCTGGCCAGTACCTGGATGGGAGACCTCCTGGGAAAAACTAAAGTTGCTGCTGGAAGAGGTGTTAGTGGGGCCAGCAGGGGGCGCTCACCCTGAGGTCTGTGTGGATCCTAATGCCCCAGTATATTGACAGGGACACAATACGGTAAAAAAAAGGTCTTGTCCTTTGGATGAGACAAAAAACTGAGGTCCTGACTCTCAGCGGTGTTTCTCGAAAATTTCCCCCTGGTCTTTACCAGTCATGGCCTCCTAATAATTTCCATCTATGACTTAATTTCCATCATCACTCTGCTCTCCTCCCCACTGATGTGTGGAGAGAGTACTGGCGCATAATCCAGATGGGGCTGCACACTAGTGGTAGTGGAGGGGAGCCCCCATTCCCTGTAAAGTGCTTTGAATGGGGTGTCCAGAAAAGTGCAGTATAAGTGTAAGGAATTATTAATTATTATTTTAAATTAATGGTGAGTACTACGTTAAATTGCTTTACGGTGTCATATAAATAGAAAATACTCCAAATCTGTGTTGGAAAAGGAGGCTTGCATAGCACTGTTTAGTAAGAGAAGATTATAAGTGAGAAACAGAACATCTTAATGTTCTCAGTGGTATCTCTAATTCAAAATAAAAAAAAACCCACATAGACCAGATATGGCTTGAATCTGCTCAGACTCATGATTTTACAGCGGTTCTGACGAGCTGGTTATCTGGATGTAACGCTGGATGTGCTGCCTAGGCTGGGACACGGCGGCACTCACAGTTCCTGTTGTCCGTGAGGCTGCAGGAGGACTCCATGTCTCCGTCCTCGGGGAGGGGCCTGCAACAGAGGAGGACAACATCATCACTGCACCCCCCCTCAGCCGCACAGACGGGACCAGACGCTCTCCACAGCAACCGCAACCAAGCCCAGCAGTAAACAGTCAAGAAAAAAAACCCTCTCCAAAGAAACACTTGCTGCATCCTGACTTGTGGCAGCCCCCTTTGAGGCAGTGTAGATCAGAATGTGGGCTGGCTCAGTGCTGAGCGATTGTGTAAGCACTCATTCAAAACACTGACTGGACAGCTTGCAGTGTGGCGGTTCTTCTGCTGTCTGCAAAAACAAAAAGCTTGGATTCGCACAACAAGATCTAGTTTCAAAGTTCAGATAGTGTGACACAGAGGTGCCCGAAACTCTGAGATCGACAGACGTGAACAGTGCATATCCCAGCTCTTTAGAATATAACTACAGATCATGCTCAGCTGAAGTTTTGTCTGCTTGTTGCGCTGGTACAGGAGGGAATGGAAAACAAGCAAAATGTTTTTGCATCAGAACCCTGTTCTGTACAGCTTCCAGAATTCCAGGGGAGGCCTGACTGACACTTCCCTGCCCTGGCCATTCCTGTGGCGAGCAGGCTGTGATTCCCACAGCCTCCTCTCTGTTCTCTTCTGCCAAACTAGCATCCCCTGACTTTGTGGAAGACGGTGGAGACGGAAGGTGGTGGGGGGGGGGCACGGCGGGAGCAGAACAGAAGAGGGATAGATACCACACATCTGTCACTCGAGCCTGAGCCCCCGAGACAGGGTGAAGCCCTGGCCTTTCCAAACCCCATCGACAGCTGTGTCTGCACACTGTGCAGTGCAGTCATACACAGGCTGGGTATCCCTCTGGGCAGCCTGCTGCTTCATAACACACAGCTCCGCTGCAGTGCTCCACACAGACCTTATTTTTTTCCCTACTGCGTTAAGAAAGGAAAATGCCCTGCAGGCAGGCACCCCCCCCCTCCCAATCCATCACCCTCATGCAGAGGCCGTAAAATCCGTGAAATCAAACCAGTGCAGCCATCTCTTTCTCTTACCTATTGGTGGTACGGAGGTCTCAGGCTTCCTCCTTTTCTCCTGCAGTCTCCTGTTTTAAATGCTCTGCTCTGCACACCGAAGCACAACACAGGAGCACACGCGCGCTGTGCACACCACAGGACTTGCAGTGAAGCTGCTGCTCCTTTTTCCCCCCCTGCCTAAGCCTGTCCTGCCTCCATTTTCCTGGAGATGATGCTGTGTTGTTGACAGCCCTCGACGTCACATGACGTCGGGTTTTACCATTTAAGGCTTGGGTGGCACCTGCTCCCTTTCGTGCTTGAATGAGAGGCGGCATTGTCTCTCCCCCCCCCCCCCTCCTCTCCCCCCATCGCACAGTCTCTCTGCCTCCTCGTTCTGTTTCAGGGACTGGAGCATCTCACAGGAGGAGCGGCCTGCTCCTCAGAGGCGCTCAATTATATAAGGACTGCTGAAACGCGTCGGTGTCTGCTTTGCGTTGCATGACGGAAATTAACCTCGATATGAAATTCACATGAAACAAAATAAGAACTAGCTTCTGCGATCGGCTGTGCAGAAGCAGTGTGGAGCAGCTCGGCTGCTTTCCATGTGAGACAGAAAGATTGGGTGTTTGTTGGATCAGGGATTCTGCATGACAGAGAATTTCCCACTCTCGATTCTTTATTGCATTTCTGTTTTTCACACAGAAAACCACTGGGTCTCGCGTGTACGAATTTAGGTTGACATGGATTTGGACTCTCAGAACATGCTGCAGGTTAAGCTGATCAATGGGTACAGAAACATCTCCATCAGTTTACAGGAGCTGGGTTCCACCAGTGCATTAACACTGGAGTGGATTTGCTGGAAGAGGTTGGAAAATAATTTTCACAGCTGCTTCCCTGTCCCTTCCTCCCTCTGTCTCTCTTTTGGACTCTCCTCCCCTTCTGTTGTCATGGCAATACCATTACGCCAGCTCTGCGGCGGTTTAGACTTCACCCCCTCTCCTAAAAGCACATTACAAAGGGTACGAGTGACAGGAGGATACTTTCGCCTGGTAGCCCATTGGGTTGCTAGCAGCTAATTTTCAGAGCTCACTTGCCTTGTCTTGCGTTTGTGTGTTTCAGCATGTGTGCATGTGCGCTCGGGTGTGTGGCAGACAAGATTCAGTAGGGGCACTCAGTAAGTGCTGCCAAAAAAACAAAATCTACAGCCGTTTTTTTTTTTTGTTCACATCCCTGGCCAAAACCAACTCGCTCGGCAGAGCTGATACGGTCTTTTACGCTCTTCTCTGCTCTCCTCCCCACTGGTAGCTGGTGCGTGGTGAGCGTTCTGGCGCACTATGGCTGCCGTCGCATCATCCAGGTGGATGCTGCACATTGGTGGTGGTGGAGGGGAGTCCCCATTACCTGTAAAGCGCTTTGAGTGGAGTGTCCAGAAAAGTGCTATATAAGTGTAAGCAATTATTATTATTATTATTATTATTATTTTGTAAAAAAAATACAGTGCCATGCAGTCCTAAAAACTCTTTTTAAATTTAGAGTCAATAATTATTTTTGGTTTTTGATTTGGAATAGCCAGGTGTGTGTTTTATTAGGCTTGGCTCTCAGCAGTGAACCATGTAAGCGCACACAGGGGAGGGTGAGGACGTACAGTATAGACTCCTCCAGCCTGCCCACCTTTGCGACACTCATCTCTGAGCATGTGACAGGCAGCACCGTACTGTAGTATCTGAAGAACAACATCCCTCACCTCAGGCTCAGCTCTAATTGGAGGAGAAGCGTATCCCTCACTGAGAGTCCTGCATGCCTGTGAGGGCTTGGAGAGAGCCCTGGATCACTAATCCCATCCTACGCTCTGTCACAATTACTGGCAGCTTGGCAGTATTTCCCAGCTCTGATCCTGGAGGAACAGGGGTCTGCTGAGCTCTCAGTCTCGAGTGCTAATTGATCGATGACTTAATTGACTGGCTTGTTAGACTTTTATTTAACTTGTTTCTTTGGTCAGCCTTGGCTGTCAAAAATTTAGAAGCCTCAAGGGTACTTGAAAGACGGAACTTTATACAAAAAATTTGACAGGAAGCTGCGTCTAAACGCGAGCTGTCGAGCCTTTTTCAATTACCACATCTAAAAAAAACATAATGTTTCTTTTCCTTTCAGCATGGAATAAACCTTTATCTGCTATCTTATAACCTTTATACATCTTATTCTGACCAGGCTTGACATTATTTCTTATCAAACAGCTCTTGCTAGTTGATCAATTGATGAGTTTGTTTTCATTCCGCAGAGCTCCAATTACAGGCAACACAACTCAATGAGGCCAGTTTTGAAACCCAGAAATTGGTGCAGGGTTTCAATTAGCCTGTGATTAAGACCCAGTGTCCTTCCAGGACCAGGTTTGAGACCTGACTGGGCTACTGACATGACCTTCACAACCCTCTAAGAACGTCAGTGAAGTCAATGAACAGGAGGCACCTCTTTATACAAAGGGTGGTGGTAAAATGAAACTTCTACCGCACAATACCACTAAAACACTGGCATTTTTCAAGAAACTGCTGGATAGGCTCTTTGGATCATATGGCTGATAATTAACTCGTTGTCTAGATGGGGCAAATGGCCTCCTCCTCTTTCTTAAGTTCTTCTTATATATAAAAGTCCATATTGGGCAGATATTAGGTCAGTCAGCCAACAAAATAATATATGTCTGGCCAAAGTTGCTGATCTGCTACTGTAAGTTGCACTGGTTTAAGTGCTGTTTGTGGTTTAAAGAGAACTGGACAACCTGGCCTTTGGGAATCAGCTCTTTCATTCATGTCCTTGCTTGTCCTACCTGGGGAAGTCCTCGTCCTGCCACTCGTCCTTCACCTCCATGTGCTCCATCCGCAGGGTGGCCTCCGTGGTGCCCATTGCTCTGGGGTTGTAAGGGGCTGGCGTGGGGCAGGTGCCACAGCTGCAAGAAACACAGGAATGACCCAGACTGGAGAGAATGCGGACTGGTGTGCTGCGCAGGGGATTCGGAATGGGAAGGGCAAACAGAGCAGGAAAGAGAAAACCAAACCCTTATATTGCAGCGCACTCAAGACGTGAAAACGGGATTGTTCTCCTGAGTGCCATGTGACGTGCGTGTGACCCAATATCCCCTTGACCGCCGCCCCAGAAAAGTCAATCGCATCGCAAGAATTTCCCTCCCTGGTCCAGAAGTAAATTTCCTGAGCCCAGAAAAGATCCTGTTCATTATCCTCCTAATACGTTTCTGGTCTGCCACTTTTTTTGACATTTTCAGGCCTTCGCCCCTCATGTAAACAGAGGGTACCCCGGTTTCCAGTGGTCAGGTGACCTCTTCTGGTGCCCATGGTATGATGTTGTAGGAGTTTGGGTGTACTGTATATTGTATATTGCAGTATTTATGGAAAGTCTGCACGTATAGTTTGTTTGGAGAAGTGGTGCAAGTCTATTTTTTGCGTGAGCGGGCTTAATTTCCACAAAGAGTACTTGAGCATATGCACCCAGGCATGGGTTAATGTGGATTCCTCTGTACAGAGCCCACACACACACATCCCGTGGGCAGAGTCTGATGGAGTGTGGTGTGTGCTTAGTCCTTTAACAGCAGCAAGCCTAAAGACTGCATCCTTTTGTATTACGTGGCTTATGGCTGTGGTTGTGGCCATGGTCAGTTTCTTTCATTGACAAACGCCTCGCTTTCTCTTCAGAACAGTGCACGCCTATGGGAACTAGCCAAAAAACAAGCCAGAGCTTGACAGGTAGCAATCTGATACAAGACACAGAGGTTGACTTGATGACAGGCATGCAGAAATGGTGTGGTTGAGTGTCACTGGGTCAAGAGAACGGTGCATTCGGTAGCAGGGGTCTCAAGGGAAACTCCCACATTTGGTGCAGGTGCATTGCCTGATGTTAGCCAGCACCATAATACAACATCTGTTCTAAATTAGCGAGGCTTTGCTCTACATTATCTTAGGGAGAAAAAAAAACAACAGATTGTAATGGTTTTCATAGCGCAGTGAGAGTAAATGCAATGGTAATTAAGTGAGTCAGTGTTCATTTTGTCTAATTAATTTTTATTGCTCCTTTTTGGGCATTTGAGACTGTAGACTCATGTCGCACTTCGCTCCCACGCAAAACCGTAACAAAATCAGGTGTTACTCACTTGTAGCCATGATCTGTAAACGATCAAAACGTTGTGCCCTGCACAGTGCTGCTCTGCGATGTGGCTGTGCTGAGCAGCACTGACTACAGAACGCTTGGGCAGAACGGACACCTGTGTCAAGAAGGGCACCATGTGCCCCCACTATGGCACCATGCAAGAAAGCCCACATGTGTGGCCAGTCACAGAAGCCATCTCTGTTGGCACAACTACCCTGACTGGGTTTCGGCACATCAGTGTCTATTTGAAACGGCTAATGTGTTTCTGTCTCTTACAGTATATGTGTTGATGTATTCCTTATAACTGTGTTACATGTCAAAACCGTTGTAACTTAAAATGACTTTCGAGTAGCTGAAACCGTGGAAAGGTTTCAATGAAGCAACTTAGGGTATGGCTCTATGGAGAACCAGAAGCTGTGGGGTCCCTTGGTTTGGAATCGGAAATCCCTGTGGGAGAGTACCCAGTTTTCTGGGCCAATCAGAGAAAAGGCAAAGAATTTCAGTCCGTTGTAAAACACATTTAAGCAAGATCCCTTAGACTGTGGCAGAGTGGTTGTTTTAGGCGCGTCAGTGCATGCGGAATACAAACCATCACAGAGCAGCCCCGTGTACACAATGCCCTCCAGGTACAGCCCGCTGTGTTCGGAAAATACGGAATGAAAGGACTGTGCGCCATTCCAGTGCTGCTATTCTGCATGTGTATTCTCCTGCGGCGTTATATGGAAGAAAAAGCCCACCGGCGGTCTCGGAAGAAGAGCAGCAGATGCTGCGAGATCTGCCGTGAGGAGGCGTGTGTGCCAGATGTGTTACACAACGGAGAATATGTATGTCGCGGTCACCCACCAACCAACGCTGAAACCCTACAGCTGTGTGAGAGGGGCGAGAAACAAAAGCTTCTCCATGTTTTTTTCGGTACTCAATGACACTCTCCGCTCGCACCAGTCATTAAAAAAAGCATAAAATACTCACATCTGGGGAAGGATGCCCGTCTCCTGCTGCGTTATTGCGTGGTTTTCCTCTCTAGAGCCTTTTTTCCCCACCCCCTGTCCTCTGTTCGGGTCTCAGTGTGGGCCAGAGGCAGCTGCTGGTGCCCGGAGCCAGAGGCGGTGCATGCCGCCGCTGTCCAGGTGCCTCGGTCCGCGCTGGAGTGCGGGGCAGGCGCGGGGCGAGGCGGCGGCTGCTCGCTTCTGCAGACAGATACAGCAGGACCCGAGCCCCCCTGTCGTGTGGGTGGGAGCGCAGGAAAGACAGGGACACGGAGCCCTCTCTCGCAAGGCGGCGGGGGGCTCTTTTAAGATGACAGCCCTGCTGTCCTGCTCCCCGTAAAAATCAATTCCTCGCCGCAGCTACACCCAAAATGCCTGGTCAGTCCCTTGTCTTCAGCCACTCTCTTCAATCATTATTCCTCGTAGCCCTCCGTTCTCTCATTTGGTAACGAGGTCTCAGCTGCCCCTTCTTCTCTCTCTTTATATACAGTATATATTCCGGTACTGTTTTTGCAAGGTGATCAATGGTGGTCTTTGTGTATTAATTTATCCCTACATATAAAATTCCTTGTGGGTTTTTATCCATCTAAGACGGATCTCCAGCACTTCTGTTCCCTGGCAACAGCATCCCCTTTAATTTCTCTCTATCGCTATCCGCCTGTCTGTCTTTACCTCACTGCACCGCCCCCCCCCAACATCTCCCTCACAGTCCCCTCCTACCAACCCCCCCGCCCCCCACGGTGCTCAGTGCGGTGTCAGTCAGCAGCAGGAACCATTCCCTGTTCTCCAAGCTGTGGTGCACTTACCTGCTTTCCGGACTGGGTCAATCACACAGCCTGCACGAATCCGGTCTCCAAGAGCTGTAGAAACCTGCAAAGGGAGTGTTCTGCTTTATACTGCTCTGACCCGTTCATTCATTTCTTCAGTGCTTCCAGTCACAGCCCTTAGGATAATTTTTGTGTTCTCGGCACAGCCAAAAGGATGAAGCATTTCAAGGAAAGCGCAGTCTGCAGCATACCTGACAAGCCTGTAAAAAGAGTGATTGTACACAACTGCAGCGTGAAAGAGCGTGATTACCAGGGTAAATGAGGGGGGCACTGTGGCGTTATTGCTCTGCTGCCCCAGAATGCGTGGATCCCGGTAGCGATTCCCAGAGTGGCCTTCTCTGTGCCTGCCTGCCCACCCCATTGGTGGACTGAAAGAGTGGGTGGTTTTTGTCCCACCAAAATGAGTTTTTTGCAGAAGTGCATAGGGAGGCTAGAGGGCACAGGGTAAAACTAATGTGGTTCTGTGCTCTCCATCCACTTGGTATTACCTGAGCTCTGTAGCCGGTGCAGCAATTATAATAATAATAATAATAATAATAATAATAATAATAATAATAATAATAATTGCTTACAGTTATCTAGCACTTTTCTGGACACTCCACTCAAAGTGCTTTACAGGTAATGGGGATCCCCTCCACCACCACCAATATGTAGCCCCCACCTGGATGATGCGATGGCAGCCATAGTGCGCCAGTACGCTCCCCACACCCAAGCTCTCAGTGGGGAGGAGAGCAGAGTGATTAAGCCAGTTCAGAGAGGGGGATTATTAGGAGGCCATGATGGGTAAGGGCCAATGGGACATTTGGCCAGGCTCCAGGGTTACACCCCTACTCTTTTTGAGAAACGCCCTGGGATTTTTAATGACCACTGAGAGTCAGGACCTCGGTTTTATGTCTCATCCGAAGGACGGCACCTTTTTACAATATAGTGTCCCTGTCACTATACTGGGGCATTAGGACCCACACCGACTGCAGGGTGAGCGCCCCCTGCTGGCCCCACTAACACCTCTTCCAGCAGAAGCCTTAGCTTTCCCAGGAGCCCGCCATCCAGGTACTGACCAGGCTCACAGCTGGTGAGCTTCACCCACTTCAACAGCAAACACCTCACTTGCAGAATCATCGATCAGGTGAGTCTCCTTGTTTTGAGCAGCTGGTTAGGGCTGAAAGTAGTAATCTGAATATTGAGGTAAACGAAAAAGAATGGGACGAGTTGGAATATTTACCTAAGGCTGTTTGTAGAGTTCCTGGGAAAGATAACACTGTGCTGGATGGTGGCTGTCAGATGAAAACGCAAAAGCTACAAAAAAAAATCGGAAAGCTTCGATTGATCGTTAGTTCTATCGACAACTCTTGACATGGAAACGACTGAGAAATTATGCACTCATCTGAGCAATGAAATGTGCAAATATTATAGTATCTACGAGATCATTGCTTGCACTACTTTAACACTGCCAAAACATTCATTAATGTTCTACCCACAGGAAAAGATTAAAGTAGGTAACCCATTTATAAAACCTCTAGCAAGATATTTTGACTTGATGACGGTTGATATAGCAGAATATCACTTACACTCTATAACGCTGCAACATTAAATTTGTCTTGTCACAGCAGTGACCAGATATACAGTAGCATACAATTTATTTTTGGACGCTTCTACATCTGAAAACAGATATCGTGCGGGTTTTTCTTTTTAGAAATAGCGACCCGTTCTGAGAATTTTAAAAAAGCGAAAAAAAAAAAAGTCGAAGCGAAAAAAAAAAGTTTTGTAGTTTCAGAATCTGAGACAAAGCAAAAATAAAAATAAAAAAGACAAATACAGAAAAAGTTTTTTTTAAAAAAAGATGATATATAGGAACGCAGGACCGTTATTTTCAGTTTCCCGTTGTTTCTCTGCCTCATCCGGCGCTCGAGGAGTTAACGGCCCCTCAGTGCGCGAGACTGGGCTATATGAGGGTCACGTGACGCCGCACGGACCCGGCTCGTTCCTTGTCTGAAGACGCCAAGATGGCGGCGAGCAACTATTACGGATTCACGCATGGTGCCGGCCCGCAGTACAGGTAATGTAGCCGCTGGCGAGGGGAGGGGGGCAGCCCTACCGAAGCTACGCGGGACGAGTTATCGGCTGCTCACGGAGCAAACAAGGGTCTGAGACATGTGGTTCGGGCAGGGGGAGGCAGATAGGGGGGAGAAAAAGGCCATCAGCTGAGCGGAGCGGTTCGCTTGCACGCTTGATGAGAAATAACCCTGGTTATACTGTGTAGGTGGTTAAACTGCAAAACTCGCCGGCCTCGCACCAGTCTGACACCCGGCGACCACATCGGTGCGAGCTGTCGGCTTTACCCGCGCTGCGCGCTGGCTGCGGGTGGGAGGTGTTGTCATTTTTAAATGGGGGAAACTTCGTAAAGAACCGCCCTTCTCTCTCTTGCAAAAACGGCAAAATGGCGGTAGGAGGGTGCATGAATTGCACCCTGCGGCGGGGTGGGGGGGGCATTCTTTTAGCTAACAGGACTCTAATTAGAGTTGTTTTCCCCTCAAGCTGCTAGGCGCAGAGGGGACGCCTACAGAGCGTGGAATGCCTGCTGTGTTCTCGGAGTTGTTTACTGCAGTTGTAGGTTGGGTGCGTCATGACACCTCACTGAATCTGGATTCTAGGTGACAACACAGCAGGTGCCGGCTGTGGTTCCACTTTTCTGTTACTTTTTGCCTGTGCTTGCGGAGGAGGGGGGGTTCGTTCGGTTCGTCCCGCTGCTCCCTGCGATGATGTCCACAGTTAGGTTGTTACGTCATGAGATGCGCTTGCAAACAGGAAGATAAACGGCGTCTTCACTGCTCTGGCTCCTGTCTCTTTCCACCTGTGAGCTGTAAAGCCGGGGGGGGTTATATTTAGATAACGCGACTAGTTTGAAGATTGACATTGCATGATACGGGTTGCCCACCGTTCTGCGCTGCGGTCCCCAGGTCTGCCCCGGTTTCGTGCGCTGAGCCGGCTGGCTTTGCCTGTACCAGAGACATGGCATTTACATCCTCGCATAAGCTCGGACCTTACGGGCTGCCCCGGCTTTCTACACTTTTTTCACCTGCCCTAGGTCTTGCTTAAATCGCATCGATAATGGCTGCTGCCTTCCAAAAACCACGCCCGGCTGCTGTTTGCATTCTAGTGGAAAGGTTTGGAGTTTGAGCTCTGCACAAGGTGGGTGTCCATCCCTGGTGCTGGACGGCCAGCAGGTTTTTTATTCCAGCTGAGCTCTGGACAGCCTGTGTCGGCTGCTTACTGCGGCCAGTGACAGTCGGACCGATTTAACAGCTTCTGCCAGCTCTTCAGGTGCGCGACAGCCTGCAGGTGCTCTCCGGCGTCGGGCTTGGACACCCTGGCTGGTAGCGCAGCCGGACTGGTTGGACACGGGGGAGAGCTGTTCCTGCCCTGGCGGGCACGGGTGAAGTTTCTGATGTGCAGGTGACTTGCCTCTATGGCTCTGTTCACCTGCAGCTGACTGATGGGCTACCTGCTGCGTTCAGGGGTGTTATCTGACCCAGATAAGCTAAGCCATGCTGCCTTTCTCCTCTGTTCCCCTGCTCCTTTAAGGGCACGAACTTGGCACTTGGCGTTCAGCTAGCTGTGGTGGGGATAACTGCTTTAATGGTTTCGGTATAGCAAAGCAGCAACACCCTTTGATGTTAAAACCTTTGCTTAAGTAGCCTAAACCTCCCTTCAGCTCCCTGAAATGCCCAATGGAAGAAGCCTCTAAACAAGAGATCTAGCATTTGAATGCAAGATGGTCTCTGAATATCCAGTGTGCTCCTTTTTCCTAAGTTGAATTTTATTCAATGTGATTAGCTGATCAGTCGTGTATATATTGGAATAATTAATAATTGTTTGTAGATTCTTTGAGTGGTCGCACTATGGCAGTGACCTCTCATTAACCTCTTGGCAGTAAATTCCTCTGGCTCAGGAACAGCAGGGGTAATTCCCTTTTGTGCTGCTTAAATTAAGCCATTAATACATTTTTAATTCTGTGGTAGATCTCATGTTCCCATCGTCTTATGATTAATTGCTTGTTGCTTAGCCTTTATCTGCAGTGCCATTTTTTCTGACCTCTTTTGTTCCTGCTGGACAGACTTGCAAGAGAGCATGGCGGCAGGAATACATGTATAAATCTATCCTGCAAATCTATCTAATCACACAGCTAATCACTATCTAATCACACAGCTATCTGTGATAGCTGTCCGTGTATATCCCAATCAGGAAGTTAGGGCCCCAAAGTTGTTCTAGAAGGGAAACATTTCTTTCCCTAATAAAATCGAATGTCTTCCCAACCTTGCATAAAGGAAACTCTTTGTAGTTACTAAAAAGTTTTTAGATGCGAAGATTAAATGGCATCACACGTCTAAGTGAGTTTGTTTAGTTCAGGCTTATTAAGGTTCAAACGTCTTTGCTCCAAGGTCCTCGGTAGTTAGTAAAATGTACTTGGTCTATGTGGAAAACGGGGAAAGATGCTGGCTGGATCAACCTGTCCTGACCTTGCCAGCTGACCGTCGGCACTTTGGCTACATGCGTGGGTATTGATTAATTGATTGGTATTTGGCACAGAGCAGGGTCCGTTATTCTGGCCCCTCAGGTTTTGGAAAGGTACGGTGGAGCTGCAGTTTGTGGATGAAATTTTCCAGAAAAGAGAAGTTCTCCAGCAATGACAGATGTATGTGCTGGACAGTGTGCGTCTAGCAGTTTCCTTTCTGGTGTCCAACTGATAAATGAGCATCTTATAGCAAGAAGCCTTTTAGAGAATCTTCACTGCTAGAAGTCGGAGCTCTTCCAGCTTATTTTGCATATAGGTGGGCGATTTGATAAAACATTGTGTATGTTTTGCTTCATTTCCCTTTTCATATGTGCATATTGTTTTTCTTCTGTTCTGGGGTATTGAGAAATTTTGTAAGAGTGCATTACTTAGTTATGTGAAAGCAGAGGTTATAGGCTTTATGTTCAGTTCTGTGGATATTCATAGAACCTTTTGCACTGCTGTTATCATAGTGATGCTTTGGTTAAACTGTTTCATTAGAAACATGCACCTGTACTGTAAAGTGTATTTCAAGGCATGGAAAAACTGACCTCTCTACTGACTAGTGCAAAGCATTTTCACCTTTGCTGCGTGTTATCTAGTTAAGGGCATTCAAATGAGAGGACTTAGTTTTCATGCAGAGTGCATCACTTAGCCTCTCCTGTTGTGTAAAATGGTGAGTGAACTAAATTTTAAGTGCATGTGCGCTCTGCAGACTGCACATAGCCAGAAGCATTAGTCTAAATGCAGCAGCTAGTTCATTTATAGATTGTTGGCGTGTTTTACTTGGTAGTGTTGTTCTAACTCTCAGTCATTTACACTTTTGGGGCTTTGCCAGGAAGGTGGCCAGAAAAGCTCAAATAAAAGCCTCCCTGTTTTATTGCCTCCCCCAGCAGAGTTAATTGATTGCACAACTGAATGAACTTGCAAAGGGTTCATTCTGCCTGACTTGTCAATCGCTTCTTGTTGTGCTGCATTGTAGGGTTTTTGGAGAAGGAAACTCTTAAAGTTGTTTCATGTGATATAGGTATCTAGTAACCCGCAGTTACTACCCGCCCTTGAGATGTCGGGTTTAGTTAATAAAAAGAACAGCCGTCATCTTGGTTTTTCAGTTAGATTTGATTCAATTCTAGTTCAGCTCCATCATGGCTTCTCCACTTTGCTGGTCAGTATGGTTTTTGTGGCCTTGTCACCTTGTTTCTCGCCTTCATCACTCCTCCTCCTCGCCTCCCGCAGTGCCCAGCCCGCCCCGGCCTATTCTCACCCGACGACCGCCAGCTACACGGCGCAGCCCGCCCCCGGCGTGGCCCACGCCGTCACCGCCTCGTACACGCCCGCCGCCGTCCAGTCGGCCGCCCCCGCGGTGTCCGGCGCCTACCAGGGCTACCAGCCCCACGCCGGGGCCGACTATGGCTACGGGGCCCGCCAGCAGGAGGCCGCGCCCCAGCCCACAGCTGCGCTGCCGGCCTACCAGGTATATCCTGAAATGGTCAGTCCCCGTCCTCTCTTCCCGATCTGCTTCCTCTCCGCCGGGGAGTCTAGCCTAGAAGGGCCCGCCTCGGCGTGGAGCCGTAATTGAGGTTGTTTCGCGGGAAGGTGGCTTGGCCTTCTGCCAAAGAAACATCTTGTGCTGGATGTGGTTTCTGGTTCTTTGGAAGAAGATGAAACGCATTAGGTCCTAAGTCATTGTTTGTTTTCGTTTCTCTAATGCCCTGTAGTGTGATGCAATGCAGAGATCTGGGATATGAGCTGGCAGTAACTTTGTGGAAGTCCTATTGCATTGACAATAGGGAATTTTTGTGCATCAAGAGCTCATACGTAGATAACATATGAAACAAGAATGCTATGCAACAGGAGTACAACACCATGATACACCATTCATTAGGGGCGGTGGCTCTGTGGCTCAGGATCTGCGCCTGTGGCTGGAAGGTTGCTGGTTCGTATCCAGCGGCCGGCAGAGGAATCCTACTCCTTTGGGCCCCTGAGCAAGGCCCTGAACCCCAACTGCTCCAGGGGCGCCGTATAAATGGCTGACCCTGAGCTCTGCCCCCCAGCTTCTCTCCCTGTCTGTGTGTCTCATGGAGAACAAGTTGGGGTATGCGAAAAGACAAATTCCTCATACAAGAAATTGTATAGGGCCAATAAAGTGATCTTATACAAAACATCTAACAACAATGCTCAGTCAGAACTCTTACCAGGACTGTAAAGTAAAAAAACAATTAGCTTGAGAAGTGTCTGAAAACAACTACAGTAATAAGATCCCTGTCTGCATACAGTCTTTTCATTGTTCAACAATTTAATGCTTTTTGGTATAAAGGAAGTAAATGATCTCTTAATTTCCTGCTGAAACTCTCCTACCAAGAGAATTGGAGGGTATATTTAAAAAG
Source organism: Lepisosteus oculatus (assembly GCF_040954835.1). Taxonomy (NCBI): domain Eukaryota; kingdom Metazoa; phylum Chordata; class Actinopteri; order Semionotiformes; family Lepisosteidae; genus Lepisosteus; species Lepisosteus oculatus. The sequence continues at coordinate 5,709,712 of NC_090724.1, read as the reverse complement.
AGTGGATGAGAGGGGTCATCTGAGGTTTAATGTGCAAGATTGTGTCGCTCTGTTGGACGTGTTATTGAGTCCAAGGATGCGCTAGTAATCAGTCATGATCACTTTGTTCAACTTTTTTTGTTCTACAAGGTACTTTGCACATGACTTTGTCCATAGCTGTCAAGGTGGTTATGGCTGTGTTTGTTTTTGGATGTGCTATACTGGTTCTGAAATTATTTAGGCTTAAATGAAAATTAAATGTATTTTAATTCAGTCTGTGCGGCGTTAAGGTTTCCTCCGGTTCTTATTATGCTCATAGTTAAATTATCTAGTTGATTTATTACAGGGTAGTAGTTTTCCTTTTTCCTTGCTATTGCATGCGTTGATTAAATTCCTTGTATGATTTACTTAGTGTTTGGTTATATTTTTATAATGAAATAAAAATTGCAGGACAACTACAGCTATGGACGGTCTACGCCTGCGGCAAGTTATGAGAATAAGCAGTACTATCAGACGAGCGCAGCTCCTGCTCCGCGCCCAGCCGCAGAATCGTACTACCAGACAGGTGAGCTCCCCTTCGGGGAAGGTGAAGTCGTACACTGCGCCTCGCGTTCTTTTCATGGACTCCGAGCTCCTTGCCTTGATTTCCCAAAGTTGGCGTTCATTGCAAATGAGCTTCGAAACCATGCAGATGACTCTCGGCATGGTGCACTGTGCTCTTCAGACGTGGGTTCTTACTCTTTGTAACCACGATTGTTATTTTAATCTTTCCTGAGAACTGGGGGGAGTTCTTTCTTCAGTCCTCCCTTTTATGAATGGCCTTTTAGCAATTTAACCTCTGCGGAAGGTTTTGTATTTTTGGGGGAGGATTTGTGTGATATTGGATATCTACTTCCAGGCACGAAGGGTGGTTACAGCCAGGCAAGCAGCGGATACAGCCAACCCCAGCCCCAGAGGCAGGTCACTGCCTTAAAGCCGATTGCTCCTGCCAGCTCTGTCTCAACCACCTACAACATCTACCCTGTGTCCACCAGCGTTCAGCAATCGGCCACCCCCACGTCCATCGCTTCCTACTCTCCAAGCCCCTCCTACAACTCCACCTCGGCCACTTCATACTCCGGTAAGGAGGCAGGTTCCCTGTAGGTGGCGCAGAGCCTTCCGAGCGTCTGGGGACTGGCTATCCGGAGCAGAGTTTAAGGTGCATTTGCACTGCCATTTCTGATCCGGATCAAATGTTCTGGGAGATCCGGTCCTGCTCAGCAGTGTGGCATTTGCAGTATATGCCACCCTGGCCAAGCCAGCTCTTTGTGTTCCGCTGAGGGCTTTGCGTGCGTAGAATCAGAAATCTTACTGTAGCAATGTACTGCATCGTACCTCTGGAAAAATGGAACACCCAACGCGGTGTGCACACTCCCATCTCCTTGAAAGCAGATGGGGGGGAAAAATGTATATTTCTTTGCAATAAGGAAAGAAGTATTTAAACTGCCTTTTGCCTCTGTTGGATCGAATGTGAAACCAAACACCACTGCGTTACAAGGCAGGCTGGTAATTAGTCCTTCATATATTTGCACTGAATATGATCCTCAATAGTAATGGCAGTATACTACATATGCGTAGTCTGCAAACTGCCCTGTGGTCTTGAACAGCCTCAGTTGTAGTTGTTTACTATATTTTGCAGTTGTATATAAATAAGCCTCTTGTTTTTTCTTCACACTAACCTTGCAGTCCAGCCAGGTTATTTCCTGCTTGGTTAAACTTGTCTGCATTTGTGGTTTGTGGTAGTGTAGTTGTCCATTGGGGTAGCTGCTGTATCTGGCCAACTACAGTGGCTAAGTAAGGTTTAGGCCTGTTGTCTACAGCCCTTGTCTTGTGTCTTCTGGTTCTCAGTCCAGCAAAACTATGCATGATGTTAAGTGAGTCAGTCAGCTGTTTAATTTGAAGGAGTTCGTGCTCTTTAGCTTTCTGCTTGTTGGATATTAGAGTACCTGTGACAGCCGCAGGACTGTATGGGACTAGTCCCTTGTTCTGTGCCTGGTATTTTAGAGTCCGTGGCCAGGATTAAAACATGACTGGTCGTTGAACGTTTTTATTTTTAGTAAGGAGGACCAGAAGATGTCTGATCCTGAAGTACTTGCTGACTAGTCCTACTCGGTATGTTTCTGTGACATGTCACGACAGCCCCTTTTTAGTTAGCTTAACGCCAGGACTCCCAAAAAACAAGAAGAATGGTTTGGAATTTGTTTCGGTCATCCGTGCAAGACGATCCTAAATGTGCCACAGGATGATGATGATGATGATGATGATGATGATGTCCACTCACCTGACATGGCTTCTGCTTCCCCCCTCTGTCCTTTCCTACCTCAGGCTCGAGCTATTCCACGTATGACACCAGTGGCTACACCTCCACCCCTTCGTACTACCAGCCCCCCCAGCAGCCGCCGCCCCCCCAGCAGCCGCAGCCCCAGCCACCCCCCCAGCAGCACCCCCCACAGCAGCAGCAGCACCCCCCGAAGCAGCAGACCAGCTCCTCCTGGAGCAACGCCGGGAGCAGCATGGTCACCAGCCCTGGCCCCCCGATGGGCAACGCCTACGCCAAGAAGCCCATGTTTCAGAGCAAGATGCAGAAGCCCAAAGGCCCCCCCAAACAGCCACAGCTCCACTACTGCGAAATCTGCAAAATCAGCTGTGCTGGCCCGCAGGTGGGTGCGCGGTTCGCGTTCCGACGTCCAGAGTCGCCGGGCAGTTTCGTTTCGTGTTACACAGTCGCTTGCTTTGGGGTTCGAAGGCTTGAATACTTCAGCGGCAACTCCTGGAAGCTTGGCGTCTTTCTGACGTGCCGCCAACCCTGACCAGTGAGTCCGTGCTGATGGGAGCTGCCTGCAGGTGTCTCTGCTTTGCCAAGAGGATGCCGGGCAGCTAGCGCCTATCGTACCCGAGTCATGTGCGTCTCGTTGGCAGCTGGCCAGTGGAATGACCCAGTCATGTGAGGCTTAGGAGCCCTTTATAATCCGGTGTGAAGAAAAAGTGTTCACCGGGTATTCCATGTGAAAACGAGCTTTGTAACTCCTTAGGGTTTTCGGTTTTTGTCCTTCTGAAAAGCTCCTCCATAGATATGATGCAAAGATGAGTGCAGTCCTCATTCGTTTCTCCCTGTGTGGAAGGTTTTCCTTCAGAAGGGAATATTGTTCGGAACCGTTTACTTCTAGCCGTCTTTTCCATCTTCTGTTTTCTGAATCCGGATTATTTGAGGGTTAAAAATCATATATTCCACGCTGAGCGTTGTGGGAGTAGCGCATTTTGTAATGAGCCATTTTCTATGGGTAATTGAGGGCCTGTTCTGCTCCGCTCAGCAGGAAAGTGTTCTGCTGGTCAGGCGTTGTTCGTCTTGGTTAATTGGAATTCTCCGGGGGTGCCTTAATCCCTAATCCCCGAGCTCGGCTGACGTCCCGCTTCGCCTTGTAGACCTACAGGGAGCATTTAGAGGGCCAGAAGCACAAGAAGAAGGAGGCCGCCCTCAAGTCGGGGAGCCAGGCGAACAGCGCCGCCCGTGGCGTGCAGACCCAGCTGCGCTGCGAGCTCTGCGACGTCTCCTGCACGGGCGCCGACGCCTACGCCGCGCACATCCGCGGCGCCAAGCACCAGAAGGTCTGCCCCTGGGCCACGTCCGTGCCGTTTCTGTATGGTTGTACACTTTACTCGCCGTTGTTGCTGACCTTTAAATAAACTGGGGGTGTGTGGGGGGGGGGGGGGGTGTACTCTTGCCATGTGACTTTAGCAATTACCTTATGCTCCATGTGATGATGGAGTTAAAAATTTGGCAAACTAAAATCTGTATTTTAGAGCCATAGCGAAGAGCAGCTAGTTAGTATGTTTAGTAAAAGCTTTTCTTGATATTTGTTGACTTTTTTTTAAGTAGCTGATCAATTATTGTTTGACACTGCCTGGAGTATGGTAAACTGAGGGGTGGTGAGAGCAGGGTTTTGTTAACCCCTGCTGGGTTTTTTTTTCCTCAGGTGGTGAAGTTACACACCAAGTTGGGAAAACCCATCCCCTCCACAGAACCGGTTGTGGTGAACTCTGCCCCCGTCGCCACGACGACAACGGCCAGTAAGCCGGCCCCTCCCACTACTACTCCAGCTACCCCGGCAACCCCCCCCAAACCTACCATCGCCAGCACCGGCAAGGCCTCGCCACTGGTCAAGAAGCCTGCCCCACCCAAGATCACTTTTGTTGGTAAGTGGTCACCAAACCCCTTGTGCGAATATTTGGTGCTGGATCCCTTTATTTACAATTTTAAAAGGGTTTTTTTTTTTTGTTCTGCTGTGTTTGTTTTTTCTCCATTCTGTTTTTTTTTACCTTCATGCTCAAGAGCAGTAAGCGCAGAATAAAGTAACCGCACGCGGTTTGAATGCTGGTTTAGAGGCGCTCCAGGAAAAAAGATGTGCTGTACACCAGTAACCTGGGAATCGGCACGCTCTCCAGAAGGATAGCACCCCCCCTGCTCAGTCAGTTGAATAAGTCTCCCGGTGGCAGGCAGTGTGCAGCTGGGTTGAGGATCAAGAAACAGACCTCTACTACCATTCCTGACTGGGACCGTCCCAACAGTTGAAATACTGTTGAAAACCAGTAGTAATAATAATAATAATTGCTTACACTTATATAGCGCTTTTTTGGACACTCCACTCAAAGCGCTTTACAGGTAATGGGAACTCCCAGTACTGCAGGTCAATCCAACACACACACTCCATTCCCCTTGTTGCAGCCTCAGTGGGAAATGATCTTGTCTTAAGAACGGGGTGGGACTGGGTTACAGATATTTCTGAACCTTCAGGAGCACGCGCTGTGTTTTGTTCAAGGTGGTTTCTGCTGCTAGCAGAATGCTGGTGGGTGCCAGTTTTCTGGCTGGTGAGTGTAAGTACTTCGTGAAGCTGGACCATCCTCAGTGCACTCTCACGGGTTGGGCTCTATTCTCCCTTTTCTTTTTTGCTGCTGCGTCGAGCTTTAACGCGGAGCCCCCCCTGACAGTATAAAACTCGCACGCCCCCCCCCCCCCGATGCTCTTTAGTTCTCCTTCCGCGACTGAACTGACTCTCGCGTGACTAAGGCGTGTTGGCGCTGTGTCTTTGTTGCTCGTCTTTCCCCCCTGCCCAGCTAACAAACCGGCTGCGCCCCCTGTGGCGGTGAAGGAGGAGAAGGTGAAGCCGCCCGCTACCACGACGGCGGCCGTCACCGTGACGGCGGCGGCGGCAGCGGCGGCGAAACCGGAGCCGCAGAGCGAGCAGGAGGAGGACGAAGGAGATGGCTCCGGGGGTCCGGGGGACGTGCAGCCTGTTGGACACGATTACGTTGAAGAGGTGAGGGATTAGCACAGAGGGGTTGCTCATTCCCAGTCCCGGGTCTTTACAAATCCTCTGGCTTCCAGGTAGCAGCAGTGCTGTGAGCAGGACAACGACGGGACATGAGCTGGTTTGAAATGGGCTCCAGGCCAGGGGATGGAAAGTGTTGTTGCAAAATGACTTTAGCAATTACCTTGTGCCTCATAACATTGAGACAGTGCCTACTTTACCTCTAAGTAGTCCAAACTAGTCAATACATTGGTAAACCTGGCTTGATTTTTCGCAGAGCTGTGGATGACAGTGCAGCACTGCTGGTCAGTCATTTAAATAGTTGATTGAATTTGCTCTGATTTGTTTGAGGTTCTGGGTGCAGAAACTGCTCTAACAATACTGTATATCCATAGACAAGGCCTTGTCTTAGTGCAGGCCCACATATAATTTAGAAAGGAGAATTTATAATGGGTCATATCAGTTTTGAACATATTCTCATTTACACTGATGATCTGTAGAGAGTTTCCACAGCAGGGCAGTTACTGAATTGCCTTGCTCAGTGTATCAGCGGCATCCTAACTGGCCCATACTGCTGTCCAGATTGCCACCGTTACGGTGATTACGTAACGGCAAGCCTTCTCCAGCAGCGGTGTCTGCTGAAGCCTCATGCTGTCTGTTGGCCTGTTGTTCATGTCGACATCTCTATTCGAATGAAGTTGTTTATTAAAAACAAGTTTAGATCGTGCAGTTCAGCGAGCCAGAGGAGGAGTGGAAATCGGTCTTTCCCTTTGCTTTCTTCTGAGCGTCTGTAGTCTTGGCCTGCTGCCCAGTCCGTCCTGCGGCCCACTGGGTTTGCAAGGGCCTATCGGTGTGCTGCTTTAAAATGAGACGCAGTGGGTGAGTGATGTAGCCAACCTCTTCCACTCTGGAAAGCGTTGGATGGAGGTGGTGGCTTGTGCTCACAAGGCCCTCAAGACGTCTCGGTGTCTTATTTGGATGTTGTATGTTCTCTGCATTTTGCCTTGTAAGCGGCAGCATCGAACTGACAATGGGCAACTCCTTTACGGTGAGCTCTAAAACTGTCTGATCAACAGTCAGTAGCATTGCTGTACGTCGTCGATCCTTTCTTCCAGGTGCGTAACGATGACGGCAAGGTGATACGCTTTCACTGTAAACTGTGCGAGTGCAGCTTTAACGACCCCAATGCTAAAGATATGCACCTGAAGGGGCGCAGGCACAGACTGCAGTACAAGGTAAGAGAGCCTGGGTCTGAACCTTTTCTTTCTTACTGCTGGAGCGCACTGGAAAGTGCTGTGGGCAGTCAAGGCAGTTCATAGCTCAAGACTGAACCTCGTTTGCAGCAAAATCTTTTTTTTTTTAGGTCTTCCAAACAAAGTTTAAGAATAATCTCTTCACAAGAACCACCTTGGTTTTGGTTTATAATTTGTAAACTATCTGGGGGGGATCAGGATACTTCAGTTTAATCTTGTTGATGAGAACGTTTTACCAGCATGTACGTTTTGGGGGGCAAGGATTAGGCCTACATGGGGATCTCCTTGATCAGACGTGAAGCCATATATCCACGACTTCCTTCCCGTATGACTGCGATATGGAGATTGTGACGCCGCTGATGTCATTTGCAAATCGCACAAGTCTGTTTTGGCCTGCTGTCCGTCGCTGCAGATTGCAGACCCACTGTGCCGCCTTTCACGTGATTATACCCTGCTGATATTTCCAGATGGATCCTATCGGAGTGTTCCATGGTTACTTGCCTTTTAAAGCCATAGCTGTGCCCTTTAACATGGCATATAAGGAGCGATGCATTTCACGTGACTGAACAAGTTATGAAAGGAATGGGAAGTGTCATGGGTGTTGGAGCGAAATTAGAAATGGCTGCCTGGCTTACCTCGGGTGCAGACAATCATGGGAGTTCAATCCACCGTTAGGAAAATGCACTGTAACAAGGGCTAGTATTGCTGGGGGGTTGGAGGCGTTATTATTATAAAACTGTATTACGTATGTATCGTATCTACAAAGGTTTTTTTGTTAGTTGTGTTTATATTTTACACCTATGAATTTTCCTGCAGTAACATGAACTGTGGTTCTTCCTCGTGCTGTTTTCGGTAAGTTGTATTTTCCAGCCTGGCAGGTTAGGGTTTGATGAGGGCTACTTGTTATTTTTCGCCAATTTTATTTCTAACCATTTAAATGGCAGTCTCCATCAAGTCCCATTCAGTGATTCAGAGCAGCACTGTGTGACCCAATTTCAACTGTGAACTTTCTTGTAACGCTCCTATGCTTGTGGAGAATTAAATGCACATGAAGACCAAGAGGCTTAAGGGAATGTCCTATGCTGACGGGCTGAGGGAACTGAAACTTTTTAGTCGTGAAACCTCGAAGGGGACCTGATGCACGTATTCAAAATCCTCAAAAGCGCTGAATCTGAACCCAGCGGATTTCTTCAGAATTAACAGTGCGACATGAGCCAGAGGGCACAAGTGGAAGAGGGAGTGTGTGTAAATGCGTACAAGACTGAGCAGAGGAGGCACGTCTTTATCCAGTGTTGTAGAAGTATGGATCAAGCTACCCAGCAGTGCTGTCGAAGCCGATACCCTGCCTTCTTTCAAGTCGTGGCCGGATAACTCTTGACTACCAGATGGGCTGGATAGGCCGAGTGGCATCCTCTCGTTAGTGAATGGTCTTGTGTAAAGGCGCAATGGACCCCATTATGCTGTGTTTGTGAATTTCATGTTTATGAAAGCAGATTTCAAACATGGAAAAGTGGCTAAAGACCAGGTAAAATTCTCAAGCACATTAAAATGTAGTTCAACTTTAACAGTCCAATTAATGTGATGTTTCCTTCATCTCTTTTTTTTTTTCCACGTGCTGTTTAACTGATGGGTTAGAAGATGCATTTTTGCCGGAAATGTCCCCAGTACTTGGGAGACGATTCTCTAGGGGTAATGGGTGGACACGAGCCTGTGCTAACCTGCCGGGTGGGGTGTCTTTCTCGCGCCTGCAGAAGAAGGTCAACCCCGAGCTGCCGGTGGAGATCAAGCCCAGCAACCGAGCCCGCAAGCTCCAGGAGGGCAAGCTGAGGAAGCAGAAGCAGAAGAGGCGGCGGGATGAGGAGCAGCGCTGGCACATGGAGATGAGGTCAGCGCCCGGGCGGCGCAGGTTGATGAGGTCACTGCCTGGGGGGAGGGTCGGGGTTGTGGGAGGAGGGATGCCAGCAGGGGAACAGGAGCACCCCACCAATCGCCTCTGCACTCCGGGGCTAAGCACAGCTTGGCCGAGAAATCCCGAATCATCCTTTTGTTTTCTCCAATATACCCCTGATGAATCCCCAGTTTGCATTCGTTTCGGTTTCCTGTGGTACAGGATGTTTATCTCACGCGACATGCGGCCCTTTTCTTTAGCAGGCGTTACGAGGAGGAGATGTACTGGAGGAGGGTTGAGGAGGAGCACCGGCGCAGGATGGCCCCCCCACCTCCGCTGATGGGTCGCCCCGGCATGCCTGTCCCCCCACTGCTGGTAAGCTGCATAGCTCTTGCTGAGCATCAAAACTGATGTATATCAAGAGATGTCTGTTCTCACCGAGACAATACAGAAGCTCTAAGTGTTTTTTTACCTGAGTAAGTTTTTGTAAGATAAGAATATAGGAGCAGACTCTTATTTTTTTCCAGTTTTTTCATTTGTTTAGAATCGCCAGTTATTATCTTATGAATTTCCCACCAACTATGGAATCCCCATTTATTTTGGGGGTGTGGCTCTCTAGCCTCAACCAAAATGCCACACAGTGGAGAGCAAGAGCATGGAAATGCCACCTGTCCCATCTCCAGAGTCCTTTGTTTTCTGTTGCACTGCGAGCTCCTGTCTTACCAATGTTACTGCAGGCCTTTGCTTGCCAACCTGGTGATGTCCCAGGCTCGAGCACCCGATGTCTGGATCGTGGAATGTGATTTGCTCTCCAAAAGTGCTCTTTCTGGTTGGCTCACTCGATAGCGCTCTTACTTTAGTATTTTAATACATATTTAACCATCAGCAAAGTTTCCCCTAAATTCTTTGCAGTTACGGTGTTCGGACGCGTCTCTGCTTTAACGGGAGGGCAGCGTGGCGGCAGTGAAGTGTGCTAAAGAGACCTGGTTTTATTAGCTCTTCTCCCCCAAGCCTCTCCGACGCCCTGACTCTCCCGACGACCGACACATCATGGCCAAGCACTCCAACATCTACCCTGTGCAGGAGGAGCTGCAGGCTGTTCAGAGGATCGTGTCCCACTCGGAGCGAGCCCTCAAGCTCGTCTCCGACTCCCTGCTGGAAAAGGAAGAACCGAAAGAGGACGAGGACAGCAAGGACAAAGTGTAAGAGTCTGTGCGCCTTTTGGGAGTTCCCCCTCTAGGCCTTAAAACCTTTTATCTGTGTGAGTGTGTGCATCACCTGCTCGTTTTTGCCTTGCACTGCAGTCTGGGACCTTTCTGCTTCAAGCATGTTCGAGGGCTGTCCTACTGAGATGCTAGCTGGTTGCACGCGGTTTTGTTAACACGGGCAGGATGATCCCGTTTTCCCAAGCATCCGATTTGTCCCTTAAAGGGACCGTTGAGCGGCAGTAGCCTGATTGCAGTGTCGCGCGACCTTTCTGTCTGCAGGAAAGAGGATCCTCAGGCTCGGATGCTGAAAGGAGTGATGCGCGTGGGGATTCTAGCCAAGGGCCTGCTGTTGCACGGCGACAGGACCGTGGAGCTAATCCTGCTGTCGGCCAAAAAACCCACCGTCTCCCTGCTCAGCAGAATAGCCGAGCAGCTGCCTAAGGAACTGGCGGTAAGGCTGCATGAACTTTTTTTCCCTCATTTTTCATTCGGGTCTTTTGCCGGTTTTACCCGACTGCTTGTAAAAATGAGTAATAGCACTTTCCCATCAGCTTCCGCTACCCAGCCGTGTGGTTGAAGCCGATACTTTGGCTTCCTTGCAGAAATGGCTGGATGAAATCCTTGGATCGAGTAACTACTAACTACCGAACAGGTTAGGTGTGCCAAATGGCCTCCTCTCCTTCATAACCTTCGCGACAGCCAATTTGGATCCACATCATTTCTGGTGTTTCTTGTGGATTTACACATGTGCTGGCCATGGGGGGGGAAAGAAAACTAGACTTCACTTTTTTTTTTGAGGCAAAATTCCCTGTGACCCTTGCAATCTGTCTTTTCATGCATGCATGCATTCAGACAGCATCCACTCTAGAAGGAAATGAGCTCCACCTGCCTGTAGCTATGGATGTTTAACCGTTGTAAAGCCTGACTTTGACACAGAGGAGATGTGAGCTTTCATGTCGCCTTGGTGGTCAAGGGTTAAGATTTCTCAATGGGAAGTGTTTTCTTAAAACTCCTTACTTGGATAACTACATGGTAATCATGCATACTGCACTGTGAAAATCTATTAAGCATGAGTCTTCAGGGCTCTTCCTGCAGTGCAGTTAGGAAACCCAGGTCTTTATAGCAAAGTCGGAAACGGTAAAGCTTCTGGAGTGAACTGCTCATAAACATCTGGTGTATTGGTTTTCAAAATCACAAACATTGTGCGTTTGCAGTGTTTTCAATTTCAGCCAAATATTGTTTGCAAAAAGGATGCATGTTGTCTTTCTTTGGCAGTTTAAGTACGTCATCATTTAGGGTTTTCATTCATAAAGGGGGTCAGGAATTGTTGTATAGTAGCAAAGGCCATCTTGGTGCAATAAATTACTTGGTGCTGAAATAGTTTGGAAATCAAATAAAATTGATCAGTGATTCACTGTTTCAGTGGTGAATTTGTTTGAACACATGTTGGTCAGAGGGTGAAAGCTGAAAGGTGACAGTTTTGCAGTGAACTGGGTGCTAAAGTGAGATTGAGACGAGTGTCTTCATGGATGTTGGACACCAACAAAAAGAGTCTTCAGTATCAGAGGTTTTATTTTGTTGAGGGTGGAGGGGTTGAAAATATCACACTTTTAACCAGTATTTACCCTGCTCTCTTCCCCCTTGAAAATAAACAAACTGGAGTCTCTTTTTAAAACGTCAGAAGCACAGCTTGTGGAGAAAGACCTGGGAAAACCTCTCCCTGTTGGAGCTGCTTTTATCACTGGAGCCATTCATGCTGAATGATGAGTATGAATTAAAATCAAACCCATGACTCTGCACTTTTGAATACTATCTAAGGTCTTGGCCAAGAGCGCTCAACCTCAGTGCTTCTGATGGTAGTTTTTGGTTCTTTTGAACCAAAGCCTACTTAAGGTGCATGCTGAGGAGGATTGTTTTACCATCTCAGTTATCTTGTGCTAGAACTGTCGCCTGTTATTTTACAGATTTTAGACTCCTTGTGGTTTTTTTTTTAATATCCTGCGACGGAACAGACTTGCATCAGTAGTTTTGCTGAAGTGTCTGTGAAAGATGTTTTTGCGCCTGTCCATTAAGGCAAAGAAAATCCTTGAAATGGAACCTGTAGGCTGTTCAGTTGTATCCCTGGTTAAAATTATGCCTTGGCTTGGCCTCTGTGCATCATCTTAGACCCACGCTGCTTGAAGTGAATTTCTGGTGGAGCTTCTTTGACACTGTATGGTTGTCTTCAGTGTGTAGTTGAGGGCATAAGCTGAACTGCTGTTTAGAATTTTTTTCTTAGCTGTTGAAAGTTGACTAAAAACCTCATCTGGAAAGGGGAAAGCCCTTTCTCTGCCCTGAAATTACTTCACAGTACTACCATAAGCAAGCCAGGGCAAAAACGTAAAATAGCAGCAATTAAAAATTTTTGGTTCAGAAGCAACTGATTCAGTATTCTACTGAATGCTACGTGAGCAGTACTTTGGTGGTGCGGTTGACATTGCTGTCTGCTCTTCAGGTGCTTATGCCTCAAATCAACACTGTAGCGGTCCTACAAGAAGCTTGATCAGAAAGATGTTTACAATAGCAGTCTAAGACATCCTAATCTTTTGAACAAGTGTTATAAGTGGGATGTTCATGCTCTAAGAAGGAGATACTTCTCTTTTGTGAGTTTGACAACATTCTACACTTGTAAAAGCAATTTTCTCATCCTGTGGGTGTTGTAGGAACTGTTAAAACTTGGGTGTGCCATGTGTCGGATAAGGTGGTAAATGAATGTGTTGTTGGCTTCACTGGATTGTTAATTACCCTTTCCCTTGCCAAGAAAATGTCGGACTCCTTGCTGTAAGGTATTATTTATATTCGCATTGTAAAAGAGCTTTCAAAGAAAATTAAAGAGCTCAACGACGGTCATGGTGTCTTTGTTAAATTAAATAAATGGTTGGATGTACAAGCGTTTTGAGTGTTGCCATTTGTTTCTTCCTTCCCTTTACCCCTCCCTTAACTGTGTGGTTTAGGAATAATTTAATACATCTTTCTATTTATCTCAAGTCCCTTTCAACTGATCTTTAGCCCCGCTGCCTGGACATGACAAATGAAACCTACAGAGAGAGATTACAGTATGAGGTCACTCTCCCCAAAAACCCCCTGTTTTTTTCTGGGGGACAAAAAAAAACCTGATGCAGAGCTTTCAAGGCTCTGTCCTGTGGCATCTTAGATTTTCATTACTCACTATCCAGAGGTCCCGACATTAAGAGCTAACTTAACTTAACTTAATCGGATCTTTATTAAGCTCAATTTCTAGAGTGTTTGTCCGAACAACCTTGCTTGTGTGCAGCCTTAAGCCATGAGCTGTGAAACATGCAGTGGGCTTGCTGACAAGTTCTAAATAGGATTTCAAGCAAGGCCAGACTGTGAGCTAGGAACAAAAACTGTGCATATTATTGCATAGTGTTATGTGATTGAGCTTAGGCATTGTGTTTAAGGTGGAAATATGCCTCGAGTGGGAGATGAGACCTTTGTTCAATTTCTTATGGCCCCACTCCTCCGCCCTCCCCTCCTCTGTAGTGAGTAATTTTAAGTGTCCTTTTAACCGGCAGACGTTTTCTGAAGATCAGTATGAGGTGCAGGCTCACCCTGAGGAAGCCAACATCCTGATTTGTTCAAGCAAGGAACCAAAAATGCAGGTCACCATCTCTCTCACGTCGCCACTGATGAGGGGGGACAGTGCCACTGAGAAGGAAGAAAAGGCAGGAGACAAAACGGCCGAGAAAGGTTAGAGAAGCCACACGCTTTCAGTCCACTGCGCTGTCTCTCTCTAGTGTGCATATAAAAAAAAAAAACGGACTTTAACATAGTCAAGACGTTTGACAAAGCAGTGTTTCTGGAATTGCCTCCCCCCCCCACATGCTGTGAATTGGCTTTTAAATGGCATTTTCTTGCCCCTCCCCCCCTTTTAATCCCTCCCATCACTTTATTTCATTTGTGTGCAATTAGAATTATTTAAAGCAGGGATCTCTGACCTTTCTGTGCCCCAGTGGCAGGTGTCTCTGCCAACGAAGACTATTAAGCAGGGGTTTGCGTTTCTAAACTTGGTGTGTTTTGGATGTAACGTGATGATACAGCCATAGTAGTGCCCAGGGATGAGAGTGCATGTGTTACTGGCCATTCAAATGCTTGTTGCTCTAGTGTATTGTTTTATCAATGCACTTTTTCTATCGCTGTCGTACTTAAACGTTTTGCATTTATCTGCTGCAAGCAGGTGAGGCATTTTACAGAGTAACTAGGAGCATATTTTGGGAAGAATATTTTCTTCATCATATCGTGACTCCTGCTCCTCTCTCTCTCATCCCTGAAGAACTAAGGCAAGCGAAGTCTTTCACCAAAGACTGCAAAACGTTTGGGTCCTTGTAAGCTGTCTCTGATCATTTTGAGGTTTTGATGCTTTTTTTTCCCCCTGTCCCAACAAAATGAATTTTCTCCAAAAATGGGTTCTTTCAACAACACCTTGTTAGTTTTTTTGCTAATGCATTCGAGGTATGCATTTTTTTTGTAACATTGTTCCTAATTTAATCGAGACCAGTGGAACCTTTGGAGAAAGGGGGGGGAAGATTCAGAGGTCATTGTTTTTAAGTTAAATGTACAATGCCTTATCCATCATTGAGTTCAAAGCAATCAAAATCTCATTTTATTGAGAACTTGAGTTGGCAGACATATCATTTTTGCTCTCCGAGATCTGAGTATCTAATGGAGAAGCTGAATGTAATGTTTGCTGACTCTTAATTAGTATTTGTCCTTCACAATTTGCCTTCTGTGGTGTTAGCAGACCGATGTACACTAGTAACATAGCTGTCACTAAATCACTTCTAGTGAGACAGTTATGGAAGAGGTGTATTGAACACTATCTTAAGAGCTAATACCCTAGTAATTGTTAATTATCTTGGGAAGTATAGCAGGGATAAAATCCCATCTAATTATTCAACAAGAGCTCACATTTCTTTTGAATGATGCATGTCTCTGCCTTCATTTGTCTGCAGTTTGGGGGAGAGCGTTTGTTTCTTCTGGGATCCGAAGGGTCAGATCTAGATCAGTTTGCACAAATGGTTCTAAACGAATGTTCAGATCTTCTTAAAATAAGGAAGTGCAGCATGCTGATTAAAGAGGACTTTTACTTTTGGCTGTCAGTGGGTAATAACAGGAAGGGCTGTTCTAGCCGAACTGCATGTGAATCTGTTGAAGAATGACAAATGAAAGCGTGCACACACCACTCACAATGGTTAAGGCAGCTTGATAGGCGATAGCCTAGAGATTGAATTTCTCAGAGGATGCCTCATTTGTTCACCTGGCAAGAAGATGCTCTAATCCGACCTGGCCTTCTATTGTGAGTGCTAAAGTCTTTGGTTCCATCAGTTCAGTTGAAAAACAGTGTTCCTAGGAACAGGTAAAGCTTTATTCTATGCTGAAAGAAAAAGAAAGGAGACACAATATGCGACACCTTAAGAAGGTTCCATATCCGAAACAGTCTGCTTTCTTTACCTTTCACCATGGAATAAACATTTACCTCTTCCTTTGCAGCCTGCGATTCCGACGCAGCTCTGTTATCGAATTTCTCGTTCCTTTCCCTAGGTGCTCAGGGGAAGCTACAGGTAAATCTGGAAATGAGAGCCGAAAACGTGGTGTATGAAGCAGAGGGAATTTATTAAAGGCAGCTATGGGACCATGTGCAATAAGCTAGGTGCTGTTGTCTCTCTAGGAGTAGCCGAGTCTGAGCCGGACCCCCCAGATGTCCTGGACAGAAAGAAGTGCCTGGAGCACCTGGCTGCCTTTCGTCATGCTAAGTGGTTCCAGGTGAGGGGCATGTAGCTTTCCAGAAAATCTGCTGTCACCATTGTGGCAGTTTTTACACCTGTGTATGCTATGGTTTTATGTAGCAGAAATATAAAATGCTACAGTTTTACACAGCACATTACAACCTGAAGACCATGGTTGTTTTGAGTTTGGGCTGGTGTGTCTTGAATCAGGATATGGAGCCCAAGTGACTTTTGGTTTTCATTCCATCTGATCTCTGAACGACTAATTGGATCAGTTAGGTTGCTTAATGAGGAGTTAACGTGTTTTCCAAATCTCTGCTCGTTTACCATTTAAGGCCACCTACCAAACCTTCAGGAAAGAGGTTGGAGACCTTGTGCAAGGATTCAGGGTGTAAGCTATAGAAAAAGTTGGGCTGTTATGTGGAATTGCAGTATTGGAATAGATATGCGTTTAAGGAATATGTTACCAGACCATTTAAATTTTTTTCAGCGTGTAAAAATTATAATTAATGTAGTAATTTTTTAAATGAAACCTTTCCTTAGTTTTAGAAATTGCTCTAGTTGAATAGAATTGACTGCACATTTTGCATCGCACGCTCATTTATATAATGGTAGGAGTGTTTTACAGGTTTCAGATTACATATACTGTATGAGGTGTAACTTATCTATGGATGCTTACCCTTTTTTTCCCCCTGTTTTATCAGTACTGGTTTAGGGGAGGGGTGGGGAATTAAACTTGAGAGTTAATATTATGTTCTGGCATTACATCAGGCTTTCTGTTTAACATGTGGTTTCCTCCTTTGCAGTTCTTTAACAAAACCTGCACTTCGAGCAGGATCACAAAAACTGTTAAATGCCAATGGAACAACAGAATTGTCCAGCAAACCTCTGCGTTCTTCGAGGAATTGCAAGTGGGTGGGATACTGTGTTGTCTTGCTTAGCGGTGATGGGTTTTCTGTCTGATGGCAGGCTCGTGCCAATGGCCGGCAGTCCTGTGTGGTCATCATCCGGATACTGCGGGATCTCTGCCAGCGAGTGCCAACCTGGGGGAAGCTGCCAGGCTGGGTAGGACTCGTCACTAAGCATTGCATGTGAGATCTGCAGCATTAGAAGAAGCACGCCCACCTGTTTCATCTAGCCTACCTAAAACAAATTAACTTCCATTGCTCTTCGGATGGCGAAAGGTCAAATGCAGTTGTCAGGATGATCTGCTTTTTTTTTTTTGGTCTGGGCTAATGACATGGTCATTGCATTGCGAAGGGAGCTGTTATGGAATATATTGCGTATAAGCCACCAATGCATGATTTTCCATTTTGCGTAGACGGGCGAGAGTGAGTAACACAGGCAAAGGAGGGTTTTCAGGAAAAGTCGATTATGAAAGATCAGCATAAGTCATCCGGACTTGTCATTTCTGCATAAAGAGAAGTATAGACATTAGCTGAGAGATACTTATTTTGTCTGTTGGCAAACATTTTCCATCTCGTGTTCTCCCTTAGTTTTTTTTTGTATTTTTATGGGAGTATTAATAGCAGAGTGCTGCCTCTGTATTGCTAGGCTATGGAGCTGCTGGTGGAGAAGGCGATCAGCACTGCGTCTGGCCCTCTCAGCCCTGGGGAAGCCATGCGCAGAGTTCTCGAGAGTGTAGCCTCCGGAATTCTGCTGCCAGGTTTGTGCTTCCGGTCCTCCAACAGCATGGCTTTGCTGTCGGGATAGACTGTTCTGCGGGTGTGGAAAAACTGCGCACGCTTCTGTGTGCCAGCGAAGACCCGCCAGCAACTCGCACCACTCATTGAGCTTCCCTCTTTCCCCTTCCTCCTCTTATTTTCTGGCTGGATGTGATGGTTGAAGGCCCCTGCAATTTGTAAAGTACTTTGGGATCCTTCCGGGTGAAAAAGGCTCTTGAAACGGCAGGAATTATTTATGTCTTGTGATCTCCACCTGACCTACGTACTTAATTTCCACTCCAGACCTTTTTTTTTCTCCTCCTCGGGAGGCTGTGACGCTACACGCTGAGTGCACTGTACCGGATCGGTCATCGAACATGTAGGAACTGCAGAACTGCCAGAGATGGGTTGCAACAATATTTCTGTCCTTCTTGCATAGATGGGCCAGGCCTGCTGGACCCCTGTGAAAAAGACCAAACCGATGCTCTTGAAACTATGACCAATCAAGAAAGAGAAGATATAACTGCAAGTGCCCAGGTATATGAAATCATGTTTTATTTGAACTTTAGTTTAGCAAAACCCAAGGTGGAACATTTTAATTGTGTATACATTTCTGTGATTCCCAGCTTGCCTTCTGTGAGAACACCGTGCCTTTTGTCTTGTAGACCAAGTTAAACCACCTCGAGTACAACAGGTCCCTCAATTATCAAAATTTGGGGTGTCGGACTCTGTCCCTGGGACCTTAGTGTCTTTGGTTTTTATTCTAACCTGACCTATCAATCAATTAACCTTACTTACATGTGTTTCTTAAGGTTCTTTACGGATAATAACTCAGTTCACTTAATTAAAGGTGCAGTGACCTGTAAAACAGTCTGGAGCCAGTTTCCAAATATTCCAGTTACAAATTACCATAAACATTTGCTAATTAGAAGCACTTTATAAAATCAGCCTTTTCTTGGCTTGATTGGACCTATGTGCTGCAATACTTGGACAAACCTCCCTCAGCTCTTCAGCTGCTGCTGTTTAGAGACCTAGAACTCCTGCAGACGCCTTGGCCCTCACACAACTGGAGTTCAACCCCCCTGTTTAAGGGCATGAATATTAGAAATCACTGCTAGATTTTTTTTTGGGGGGTGTTGCTCTAGTCTTTTCGGAGGATATGCATTTCAGGTTAGTATGCAGTACAGAAATATTCTCTCAGAAGATTTTTAAAACCAGAAAATTTGATGCAGCAAGGCAGCGGAATTCTGACCCTGTCCCAGTCTCTTGCATGCCTATCTTTGCAGTCAGCCAGTTGGGTGCTGCTATTGGGGTATTCCTGTTCATGGCTATTACTGTGACCCAGGTTTGAACCCGCAACTCCAAGGAGCACCATGCCAGTTGAGACCACTCAGAAGGATCAGTTCTCTTAGCAGCCTTAATGCCGGCAAGCCTCATCTGTTTGTGCTGCAAATATAAACAAACGCAGCATCATTGTTCAGCAGGTGGATGAGCAGAGAGCAGAAACTGTACCCAGACTGGAACAGTCTTGCTCCCAAAATGTCACGCCACTATTCCCACACCAAACAACAAAAAAAAAGCACCAGTTGAAACCTGCACAAGGGGGTACCGGCAGGAACAATCTCCAAGGGGTGAAGTAGGTTCTGTGGTTAAGGTGGGGAAAAACCATTTCAGACCCCTTTAAAGGAAAAACAAATTAAGTCCCTTTAGGGTAGTTTTGTAGGTGTTTGCATATAGCCTTCTGCTGACGCCTCCTTTCCGAATCCCCTTATCCCAACAGCACGCCCTGAGGTTACTGGCGTTCCGGCAGATCCATAAAGTCCTGGGGATGGAGCCGCTGCCGGTACCAAAAGCCCGTGCCAGCGCCCGGAACCGGAAGAGAAGACGGGATGCCACCGAATCCGGAGATGGAGAGGGAGAGGGCGAGGGAAAGAAGGACAAAAAGGAAGATACAGACGATGCCTAACCACTGTCGGAGCTGCAAACCGCTCAAGAGCAAAGCAACTTTTTTTTATGTATACATGACTATATATACACTATATAAGTTACTGTTTAGTATATGACATTTGGCAGTTTTTAGAGGGGAAGATGGGAGCAGAAGTGGCAGAAAGCCTTGACTGCCATTCTTTCCCTTAACGTACTGTAGTTTTTTTTTTTAATCGTGCTTCAGACTGGTTTTGGCATCACGTAGGAAAAAAATAATTGCATCATTCCATTGTGCAAATCTTTGCCCCCCTGACTACTGTATCCCCATCTAATGTTCCAACCACTGTTAGGATTTTTTTTTTAAGCCTGAGCACTTTCGTACTTGACGTTCATTTCAGCTCCTTTGTGAGCAAGAGAACTGAAATCGTGTACAGAGGCCAGTTTATTTAACTCCTCGTTAAGCCAGACTCCAGTGTTTATTTTTTAGGTTGCATGTTTAATTCTGTGCAGAAAGAAGGCTACGCAGGGACAGAGCACCTCGGCGTAGAGCGCGTGGTCAGTGTTGCATGAACTTCGCAGAGGGGTTTGTGCTTTGTAGCATTCACCCGGCTCTGGAATACGACATTGTGGATTTTCAAAGAAATCCAAAAAAAGAATTCGGGTTTCTAGAGCTGTATTTTTGTACTTGATTTACCGTACCCAAAATGCAACAAGGTATGTGGTATTTGGTGTGTGCACTGTGAGCTTTTCATGTCGGAAGGTGCAGTCTTTTAAATAACACTACTGGGGAAGCAGAAGGAAAGGGGATGGGCAGGAGTGGGGATGTCAAGGGGAGACCTTGGGGGAAGGATTCCCAGATTTTAGATTTCTCATGGGGAAAGAGAAAAGGATTCTCCCCAGGCAGGGGTGGGGAAAACAAAAAAGCAGAACAGCCTCTGTTCGCTGCTTTGTAAAAAAAAAAACGTTTGTCAAGTTGGTGTTCGCTTGTAAAACTGAACACGTGCCAGAGTGTGTGCACAAGCAGCCTGAGGGGTGCAGGGTGGTGGAGCAGAAGCACCCCGGTCCTGTGCCTGTGCCACGCCCCCGTAGCTGCTGAAAGTCAGTCACAGTAGATGCTGCCTGCACTAGGCCCTTTTACCTTGGTGAGGGGGCACATCATGAAATTGTCGTTTGGTTTCAGAAATAAATTTAAATGACTTGTTAAATCGCTCACCCCTCGAGTGCACGATCTGCTGAGGTTCTGCTGAGGTTCGGTTGCAAGTTGTCTGTACTGGAGCCCACAGCAGAACGGAGGCTATTGGACTCCCAGGAAGTGCAGGAGTGCCAGTGCAGCTCCAAACTCTCACTCCAGGAGAAGAGTTTAACCAGCTCAATTGTGCAGCACTTGTGCAGAGAAACTGGATAAAAGCAAAAAAAAAAATTGGGACTCTTTGCTATTAAAGTTGGGGATGTTCAGGTGTAACTTGGACCTGGGCTTTGTTATCCACTTTCCTGTTGTGTTAACTGGCAAAGATGGGAAAACTTGTGAATAGTCCCGCTTTTTTTTTCCTAAGAGGATGGTGATTCCTTTGGTGAACCATCTTGATATCCATTATGTGGGGGGTGGAAATACCTTATCTGTAAAGCTTCTCAGTGAAGCTAATTTTGGAGAACAACAGTGAAGTCCTTCAGCTCGATGAATAAATGCACTGTTCTGTGTGCATTTTTTAAATAAACTTGTGTATTATGGTCACTTTGATTTGTAAAAAAAAAAATTGCAAGGTTCATAGTCCTGTTTACTTCTCAGCGATTTTTATTTTTGAGGATGTTACTTTTTGCCAGTTTTTATTTTGTATGTGTTACAAGGACAGTGTGTATGTGGCTTTAATATTTGAATGTCTTTGTAGTGCTGCCTAAAAAAAAAAAAGACAATTAAAGAAGTTAAGCTTCTCATTTGCCTTTTCAATACATATAGTGTATACCTAAACAGGAATATTCTGCTAGTGTTAAATAGGTGCACCGATAAAAAGAAGTGAATACTGTACTGCCAAAGCACAGAAAAGGTATTGGATGTGAAGACAGCCCAGCCAAAACCCTTCTTTAATCGGAGATCCTTGGATCGGTTAGCTACTAGTAAACAAGTGAGCTAGATGGGGAGAAGGGCCTCTTGTTTTCAACCTTTGTTCTAGATCAGTGGTTCTCAGTCCTGCTCTCAAGAGACCTAGCCTGGTCTTTTTTTCTACGGTGTTGTTAGTGTCCTAACAAAATACCTTCCCCTTGTTTAAGATGTGAAACCAGTGGAAAATGGGTCGGGCAGCACACTCGCGCATTGGTTAGCAATGAAACTGGAGCCCTGGCTTCCATTCCAGACCTGGGGTGCTGTCTGTGGGGGGTTTGCATGTTCTCCCCGTGTTCTTGTGGGTTTCCTCCAGGCGCCCCAGTTTCCTTCCACAGTCCCGAAGCCATACTGGTAGATTGTCTTATGGGGAAAAATTGGCCCTGGGCAGTTTGTGTCTGTCTGTGCCTGGTGATGGACTGCCATCCCATCCAGCATGTACCCTGCCATGTGCCCATTGCTTGCTGGGATAGGCTCTGGCACCCCTGTGTCCCTGTACTGGATAAAGTGGGAAGAAGATGGATGGATTAAAAGGACTAAGTGAGACAATTAGTTCAATTTAAGTAATCGGAGAAACAAGTAGTGAAGGGGGAGAAAACAAGGTGGGAAAGCACCAACCACAAAGCTTCGCAATGGGTGGAGTGGGTGCCAGCATATAAGGAGGAGTCCTCTGCAGCCAGCAGCACAGCAGACGAAACGGAAACCTCTGTAGGGCAACTGAAGAGAACTAAAAACCATTCCTGTAACTTGCTTATTATGGCAAATGTCGCATCTGGGAACCAGCTGTTTTATCATGAGGCAGGAACATGAATCCACGGGTCACAAGTGGAAACCACGTGCGTACAAAGTGGAAGTGTGTTTAAAAGCCGGGGCGTGACTCAACCCACAGGGTTGGGGGATTGTGGAACAAGTAACTGATCTCTGCTGTTGGGGGGGAAAAACTGGTTTCTTTCAAGGAATGGCTGGAAGAGATCCTTGGATCCATCAGCTCCTAACTCCCAAAGAGGACACATGGTGTCCTCTCCCTCGTAACCTTGTACAATCTCGCTCTGAATACAGGTGCAAGACGGTTTGCAATCCCTTCAGCACCAGGGCAGAGCTAATATACGTATCGCTCGGTATAACTCCTGTGCAGATCCTCCACTGGGCTGTCCGAACAGATCCACTGTATAGGAAATTCAGGTGGGGAGCTGCGTCAGCATGCGTAGGCTGCAAAGGAACAAGTAATAGGTTTATTCCATGCTGAAAAAAAGAAGAAAGAGAACACAACGTTTCGGCCGTGGAGCCTTCTTCAGGCTCCACGGCCGAAACGTTGTGTTCTCTTTCTTCTTTTCAGCATGGAATAAACCTATTACTTGTTCCACTGTATAGGAATGTTATTTAGATGCACCATCAGTCTAGTGGTGAAAGGTTTCACTGTTTCTTTAAAGCCTTATGGCACCCCGCCCCCCCGTGTTCCCTAGACTGACCCCATGTTGTGGGTACTATATCCCCCCCTCAGTAGCCGGTACAACAGCCTGTCACAATATCCTGACCCTTTACTGCCCCCAAAAGTTTGTAAGTGCTGACACCCCCTAGTTATTCTATGTCCTGCTTTCTTTTTACAAAATAAAGCTGAAGAGCGATCACACCCACCCCTTTAGCCTAGTGCATATATGAATTAATTAATGCATTATTTTCATTCGAAGCTTTTTTTTTATCAGCGTGTACCCAAGGTTTGCCGAATAGTATTGCGAGAGCCAGAGGCGATCTCTTGAGATAAAAATCAAACAAAACGGCCAAAACACCGGAATAACTGCGGGCCTAGGTACCCTCTTCGTGTGCGTGTGTGTGCCCTGGCGTCGAGAGCTGTCGGCACCCCCGCCGCCCCCCCCTTCGTTTCTCCGAGCCTGAAGAGAAAGCTTCTGCACTGCACAAACGAGGAAGTGAGCAGTGGCCGCCGGCCTCCTTCCCTCCGTGTCCGCCAGTCTCTCCTTGGCAAGGAGAGGATATAATGCAGCACTTGTCTTGGCTCCTGTGCGCTGGGCACCCCTCACCTCGGCGCTGGAAGCAGGGCGACTCCGGGAGACGACACGGCGAGCCGCGCAGAGCCCGGCGGAGAGAGAGGCGCACAGCGGCAGGTAAGCGACATTGAGGATCAATACAAGGTTAAGTACATCAGCCGTTTTTCATTATTATTCATTCTGTACCGAACGTAAGAAGGTGCAGTGCACCTCTCATTGGAAAGCGCCCCCGCTTATTCGCTGACCGTCTTTTTGCCGTTTTTCGTCCGTGAGAAGAGCCATAGGAAGCGCCTGAGGATTGTTGTCTTTGTAACAAGTGCACTTCTGCATAATTGAACGTGGTGGACTTTTCTAAGCTCATCTGTGTAAAGGTTGCCTGCGATGCGCTTGTGTCGTGTGAGTCTTGGTTCAAGGTAAGGGGGATAAAAAAATGCTTTCTAACAGAGCTCTCCTTCTGTCGTTTAGGATTTGATTGAAATATCCATGAAATAACATACCAGCTGGCTCCCAGAGATGGCAACAGTAAGTTCTGGTTTTGTTGGACCGGTGGAAGTGTTATATGAATAGACGATGCTTGATTTGAATAAGAGCTCACTGTCGTTAGGTCTAGACGTGGAGAGGGGACAGTAATGTTCACTTGACTAGCGATTCATTCGGTTAAGCAGGTGCTATAAAGCTGCGTAATAGTTTTCTTTACGGTTCTTGTAGTAACAGACATGCCCACGCCCCCCCCAAATAAAAGAAGAGAAAAGAAATTGGACTTAAAAAAAAAATCTCCTCTCAAGCGAGACATTTCATGTACATTTTTTTTCCTGGTGTTCAGGCGGTTGTGCGGAAAACCAAAAGCTTCACCCCCTGTGTCAGATGCAGCAGCCAGTGCAATGGTCAGTGTTGTGAAACACTGGGTTACTCTGTTGAGAAATGAAAGCCCGTTCACTGGAATTGTTTGTCGTAATAAAACTGAAGCACCGCTGGGCGATGTGGATAAGCCAACAGAAAATATCACTGCTGTACCTTTTACTAGATATCAAACTGCTGTGCGCGTAACCTAATTTTTGTTTTTTCATTTACCTCAGTGGTTGAGTCATTTCCTTGTCAGTTTCGGAAATTAAGCCTTAAAACAGTGGTAGCTGCTGACAAAACACTTGTCAGATGGAGATCATATTTAAGTCTCTTGTGCTTGCTTTTAGTAGCTTTAAATCTCACAGTGCTTTGGGAATGCTGTGAACTGATATTTCAGGACCACTGGATTAAAAATAAAGTTTGGATTTGGGCAGATTTACTAAAAGAATTCCACCACAAAGTGTTGGACACATTTCATTCCAAGTCTGATGAGAATGTGGGTATTAAGGAGACCTCAGTTTCATTTTGTTGAAACACTGAATTCATCTTCAATGTTTCCCCCTTTTTCACCGGTGCTCAGCGTGATGTGACCAGTCGGAGTGTACAGGTATCAGGCTGCTTCTTACTTCTCACAAAGACGGGGGTTTAGAACACCATCCTTTCATTTTCTAACCACTTCATCCAATTCCGGGCCATGGGGGAGCCCTGGCCTATCCCAGCAAGCAATGGGCACAAGGCAGGGTACGCCATGGACAGGACGCCAGTCACTCACAGGGCAGACTCAGACATAAACACTCACAGCAGAGCCAATTTTCCCAGAAGCTGATTAACTCACCAGCGTGTCTTTGAACTATGGGAGGGAACCAGGGGAAACCCATGAGAACATGCAAACTCCTCCCAGACAGCGGCGCAGGTGCAGAATTGAACCCAGGGCCCCAGCGCTGTGTGAGGCAGCAAGTAAAACACTGTGCCCCCCCTTCCGCCCTCGCAGCCCCATCTGTAAAGGGAAAAACCCGTGATTTAAGGAAGGGTGGTTTCCAAGTGTCACAACGTTCTGCCGTTGTCAGACACAAGCGCAGGGCCATGAATGAATCTCAGACCTTTGTCCCTGTGCTGTGGGAGCTGGCTTCTGTCCAGCGGCTTTGTAATGGCATCGATACGGTAGAAATAGCTCCGAAACAGATGTTGTAGAGCTAGAGTGCAGCCCTGGTTTCAGTTACTGAATTTAAATAGCTGTCGCTTCCTCTTGCTCTTCTTCAGAGGGGAAGTTCTGAAGGGTCACTGGGGAAATAAAACACATGCCAGCCAACAGCGGCACCTCGCCATAACTGAAGGAGCTAAGAGATGTATTTTGAGCCCATCAGTGGTGACTCCTCTAGTCTTTCAAAGTTGCTTGGATTATTTTCTTAGACAGCGGCTCACAGTTGCGGCAGCAATGCTAACCACTGCCGCAGCACTGGGTGGACCGTGACGACATTTGATACTCTTTTGAAATGGGCAACACAAAAGCCACCACTGCGCGACCTGGTTAACTCTGCTGTCCCAGCGACCGCTGGATAAGAGGAGTGAAACTAGGCCAAACGATGACAGCCAGCACCATTGGCTTGAAGGCACAGCGACAGGGTCTTTGAAGAGACCCCAATGCATGCTCTGTGCTCAGGCCTGTGTGTCCGTCTCCCCTTCTCTCCGCAGAAGAACTGGGTGCCCGGCACGCAGTGTGTGGCCAAGAGCGACCACACCAAGCCCAAAGCTGGCGAGCTGGCCTACCGTAAGGGAGACATCCTCACCATCGTGGAGATTGGAACAGTAAGTTCATTTCCCCTCCGCAGAGCAGCACTGAGCTCAGCATAGCAAGCAGACCCCTTACCATCTCGTGTCTCTGCAGTGGCTGGTGGGTATTTTTATTTTGGGGGGGGCAGTTTTATGAGGTGTGCCAGCTCAATGATAAACGCTTTTGTGTTCAAGGGCTGAGTTAGGGGGCCAACAGTCTGTGCTTTTGCCCAAGCTCTCTGTGCCTGTTTTGACTCAGGGGAAGGGGCTGTACAGAGCTCGCCACAACAAGACCGGGGACGAGGGGCTCATCTCCGCGGGCAACGTGCGCGAGAGGGAGGCCATCCGCGTGGACCCCAGCCTCAGCCTCATGCCGTGAGTCGCCCCGAACGCCCGGGCACCAATCCACACCTGCTTGCGAGCGACCTGCGGCGTGGTTTTCAACATCTTTTTTTCGTTTGTTTGTTTCTTCTTTCTGGTAACTCAAAATTCTAAATATAGACCCTTGCTGTTTATTTGCTCTTTTTAACCACGTCCAGCCTCAACTGTTTCTCAAGTGCTGTCCTCTGGCTAGGTTTGCAGTAGGTTCTGGGATCTGATGTCTGCCACATCGGATGTACTTTAGATATAGATCTGAACCATTTAATAGGGTAGTTGAAAAGCTTTTAAATAAGGAGGGACATGCATGCAATTCTTGGACAATATAAAAATGAATAGATATAATGACCTAAAACATTACTTCTCGTATGTCTGTGTATAATGTTTAGTATTTCTTATTTTATAAACAAACTTCTTTCCATTTCCAAGACAGCAAGTATTTAAGAATGTCATTTGAATTGTGAAAAGCAGAGGCTCCCCTCCAGAAAAATGTAAAATGATTTGATTGTGGATATTACGTTATTTCTTTTAACTTCTGGATGCAAGTTTTTTCATAAAAAATCCAGTTTTCAAGTCTGTTCAGGTGGTTTCGGTGATCTGCTCGTGCGCTCTGCGGGTTTCTGCTGTAATGTTGTACTGTGTGCTCTGGTGCTGAGAACTGGGCTTTATAAACTGGGCCCTAGTTCTGAAATCCGGGCGCCCCCGTGCCTTCATCTTCCTCGTTTCCTCACTGGTGTCCCGGCTCTTGCCCCTCTCACTACACTACAAAGGGTTGTGGCAACGGCACAGAGGATTATAGGATGTGATTTCCCATCAGTTGGTGAGATCCACACCATCCGCCGTCACAATCAAGCCCCATCCATCATTCAGGACCATCCCGGCCACAGTCTGTTCTCCCCCTGCGCTCTGGCGAGAAGTACTATTAAAACAAGGACCACTAGACTCTAGAACAGCTTCTACCCCACTGCTGTGCGCATAGCAAGCAGACCAGTGCAAATGTACAGTACATATGGCAATAAACTCGTCTCCCCCCCCTCTCTCTCAGCTGGTTCCATGGGAAGATCTCGGGGCCGGAGGCGGTGAACAAGCTCCGCCCCATGGAAGACGGCCTGTTCCTGGTGCGCGAGTCCATCCGACACCCTGGGGACTACGTGCTGTGTGTCAGTTTCCAAAAGGAGGTCATCCACTACCGGGTCATCTACAAGGACAACAAGCTGACCATCGACAGCACGCAGTACTTTTACAACCTGATTGACATGATCGAGGTGCGTCTCCCTCTGCCCCATTCCAGACCAAGAATGTTTAGGGGATGCATGGCCAATTCCCTGTGAATCCCAGTTTCTGGAATACCAGCAACACCATTGACTCAGCGGCCCAGTTTGAAAATGCTCGGGCGAGAGGTCTCTTGTTTGATTCTGGTCACACTGACAGTGCTAGTTTTTAAATAAATCCAGAAGAGCTGTAGGAAGTTTGGGGGGCCAAGCTCGATTCAAGATTGTCTCTACTCTAGGGTGTGCTCTGTCTGGGGAGGAAGCTGACTTAAATGTGGTGAATTGCTAGTCGGATTGCGTCACATATTTCAAGGAAGACTGTAGAGGTTGTTGTTTAAGACGTAGTTACTTGGGTTCAGACATTTCTACCCCTGCTTTTTGGGTCATCTTGCATTCTCCCCTTTACTATCAGCATCCTTTTGTTTTTAAGCAGCTATTAACATGTTCCTGTTGTCCCCTTGCTCTTCCTGTGTGATCATCAGTTTCTGATCTGATCAAAGCAGACACGAGAGATTGTGATAGTAGCTTGGTTACCACATTTCCAGTAATCCTTCACAGAGGTGGGCAGAGGGAGGAAACATTGAAGCCCCAGTCTTACTAAAGTCTCAAACATTTCAAAACAAGCGGATTTTGCAAGACCAAATTGCCTCACAGCTTTAAAAGCCAGGGTTATTAATAGCTTTTATCGCCTTGG
Organism: Lepisosteus oculatus; assembly: GCF_040954835.1. NCBI lineage: Eukaryota > Metazoa > Chordata > Actinopteri > Semionotiformes > Lepisosteidae > Lepisosteus > Lepisosteus oculatus. Next base: position 5,681,609 of record NC_090724.1, on the reverse strand, counting down.
CTTTGAAAGATTGTCAAGCTCAAGGAAGAAAAGTTCTATCAGAACCGTTCAGCCCTCAGTCCTCCTAGAGTTAGCTCACTTCAGAGCCTGACTCATTTCCCTGTGTTTTTCACATGATAAGCAATAAGCAAAAGCATACTGCTGCCCACATTTAGCATAAGTGGCTGAGTGTTGGCTGCTGGTGTCCCTGTTTTTAGCAGAATGGTCAAACTGGAACACACCTATACCAAATGGTCTTTCACTGGTAAACACTTAACCACAGTTTCACCTGTTAATGATCCGAATAGCAACTTTCTGCTTGCGAGCTCTGGAACCCAGAGCATTTATTTATATTTTTCTCTTTCCTGAACTAAAACCAACAATCTACAAGTGGTTTTGTCTTTTGTTTTCCCCAAAGAAAAGTTATGATGACATCCTGGTTTCGAGCTGCTGTGCTGGTATAGTTACGTCACCTTTAGATTGGATTCCTTTATTGAAGTGTTATTCTCATTAGGAGAGGATCCTAATGACAGCCTTGCCTTTTTGGTCCAAAGGAATTTGCCTACTACAGAGTGGTAATTAATACTAATGTGTTAAATGCCCACATTTTGTATGACACTCCTCTTGTTCAGTTAAACAAATGGTATTTAAAGCAATAGATATTATTGGAATGTGGCGGTGGTGTAATGTTAAATTCTGAGCATGTTAAGAAAGAAAGTATTTGCTGAGACGTGACCCCAGAGGACTAGACATGAGACTGCAACAGGGTGAAGTGTGAACTAGCAGAAAGGCACCCTGACTGCAGAGTAGGCCTTGTGTTAGTAACCCCCCTCTCTCCTCTTCAGCTTTTTCACACCCTGTGATATCTTGTGCTCTGTTATGAGAAGAAAAAAACTCTAGAGTTCCACTGACCACTACACAGTGGAAACTTCACATGTCGGATGTCTCAAGTATGAGGTTTGCGGATTATCACGAAACCTAAAAATAATCGCCTGAATTTAAACTGACAAGAGGAGTGGGCATATTACATGTCTCCTCTGCACAACACTGGCTTGTGGGCTTTTTTAATGGTGTTTTCTCAATTCATTCTGTTTAGCCGAAGCAGAGAAATAACTGCTAAAAATGTGAAATGGGAGCTTGAGTATTATTAATTGGGGGCTCGTTAAAAAAAACGTTTTGAGGTACCAAAAAAGCATCTCGCTCTCTCACTATCTGCTAACGAATCTGGAATCGGAAGGGAATCCTACTCTCCACCCCACCTTGTAAGACAGAATAATTTCCCAGCAGCAATTAGATCTGCCAGCAGTGCTGGTGCTCCGAATTGGAGATTCCCAGGAAGGAAGCAGGCCTTCTTTGGACCAGATCGCAGACTGTTGTCATCAAAGTCCGAAAGCTTCTGGCCGATTAGGGTGGGTAGCCAATGCGCTGCGTTATTGACGTAAGGGGACGTTATTCCAAACTGGCAAAATAGCTAATGGAATGTCAGTGAGCTGCCAAGAACATGGTGGATGGCCCCTTCAGATTTCCAGTGAGTCTGCAATATCAGTGTATGTCAGGGACAGTTAATAAGCGCTTTAGCTTCAATTTAAGCCCTGACCCAGGCCTCTGCTGTCTATACTTCCAAGGTTATTACAGAATGTTTAAGGGGACACCATTCCAGGTGGAAACTGCCTCTGGAGCTCTGTGACTCCAGCTCCTACTCGGTACTGCTCCTAATCTCTGAGGAGGACTAAAAGGTTAATAACGCTTCAAATTCAGGAAGGAAGGATATTGCATGCACAGTAGTCATTCAACATGTATCTCAGAACTGAACCTTGGTCACCCCAGTAGTCACTCTGAGACAAGACAGCTTCGTCTTTACCACCTGATGAGCGGCTCAATTGCAGGGGTGGGGAAGTTGTGCATCGAGCAGTATTCAGAGGGGTTTTCCAGGGAGAAGCTTTGAGTCGACTGAACAGATTTCTGTTCTGCACACTTCCTTGTTGTGAGTGTAATGTACACATTCTAGAATGTTGTGGTCTGGGACAGCGGATGTCTTCTGAGTGGTTTTTGTACTAATCGCTCTGTATCAAAGTGTGCAATCGAGGTTTGCATCCAAAGCTTCGCTGTAGGCAGGGCTTGATTCTCTACGATTTCACTGCAGTGCATACTGACCCTGCTGTTTACACATTCCTGCTGAATACTCTCAGATTCCAGGTTTTTCTGACATTTTGTGCACCGAAAGGAAGGGAGAATTCAGTCACCCCCCCCCTGATCCAACTCATCCGATTTAGGTGAAAATCTCTTTTCTAGTCTGTAACAGTAGCTCAGGCAGACCCGCTGGGCAGTGTGTTATTATTGTTTGTGGGGAGGGGGTTTTCTCTGAAAGGGGTGACTTGTGGTTTCACTGCAGTGTCTGGTTGCTCTTGAGCAGGCATTAACAGCATGGCCGTTGAATCATGTTAACTGTTCCTGGAAACTGCAGCAGGGGGCAGGGAGTTATCTTGACAAAGGGAAAGGGAAGGCTGCATCGCGCTTGCTTTAAATAAATTCCCAAATTTGCTAGGCATTGAGGCGGTAATTTTAGCTCATCACACAGCCAGGACAAATTAGCCGTACTTCCTGTGACAAAAAAGCTATTTACTGTATTTAACCAACAGTATCGTGAAACCTGCAACATAGAGGAATGGACTTGGTCAAGACAGAACCATTGCAGTACACAGTATTCACAACCAAACTGTTGAGCAGGCAGGTGTGAATTTACACTCTGGCAAGGGCAGTGGCTTGCTTATTTTCTCAAATCTTTTTATTTGTCTTCAAGGACTACAATGTAATCTTTAAAGATTCCTAAATCCTAAGATTTCCTAACGCAGTGCGCCCTCTGAATAGCAGCCGGTCCCACCCCCCGCCCCTGCTCCGGCAGTCAGCGTTGCCCTCTCGCCAAGATGACCTCTCTCTGTTTCAGTTCTACATGAAGAACAAGGGAGCCATCGCCACTACCCTGCAGAAACCCAAACAGAAAGAAGGAGCCAAATCCGCCAAGGAAGAGCTGTCTAAAGGTGGGGTTCAGCCAGAGCGAGGTTTAGCTCCTGCCCCCCCCCAAGACAAACGTCACAGCACCCCTTCTGGAACCAGCTGAGAGATCAGAACGTATTGTAGGAACAGTCACTAATGAGAGAAGCCTTTCGCCATTTCTGGTCCGTTTGGCAGACAGTAATTCATTGATCCCAGGACCTCAATTAACTGTTTCTGGATCAACATCAGGGTAACGGCTTTACCCATGTGGATGGGTGCCTTGTTGCACACTCCCACCACCCTTTGGGTAAAGTAGTGCCTCCTGATTTCAGTTTTAGAGGCACTTCTGCAGAGTTCCCACTTGTGTCCTCTGTAGAAAGGCATGCTGGGATTCCCCCCCAGTCTCTTGCTTGAGAAACAGGGGTTTTAGGAAAACCTGTTCTATAAAAATGTCCTTATTCTCAGCTGAAAATTCAGGGTCACTTTAGAGAATCCTCTAAGTAAAGACATTTCAGCAGAAACTTACATTTCTATCTGTTTTTCATGGCTCATAAAGCCCCGATTATCTGCTCAGGCCAACTCGAGCATTCCCTTTACTGTTAATGGACCTGTAAAAAAAAAACAGTACACCTCTTGGGTGTGGGTCTAGATTCTTCTTATTTTCTGCTAAAAATTCAAAGAATTTGAATGTGATTTTTATTTCATTTGAATTAAAAAAAGCTGACAGTGTTTATATATATATATGATTTATATATTTTGCATTGTCTTTTTACTGCAGCATCTTCGCTTGACTCTGCCACTTGTGTCTGCAGTTCTAGGTGATAAAATGACTTGCTTTCCTCATATACAGGATTTCTTGGGGATATTGTAACTTTAGCACAGAGAAACATTTCTTATTTTATACTCAACACAGGCTGAGTGCTTTTAAAGAGCATATGAATCAACAGGACTCTGCCTGCCTCTTGCTCAAATGTCCTGTCCCTGTGTTTCAGCGGGGTGGCTGCTGGATATCGAGAAGCTGACCCAGGGACAGAGCATCGGAGAGGGCGAGTTCGGGGGTAAGTCTGAGCAGAAGCCAAGAGAAACTGAACAGGGTTTTCTTTAGGGATGAGGAGGTCAGTTGTTCAGAAGTGGATGCAAGGCCAGTTTCCCCTCCAGATCAGCACAAGGACAACCATTCAGCCTAGTTAAGGGCATGCACCAGACCGCAACAAAAACACTGTGCACAACATGGAGCACACACAAACACCTCCAATAGTATTTCGGCCTCATGAATCGCACAGAGCCCCACACAGGCATAGAGGTTGTTTTATACAAAGGCACAATGTACTGTAGGGAATTCATCTGTTTGGGAAGACTTGGGGAGATTAAAAAATAAAAGCAATAAAGGTATTTGCATTTGGGAAATATGCTTTCTGGGGAAAAATAATTTTTAACAAATGTGTACTTATGGCACTGCGAATGTCGATTAAATTGCTGTATTTTGACAAAAGCATAAAGAAAACACTGGATTTCTAGTAAAATATGATCCTAAATGTTGTTTTTGTTATAAAAACTCTTATTTTATGAAAGGAAGAAAGAAAAATTGTTTCGGTTTCTCCTGCTCTAGAAACTCGAGGAATACGAAGATGTGAAGTTTCAGTTCTTAATTCTCTTGACTCTCTAGTTAGCAGTGTATTGGATACGGAAGCAGTTGCCACGTATGTGAGTCTTAAAGTAGTTCAAAACTATCTAAGCTCAAACCTACATAATTATATAGTCAACAGTTTAAAAACATTTTTCACAAAGGGTATGTTGGAGTGATTGAGCTTTAACGGTCTCTTTCGTATTTCGCTGTGTTTGCTTATATTTTTGTTTATATTATGCTTTAAAGCACATTGGTTTGAATACTCTCCGCCTCCAGGCGGTACTAGTTACAATACTGGATAAGATCAGATGTTATGGGGGTGGCCGAGTTCACGAAACAAGAATCCGATTGTCGCGGAGTGATGTCGCCACAGCAGCGGCTGAGCGGACTGTGTTCTCTATCTCCCCCTAGCGGTGTATGAAGGGGAGTACATGGGCCAAAAAGTGGCGGTGAAGAACATCAAGTGTGATGTCACCGCACAGGCCTTCCTGGAGGAGACCACTGTCATGACGTAGGTGTCTTCCGTGCTCTGTCTGACTTTCTGCCCTGGGTGGTATCCTTCCTGTGCGTAAAACCCTGCATCAGTCATATAAATTCATTGTGACCTGACATGATCTGATTTAGCAGTCCCTGTATCCCCCACTAGCTACCCCGTTTCACCCAGCTCCTCTTTATTTCTGTCTCTCTGTTGTAGCCCTGCCTTGCTCCCTCCCCTCTTCCCCACCCAGGTGCTCTCCATGTGGGCATCTCCTTCTCATCCTCCATGTTGCTCAGTTGGCACTATGTTTCTCTGCCTTCTCGTTCAAAACCCTGGTCGTTCATCCTCCCCCCCTCGGATTCTGACTGCTGCCACTCTCTCCCTCACCCAGGAAGCTGCAGCACCCGAACCTGGTGCGCCTGCTGGGCGTGATCCTGCACAACGGCCTGCACATCGTCACCGAGTTCATGGCCAAGGTGAGCGATCGGGGGAAGGCGAGAGGCGTCCTCCGGCAGAGACTTCTGACGTGGGAGGGTTGGCAAAGCTCCTTGCGTTCTTGATCGATGCAAACGGCTGTGGGATTGCGGAATATGTTGCAGAGTAAAACGGAAAGCTCGTTGCACGCAAAGCGCAAGAGCCATGGTGACGCTTTGCAAATGTGCGGCACAGCTTGTGCAAGAGAGGTTGATTTTGTTTGCTGTCCCCCCCCCCACAATGCCCGCAGGGTGACCATACATGACCGGTTTCCTCTGACACAGCCACAGAAGTGAAGTAAATGTGCTGTAGATTCCTGCAGTGAAGCTTTTAGTTCTGCAAGGAAAAAAAGAATATAAAGGTTACAATGGAGAGGAGGCCATGCAGCCATTCTGACTCATTGGGTTTCTAATAGCTAAGTGGTCTGAGGATCGCATCCCGCTGGTTCTCGAAGCAAGACAGCCTTAAAAATATCTGAGTAGCTTGATCCAAACCTCCAACCCTGTACAGGCATGCCTCCTGTTCTTAGCCTTAATTGTACGTCCCCGAGCTGGTCTGTGAGATGACAGCATGTGTAGCACAGCTTCCTGACCTGATGTGTCCCTGCTCACTTCAGTTATGACATAGCTCTGGTGTCACTGTGGGCTGTAGGTGTCACAGTCGTGGTGTATCATACTGTGGAACCCTCACTGGGGTGAGATCAGCTCAGTTTTAAAATGCAATGTGATTGGCGTAATGTTACAAAGAAGTTGTTCCATTTTTCATCTGACTGTCTGGTTATGGACTTAAAAATGTGTCCGTCTGTGTGTCTGTGCTGCAGGGCAACCTGGTGAACTTCCTGCGCACCCGGGGACGATCAGTGGTTGGAACCAGACAGCTTCTGCGCTTCTCCCTGTGAGCTCCTCTCCCTCTGTCTCTCCCCTTGTCCTTGCAGGAGAGACCTCGACCGCGAGCTGTGCCTCCGCTACCGAAGCTAGGACAGTCCGCTTGGCTGAGCCAGCTCTTGTGATCACTCAGTAGAACAGTCAGACACGTTCTGAGCTCCTTCTGCAGTCTAGTGTGACTGTACTGATATGTGAATCAATGCCCACATTCCAAAGCTGCTCCTGCATCTCGCTCAGCTGGAAGACAGGAAATGCTGCAGTCTAAGCCCAACTAGAGCCATCCATCCATTTTCTAACGGCTTTATCCAACTGAGAGTCTCGGGGCGAGCCGGAGCCTATCCTGGCAAGCAATGGGCACAAGGCAGGGTACACCCTGGATGGGAGTGCCAATCCATCATAGGGCACACACAGACACACACAGACTTCCTGACCAATTTTTCCCAGAAGCCATTTAACCTAGCGGCATGTCTTTGGAGTGTGGGAGGCAACCGGAGCACCTGGAGGAAGCCCACAGAGGCAGCAATGCTAACTAGTCTGCTACTGTGTCGCCCCCTATCTAAACACTGTAACACAAAGCAATAAGTCCACCTTCAGTGGTTTGCTAGGGCCTATATTAACTTGATTCCTGTTGCTGCAAGTAATCTAAATGAAGAATCATGGGTTTTTTAAATAAAGTTCTGAGTCTTTAAATGAGGAGTCGCTTAGTGTGCGGAAGCCAATGGGGTCTGCATTTTCAGTGGGTAAGATGAACAGTGAGGCTTCAATGCAAGTTCACTGATAGAACTACAGTTGACCCTCGCTATTTGAGTTTTTCATTTATACAAGATGTAGTTATTCCCGCCTGTTTTTTCATTTAACGAGCAGGTTTTCACTGTAACGAGTTGGGCTCTCATCAAGCACTGCTGAGATTCTTCTTTGCTTCACGGATGAGGAATTTAATTTTTATTAATTAGTACATTTAACCAGTTTTATAATAAAGGCTTTGTGTTAAGTGCAGGATATAGTGTGTGTTATTGTACAGGATAGTTCCTAATGTTCACGCATTTGCTAACAACTGTAATGGTGTAACTACTGTACTGTAAATGAGCAGGAGTGTTATTGTTTTGCTCCTTATTGTTTAGGAATTGGCTAAGACTTTAAAGCATGTCACTCAAATAATTTATCGGTGTTGTTATAGTTTTCATACTTAGGCGCCATTCTATGTTGTGTTAAGGTGACACTTTGGCGTTTGAGGGAATATTTTTGAGTTCTGTAAGTAATAGAAATATGAGTTTTCATCTTACGAGCAGTTTTCCGAGGAGCAAATTAAACTCGTATAACCAGGGATGACTGTACAGTCTGTTCCATCGTGACACTTGCATGAAAGACTCATGTATGGACAACAGAAGCTCAAGGTCTCAGGAGTGGGCTGTACCGGGGGTCACAGGCGATCCGTGTGTGTCCCGCAGGGATGTGTGCGAGGGCATGGAATACCTAGAGTCCAAGAAGCTGGTGCACAGAGACCTGGCCGCCCGCAACATCCTCATCTCCAGCGACAGTGTGGCCAAGGTCAGCGACTTTGGCCTGGCCAAGGTGGACACCAAGACCTCAGACAACGCCAAACTGCCTGTCAAGTGGACTGCTCCCGAGGCACTGAAGAAAGAGGTATGCTTCCCCAGAGGAGGGCGCTATACTCGTACTATGAGCATTAGATGAAAACAACACAAGCATTATGTGCATGGCCTATAGGCGGTCATCACTAATTCCACTTGTTTCCAGGTTACCTATGCCACTGGGAGACTCAATGTAAAAGGAAGTCTGATGAAAGAATTCAGAAATCAGGAGAGGACCTATATGCTAGTAAATCCTAACTGGAAATCAGTTTCCAAGATCTGTGCCCTGGTGTGACCCTGGAGTGGTGACCTTGACATTACAAACACGATTTCAGCTATTTCAGATTTAGCCTGCTCATAGGAGTCCAGATGTATGGCACTATTGCTCAAAGTATAGCCAAATTGTTTGGTAATGCATACACAGGAGGCTAACATCCAAAGATTACAAATTAAGAAACAATAGACTTCAAAATGAAGACAAATAGACTTTGCCCAAGCATTGCACTAGTATTGAGGATGTCACATTAAAGCGCAGTGAAATCCTCTGGGATTTGCCAGAGGGATATCTCATTTCATCATATGTTATCCCTGCAGCAGAAATTCTCTACGCGTTCAGATGTCTGGAGCTATGGGGTTCTTCTCTGGGAAACCTTCTCCTACGGCAGACAGCCCTATCCAAAAATGGTGAGTCGTCGCTGTTAATACGGACAGAGTCTCTGACACCGGTCCTGGTACTATGTATTCTCAGCCTGGATGAGAGTCAGGTCATTAAAATGAACTTTGTTGATGACTTTGCATTTCAACTGAAAAAAATAAGTCTGCTTAAAAATGTATTTGGAAGAACGTAAAGAAATTTAGCAGCCTGTGCTTTTGAAGTTGTTCTGTCAATAGTTCCTTTGTTTCTGCAAGGTGCAGATCTTGGGAGTCTTTTTGTTTGTCAGGCATTAATTATTATTGTCCTTGTAACTCTTAGCTTTTTTTCTTTTTGCACTGCTGAGCAAAAAAGTGTATTAAATGGATAATTTCATACAGTGCCCACTGTATCCATTACAACTATCAGCATTTTCTGACCGCAAAGAAAAAATCCCAGATCTGTGACCTAAACAAAGGTGAGCTCTCAAGTGGCCCTTCTCAGGCGCTGAAGGAAATCAGGCCTGATTAGGACAGTGAGAGCTCTGCTGCAGATGAATGATGGCTGTGCTACGTCACTGTGTCTGCTCTTCTGGAAACAGATCTGCTGCACGTCTCGGTCAGCCATGGAGTCTCCTGGAGTGCAGGCCAGTGGCAGGGGAGGATTGAGAGAATATCCTTTCCTGCTTTCTGCGTGTCTTAATCAGGATTAATCACCTTAGGTTTCTTCTGGCAGTGTGCGTTTCACTTCTAGGGCATGTTCCAAAGACTTTATTCAGCTTGAATTGGGTCGGGGATAAAAGGAAAGAATAAAAAGAGGGCAAGAGCACAGATGTGCCAGAAGAGGGCAATCAGGGACAGCATTTGTATTGAAACTGTAACAGGCGACATAAAAACGCCTTTTTCGAATGCTAGAGTAATATTTAATCTGGTGTACTTTAATGTAACCTGACTCCAACAAGTCTTTTGCTTGTTTAATGATTTCGATGAGCTCTGGCTGAAGTACGACCTTTACAGGGTGAGATCACGATACTGCTGTCATTAAAAATGACAAAAATAAAAATCAGTTTTAGGTTCATTGAAATAAATCCCATCCTGTTTTTTTTTCTTCTGATTTACATAAGTGAAGACAATTACAGAGTTTGGTATTCTGTTTAGAAAAGCATCTCCTCGCAGACTACTACGCTGTACCTGTGTGAGCTGACATGTTGAATAGTGTATTTTATAGGAAAGCATAAAGTAGGGTAAGGGTTTGTAGGCCCTATTTCTATGGTAACGGCACCTATTAACATTGACCCAGGAAGGAGAATGTTAGAATAGTTAGGCTTTCATGGCTTGATAGTCTGGCCCTATTTGTTTTCTTTTTTTACTCATATTTTAATAGGTTTCTTATATTTACTCATACTTATATTACTTGATATTCTTTAGAGAACTGGCAACTTTTCAGTTCCTCCAACTATAGCTCTCTCTTTTTTAATATAATATGATTTAATATAATATTATTTTTATACACCTGAAGAAGGCTCCACGGCCGAAACGTTGTGTTCTCTTTCTTCTTTTTTTCAGCGTGGAATAGACCTATTACTTGTTCCTTTGCAGCCTACGCATGCTGACGCGGCTGCCCACCTGAACTAATATTATTTTTGTTTTACTCAACTGTTTAAGAATAGCCAGTTGTCGGTTTTCTCCATCTTGGCCTGCGGCTATGAACCATGCAGCCGCACACAGGGGAGAAAGAGGAAGTGCGGGCAGGCTCCTCCAACCTGACCCGCCCACCTTTGAGCCAATCGACTTTTAACACGTCACAGGCTGCCCAGCCCCCTATTGAGGGCTCAGTGCTGATTGGAGGAAAGGCTTGTCCCTCACTGACAGTTCTCAGGGGCCTCAGTTCTGCTGTGGGGCTGAAGGAGCCCTGGCTAACAGGTCTCTACCCTGACATGAGCCAGGCCTGACAGCTCTCTTTGAATCCTCCATACCCTGGGAGGTGGGAAGAGCTGTTAAACTGGTCTAAGTAAGGCGGTAGTAAATTAAATCGGGCTAAGCTGAAATTAAAACCAGGAGACGTGTCCCCCTTGGAGCTACGGCTGGAAAAAAGGTGCTCTCTCTGCTCCGTCTCCACACAGACATACATTACTGTATCTTATGAGCTTAAAACAGTCTTGGTCGCTAACGACAAAGGAGCGATAAGCTTAGCACAGTGACTAATGGTTTGTGAGCTGGAGACAGAGACTGAACTGCAGGGGTCGGTGTGGGGACATTGTAAGCGATGTGGACGAATGATCGCCCCCGTGTCTCTGCGCTCTGCCCCTCAGTCCCTGAAGGAGGTGAAAGAGAAGGTCGAGCACGGATACCGGATGGAGGCCCCCGACGACTGCCCCCCCAGCGTGTACGCCCTGATGCGGAGCTGCTGGGAGAGCGACCCGGGGAAGAGGCCGTCCTTCCGCAAGCTCCGGGACAAGCTGGAGAAGGAGCTGCGGGCCTGCGGCGCCGGGGCCGCGTCCTGAGCCGGGGGGCTCCGGGAAGGGCTAGCGGCAGAGCACGGGAAGCTGACCTGGCCGAGAGCTCTGTGCGCTCGGCACCAGGGCCCGTTCTGCCCGCCGCCTGGGGGTGCTGGCGTGTGTCTGCCCTGTAGCAGGGCTCCCGTAAAGGACGTGGGGTATTAGTCAGGCGGGGGTGTGGCTGCTGAGAATCCCACATTCCCTGCCAGAGCTCGGATCCACCGCTCACGTCAGCCACTCTCTTGGGCACTGGTCCTGTGCAGAATGCAGAAACCATTTTTTTTTTTCTTTCGTTTTGGTGTTTCGTGACCTTGCTCACCTGTCGCCCCGAATTTGAATCACCCGGGCTCTTTTCTTCGCCCCACACTTCGCCGAGGGCTGAGGCTCGGGGTGGGGCGTCCTCAGAGCCTCCTGTCTGTCTCGCTCCCTGTTGGGACCCCCTCACCTGAGGGTGCCAGACTGCCGGTGCTCAAGAGCAGAGAACCGGGTCTTTGCCAGGACGTAGCGGTGAGGCAGGGAGGGGGAATTGGAAACACAACCTCCGTGCCAAAGTCATTGGATGCCAAAGAAAACCTGCTTCTGTAGCTGAGACATTGACCGTTATACCCAGACCTTCAGAGGCAAAGCGCCGGTAAGCACTTACAAAACTATGGATCTTTTCTAAGCATTCAGAAGGAAGCCCAGGTGACAAGACGGATAGCATTTCTTCTCTGGTTCCACTCCAAACCAACAAAAATGCGGAGCAAATCCAGAAGGAAGCCGATAAAGGAAATGGTTGCATGTGGTCAGATATGTTTACACTAGGACCCTCCTCTCCCTCTCATACAGAGCAGTGATTTCCTTACCTTTCCCATCTCTTCACATGGGGTGACCTCTGTGCACACTATATAATAAGTACCTATAACAATAAAAGCTCCTTAAAGGCTGTACATCTTGGAAACCACAATAAAGAATGTTATTTAAAATTGTGTTTTGCATTGCAGATGCATTATGTTGTGGTGGACAGGGGCAGGATTACTGTAACACTGAGGGGAATGCAGTTACAGCGACCCAGCTCAGTGCCATGCGGTCTCCTTCTTTGCTCTTGCAGAACCTGGGCTGTTCTGAAGAAATTAATCCCTGGGCTGAGTGCCCTCTGTGGAGTCCTGACACAAATACTGAGAGAAAGAAACACAGCTGATCCTGGATTACAGCTCTCTTCATTCAGTCACGTAATTGTCTACAATATGCCCTGGGACTTGGGGCTTAATATGCAAAATCTTGAATGTTATTGCTGATATAAGTAAGGAATTACAGGACAGAAGGGCAGGGGCTTTACTGCTACAAGCTTTTAAAGAGTTATAGATCAAGATGTCTTTCTGTTTCAAACAAAGAATCCATTATGAGACTCGAGACAGACTGTTTTTGCCTGCTTACAGGTTGATGAGCACACATTTTCTACATTCCAGCTTCATCCCTGTCATGTTCCTGCAGGTCTGACTGTCGTGAAGGTGCTCTTTGTGGGAGTGCTGTAAATTGACAGACTCGCAGGCAGGCAGCGGGCTCAGAGCTGAGGCAGTGGGGTAGAGAGGCAGCGTGGAGGAGTGAGATTAGAGTTGATTGCATCTGATGGAGAAAGGCAATTATTTCTCTGAAAAGTCTGCAAAAATTTGGTCTGATAATTGTCTAAAAAATCTTGAAACATTCCTGTATGGGATAAAATCTATCTAAACCAGAAATCCTGATTGTCCTTTCTGATTGACCCAACCCAGATGACTTGTTGCTTTTGAATTGTAGTTCTGGGCCTTTTCCGAAGCAGCTGTCAGCTGTTTATAACGTCTTAAGCCCGGTTTTTAGCTTTTCCCCATGGGAGCAGGCACAGATGGAATCCTCAGCCCTGTGCTGTGGTGTGGCAGGACAGGACCCAGGAGAACCAGCCTAGGATTTGTCCCGTGTTTCTAATGCTCCTAACTGAATAAACTACAATATTAAAAAAAAAAAATTAAACTAAAAACAAGAAGTGTCCAACATATTAAAAGGATTTAAGACAAACATTTGTTTTCTTCGGGGTAAAAGATGTTATGTGTTTTTGCACAGGGAGCAGGCTGATTGCTAAGGGTAGGAAAAGGTAAAAAATTCTCTCTGCATTTCCTCCTTGGCCAGGGCAGCCAGTGGTCTCACGCTGCAGATCTGTTATTTCATTGGGTAATGCCTTGTCCCGTTCTGAATTGGTAAACAGGTACTTTTTTGTTATCCCATGTTTAAAATAGAGCTTTTGACTCTTTTGATTTTTTTTTTAATTTTCCCATGTTTATATCACGTTTGCAGTCACAAACAAGATGTGGCTAGCGTGCACATCTACACGCTATGTAAAAAACAGAACACCATCCAGCCATTTTCTAAGAGCTTCATCCAACATGGGGTCATGGGGGCAATGGGAAGAAATGAGCATAAGGTGGGATACAACCTGCATGGGACACCTGTCCACCACAGGACATCACTCTCACACCAGGGCCAATTCTTCCCAGAAACCTATTAAAATAGGTTAAAAAATTAAAATTAAAATGCTCCGGATTCCCGACTCATGGATCGCTGAGTGTTGAAAGTAAGTGAGCCAGCTGTGTCAGGGAAGTTGCCTGGAAGGAGCAGGCGGGGACACTTGGCCCGTTCCTACGTTTAACTCCATTCCAGCACTGACCCCTCTGCCAAGTCTGTATTACACCCATTATTGGCCGCTAATTAAATGAGAGCAGTTATCTGACTTATATAATCCAGGCTTATACAATTAAAACGCAGGCTGTTCTTTTGACACCCGCTAATCTGCTCTGCTTTTTTTCATTTGATCCCCTTCTACCTGGTTTTACAGCGAGTCTGAGAGCAAGGAGTGCAGGCTGGCATTGGAGTGTCCTAGATTGCAGTTAATGCTCGTGCCCTTCCTTTGGAATTTATCCCAGAGTCTTTCCTGTCTCGATGGTACCCTGTCTCCAGCGGTTTGTCCTGGAGAGAAGTGATCCCAGTTTTAAATACACTTAGCACGCTGCTTTAAATTAACAGCAGATGTTCAAATCTCTCCTGGAATTTGTAAAACTCATGCAAAGTTCAGAACAGCTGACAGAACTAAATTTTGGACACTCACAGACGAGGTTCACATTTCTTGATCACCTCGATAGCCTTACAAGACATCTGATTGAGATCTTCAAAACTGTGAAGGAAACCAGTAAGGTAGATCCCAGTCATTACTTCAAGTACAGTGAACATTATGCAGGCATGTAGCTGATGACTGGGTGAAAGACAGTTCCTCACTGATACTTGCTCGCTCTGAGTTATTAATGCAAAGCAGTACACAGTGGGGTCTGTAAATTCAAGTCTAGGCTTGGTGCTACGATCAATTCACTCGCTGTGTTGGAAAACGGCGATCAAAGATATTGTGGAGTGGCCTGCTCTCCTCATCATCTTTTGAAGAAACTTTTCTGTTTCAAAGAAACAGCCTTCCTCGTTCACACGGGCCATCAGCCCCACTCCTGCCTTGCTGGGACCTTGGGCCAAGGTGAATCCAGCCCAGCTGACAAGGGCTGCTTCTAATGAGTTAAGCTCTTTAGCTCCTCTGCTCCCAGCGAAATGCACTGACACCCGGATCCATGAACACTGGGACAGAACGCAGTGCAGCAGACTGAGTAACCGACTCTACTGCTCCTTCCAGACCCACACGCACGCGCACACTTAGGTACCAACAGGGAGTCTGAGTCCGTTCTTTCACCAGTTTCACTATCCGCCAACTCGTCCCGTCTCCAGCCCTCCTCCTCTTCCTCCTCCTTCCTCTCCTTCTCCGTGCAACAGCATCTTCGCCCCACCCCCCCGGGACCCCCATCCTCAGCCCCAGCCCCTCGGCGTGCGGTCGGGCGCCATGTCGTTCCTGCTGAAGACGATGGTGGGGAGCCCGATGAAGAACCTGAGCGGAGGAGGAGGAGGAGGAGGGGGGGAGGAGGAGAAGAAGGTGGAGGGAGATGGGAAGGAGACGGCCGAGTCCAAGGGGATGACCCGGGAGGAGTTCGAGGAGTACCAGAGGCAGCTGGTGGAGGAGAAGTGAGTCTCTTGGCGTTTCTACTCTTCTCGGTCTGTGCAAACCTGAGCTGTAGCCCTGGGAGAATCGGGGTGTGTGTGTGTGATTCTCCTGGAATAGGGAGGTGATCAGACACTTTGACTCAACCAAAACACACGTTTCCAAAAATCAGACCTCTTCCCCCTTGCTTGATTTCAATCTGTTTTTGATAGTTTGATAGCTAAATTGCAATTGCCCTGTTCTTGAATTTTGCATCGTGCATTTAAAGCATTCTCCAAAATGCTTTTTTTTATCATGCTATCTTCTTTCCATTTTTTTTCCTGAAGCTGGGAATAATACAGTGCAAACTCAATTTGGGGGGGGTTTAGAGTAGGGTGATTATTAGACCTCAAAACCTTCATGTTCTTCAATCCAGGAGGTGAGTAGAAAAGGGGTCTGCAGTGTGTTTTTGTTGGTTTTCATTCTGTTCAGGAATGTGAGAAGCAGAAAATGTTTGATCTGATTACAACAGAGCCATTTCTTTCACAGAAAAAGAACTTTTCCTTTTTTGTTTGAAAAATGGAAGTTGAATGGATCCTGGAACTGTACAGAAGTCATAGATTTTGGAAACAAATTGCAGATGAAATGTGCTGTGTTCTTACTGGTTTGGAATCTAACATGAAGCAAGGATACATGGCAGACAGATTCACTCTGCTAGCACGATTAATAAGCTTCTCATTTCACATCACATTTCTTAGACAGAACTATTAAAAAGGCAAATTCTAACTACTGATTTTAGTAAAAACGCTAGAAACATGTTAATAGTCCTTCTTCACATATACATGCTGTACTATCTGCAGTTTCTATTTTTCATAGAGTTTTGTTCAGAAATAATTTAAATAGTAATATTAATATTTTATTTAGCTGCAGGAATATAAATCAGCAAGCTGGAGTAAATATCTTACATACTGAATCTACACACCCTGTAATTCAGTCAGAAATTTAGAACTCTTTAGACACTTAAAGCCCTGCAGCATGTACAGCAACAAGATATACCAGGAAGCAAGTAACTTGAGAATTACCCAAATCCTGCTGGTTTTTGCTTCTCCTGTTTCTAATGCGTCGCTTATGTAACGTTCAGTGCCATCTGCTGGCCACCTGCTGCAAAAGCAAATTTAACAGTCCAGAGTCATTGTGAAAAAAAGAATTGGTGTTGTCAACTCAGTTTTAGTGCTTAGTGCTGAGAAAATTCTGCCCTTTTCCGTGCAAACTGGGAGTTTGTTGTCAGGCTGGCTGTGATCTTTGCTTCTCGCATGAGAATCAGAAAAAAAGTAACAGCACGTTGTCTCACCGATGTTTTATCACTCACTGTGTAGGTATTAATAAAGAGCCTTTTCTTATCACATAACATCATGTGTTCTGTTCAGAGTCTGGACTGCTGAGCAATAGACCTCTGGTGCTTTGTCTGTTGCTTAGCAGTGCTGGGGCCCTGGGTTCAATTCTAGACAGAGGGTGGTGTCTGCATGGAGTTAGTATGTTCTCCCCGTGTTTGTGTGGGTTTCCTCCAGGTGCTCCAGTATCCTCCCATAGTCCAGAAACATGCTGGTAGGACAGTTGGCCCTGGGTTGAGTGTGTGTTTGTCTCCGCTGGCCCTGCGATGGACTGATGGCCCATCCAAGGTGAACCCTGCCTTGCACCCACTGCCTGCTGGGATAGGTTCTGGTCTCCCAGCTCCTCCTGAACCTGAATTGGATTAAGCGTTTAGAAAACAGATGTATGGATGGATATTTTGTCTGATTCTACTGATTCGGCGTTGCTTTTGCCCTGCGGCATACTTTGTTGCACAGCTCTTTGATAACGGTGCTTTACAGCATTCCAAAAAGTCGAGGAGACCCTCATAGGAGTGAAAATACCAGTGGCACTGCTTTAAACAATGCTTTTGAGTATTTTTCTGCAGGACGTCTCAACAGCTGCCAGTAGTGGTCTGCAGGAGTAGTGGTGCTGTCTATGGGAGACGTCAAGTGTTCAAAATTTCTGTTCGGTGTCTCCAGTTTTCCTGTGTCCCTTCTGTAGCCCCACCATCTCTGAATCGCAAATCCGCAGAGACGAGTAGGGTGAGTGTCAGGGGGAGGCAGGCTTACTGTGGAAGTCAGAGGTTTATTTCACCACAGCCCAAATTAGCCTGCTTTACAGGATTAGTGTCTGGGGTGGCTGCTGGATCAGAGAGTGCTGATCCAGAAAGTCTCTTACTCTAAAACTCACCTCTGCACCAGGGTCACCGGTGGTGTTTTTGATGTATTTACTCTTTTGTTAATTAGGACCCGTGCCATGGTTAAAGAGTGAAACCAACCAAAGCTCCTTCCAGTTAGCGATTGGCATCGCTTACACGCTGGGCATAATCCGGCAGGAGTTAGCCATGGGAAAGCACGTGCCACCTCCACCGCGAACATGCAGATGACCTCAGTCAAGGTCATTTGAGAGCTTTCTTTGGGAAATTCTGATCTCAGGGTATTTGATTATTTGGACTTGAATTTCTGAATATTGTTTTTGACCCAATTATCTCCAAGTCTAGCGGGCAGTGTAGAGCTGTAGGTAAGTCTCTGCATTCATTAATGCAGATGAGCTGTGGGTTCGAGTCCCCACTATGGACGCTGCTGTTGCAACTAGAGGGAGGTGCTTAACCCCAGTGGCTCCTGTCCACCCAGCTGTAGGAATGGGGACCAGTGTTTGCTGGGGTAGGGGTCTGTGACGAACTGGGCCACTGGGCCCAATGGATCACATTCTTCAGCTTCAATTACAAATAATTTTGTGTTTTCTTTTGATCTCATTAAGCTCTTCCAGGGCAGAAGTTGATATTGCAGGCACCCTTTTTAGCAAAAAATGTAACATACATTCTGCACTGCTGAAGGCAAAGTCTTTCCATGGTGTGTGCAGGTTGTCATGGGAGACAAATGGTGACACAGCCTGGATTCTATCCCTGCAGGATTGAGAGAGACAAGCAGTTTGCCCAGAAGAAGGCAGAGAGAGCCAGCCTCAGAATGCACATGAGAGGGAAGTACAGGCTGCCTCAGGTAAGAGCCCCACCAGCCTGCTGCCTAGTGACTGTCCAGAAATGTGCATTGGTGCTGTGTCTGGGAGACATCAAGTGTTCAAAATATCAATTTTATGTCCTCAGTTTTCCTGTGTTCCTTCTGTAGCCTCACCATCTTTTTTGATTGGGCTGTTCTGCCGATCTAGCGCATTTGTGAATTAGTTACTCATTGATCCAAGGATCCCATCCCGTCCGTAGCCTCCATAACATGGTCATGTTCCATACTCCCACAACGCTTGGTGTAAAGATGTTCCTCGTCCAGTTGTTTCTTGAAAGAAGCCAGGGTATCGGCATCACCATCATGGCTGGATGACTTGTTCCATACTCCCACGGCCCTCAACGTCCACAACCTTTCTTTCTTTCTCCATCTCCCTACCTTCTCTTTCTCTTTCCGCTGTCTCGTTAAGTGCTTGCCCCGTGTCTCTCTTGGCGGCTGTGCTGTCCTCCTGCCTGTTCGTCCGGTACATGGGCCCCTCTGCACCTCCCTGCTCAGACTCTCTCCCTGTCACCCCCAGAGCGAGAAGGACGACGCTCAGGTCCAGATAGTTGGGGGGGACGTGGATCTCCCCGAGGACCTGGCCAAGATGGTGGAGCAGGATGAAGAGGAAGAGGAGGCCAACGACTCGCTGCTGGGCAAGATCCAGAACATGGAGCTGGACTTTGACGTCATCAAAACCAAAGCCCAGGCCACCATGACGGAGATGAAGCAGGTGGCCGAGGAGAAGTGTGCTGTCATGTGATCACAGGGTGCCCCCACCCCTTTGACCCCCCCCACCCCCTTTCCCTAACTCTCCCCCCACGCAGCAGCAGGAATATTCCCAGCCTCCTGCTGGGCAGGCTCCACCTCAGCCTTTCCCTGTGCTGATGTTGCTCGTGCTTCACAAGGCTCCATGGGACATCGTGGGGATTTCCATCTCTTATTCAAAAACAGTCCGGAGAAGAGGGGTTTAAATATTGGCAGGCACCATTTATAGCAGGAGATGTAACATACTGTAATGAACGGCTGACACACAGGTGGTACGAGCCGGTTGCAGCGCGCCCCCTACTCTCCTGTGCCTAACAGCTCAGCCGGCAATACCCTTGTAGAGCAACGCCGGAGACCTGGGTTCGATCCTGAGGCGGGGGACGTACTGCAGGGGCAGAAACTCCCAAGAACCCGAACACATTCTGCACTCCTGAATGCAAAGGCTTTCAATGGTGCGTGCAGGTTGTCCTGTCAGACAAACAGTGTTCCCTGTTCAATGCTTAAAAACCCCAGTTACCACAGCTCTTTTTCCAGTCATTCCTGCATACCCAAGCACCCTCCTTGATTCACTGCATCCCGCGTTCTGAGTTCAAGGCGCAGTGAATAAACCAACAGGACTGTTCATTTGTAAGTCCTTGTTGCTTTCTCAGCTTTTGGCAGATGTGGCTCACCTCCGTGAGGACGTTTTTTGCTTAAATGCAGACAGCAGACTCTGTCAGTCCTGAGAACGAGGAAGAAAACCTGGAGGACAAAGAACCTGGTTTTACTGGTGTTCATGCCAGGGCAGGGGGGCACCAGGAGGCTTCCCAGAATGCAAAGTGGAGGTCATCTGACAGGAAGAATATTTTTAAAAGATAGATATAGCGATTGCATTTTTATGACGCCTCTTGCATGGTACCATTTGTCAGGGGCTTTGTGCTCTAACCAGGTATTTAGCACCTTTTATATGTCTGAAACACATTTATCTGTTGCTTTACTGCAAAAGATGTTTTAAACGGAAATATCTGTTACTGTGAACGATGAAAAAAATATTCATGGCCTTTTTTTAGTTTTATGAAGCCTTAGGCTTTGAGCATTTTGTTAACCTGTATTTTACTGGTCAGAAATAATTCAGATGGTGTCTTGTCATCTTTTTTTGAGGGAATGATCTTTTTGTTTCATTAGAATTATTTTTCTACTTATTGGAAGGAGTAAAGTCAGCAGTGCTTACTTGGGGGAGAGTAGATTAGGTTGTGCATGATGAGAATCAACAGCTGTATAAACACTGAGACATCTCTGTAAATTATAAAGTTATAAATATATATATTTTTGTTGAAACTGGTGTTTTTTAACAGAGAGAGAAAATGAACTATTGAAAAGTCTTACCTCATTATTCTGGTTTTTAATGCAGAACGATTCCATTTCTCACACAAGGGATGTAATCTTGCCGAGACCTTCAGTGGGAGATTAACTGAATCTACTTTGAATCTACTTTGTGGGTAGATGGCAAACACCAAATACAACAAACTGCAATGTGAAGTGATTAGTCATCCATCTGTTTTCTAACCGATTCATCCAATTCAGGGTCACAGGGGAGCTGGAGCCTATCCTGGCAAGCAACAGTCTCAAGACCTTACCGCAATGCTGGGAGAACATGCAAACTCCTCACAGATCCCACCCCAGTTCCAGAACTGAGCGCATGGCCAGAGCTGTGAAGCTGCAATGCTACCCACTGTGCCACTGTGGCACCTGCAGTTAGTCATTCTCCACAAAAGTATAATATTATGGGTTGGTGTTATTCACTGCAAATGGATATCTCGTATTCACAAATCTCTTTTTCATGTGGTGCACCGCGGCTGGGTTTGGATGGATTGTACACACATTCATACGGTAAAATGCTGGTTCGTGCTCTTGTGTATTTTCCATTGGATATGTGCTTCATGATAAGACCTTGATTCATCTGACTGCATAAATGGTGATTCAAAATTATCCATTTTTGACAGTACCTTGTTTTGCATGAGGCTTTACTGTACTTTAGTGTAGCGGTACACCACCACTGTCAGCAGGGGGCAGCAGAAGAAGCCAGTGACCTCACACAGACTTGACAAGGACACTATGGTTGATGTTGGATAAAGCCTTTACCACCCCAGTCCTGAACCCCCCCAGCACTTGGTATAGGATTTTTTTTGTCTGGGCAGACTTGGTGAATGAGTTTAGTGGGCAAACCTCATTTGCTAGTTTCTTTCTCTATCTTTTTCCCTCTTGTAATTGCCTAATCAAACTTTCTTGTACGAGGTACAGCTAATCCTCATAGCCCGTGCAACAACCTGCAAGCTTGCTTGTTATTGTAATGGCACAAGGACATTAACTTGAATATATAATATCGTAGACTGCAGACATGGCTTGAAAATGCAGTGCTAAAATAGCAATAAAAGCCCAGGGGAAAAATACAGAACTTTTAGGGAGGATGATATCCCACATTGCATCTGTGCAGCGCGTACACAAACAGAGACTCGGCTCAGGGCTTTGCAGAGTGGGTAGCAAACCACTCTTTAATCTGAGCTGGGAGAGAGATTAAAGCAAGGCCTCCTGGAATTATGATTTCGTTTCTTGCGTGTTTTCTTCTGATTTCCCACTCGGTAATCCCCCCCTCTCAGGACCGCAGTAATCCAGTGACATAAGGAGAGGGCAGAAGGAAGCAATCAGACAATGACGACGAAAATGAAACGTACAGTCTGTTGCCATGCCCCCCACTTGCTCAGGGAAGATTTCTGATGGCTGAACCTTCTGGATCTCCTGGGTCTGGTTTGGGGGTGACTGTGGCCCCTGTGACCTGTGTGAACCCCTATCCCGGGCTGTTTGTAACCATCCAGCCGAAACTACAGCAGGTCATGTGTGAAAAGTAAGTCGGACAGATGGGGTTTTCGATGCTACAAGGCTGACGAAAAATTAAATTCTATTCAGAACAACAATGCACAACTCAAAGGCACATTGTTTTTATTTCAGTAATGCTATAAATAAATTGCTTACAATAGTTATGGCACTTTCTGTGTGTTATTATATTCTGACTTGGTTCAGAGCTCGGAGATTTCAATAATGAACAGATCTAAGGTAACGACAGGTGTACAATGGCTCAGAGACCCCAGAACTGTGGGCATGCTGGGCTGATTGCTTGTAATGTGAGCTCTGTTAACATTGCACAGAAACATACCAACCCTGAGTTTGTGTGTCTTTAAAATACGGGATTTCTGGATACTATGATGTACAATCACACCATAAACATGCTTGTTGGATAATATTACATTCCAATGGGTCTGCCTATCCCTGAAAAAAGGAATAGATCATGCATAAAAATAAGAATAATTCTATTTGCTACAGGAAAAAAAAACTCCTTAACACCTCAATGTGTAAATCCTGATCACTTCTGTCCTGATCAATCCCTGTCGGTGTCAGAAGTGGTTTTTGATTTTGCAAATAACGCAACGTGACTCCCTATGATGTGAGACAGAAAGGTGTCTGTCATGGGAAAGCACAGGAAAAGCATGACAGTTGACATCAGGAGATGCCTCACAGCACTGCACACAGCTTTTAGACCCGAAGTGGGCTGGCTGATGCTTTTCTCCAGCTCCTAAACCATTGATTCAGTAAAACAGGGTTCCCAGTCCAGGTCTTCGGGTACCCACAAACCTGCTGGCTGCTGGCCTGCTGCTTCCACCCGAACACTTAATTAAATAATTAAACCCTTTATAGATCTCAAAATAGGTTTAATTTGAACTCTTTATTCATTTGCAGTTTCTAAACATGTAGGAGGCAGCATTTTAACTTCCTTCCCATTTTAACTTAAGTAACATAAAATCTCAAACCTTAATAGTAAATAAATAGAACTTGCTCAAGTCCTAACTGAGTAATTTTGCTGGTTCAGTTAAGGATTATTTTTAGTAAAGAGCTCAGCTGTAATGAAAACCAGCACGCGTGGGGGTTCCCAAGAAGCAGAGCTGGGAACCCCTCATAGAAAGACAGTCATGTACGTCCACTGGGTTGTACATGAGAGTGGGCACCTCTGTCTTCATGAGTCTTTTTCTCTCATCAGGCCCAAGACTGTGAGGAAGGTGTTCCCCTGTCCTGTAATAGAATATTCGGTGAGAAAATCAGACATTACTTAAGAACAAGACACTGACACACAGGGGCATCAGAGGACAGGAAGAGAGGCAGGAGATGGAAGGGGAGGTCAAGGGTGGGGGCGGGGTTAATCTGCAGGAAATGCGGCTCAGAGGAAGTGAGGAAGCGGGAAGAGGTGGGGGAGGTGGAGAGGGGAGGGTGTTTGATTGACAGTCGTGGCGACTAATCAGGCGGATTAAGTGCCAAAGTACGTCAGCGTTTCCTAGGGATTCATCTTCCCTAATGAAGTTAAGAGTATCGGATTAAGTGATAAGGAAAGAGACTTTTTCCAATTACTCTCTGGCCCAAGCAAGCAAGGAAAGAAGGCAATCAGGGGGAACCTTCAGAATGATTTGTAGCCCAGTAACATTGTACTTGTAAATGCAAAATCTCATTTGGTATTTGTGCTGGGGGTGCCATGTGTCAGATGAGAAATTACAACACATTCGAACACATACAACATACAACAGGAAACGCCCCTCCTCTCGTTCGGAACCTCTCTCGTTGTCTGTCAGGTATTCACTGCTGTGAGGAATCCAGACCCAGGAATGCTTGTAAGCGCTACTCACTTATTTATTTGATTAAGTGCATTTGTAATTCTCCCGGAGTTGCCTAATTGAATTTGCAGGATGACAAGATTACAATAAGAATCTGTTTTATCTCCCACCCTGATCGAGGTGACAAAGTAACCAGCACCAGCCATTAAAAGTAAGAAGCAGAAGGTAAGAAAGTAAGAATTAGAAAGTAAAAAGACAGACAGGAGCCCAGCACTGATACTCACTCCACATAAAGGAATGACATTGTCAACCACAGATACGCAATACTTAGAGCTATGTTTTGTTTTATTGAGAAATATTCATTAATTCCGCTGTGCCCCTGGGATTGAATTGGCATCGTTTTGTGAAACACATTGTCAAGTTGAGCAACAGGTGCAGACTTTACAGATCCTTTGTTATTTTTTGTTTAGAAGAATCTTTAAAAGGCCTTTCAGTCTCAGCATATTACCATATATCTTGCACTTATATTTGTTCTCATTTTATTTTACATTTAGTTACTTAATAATGTTTATGATAGAGCCAGGAAGTGAGGAAGTGCAGAGCCCAGTCATTCATGATTCGGAGACTGGTGAAATAGATCAATGCAATTCCACAGAATGTCTTCCATATTGGAGCCCAACCACTAAACAGACCAGCGCTCTCTCACTGAGCTACTGAGCACGCTGCAGTCCAGCACACCCACACTGAGCTACTGAACACACTGCAGCCCAGCACACCCACACTGAGCCAATGAACACACTGCAGTCCAGCATACCAACACTGAGCTACTGAACACACTGCAGTCCAACATACCAACACTGAGCTACTGAACACACTGCAGTCCAACATACCAACACTGAGCTACTGAACACACTGCAGTCCAGCATACCAACACTTACCTACTGAACACACTGCAGCCTAGCACACCGACAGTGAGCTACTGAACACGCTGCAGTGCAGCACACTGACACTGAGCTACTGAACACACTGCAGCCCAGCACACCTACACTGAGCTACTGAACACACTGCAGCCTAGCACACCGACACTGAGCTACTGAACACACTGCAGCCCAGCACACTGCCAGTGAGCTACCGAACACATCGCAGCATAGCACACCGACACTGAGCTACTGAACACACTTCAAACCCAATCTCTCACATTGTTCCACTGAGCACACTACAGCCCAGCACACTAAGCACTGAGCATAAAAACACTGGCCCATTAAAAGCATTTCCAGTATCGCCAGAACTGACAGAAGTGTCTTTTATTTGACGAATGGCTGTTTGACACATCCTGAACTGGGGTCAGAGGTACAGTAGCATGTGATTAAGGGGCTGCTTGGACAGATGACTTCACGTCACACACCACATTGATAAAAGCTGCTGGGGAGTGCAATGATGAAGAGAAAAACAATGCCTATGTATTAAATAGTACCATGGTGGCTATTTCTACAATATCAAAACAAAGGGAAAAAAATCACATGAACTAGAAGGCCAGACCTTATGATTAAGAGTTCCTTATGATCATTAAAACAAACCCTTTAATTATCCTGCTTAATACCCCAAACATCATTAACATGTTTCGGGCAGGGTGTGGAGGCTGGGGGGGGTTATGAGGTCCTTGCTGCTTCTTAATCTCCCCGCTGTTCACTTATTACAGCAGCTGTGAGGAACGGCTCTCCTGCGCGCTCCGCAATGGGTCACGGTGCATCGCTGAGCTCACTGTCAGTCTCCTTCCCTCCTTTAGAAATTAAAAGGGTGAATCAGCTGAAATTTGTGGCAAGTTCCCAAGATCCTCTCGGAATTCACTAATCTGCTCAGCTATTTAAGCCATTCTGCAGTTCGCCCGGCAAAACAGCATATTATTCCAATTGCTACTACTGTTACACTTTTACAGGGATTAGCTTGTTTTGTTCCTGAATTAGGAGGTATTATTTGGTAATGGTAATACAGACAATAAGATGGGGATTTAACGCAGTGGCAGTCAAATAATTAATGTTTGATTTCTTTTCATGGCACTCTGTTACATCCATTGTCAATTAAGCAATTGATGAACTGATAATGAATGGAATGGCTAGTTATACCTAGAGCAAGAATGAATTGGAAACCTGTGTTCTTGCCCCTCTGCTGTTGGGTCAGTTGCTTGGGAGCGCTGGAGTGGGAGGGGCTGTGGGGCTGGATGGGGGGCGTGGCCTTGTGCTTGTGGGCGTGGTTAGCTGGGGGTAAGGGCTGTCTGGGGAGAGAGTAAGGAGTGCTGATGGGAGACCTGGAGACTCTTCTGGCCCACTCACCAAGAACGATGAGTTTAGGCAAAGCAAGAGGGTGAGATGGTAAAACAGCAGTGAACATCCATGATAAGCAACCTAACAAAGTGTCCTGATCTAGGAGTGAGGCAGGGCCCCACCCCCACTTCTTCCTACCTCTGCTTCTCTCCCTCCAACCCCCTCTTCTCAGTAAGCTGACACAGCGCCTTCAAACGTTAGCCTCTTTGTCCCTAATAGGATCAGAGGGGCTTAAGCTGTCATCTGATAAATCTAAGCAGCTTGATAGCTACGCTGCACCTACTTAACCAATTTGCTCTCAATTAGGATAATGAGGAAACAAGCAAAGAAGTACAGCCTTAATATATTAACGTGATGAAATGATTATAAACCCCAACCAGCTTGTTTGCTTGCTGAAGGCAAAATCAATTTGCCATCAGCTTGTGCTCCTGAAAGGCAATTATATTCCTTCATTAAGTGGCTGCTTGAGTTAAGGAGGTTAGGGTTATGATTTGCTGAATGTTTACATGCAGAGCTGTCTAACTCTGGGTCTGGTTCACTCTCTCTCTGAGTCTGCTGTTCCTACCCTGATGCTGTGGGCCTGTTGCAAGGTCTTTCCACAGGGATTAAACGTCCTGAAGTACTTTCCAAAAGTTTCCTCCTGCATACTAACACACACTAGTGCTTAAGCTCAGCAGAGGTAGCTAATTCCAGGAAAGCCATGTTCTGGAGACAATTAGCCCCCAGTGCTAGACCTGGAGGGTTGCTGTGCCTGTAGGTTTTCAGTCTAATTGCACTCTTAACAACCCAGGCCGCTCATCATTGCTTTAAATGGTCAGGTTTAACAGCATCTCCCAGGACTCTGACTGACTGACCCTGCTAGACCAAAATCAGGGATGCCTGCTGTAGATACACAATTAGCATCATTATTATTTCACTTCAGTTCAAATATTGCTTCTGCAATATTTAATTCAATTCAATGTATTTTTATATAGCGCCTTTCACAACAAGGTTGCCCCAAGGCGCTTAACAATGCAATTGACGATACATTCTGTCAATAACAACACATTTCGAATTTAGTGGACTAATACAGTAGGTCTCATAACATTTGCTTTCAGCATGTAATAAATCAAGCTGTTGTTTGGAGCATTTTTATGTAGATTTGAATGTAAATCTACATAACGATAAAATTGTAATTACCTGTTCTTTTCAACGATTCACAAACTTGGACGTACGGTTTCCATTCTCTGTGTTTTATCACAGGAAGGCTGATTTGGGGAGCTGCAGTTCCAGTGGTGGCCAGGAGAGTCCTCTCTGTCTGGAGATTTATAAATACCTTTCCTGTCAGCAGAGTCTGACGAAACCGTGTTTGGGGAAAAGTCCTGGTAAGTCACCTTCTGCCTCTGAGAAATCCCACTCGGATCCACAGCCCCCATCCAAAATTCCACACCCTGAGACATTTGGGATTTGAAGCACCCTGTTCAAAATATCTCTGGTGGTAATTAGTAATGAAGTGGTAATTACATTTTTGTGAGACTGGATACTGTAGGTACTGCCTGGTGACTTAATGATGCCTGGTTAGAGGAGTCACTTCACTAAGACAATTACCAATTAACAGTCACAATTAAACAAGCCATGTCCATAGCATGCCCAGAGTGGGAGGAGACCTGTGGTCTCAGCATCACTGTAAGGGCTGTAGTTTGAGAAGGCTCTTCTCTATTAAGTAAGCCCCGAATTCAAATCGCATACATTGCATTTTTGTTATAAAGAGGTTAAAGGGATTTTAAAGGCTGCTCACTGTTCATCAATCAACAAGAAATTATTTACCCACGCCTTAGACAATCCCCCATCTGGCCTTTTTGTATTGGAAAATACAAACGAGGTGGAGTAGTGCTTAACATTTTTGCCTCACAGCACTGGGGCCCTGAGTTCAATTCCGGAGCTGGGGTACCATCTGTGTGGAGTTTGCATGTTCTCCCCATATTCACTTGGTTTCCCACTCACAGTCCAAAGACATGCTGGCAGGTTCATTGGTTTCTGGCAAAACTGGCCCTGATGTGAGTGTGTGTGTGTGTGTGCCCTGTGACGGACTGCAGTGATGCCCATGCTACAGCCCACCTTTTATAATAATAATTATTATAATAATTGCTTACACTTATATAGCGCTTTTCTGGACACTCCACTCAAAGCGCTTTACAGGTAATGGGGACTCCCCTCCACCACCACCAATGTGCAGCATCCACCTGGATGATGCGACGGCAGCCATAGTGCGCCAGAACGCTCACCACACATCAGCTATCAGTGGGGAGGAGAGCAGAGTAATGTAGCCAATTCATAGAGGGGGATTATTAGGAGGCCATGATTAGTAAGGGCCAATTGGAAATTTGGCCAGGACACCGGGGTACACCCCTACTCTTTTCGAGAAGAGCCCTGGGATTTTTAATGACCACAGAGAGTCAGGACCTCGGTTTTACGTCTCATCCGAAGGACGGCGCCTGTTTACAGTATAGTGTCCCCATCACTATACTGGGGCATTAGGACCCACATGGACCACAGGGTGAGCGCCCCCTGCTGGCCCCACTAACACCTCTTCCAGCAGCAACCTTAGTTTTTCCCAGGAGGTCTCCCATCCAGGTACTGACCAGGCTCACACCTTTTGCCCGTTGCTTGCTGAGAGAGGCTCTGGCTCAACCATGGCCCTGAATTGGACAAAGGTGTTAGAAAATGGATCAGTGGCCAGAATACTTTAACGTAAATTTAAATAAATCTACACTTCAAATAATTAACCCTATATAGCCATGCATATTCACAGTGTGCAGCTTTTACAATCCCTAGACCTTCTTTCTCCTTATGAACTCCATTGGCTCATCTGATGTGAAATTCTTAGAAAATATGGTCCTGTTTAGGAGGGAGAGCTGCCAGCTCACACTTCTCCATCCTTCAGCCTCTGGAATCGGCCACATGAATTAGCTCTCGGGCGGACAGACACGAGTCTGCCTTCTGATTGCTGTGTGGTGACTGGACCGAAAGTGAGGTCCACTGTCACCTTGGAGGGGGGGTGGGCAGAGTCAGGGTCAGCTGGGATTTAACCTCTCCCCTTTCACCCCTGCCTGGGGTCACTGGTGCATTCAGTATAGAGGCCACAGCAGGAGCCCAGACGTCCGTGTCAGGTCATATCTTTCCATGGAACAATAAACTGAAACAAAAACAGGTGAAAACAGGTTTCCAAATGAGAGGAGGCCATTCAGCCCAGTTGCCTATCTAGTTGTTAGTAGCTTATTGATACCTACAGAAGATTTCTTGTTTTATTACGGCTCTAAGGGTTGCCCTCTATAAAGTGGTAAAAATTTTATAACAGATCTGACGGGCTGTATAAAGAGGTCGTTAAATCTCTTCAATGTAGAAAGAAATGCAACCAATAGCAAGTTTATTTCGACATCAAATTTTGCATTTTGTGTTGCTATACTTGATAATAGATACCAGTAATGATTAGTACTGAAGGTGCTCTTTGTAAATTTCATGTGGAATTCATTTGGGATCATTGCAGAAGGTTATGTGAGTACACCGTTCCCGGGAATCACAGAGGTTTACGTCATTATACTTGCGAATGTCTGGAAGAGCCAGAGCTCCAAACCCACTAAAGACTGGATCCAGCATTCATGTCACAGACTGTACACTGTACACCCATCCCATGGGAAGACTGATTCACCTATATCTGTATTGCCGCGCTCATTTTTTAGCCCATGTGGGATTGACCAATCTCCTCCTCCGTCACAGGGTAAGAGCTGCCCTGCGGGGCACACTCTTCCATGCCTGTGTTATTGACCTTTCCTTTTTTAAAATTTCTCCATTGCGGGGATTCGGGTAGGAGCCGTCAGAGCTTCTTAAACTTATCTTTAGATTTCATTGAGGTCAGAGGAAATCTCCCGAGAACTCCTTAGCCTCTTTAAGGGTAGAGTTGATCTCTGTGACAGTTAGCTCTCTCAGCTCAGCCAAGATTTCAGCGCGTCCCACTGGGCTGTGCAGGCAGAATCTTAAAGGCACAGCCCTCTGACGCACGGGGAGAGGAAGAGACGGGGTGGGGATGGAGGACTGCAGGTCCTAATTTTTAAACATCTTGCAAGTCACCAGTCTTGCACATGACTTGCTTCACTGTGTGGAGCAAATTAAATGTCAGTTAACTTTTTCAGGACAGTACTTTAACCAGTATTGTGGCAAGAGAATCACCCAAGTGTTCTGGCTAAATTCCACCCTGGGATTAAACAGTCTGGCCTCCCCAGATTCCCCCTTAAGTCAGTTCAGCGGGTTGGTTCGATCCCAACGAATGTGATAGAGGCTCAAATGTATGAGAGCTCATGTGGCGTCACTCTCTCCTAACTGAGAGGTATCCTGATTGTAAGGTTGAGGCTGACCACCCTCAACCCCACACACACACACACTTTCAAGAGGAATGAGCCAGGGAGCTGCTGCAAGGGTGTGGAATTGGTCATGGAGGGGTGCGCGGAAAATGTACAAAGGGAAGTCCGGGAGGCGAGATTATAAATACGTAGGAGAGGGCAAGTGGAAGAGATTAGTGGAAGAGAACTTCCTCCAGAAGTTCTGTTATAACCCACCTTATAAATTATAACTATCATTTCTTACTTCTCCACCTCATCTGCTGTGTAGTGGGGATGCAACTGCACAATATCTGCCCTTCATGGTATACAGTATATGGGATGCAAAGCAAAATCCATCCAACCACAAATGCTCAGCCCAGTGCAAGTACTAAGACTACAAGTACTGATAATAAAATACAAAGAATGCTACTTCTACAACTAATAATAATACAATACAAGGAATGTTACTTCTAAGACTACAACTTCTTAGTTAATATATTAAGAACACTTAATAGTTTATTATGGCATTATTAAACAAAACTTGCATTTAATTGCAGACAATTTTCTTTGATCCAGACTTCCCAGGGGGAATCCAGCTTTGTGTATTTGCACCTGAAATTTTTAAGAACTGGTCCAGACTCGCAGACCATCGCCTACATCGTTTAGTGCCATGTGGGCAGGGGTCAAAGGGTTATTTTTTCTGATTAGATTTTGTGTTTATCTTGGCACCAGCAGGATTTGCTGTCTTCCGTTTTCAAATCTGCATGAAAGAAGGAGGCCCAGCGATCAGCGCAAAGACTGTCTTGTCTGTTGCGTGTGCTGTAATCTGTCACAACCGGGTCCATAATATCTAGTAATTCCATTCTCAAAGTGGCCTTGCAATTTAAAAATATATCATTGTGTTATAGGAGCACAACATCTGCTGGTTTAACCCTGAGCAAAGGGCACTACGCTGCTGATACAATACTGTGGTTTAAATGTATCATGACGCTTTCCATTGTAATGCAGTGGATCATGGGAGTATTTAAAAGTGATGTCATGTACAGGAATTACATGCTCACTCGTCAGAGCTCATGTCATTCTTTCCTCCTGGGTTTTGTTTCTGACGGTCTCTTACGAAGCAAGTTGTTAGAGAGGACAGGAGAGGTGTAACACGGGGAAGCTAATCCGTGTAACACCCAAACACAGAACAGCTGACAGGAACATTGACGTTTGTAATGCGTTGTGGTCAGCAAAACATTCTGTTCCGTTTTTCTTTTTTGGCCTAGACTTGTAAGGAGCAGAAACTGACTCCATTGTGTGAATTTGTACTACATGTAGTTCTTGTTGCATCAACAAAATTAAAATGAGATCAGCTAAATTAATAACTGGATTAAGAACACTCCTTACACTTAAGTGAAGTATAGCTATACAACATGCAGGTTCAATAGGGTTAATTAGAAATGGTGCGCTTTGTGGCAAGTACTGTGCATTAATGGTAAAACTATGAATTGTGCACAGAATACTGAGGCACATAGTTGCACCTTTTCAATACTGATAAGCAATATCTTAGAAGCATTAAAACTTAAAACTACCTATTGTATGCTAAGCAACAATATGTAGGCTCCACTACAAAGACAGACATAAGGTTCATAATAATTCAGAAGCTGTTATGACTGACATGACTAATTTAAGTAACAATAACCAAATATTTCTCACAGGAATACATTTATTTTTTTGTTTGTTGAATACCTTGGTTTTAAGCTTCTTAGTAAATAACACGAGAGTGCAGCGAGTCTGTTTTCAAAGCTCAGAAATCAGACTCTGCCCATTAACGACACGCGCGAAAGAACGTTATTTCTGCCGAAAGTTTTTTTTTTAATGTGCTCTTTCTTTCATTGGAATAATGAGGGGATTAGCGAAAACTTTCCGCAGAACTCCTTTGTCCTTAAAACAATAGATTTCGTGAAAGAAACTCTTGTCTTGGATTCATTAGTTCGGCCCTCCTCCTGTGGGGGTGAATACGAACTACATTTAGAGCAATTACTTGTCCAGAAAACAACTGTCAGTCATTCTTAAAGGGGAAGGATTCCAATTAATAAACCTCTTTAATCCTTTGGTTTTATTTCCATTCTTCAGCGTACCTCTGTAGTCTGCGCGGCTTAGAAAAGATTCTACAAAGGAGGAAAAAAAACCTTTCGAGGGCTTATTTTGTTAAAAAAAATCATCATTATTATTTTTGTTTAGTCATTTGTTTGTACAGGACGCCTAGAGAAAACGTGGAACTTGACTCCAGCGCAGCTTCTCAATTGAAAGGGACTTGTACCCCCTCAATAGCTGTTGTCCCGTGTTTGGGCAAAACAGGTGGACTACTACTGTTCACACGCAGAGACGCGCACACTCAGCCAGACCTCAGGGGAAGGTATGTTATTTTTTTACTATCATTCTTCCTGATTTGGGAGTTCTTAAAACAAAAGGGAAAAGCTGAAATTCCGAGTTTTTTCCTCCCCCCGAATCTCTTCGATGTCTACAAAGAAACCTAGTAGTTGAAGGGACAACAGGAAAATCGCTGCTTAGGGTTCAAAAGGTATGTTCTTTTTTAAATAACTCTACGTATGATGGATAACCGAACGTGCATGGTAGGACCTGCTTTGCGCTCTTTCCCAATATTAGGTGATGGTAGATAAACAATAATTGTAGCGAGTTAGCGGAGTGTCGTCAGTACTTAAAAAAATGATTTTCTTCAAGTAATTATTATTTTTCCGAGCTGAATTAAGGTCTGAACTGCAGGACATTACGAAAAAAAGGTACAAAAGCAATGTGATGTCATATTTATTATTATTATTATTATTATTATTATAATTATTATTATTATTATTATTATTATTATAAGTGTGTGTAAGATTGATTTTGACTAGTTCATGATAGCTTTTAGCATTAATACAGTAGCTATTTTCGTCTTCGGATGGAGGCCTGGAAATACTGTCCGTGCGCTTCAACTTTACGGCTCCGGGCACCTGTAACACCGCACATATTTCACTGATGCAGGCCAATGCTATCACATGATCTCTACATGTTAAACAGCATGTGCTACACTGACTGTATTTATGCTGAAGGCGTGCGGAGGACTGTCTTCAACAGTAAGAGCTCCAGGTAACTTGACAGACCGAGTTGACTACACAAGGCGCATGATGTTTGTTTTTTAAAACGTGCGCCTTGGGATATTTTCTCCCGGATCAATCTAAACGTTTTGACTTACAGTCGTTTTTGTTGTTGTTGCTGTTGTCGTAATAGCAGTGATTGGGTTCTGAAGATATGGTACTGAGGAAATTCAAAATTTAAAGAAGCACTTTTATAAATGATTCGGTTTGGCGAAATAAACGTATCCCTTTCGTATGTCCTGTATTTTTAAATGAAAAGCATTGATTTACAGTAAAAAAAAAACACGTGAGGGGTGGTACAGTTTTATTAAAGTATAATTAAATACTGTATGTACATCAGGTGACCACTGAGAAATTGTTACCGTATAATAAATTCTAACATTTACATTTACTGTACTGTATGTATTCGTTCACTTTCTTTCCATTCCTTGTAGCCAATTAGAACAGTGTTTTCTATTTGAAATTTATGTTTTTACAAAAACAATTAACATTCATGAACAGCGTTTATACTCGAACAAAATGGTAAACATATTTAACGAAGAATACAGTATGTAGGCTACACGGTTCTACAAGACCTTTAACGTGATTTTGTTGAAGGTGGAAAACAGTGAATTATATACAGTGAAGATACAAAACCTTAGGTTTGGGTTTGATATCCATATATCAGTATCATTCAATTGAGTGATATTTAGGGTGTTAATGAAACTTAATTTGGAACCTGTGTTTTCGTCTTACTTTAGTGATAGTAGTAACAGCATGCATAGAATCGTCGCTTTACTACAAATACAATATAGTAACATTAAATATACCGTACTGCGTGAAAGGCTCGGAAAACGAGATTAAATAACTGTCTCCTGAAAAATGTCTGACGAGTAAATATACAGTATTAAATGCTCAAGGACGAATCTGCGGTTTTTAATACTCAACTACTGTAAACCCATTTCCAGTTGTCCGAAAAGTTTCAGTTCAAGTCAGGTTATTTACAGAGCGCTGCGTTTCTGATAAAATCCAGAGCGCGTTTGTGCTTTGTTGAGACACGAAAATAATAAAAAAAAAATGTACAACGATTGCGGATTATTAAAACATAGCGTGTTTACCACTCCATCATTACATAACGATTTTGCGCTTTTCAGTTTTATCACTTTTAAGCATTACTTCGCTGAGTGTTTCCGAAATTATAAAGTCCACCCTTTAGCCAAAGGCCAACATTATCAGCCGTATAGGAAGTAATTCCCGTTTTATTTGACTTCTTTGAAGGCGAATATATAAAAACACGACGGGTGCCGAAAAAAACTCAAATTATTTTAATGGAGATTTTGGAAATTAGCTCCACAAACGGAAATATTATTAGTGATGTCTTTTGTTTTACATGAGTAGTACATTTGAAAGGAATTCGGATTTAAAATTCGTTAAAGTTCTCCACGGTTTACTAAAGCTAATTGAATGTTACTAATGCTAAAAGTATTTTAGGCAGCCATCTGCGTTTATGCGGCAGAAGTATCGGAAGAGTGGTCCAACTGTCTATAATAACAAAGAACATTATCCATCCAGCTTGGCATTTTGTGTTTTGCCCGAAGTCCCCTGGAAACAAGTATTGATATTCGTATAGAATTACTAAATAAAATCACGTTTAAGTCTGCTTTCCTAATGCGTTTAAGCCTGCTTTCCAAATCCCACACAGTAGTGGTCATTTATAATCTGAAACAATGAACACTCTGAAAATCAGAAAAAAACATTTTTTCTGCTCCCCGCCCTCAACTGTTCACGAACTACTTAGAGCTACAGAATAACCCGTTAATCAAAAAAGGTTTGCATGAGCAAATAATTGAATGTAACTGCAGTACACGGTATTAATTCGGGACAGTATCAGATAGCTTTAGAAGAAAGTCACAGCTAATACTTGCGTCATGGTCTATACATACTTAGGGTCACTCCTAAGAAACTTTTCTGACCTGTTTTCCGGTCGTCACTTGAGTCCTGAAAACAGCGCTTTATCACTGTTGTCACATTTGCTTATACACGTGTTGGGAGTCGCTCCCATAAATAATTTCCCGATATTTTAAGATTTTCGCCCGTCGAGACCTACAGTAAGTTGGATGTCTCTTGGAGAGAAGAGATTTGATGTTTAGTAGTCGAGTGCGCAGGGCAATGTTGTGACACAATAACTCGTGAAAAGTTTTTCCAATAAACTTCATGACGTCCGGCTCAGGTCAGACCGGCTCATGTTCAATACCTAAAATGGGGGCTGTTTACTGTACTCACGAGAAGCAGGCGTAAAAGCTATGTGGATGAAAACGTCAAAAACAGAGAGGTGTTAACGTTTATTATTTAAGACAATTGAACAAAACCGTGCCTGAAGATTCTCTGCTATTCGTTTTGCGATGTCATCGGCAGCGTCTTCATTTTGCTGATAACTGAAGGTAGCAGAAATGATCGCAGACGGGCAAAGACTGTATTTCGAACGAAACAGGTCTCCCATATTTTCAAAGAGGTTTCGGGACCGCAGAAGTCAAATGCTTTCAAATGGTATTTTCATCTCAGGATGTTTTGGAAATCCTTGTCAAAAGCAGGAAAAGTCCCATATCACACGTATATACTGTAGTTTACAGAAAATAATGACTCAATTCTGTATTGGAGTACTGGTGTCAGGATTGTAGGGGTTAGGATCTGTAGTACTGAAGTACTGAAGGAGTGGGAAAAACAGTGGGCAGATAGCACCAACAGGAGAAATAAAGATTCCAATGCATAGAGCTTGTATCAGTTATATAAATCTGAGCTTTGCATCAGTGGACTGTTACAGTACTGTACACAAGAACAGTCCCAAACGGGTAGAAGCCATTTGGCCCAATCCAGCCCACTTGGTAGTCAGTTGCTAACTAATCTATGGATCACAGCTGGTAACTAATCCAGGGATCTCATCCCGGTGTTTCTTGAAAGAATCGGCTTCAACAACGCGACTGCGTAGCTTGTCCCATTTACAATGAATCGTACCCTCAAGTCAAGTACGCGTCCCATTTCTGGCTAATGCTTT
The DNA here is from genome assembly GCF_040954835.1 of Lepisosteus oculatus. NCBI lineage: Eukaryota > Metazoa > Chordata > Actinopteri > Semionotiformes > Lepisosteidae > Lepisosteus > Lepisosteus oculatus. The sequence continues at coordinate 5,645,118 of NC_090724.1, read as the reverse complement.
GTGCTCTGCTTCCTTCTCGTCCTGTTATGCATGAAATGAAGTACAGGCTAGGAATCTGAATGCTCTGCAGGTTCTCAGTACAATGGCCATGGAGGGGTATTCAGCACATAGACCATGGGAAAGAGCAGTCACCGGAAGTAACTGCTCATGCGGTAGGACGTGCTACACATGCATCACCCCCCAAGTAGGAAAGTTGATTATAGTGGTAGAGATTTTTAAAAGGGGTGGGGACTGTGGTATTGCTGCAAGGCCAGGTCGCCTCTGTTCCTGCAAGCATGGGATAGCTGTGTTTGTAATCTAGGGCAGAGTCTCAGGGGGAAAAAACAAACAACAGATTGATAGAGGTAGTAATCTTCATGAATCATTCCGCAATGCTGTTTTTTTTTAAAGACAGATTTATCTCACTGCTAAAATTCTAATCAAGTCTGTTATCTTTGTGCCGCAGGTTCAAAACCAGCCGGAGGTCCCAAGAGGCAGACGAAGGTCACGGATCTCAAGTTTGTTGGGAAAAGAAGAAAATTTACCTTCCTGTTCTGGGGGGGGGTCTTCCCTGTTTCCTCCTTAGTCTAGTTTTTCATTGCATGTAGAGGCGTCTGTTGGTCTCTCTCTGCACGTGCTCATCTCGCCTTTTTTCCCTGCTGGCGGAGAGGGGGACCCCGAACGTTCGAATGCATTTGTCACTAGATACCATGAGCATGGTGGACGACAGCTGCCTCTCGCCGGGAAACTTCCACGAGATGGTGAAGGCAGGGGGGGCCTCGGCGGGGGGCCGCGTGCACAGCATCGACGTCATCCTGGGCTTCAGCAAGGACCAGGACCCCCTGCTCAACCCTACAGGGGCCCCTGGAGCCCAGAAGGCTGGCGTAGAGAGTCTGGGGGACCCGGGAAAGCCAGATGCATCTCACCCCTATGGGCACCTGCCCCCTCTGAGAGATGGCCCCGACCAGGCCAGTTTTCATGGTAAGGCCCACAAGACCCACACAGACTCGAGTAGCTTTTAATATTGTATTTTCCTGCAAGATATCCTGCTGAGACTAGTGGCCGTCAAAGCACTAGGGTCCCTCCCACTGTAGAGGGCAGCAGAACCATAGAGATACAACTGGGGCTTCAAAATGTTGTCCAGCTCTGCAGACACATAGATGGTCATAGGAACAAGTAAAGGTTTATTCCACGCTGAAAAGAGAAGAAGGCTCCACAGCCGAAACATTGTGTTTTCTCTCTTCTCTTTTCAGCAGGGAACAAACCTTTACTTGTTCCTTTGCAGCCCACGCATGCTGACGCAGCTCCCTAGTTGAACTGCTAGATGGTCATAGACTGAGATGTGGTCACTGCATGGGTGGACCACAGTAGGCTGACCATGGATGAGTACACCAGTGAGCCAGCAGGTTTACTGGCTTTTATTTCCACCTCACTCTCCAATAATTCGTTGAATCAGATGGCAAGAGGCATAGGAAACCTTGGGAGTAAGGCTCTCCAGGGCCAGGGTCTCACATGACCTGCCGAAAGCCCTGCGCCGAATAAAATGCTCCTGTAAAAAAAGAATTGTCCTAATTATTTATGTACAAGATCCACATTTTTTATCCAGGTCTACCAGGTCATTTCCTTTGAATGCAGGGGATAGGCAGCTCCATCACAGTCTCTTTGACTCTGGCCATGTTCATGAAGTAGCCTTGGTTAGTCAGGCGAGTTGTATTATAAATGCATATGCTAAGCGCAGTTTTTCAAACAAGGCTTTTGCCTTGTGTTCAGATAGCGGCCGAATGATTTAGTCATGTGTTTGTTATACGGAAAAAGAAAACCGCTGTGTCAAAATGCTTTAAGCATAATTTACTGCCCGCCACCTGCCAGGGTTTAAAGATGCCGGCTGAGAGCATTTGAGCATGTATTCTAGAACAAATTATCCTATCAAATCAAGTGTACAGAGCAGCACTCGGGTCACTCTGGGTTTTCATTTGATCTGAGCACGTAGTTCATTAGAGGTCTGACTTGTATTAATTAGACCAAATAAGAACAAACTAAATTCCAGGATTTTAGGTAATGATGCTGGCTTGTTCCCTGTTGAGGACTTTGGGACCAGCCCAGTAAATCACTTTTGTGAACAATGTGCTGTACAGTGACAAATTCTGAATCCATTCTTACCTTTGGGTAATGTAACAGGCACAACAGCACCTTCTGGTTCCCCATCTTTAAGTTTTTGCTATTTCTGGGGCTTCCGTTTGGCCTTTTAGGATATATTGTTATCTTTCGTAGTTGAAATTGGACCATGTTAGAGTGTACCTGGATTCATATGATACTCATGAACCAGGTAGACTATTTTTCTAAGTCGTGATTGGTTTTGGGACTTTGATCTGTTCAGACTGAAGAAACCTACAGTATATGGGGCTAAACCTCTAGGCACAGCGGTCAAAGATTTGGTGATTCAGATGTGGTTCTGGAAAATAAGGAGGGTCAGGCTTGGCTCCGTACCGTTTTCTCATACTGTAGAAAACTGTGGATCAGTGATGATGATCTTTTTATCGTTTGCATGTCTTTCTTATCCTTATCCTTGTGGAGCACTATATGTGCACAGTATTGAAGAACGGTCAATCATGGTCAACACGTAGAGAGAAACATAGAAGGACTAAAGAGTACTGTACATGTTACAAGTATAACATGAGAGAAGATTGAATATTTTGACTGCACATGGATGGGCAGAAACAAGACTTTAAAGAATGCCCCTTACGTTCACAAAAGAACGTGTTCCTCGGTTTTTTTTTTCAGACCCCTTTCATCACTGGATCAGAATGTTCTTTTAGACAAAGAGACATTCTTTCACTGTAAACATGCTGCCCTGCTCCGCAGAGTCCTGGAGAGTTCTGACAGAATGACAGGCAGTGAGGCGGACTGTAACCCCTGCCCGACCTCCGCCTTTGTCCTGGTGTCACACCCTGACGGAGCGCCGAGCGATCTCCAGACTTCCAGGGGCTTTGCCAGCGTCTGTTAATGAGAGGAGGATCAGCAGGCCTAAAAAGCCTGTCCTCGTTAGTTAATTGAGGCCCCCTTTGTGGGGGAGAGCAGGGGCGGGCATATTGAGTTTCAGAAAGGCACCTAGGTGTGGGAGGCCGCCAGGGCCACACAAACACAGACTCACAATGAGTCTAGCCCCAGGTAACATTCTTCTGAAGGTGGCCTGCAATCCAGACATCAATTAAAGCCCAGATGAGAGGGGTTTAGTACTGTACTTAAACAGCTGGGTACGTAGGACAAAAGATGAGGAAACTGAGACATTTCTCCAGCTGCCCTAAAGCTTTAACCCTCCTGTAAGTGGAATCGACAGCACGGTCTTGGGAAACCAAAGCTAAAAATCGGTCACGGCAGCAGTCCTTTCACCCTGACCCTCCTGAGAGTGTCCCTCGTGCGAAGCACGACCAACAGGAGTGGCACAAACGTCTTTTTCAGATTTTCGAGAGATGCGAAATAAGGAGTGTGTAATGCACAACCTCTTCTGCTGTTTGGCTTTATGTACAAGCGCTGCTGCCAGTCTGAAGAAAATCATGTCTTGGGGGCTGGGGAATGGAACAACGTGTCCAATTTCAAACCCAAACCCAAGGTGTCAACACTTTTGAACCCCAGACCTGAATATGATTCATATGAATAATCCCTGCACCAGATTCAAGATGGCTCTTGAGACTAGTCTAACACAGCCTCGGCATCCCACTACAGTGCATGCTTTTATGTCAGTTAAAAGTCACTTTTATGCCTTCGGCAGCAGGATCAATTAAGTAATTAAATGCCAAATGAGTGAATGAATAATGTACCAATGGGATCAAAGTCCAGCCACATAGAAGTGTCAAATCTGTGTACTCTGCTAATGATAGCAAAGCTGTAAATACAGATGAAGTCTGCTGTTATGCATTTTTATTACAGTATCAATCTTAAAGACGTGTGTTGATGTTAAGATAGTTTATGCCTCTGTTCTGACAGTTATCAGTGGGCAGCAGCTACAGTCTCTCATTGCATGTCTGCAAATTAGACATGTAGGTTGGGTTATTATTTAAATGAAGTGGTGCCTGTCCATTTTTGCTGCACTTCTGCTGAATCAATGCTAATCAATCCTTAGTTAGATTAAGGCTGGGAGCACATGGAAACTATCAGCAGGATTAACAGACTACATCTGTTTGCAGGGGGATTAGGGTTAAGACTGCAGTGAAAGCGCTGGTAATGTGTCACTAACAAGTGGCTTGCCTGTTTTTAGTTCTTATAATAAAATGGGAAAAACTTTAAACTGTGAAAGTATCAGCTTTTTGTATGAATATGATGGTGGGCTATCTTTTGCTATTTATTGAGTGCAATTAAATTATAAAGTGCTTCAGCTGCTAGGAAATAAGAGACTAAATCTCGTTAGTGGTGCATTTGGGAGTACTGTCTGTTTAGAGCAGTGCCTTTGGGTGTTGTAGTCACTTTCAGGTTGGCAAAGAAACATCTACTTCCTCCACCTGCTTGGAGCCAGGCAGGATTCTGTGAAATTCAAGGAAATACAATTCTGTGACATAAAAGGACTCGTCTGGTGACTGACCTGAAAGAGAAAAGAACGAGACTTCCACTGTTGCACAAACAAATGCTGAACAAGCATGCACAAGGCAAAGGGAGCAGGGCATCACGGGCTGGGACGAAACAAATGAGACAAGTGCTCTTTTCTCAGGATGTAGAAACAGCATGGGTACAGAGTTGCTGTCCCATCTTACATGCCTATGTAGAGAGCATGGTCTGATGGGCCTTCTGTGGTTCCTTGTCCATCTACATGGAAGCTTTTATTCATGAGATCAGAGACCGGTTCTGAGAATTCTGAACATCTGGTTTTCTGCTGACGAACTAGTTTGATCCCCAAAAATGTAAATTAATTTGATCTTCAGTGTTAATGTGCTGTACTCTACAACTAAAAGTAGGGGCATTGAATTGAATCTTTTGCAGTGCATATATGTTTGGTACAACTTCCTTGATTATATAGCTTATTTATCATTCTATCCATTTAGCTGTATCGAAATCCATATTCAAAAGTAGCTGAATTGATCTGAAGGAAGATTTTTAACAACTGGTCATTGCTGGTGCCCGGGAATGCTGTCCAAGGTGCTGAATTCTATCTATGCTGGCAGGTTAGGTTGCTCAGGAGTGCTGGAAAACATGCAGTTTGTCCAGTTGTCCAGGCGCAAGCATGCTGCTGTTTCTGGGGGTGGAGTTGATGGTGGTGGGGCGTTGAGGTCATCCCTGGGCAGAAAACACACCCAGCAGTCTGGTCCTAAAACCATCACGTGAACAAGGTCCAAAGGCCTGTGTGTTTGTATCAGAAGAGTTAAGAGTGGTCTGTAAAAAAACAAGGAAAAAAATCGCAACTTAATGGGACTTCCAAAAAGATTACCAAAAGGTATTTGCAGAGTTTTGAAACCAGCTACTTCAATAGGATATTCCTGATAAAACAGGACAGTGAGGAACATTCCGAGTTTGAAGCAGGGATTCAGTTCACCTAGTACAGGATGATTACACTGCATTTCGAAATGACTGCCCGCACAGTGAGAAAGCAGGTGTATCTGTCTGAGTGCTGCTGCTCCCCTGTCCTGTACTGCGGGCGCCTCACCTGCCCTCTGCTCTGAGCCTGGCTCTCCTGCTCTGTCTGTCCAGACTCCGGCCTCTTCTCCAACAAGTGCGAGGGGGAGCTGAGCGAGCTGCACAAGACCATGGAGCGAGACGGCCCGTCCCCCGAGCCCCTGGAGGAGGAGCAGCAGCCCAAGAAGAAGCACCGGCGCAATCGCACCACCTTCACCACCTACCAGCTGCACGAGCTGGAGCGCGCCTTCGAGAAGTCCCACTACCCGGACGTGTACAGCCGCGAGGAGCTGGCCATGAAGGTCAACCTGCCTGAAGTCCGCGTGCAAGTAAGCAGAAGCGCCGACCCTCTCTAACAACCACCAGAGCAGCTGTCCTTGCTTTGGACATCCCCTGCTGGCCAGGCTGTTAGTGCTTTTGCTTCACAGCTCCAGGCTCCTTAGTCCAGTTCCAGCTGCAGGCGTCTGTAGAGTTGCACTGCAACTTCTCCCTGTGTTTTAGTGGGGTTTAGTGTTTTCTCCCAGCCCAGAGACACGCGGGAGTGGCTCGACAGGTTATTCTGAACTATCCCTTTCTCTGTGGCTCTGTGACAGCTTGCCGTGCTGTCCGGGGACAGAGACGTCCTGTGTGCTTTAAGGCCCTGCAGTTCTGGGACAGGATCTGTCTTCCTGTGACCCCCTCCAAGCTGCAATAGCAAATTTAGACTCCAAGGATTAGTGCTCATGGTTATCCCCTGTTGAGCTTTTGTAATGAAACGGCCAATTTACTCGGTGGCTTGGGTGAAATGTGCTAACGTCTGTTTCATGTCCCCTCATAGTGCTTTTTTCTTTTAAGAAACAGGGAGTGTAAATGAATTTCATTAAAGCAAGAAGAGAAAGGAAAATGCCACAAGCCCGGTGCCCCACCATTAAATCTGGTTGATGTCTTTCCCACTCTCCAGGTGTGGTTCCAGAACCGGAGAGCCAAGTGGCGACGTCAGGAGAAGATGGACGCCAGCACCATGAAGCTGCACGACTCGCCCATGTTGTCCTTCAACCGGCCCCCCATGCCCAGCAATGTGGGGCCGATGGCCAACTCCCTCCCCCTGGACCCCTGGCTCACGTCTCCCCTCTCCAGTGCCACGCCTGTGCACAGCATCCCGGGGTTCATGGGCCCCACGCAGGGCCTGCAGCCCGGGTACCCCAGCCACAGCTTCCTCAACACCCCCCCTCCCATGGGCCAGGGCATGCAGCCCATGGCACCCCCACCCTACCAGTGCCCCGCCACCTTCACTGACAAATACCCCCTGGAGGATGTGGACCAGAGGAGCTCCAGTATCGCCTCCTTAAGGATGAAAGCCAAGGAGCACATTCAGTCTATGGACAAAACATGGCAACCCATCTGACGAACTGGAGAAAGTCTCCTCCAGGGAAGAAGCACAGGAGACAAAAAAGACAACTCTTGAATTTTTCTTTTCTACAGTGTCAACAGTTATTTTGTGAAGCTCGGTGACGAAGTACACGGGCTCCTCCCGACACAAAATCGGTGAAGAAATGCTGGCTTTTTTTTCAGGGTCCCTACACCTCACCTCCACGCACTCTCTGTCTGTTGTTCAGCCTGCGAGCGAAGGAGCTTGGCACCCCGATTTGTTCGTGATGATGATTGTTGGCGAAGTTGTCCTTGGTACCACGTCAGTCCCATAGGACATCTGCGCTACACAATTGACAGCCTGAAAGGTAAGGGATTTGAACTGTGCAAACACTCAAGAGGAGGTGCCTGTTAATTCTGGGAGAGAACTGGACTTTGCTCATGAAAAGGGTTGCTTTAGATTAAAGGCTTTTCACCTTACTGCTCTCATACTACATGGCCTGGGAGCTACGCAAACCTGCTTCTGCAAACTAAATGCATTTTTCTGATGCAACACGGCTCTCGCAGATGATCTCAGCAGCAATCTGGAAATGGGGATATTCTATCCTGGTCATGATATGGGACTGGTTGATGTCAGTTAGCCTTGTTTAAATGCATCGCCATTTGAAAAAGAATGTCCAAAGATTGACGGGGTCTCATGTTCATAAAAAGGGCATGGTGAGGGGTGTGTGTCATATATGATTAGATAACTATTACAGGCAGACAAGAAGTTAATTTTTTATTGGTTGTTTTGTTTCATTGTTTTTTATGAATGTGGGAATTAGATTATAAATCCATTCACCATTTACTGTACAGGCGGCATGTCTTTCAGCAAAAGCTTGTGGCAGAATAGAACAGGCTATCCACTGGCATCTTTCAAGAAATGACCAGATGCAATCACTATATCTATTACCTGCCCAACAGGCTAGATGATCCGATCGGGCCAAACAGAATCACAGTCCACAAGGTGGGATAAACCCAAATAAGTTACCCATCCTGTGACAGAAGTACATTTTCTGATGCTGAATCTTGCCGAACCCTGTCTGTTATGGAGTTTGTGTTTAGGTGGGATGCATTGCTATGATCTTTTTTGGTGTCATTTTCCCAATTTGTAAAATAAGGTCATAGTTTAGTGTCCACCCTTTTTCGGGATGATGTGCTCATTCTCTTCTGCGAGATGAAGTGTCAGATGGCCGAGGCAGAGGATGAGAACGCAAGGAAGGCAGAGATCTAAATACCACCGGCACGACGTCTTTTCGAGACAGGAGATGACATCCTAGAGGAAACTTGCTTTGCTGCCTGCTTTAACAAAATGCAGGACCTACACTCTGTTGGGACATCCGCTGTCTGGAACTTGGCAAGGGAATCCCAACAGGAGAAGCAGTCTCGGATGATCAGATGTACATGGGGGGCTAGAGAAAATGCTCTGGGAATCTAATTAAGGAAGAGGCAAAACGGATTTTAACACCTCATTCATTACATCTTTAATCTAACACCGTCACTGTCCGTGCTGGTAAATCCCAAATGCCCAAGGCTCTTCACACAACTCAGATCGTCTTTGCCGGAGGCAGGATGTGGAGGGAGCCTGTCAGACTTGCTAATTTGGGCAGACATGAGCTCCTCTTAACACCTAATTAACTGATTTGAATGCGATTAACTTCTGCTCCTAATTGACTTGATTGGCATCTGCCCTAAGACAACCTTCCTGGGGCAACTGCAGCCCTGACATCCCTCAACAAACTGCCCTGCTACCCCCGCAGGAGAGGGGCATCTCCAGTCTCTGGGCCAGGGCAGCACGGGGAGAGCCAGCTAGGGCAGGGATGATTGTGATCAAAAGTAGTACCAAAATCCCTGAAACGGACCTCCTTGCTTCTAGAAAAAGAATCCGTCTGCAACATTTAAAGCCTTCCGCCAGCAGGCATATGATGCAGCAGAAGGAGAATTGCTGGGTGATTCATCTCACATGGTCTGTCTTTGTTCAGTATGATTGATCCAGCTCAGTCTTCTTTGTCTAAGGTTCATGGCTGAAAAACAGTGACAGATTGAACTAAAGCCAGTAAACAGCTCTGTGAAACGTCCTGTCTTTCTTTAAGAGGTGTTGCAAGCAATTTAGTTTCCCTTATACCAGTTCCAAAGGCTTGTTTCATTAAAGTTATGACATAATTATTACAACATTATAAAATGCATGACTATTACAGTACGTTAACATACATTTCTGAGCTCTTCAGAATTCATACTTTCAGAGAGTATGAATTGTTATTATAACTATTCCCACATCATCTAAATCGATCATCTGTCTCTGCATATTTTTGAGGAAACATCACTGCAACGTTAACATGCGAGTTGTTGAGAAGAGTCCCATTTTTTTGCCTCTCATTAAATTGATAGATCGTAAAGCAATTCATCTCCCATTGTCAAAACAGAACCTTGAAAATACATGCACAGTACATGCCCCTGTTCTTCAGTCAGTCTTGATCTCGGCAAATGCCAATTGAAAGCTAGGAGCAAGTCCTTGGAAATATAGCGTAGAAGAGGCCTGTAACACATTTTGGATGAAAACCTGCTCTGTCAGGAAATATCTAATACCTAAGACTCCAATCAGTACTGAACCAGAGTATCCTGTCAGTGTTTCTGATTGACTGAAGAAAAAAATGGCAAAGACAATACAGCTGGACTCAAAGACTAAAACAGGCAGCTTAGGTCAGATTAAATCACATTAATCAATATAAAGTATACATATCATGGTGCAGTAATTCTTAGATTTAATAAAGGCCTTAATTAAATAATTGGCTCAGAATAATCAGTGACAACAAGAGAGAGAAATATACAGTATGTGCACTGACATTGCATTGAGCATTTAATATACTGTACTCTTATATCTTGTATATCATTGCAGTAGGCTCTTGCTTAGCTAGACCAGGTCTACCTTGTAATTGTGTGATTGATTCGTTTATTTTCATCATAGTCCTCAGAGCAGGTATCCTAAACCTCCGATTAGAGTGATGGTCTTTCTGTTTTTATTTGATTGCAGTACACAAACAAGCTGGAAAAAGATTGCAAAGATCTGAGAAAGCATCATCCCATTCTCTGAACTGAGTAGTCCTTTCCTAACAAAAAATAAATAAAGAGAATTTTCCTGTTGCTGGTCATCTAGCACTGCAAATTTCCAATAGTGGGATTCATTGGTTACTGGCTAAAAGAAAAAAAAAACCAAAGGATTTAGCATTTTGATTTTTTTTTTTAAAAAGAAACAAAAAATGTAGTAGAGACCTGGGAAACTGATTTATGACTTTACCTTTGATTTCTGTATGGGTGAAGTTTAATTTGTACAGATGCTATTGCTGTGTTTGGTGTCGGACGTAGAGATTTCACCTGTTGTTATTTTTTTGTTTCTATCGGAAGACACCGACTTCCTTGTTCTGCACGAGACTGAAGGACTTCAAATAAACAGATCTAGTTGAACAGAGTTTGGTCTCAGTGCTCCTGCTTTTTGTTATCAGGGCCCTGGCAGCATCACACATCGTGACATCGCAAACACCACAGCATGTGCCCGGGTTGCAAAAGTTCATTCAGCCCTTCAGTGCTCAGTCGGTCCCTGCTGGTACCTCGCATTTCTTTTTCTGTGTCGGGTTGAAGCTTTGCTAGCTCTACCGGTGGACAGGTAACACCGCGTTTTTAAGGAATGGACAAGCAGGCAGCTCGCGGCTCAAGATGCAGAAACGGACGCCCAGATAGAGCCAGTCCCTCCAGGCCCAGAGCTCTGAGTGTGGTGGCGCCCAGCCAACCTGTTAGAAAGATGAGGCTCCACTCAATCAGTGCCCCCCAGGAGGGCTCTAGCCCGGGGGCTGGCTGTCCCCTAATTGCCCCCAGGCCTTGCCGCTGAAACACATGTTCCCTGCAGGCCCAGTCCGCAGTAATTACAGCAGCCGCATGTGAACTGTGCTCCCGGACAGATGGGACGCTGGGGAAATCCCACTAGCCCAACTCAGAGACCTGTCCCCCCGCATTGCAATTATCTGTCGCAGGCATTCACGCCAGCTTCGACAGCACGAGGACAGGGGGCCCCCCTAGTGGAGGGCAAGCGCCCCAAGGAAACGTAAAGAGGCCGTGGGGTGGCTCTGTGGCTCAGGATCTGCGCCTGTGGCTGGAAGGTTGCCGGTTCGTATCCCGCGGCCCCTGAGCAAGGCCGTTGGGCCCCTGGGCAAGGCCCTTCACCCCAGCTGCTCCAGGGGCGCCGTATAAATGGCTGACCCTGCGCTCTGACCCCCAGCTTCTCTCCCTGTCTGTGTGTCTCATGGAGAGCAAGCTGGGGGTATGCAAAAAGACAAATTTCTAACACAAGAAATTGTATATGGCCAATAAAGTGATCTGATCTTAGTGACTTAACACAGCTCACACAATAATGCTGACACCACCTGTTTGCTTGTCGGGTGAGGCGCTCAAACGTGTGTCAGCCCATGTGTCTTCATGCTACTTGGACAGGATGGACCCCTAAGAAAATGCTCAGCAAAATGAAATAATCCAGGCATTGAAGGGTTACATCTGAGCTAAATCCATGGAGCCTGAGCCTTATTTCCCTGTTTTTTTCTGGGCCACTATTACAGCTGACCAGGCTCTCTTTGCCCAATGTTTTTAATCATCTGAATAGAGCACAAATGCCTGTCTAATTGGGGAGAACATATGTAAATACCGATTACATTCCTTACAAAAGGGACAGGAAACTCAGAGGATCTTAATCAATAGATGTTTTTTTTTTCTTTTCGCAGCCAACAAGTGGAAATTAGATCCGATGCTCGGGAAGCTTTCGAACACTTAAAAAGGGACAAGAATCTGTCGGCTCTCTTTTGTACGCTGAGCTCAGTCAGTATTTTGTGACCACCCCACCCAACGGGTAGACACTACCAAACAACACCCAGACCAAGAGGGCCAAATTACTGCCTCTCCTCTGTGTCTTACAGACGTTGTTTCACAATGTCCGCCGGTTCAGGAGGAAGCAAGTAACAATGGTGGCGTGGAGGGAATTTTGCTGCTCGTCGAGGTTAATGATGTGGAAAATCCCCCAATTAGAGCCTTTTCCTGAGGGCTGGGATGAGTTCAGTACAGGATCCTCTGACAGCTCAGGGATTAGTGGCTTGGCCATTAGGGAGAGACACTGACTGCTGTACCGCTCAGTGCTGTAAGATCAGGGCCTGGGCAGGCATGCATGGCTCTGAGGCACTGCTTAATGGCCAGCATGAGGAACGCATGGGAAAATCAGAAAGAGACATAGCCATCTCCTAGTACTGAGCTGCATTACCATCAGGGCCAAAAACGACACTGGTAGAGTGCAGTAAAAAGATCTATACATATTTTGTGCATGCATTCTTTTTATTTTAAAATGCTGATGTGCCTCCAAAAGCAGAATACTGTATATTTTTAAAGCTGGCAGTGGAGTCAGTAGTGTATGTTAACCCTGGAGAAACGATTAGAAACACCTGTACCCTGCCAGCTGTGCTATATTTACCTGAATGTGGCATGATATCGACCTGTATATAACGATCTGCTTATTTCTCAAAGACAGAGCTACAGGTGGCATGCCGAGACCTTCTGCCCGTTACCAAACATTGCTACCCTCCATGCTGAGGTCACTGATAAGCACATAATGAGAAATAATTCACCAAACATCTTAAGCCCAAACATCTGGCCAGGTCGCAGCGAGTTTCAACCAACCTTCGTTCACCATGTTGAACAGAAATCTGAGCGGGGCTTCGAGTGACACAGTGTTTCACTTCATCACAGGTAGACTCGAGTTCCGATCCAATGCCTTAGCTATGGAAATCCAGAGAGTGATTTGGGGAACTTGGAAAGTGAAACAGTAGCTCTGGAAAAGAATGAAGAAATCTTCAAATGCTTGCAGGTATTTTAAACTAATTGGAGCCGTCTTCAAAGGGTGTTCTAGGATGACGATATCATTTCAAGAGAGCAGAAATCTCAGCTTTCGTAAAAAAAAGTTTACAGACGTTGCCTTGACATGCCTCTAAATAACAATTTGGCCTACTGTAGTTTCAGGGAGTGTACTGTAGCCTGTGTATCTTTTATTCAAAAACTGACATGCCTGTCTCTCGGTGCAGCGCCACCGGAACAATCAAGAGAGGCCAGACATGGCAGAGCAGTTAGAACAGAACCTTCCTATGTGCCTGCACGTTCACACTCGAAGGCAGTGCGGGGGATCAGCAAGAGAAACCTCCCGGTTTGCTTTAGTTCTGTTTATATCTCGGGCCTCTTAAGACAAAGAGGGGTTTTGTCACAAAGATTCCCCCCCCCCACCAGGGAAAAAAACAACATTACAAAACCCAGGAGGTGACCGCTGCACTGTTTAATTAGGAGATGAGTGCGAAACGAAAAGGGTTTCCTTTATACGTCTCCCGGCTCACCCACAGACACTTCGGGACTCGCCGACTCATTAAGAACAATTAAGTCTTTAACGACTAATTAATTGCATAATCTAGATTATGTTGCTCCTCCCCTGGAAGGGCCTCTAATGGGGCCTCGGCTGGAATTAACAGGCCGGCTCTGAAGACGCGTTCCTCAGTGGGGATAATAAGAGAAGAGAGCGGAATTAATTGGGTTTGATTAAGAAAGCCTTTCAATGGGACACAGCTTTTTCGCATGACATAATTGGAGGTCAGGGAGTAGGGAGGGACGGGGGTTGGTGGCTGGCGCCAGGTTTTTGGTTCTTTTTTTTTTAAAGTATCCTAAGCACAGCCTCCGTGTTAGTGAAAATAAAAAAGACTGTGATGTCCGTCTGGTGAGGCAAACATTCTCTGACTTACACCCAGTTTGAGTCCTACCCCCTCTTTTGTTTGAGATGATAATTGTTTCGCACCAGACCCGTAATTGATGACGTCACTGGCTTCGCTGCACATGGACGTTGGCTTGGGAAGGATTTCCCAGCGCTCTTTCTTGGCCTGAGACGACCGGTGCTTTTACATCCAGTTTTTAGACTGAGGAACTTCATTTTTCCACAGGGAACTTCTTTGGTGTTTGCTGGGTCAATTTAAAAAAACATCCTCCAAACAAACATACAAACATACAAAACAAACATTCCTCATAAAAACAACCTAAAAACAGATCACACCATATAAAAAAACAAGGTCATCAGTCCAGTGTATTGTATATATTTTGATGTTACCCACTAATATTATTATATATTATTATCTTATTAATTAATATAATATTATTAATACTTGGCGTCCTGGCCAAATTTCCCCCTGGCCTTTACCACTCATGGCCTCCTAATAACCCCTGTCTCTGAACTGGCTTCATCACTCTGCTCTCCTCCCCACTGAGAGCTGGTGTGTGGGGAGCGGACTGGTGCATCATCCAGGTGGGGCTGCACACTGGTGGTGGTGGAGGGGTCCCCATGACCTGTAAAGCGCTTTGAGTGGAGAGTCCAGAAAAGCGCTATAAACGGTAAGTGTAAGGGATTCGTTCATTATTAATTATTATTAATATATTATATAAAACCAACGGGAGAATGAATTAGAAGGAATCTGGTAAAAGGGGAAGGAGGTGAGGAGATCTGTCCATAAATCTAAGCAGCTCCTTTTGTATGGTGGAGGATGGGACACAGGCAAACACTTAGAAGCCTAAGGGATGCAGGCAGGAAGCTGAAAAGACCCCACATCTTCACAGGCAGGACTGTATCCCAATTCAGATGGTAACTGGATCACTGACTACAGAGTAGGTGAGTAGGACCAATATCATTACCCTTTTTATATAATCTCAGATAGTATACTGTAGGTGTTTAAAACTACGCTGTCTAGTGCCCACTATCTTGCTGCTGAGAGATTCCACTCGCTCCTACCTGTTCTGGCTGGAGAGGGGAAGATAGCCAAACCAGGATGTGGTGCTAAATGTAAGGACTTATTTTTTCACCTAAAATAGCTGCAAGCTCTAAACACAAAAGCTTAGCTTCCCCGAATGTTCGCTGTAATGCTTGCTGTATTTATAAGCATGTAGCATACTAACCCAGATCCAGCAAATTCCAGTAGACTAATAAAAATTACACACCTGACCTCACCGACCTCCAACTCGTTTTATAATCTGGTTATCGAGACTCAGAGACGGGGAGAGGTTTGGGACAATGAAGTGAGTGGTGAGAGTTTTAAGATAATCTAATCACTGGATATATAATTTAAAAAAAACGGTAAAAGATGAGGAAGTTACAGCTCAATTCTGTACAGTATATATAGTAGCATAGCGGAGAACATCTAGCATTACAAAAATAAATTAATACACTCATCCCTCCCTATACGAGCGCACGAATGGATCCAACATTGCCGCTCATAAGCGAAAACTCGTAAAAGTGACAATAAATTTCCATTAAAATACATGTAAAAATCTCCCATTCTTATCAATGTTCGTAACTGGACGTAAACCAGTTAAATGTAGGTCGTTTTTTGAGTATTTAAATCGTTTATCATAAATTGCTAAGTATGTTATAATAGACTTGACTAAAAATTGATTTTTATACCGTTACAAGCAGTTATTTGGATAAATACTATTTGCGTGATCTCTTTAGTACACATATGACATAAACTAATCGAAATGTCTAACTAAACATAAACGTATTGTACTGTGTCTGTTTACAAATCTAGTGTAGTCAAAGAACAAAACCCATAACTGTGATATTGAGCATCAAACTGTCGATACTGTGCATTCAAGTGCCCATACTCAAAATAAAACTAAAGGCAAAACATTTTAGTGTACAAAATTGTTAAAACTCGAGACTCGATATTACATTAACATATTATACATTCGAAATATCATTCTACACCATAGCTAGTATAATACCCATAGAAGGTCTGTTAAAACAACAGCTGTGACGACTGAAAAATAAAATTTTAAGAAGGCTACACGGTTAGCGAGGGAAACTCTCTTGTCTAACAACATTAGACATGTATAGATACAGTATATCGTTCTCGTAAGTGGTTATTGAACGAGGGATGTGCCTATGAACACGCAGGTGTGCAATTTGCCTCAACAGAGACCGAATGAACTCTGGCACTCTGTGCAAATCAGTGAATTAACAACCAGACCTGCACTGTTGTAACTGCTTTTGGCCGCTAGACGGCGGCGTGGAGACGCGCATTTTGCACGAGGTTTGTAGTGAAGTCGGTTCCAGCCACCTGGCAGCTGCGTTCTCTCTATAAAAGAGATTAATGGGGAACGTAGCTTGGCTATTCGGGTTAGGATAGACCAGCTAGTCTCGGGTTGGGACGGTGCTGAAAGCCCACGTTTTAGTCTCCTCGTGAGTAATTGTAAGCCGGAGCCGACTGCTGCTGTTTCAGGGGCGCTAGCATCGCTTGATCGGGAAGCGTCCTTTGAGTCTCAGGGGACACAGAAAGCATGGAGAATTTAATCTTCGAAAGATTTACCTCAGGACGTGTCCTCCACGCTTTTCGGCCAGGGTAGGAGGATCTACTGGAGTGTCCGCCCTTGTTTGGTGACATTACGTATTCTATCAACAGTAACCACGTTAAAAATAAAATAAGTCACAGAAAGAGCCCCCCTACCGTATTGATAATAATAATTGCTTACACTTATATAGCGCTTTTCTGGACACTCCACTCAAAGGGCTTTACAGGTAATGGGGATCCCCTCCACCACCACCAGTGTGCAGCCCCACCTGGATGATGTGATGGCAGCCAGTGTGCACCAGTTCACTCCCTGCACACCAGCTCTCAGTGGGGAGGAGAGCAGAGTGAGGAAGCTAGTGCAGAGAGGGGGATTATTAGGAGGCCATGATTGGTAAAGGCCAATGGGACATTTGGCCAGGATGCCAGGGTTACACCCCTACTCTTTTTGAGAAACGCCCTGGGATTTTTAATGACCACAGAGAGTCAGGACCTCGGTTTTACGTCTCAGCCGAAGGATGGCCCCCTTTTACAGTATAGTGTCCCTGTCAATATACTGGGGCACACAGACTGTAGGGTGAGCGCCCCCTGCTGGCCCCACTTACACCTCTTCCAGCAGCAACCTTAGTTTTTCCCAGGAGGTCTCCCATCCAGGTGCTGGCCAGGCTCACAGCTGCTGAGCTTCAGTGGGGCTGCCAGTGGTGAGTTGCAGAGTGATCTGGCTGCTGGCATACAAAAGCTATAGTGCTTACAAAAGAACTTTTCTTTTAAAAAAAAAAACAAATATGGTTTGAGAACTTGGATTTATTTTTCTGAATATCTTCACACAGCCTTAAAGCAAATGCATGTTAAAAAAAACAAAGAACTTCAGGTGTGGAAGGCGGGTTATTTTAATGCACATCAGCATTTAAACAGGCAGCTGATCCAAGGGTTTTATCCATCTGTTTCTTGAAATAAGGGAGGTTATCAACTTAAACAGCTTGGCTGGCTACTGTTCCATACTCCCCCAGCCCTTAGGGTAAAGAAATGTCTTCTGCTCTTGGTTTCAAAAGCATTCCTACATTGTTTCCAGTGGCATCCTCTGGTTCATGTTTCCCAATTTATTCTGAAGACGTCCCCTGGATTGAGTTTGTCCATGCCTTTAAGAATGTCTTTATTCAAGACTAAAAAGGTTCAAGTCTTTCAGCCTGTCGGTGTAGGGCACTCGTTCGAGTCCCAGATTACATCTAGTTCCTCTTCTCTGCTTCCTTAGCTGCAATATCTTTTTATTGTGGGGTGATCACAGTTAAATTAAGGAATAAATTAACTCGTGTTTCCCACTGTACTTCCTGTGGCCGGGGTGTCAGTGTTTGCCATCAGCTTCCTCTTACAGCTGCAGTCCGCTGCTCATCGCTGCCGGCTCTCTGCAGGGCTCAGGATCAGATGCACGAGGGTCTGTGTCTAGGGGAGAGGGGAGAAAGGAAGAGAAAAGAGGTGTGTGCGTGCAGATTTTACTGCAGGTTAAGATCTGCCCTGCTGTGATCCAGGAGTTTAAAAACCCTTAATCATCCCGAAACAAGATCTCACTGCTTCTGAACTCTAAGTGTACAAAGTATTTTTCTTCGTAGCGAGAGTCATATTGATAGCTCAGATGTTGACGGGACAAGTGTTTTTTTTTTTTCCTCTCTGCACAATGGACCACATGTTTTGCAAATCTGTCCTAGGCTTAAAAAAAAAAGGGAAAGGAAGAGAGAGAAACAGAGCGCTTCCTTTGTGTCTGTATCATGAAAAACAGAGCAAAGCCGCCTCCTGCTTCTGCTTTTTTCTGCAGAATCTGGTGCACCGAAAAAAGGATTCAGGCAGGAAGATTGTGGTTGGGTATGAAAGTACAGTCTCGGCAGCGAAAGAAATAATGGAAGCTCAGTTCAGAGTTCGAAAACATTTCAAAATAATATGAATAGGACAAGCAGTCAATGCAGAACTGGACTACAAGCACTAATTAAGATCCATTCTTTTTCCCTGATTGCCAGACTTGGGGATAGTCTAATGCCAGCTAACACTGTTTTAATAGTTTGCCCATTGGTTTAAGATAGTGCTCATGGCATACTTTGATTACTATGCTTGCCTGTCTGTCTTCGGTACCTGTGCCTGCTGATGGATTTCACAGGTTCTGGAGACTCGAGTTTCTTCTTAGTCTCCCAGCCCCTTACCTGTGTGTGGGTCGGCTGTGCAGGTGGGCGCGGCCTGGTGGGTTTGCAGGAGGTGTCCGCAGACTGTAGGACAAGCCTAGGAGTCTGGCCAAACCCGGGGTCTGGACTGCAGGTGTGCCAGGCAGGAACCTCGGCTCCTCGGCGGGCAAGGGATAGAGACCCCCAGTTGGTGAAGATCTTGGAGCTTCGAAGGTGCTCTTTTTCCCCAGGAAATGTCCTGCAGGACAAGAAGCAGGGGCCACTGGTCAGCATGGGGAAACGGCTACTTGTGTGGGATGCAAACACTCAGGCACTGCTGTGTCTGTCCACAATGAGCCTGAGGCGAAGGAATAGGAAAAACGAAACCCGACGCACTTATGTTGCGACTTACTATGGACACAAGTACAGGCATTGCGCTGTAAGCAGTCACATCAGTAATGCTAACAATATTAAGAAGGTGAATGTGGCAGTAAAGAAAGGAGAATCTTGCACGTGCATCTTCTGAGCATCCTAGAGACAAAAAAGGTGCAGAGTTCCAGCCCTCACCAGCTGCAGAATTCTCTAACCTTCGCTTGATCTCTTACTTATTCAATTAAACTACCTTTTTTTTTTAATGAGCCATTTTAAACCTTTGGGTATGAGTGATTCAAAGAGACCTAAAAATCCGGACTGTGGTCACCCAGGATCGGAGCTGTACATCCCTGCAACAGGACTTCAAATAGGAAAAAAAAAAGCTGAAGATCGCCCCTACCTACAGCCCACTGGTGTCCTCGAGGTGAGGTGTGCACAGCTGCGTGCTCACAGACTCTGCTGGGGGGCCTTGCGGAGCCCAGGGGTGGTGCAGTCAGGAGCATCAGGAGAATGTGTGTCAGCAGGAGCCTCATGGTGATGTCTTAGAAATCGCTGCGTCTTTCTCACCCTGGACACATCCATCGCCTTTTAACACCACCCCCTCCGCCCAGAGCGTATCCACAAATAGCCCCATATCATAGCAGCCCTCATGCACTCTGCTTGCTCAGTTAAACTAATTTCCTCTCTCTGAAATTTCAACTCCAGCTAAATCAGCAATTACAGTATATAAAAAGCAATACAAGTCTTAATAATGATTACTTCTACTGGTATAAAAATCCCATCTAATCTTATTTAAACGCCAGTGTCTTTCTGTTATGATTGGCAAGATTCCACCTGTAAAAAATGAAATGTTTTACTTCATCCAGTCAGGCCCATTTGCGACACATATGTACTATAACTTGAGTTTTACTAAATAACTTTTATTAAAGGCCAAACACTAGATGGTATTAAAGGTATCTATGACCTGGAATGCAAAATAAAATCCCAGATAGCACAGAAGTCTTAAGTGTCTGAAGTTCAATGCAGACTGACATAATGGAAAGACTTCTCTGCACTGAGGGTGATTTTCAGTTATGTCGCTCAATCAGATTAGGTAAAAGGAAATTCACATTTGCATTCCCAGCACTGCTAATGGATGTCTTCGATAAGGCAATGAAGGGACTGTGGCTATACTGCTAATCTTCAGATCATTTACTTGATCTACACATAAAATCTTGGAAATGTTAATGTTTAGT